>NC_073305.1:52456892-53056892 GCF_027595985.1 Sorex araneus
AAGGAAGGAAGGAAGGAAGGAAGGAAGGAAGGAAGGAAGGAAGGAAGGAGAGGGATAAATGAATATGTCTTTTAAATCTTCAATTAAGAAGACAGAATGTCAAAAAGAACCTAAGTCAGTCATAAGTGTTATGTGTGTGTGTGTGTGTCTAAGAAGCTAAGGAAACAGGTTGATATTATTTATTCCAAGATCATACACCAGACAAGAAGCATTATATACAATTCAGATTATATAAGTCAAATCACTGTATCACTGTATCACTGTATCACTGTAATCACTGTCATCCCGTTGTTCATCGATTTACTCAAGCGGGCACCAGTAATTCGTCCCAGCTCTGAGATTTTAGCAACCTCTCCTTACTTGTCTTTCCCAACGATTGGAGGCTTCTTTCAGGGTCAGGGGAATGAAACCTGTTATTGTTACTGTTTTTGACATATCGAATACACCACAGGGAGCTTGCCAGGCTCTGCTGTGCGAGCAGGCTACTCTCGGTAGCTTGCTGGGCTCTCCGAGAGGTATGTATATTTATTTCCCTCTATGATGATGTGTCGTGCGGCCGCTTCCATAGTATATGGAAATATCCATCTATGGGTATAGCAGGGAAAGCACTTGCCTTACTGGGTTCGATTCCCAGCCCCGCCAGGAGCAATCCCTGAGCAGAGCCAGGAGTAAGTTCTGGGCACAGCTGGGTGTAGCAAAAACGCCCCCCCCACACACACACACAGACCATTTGCATCTCAGACAGCAGAACTCAGAATGCCAAAGACTCGGGATTCCAGAGCTGCTGTTATGGACTGTCGCACTGTTGGACCCCCGGGTGCTCTCTCTGGAGTCCTGCCCACAGTTCCACCAGGGTGTGCTCCCCCACTCCCACCCCCTTTTCCTGCCCAGGGGAACTGGTCACTGACACAGACACGGTAGTTTCAGCACCACAGGCTGCAGGACAGCCTGGGGCCAGGGAGTGGGGAGCCAGGGACACAGGGACACGGGGATGCCTGCAGTCCCTCCTGCCCTGAAGGAAGCCAGTCTGCTCTTTCCGGATAGCCCAAAAGTAAAAACAATTTTTTTTTAAATATCAAATTTAGAACTAGGACTAATAAACTCATGTTTAGGGTTTTTTTGGATATTTTTGTTGTTTCTTTCTTCTCTACTTTTGCAGTGCTAGAGTCCAATTTAGGGCCTAACACATGTCAGTCCTCCAGCACTGAGCTCTGACTGCAGGCCCTCAGCCCAGAGCTGAGCTAGCTTTGCTCTCAAAGTCTGGCCACCAGGACACTCGGTGCTTAGTACTTATTCTTTTAAAATTTCACTGCCCTTAATTTTTTATTTTGGCCGGGGGGGGGGGCAGGGGGGAGGGTCTTCCAGTGGTTCTGGGGATGGAGGCAAACATTATTCCTGGCTCTATGCACCACAGACTCACTCACGGCTGTGCTGGGGACTGCACCGTGTTGGGGATCAAACTTGAACCTCCCCTGCATGCAGCACACATAATTGAGCCCTCCACTCCCTCGCCAGCTGTCGCTCTCTTCCCCATTCCTAATTTACATGGCAGATACAAATATAAGTCAAATACCATTCAAAATAGAACTGTGGAAAATATTACAATGGTCATAGAATAATTTCTTCACCACTGCCTATCAATTCTTAGCAATAAATATTGACTAACACCCTACATTCAACCTCTATCCCGGAAGTCATTTCTTCCACCCAGTTTACAAAAGACAGAAGCGGTTTCCTAGAATCATTTCCTCCTTAAGGCTACAGACTCCGGCCCAAGTGGAGGCTCAAAGGCTGGAGTGTGGCTTTGTCTGCAGGAAGCTCCAGCACCACATTATCCCCCAGGCTGCAGAACATAAAGGCAACTATTTCAATGAAAGAAGCTTCCACAGGGAGAGCGAGGTCAAAGGACCCCGCTGGCCAGGCCATCTCAGGGTGAGTCCCCTCTGCTGTCACACCTCCTAGGTCTCAGGACTCCCACGTGTTCCACTGAGTCACTCACAGCTCCCCGGGCCCCCCAGCTGTGTTTAAGTCTCCTGGTACATTTTTAGGTACTTGTTTTGACACTTGGGCTTTTTTTGGTTGTCTCCTAATTCTCGTCTAGCCTAATTTTGTTCCCTTTTTTTTTCCCTTCTGTAAAATAAATCCCTAGGAATGAGCAAAGAGATCAACTTTATTCCACAAATAATGCTAAATAATGTTTCTGTTTTCCATTACTGATTTCACAAAAACCAGTCCTAGTCCGGGGAGGTGGCTCAACGTACTGGAGTTTGAGCTCTGCATGAGAGGGGCCTGGGTTTAGATACGGGAACCACATGTGTCCCCTGCCCGCAACACTCAAGCACTTCCAGGACTAACCCCCAACCCTCACCCAGCACTTAGCTGGAGAAATTCCTGAGCATTACTGGGCTCAAAACACAAAAAGGAAAAGAAAAGGAAAAGAAGCTTTTCCACCCACCAAACACTATAGGAAATAAAGCAGCAGATACAATGTGTGTGTGTGTGTGTGTGTGTGTGTGTGTTTGTTCAGGGTCCATGGCAGGCTCGATACTCAGGAGCAACACATCTGGCAGTGCTCAGGGATCACATGCAGTACCAGTTCAAACCAGGGTCACATGCTAGACAAGCAGTTCACTTAACTTTTTGTACTGTCTAGCCCCCAAGATATTACTGTTTTATACACTATTATAAAACCCTGACAGGTTCAATCATGAGCTTTCTCGTGAACTTATTAAATCACCCGCCATTCTTTTTTTTATTTTATTTTTTATTAGTGAATCACCGTGAGGTGCAGTTACAGACTTAACAAACTTTCGTGCTTGCGTTTCAGTCATACAATGGTCAAGTACCCATCCCTCCACCAGTGCCCATTTTCCACCACCAATGTCCCCAGCATCCCTCCCACCACCCCCACCCCGTCCTCCCCCCACCCCACCCCACCTCTGTGGCAGGGTATTCCCTTTTGCTCTCTATCTCCTTTTGAAAACCCCCACCATTCTTAAGGATAAGTTATAAATAGATCAAAGTACACAGAAACAGACAAATGTTGCTGAATCAGACGCCAAAGAACTTAACTGCATAACACCTTTTACTTATTTTTTTTTTTGGTGGGGCAGGGGAAACTTCCCCAGCAGTGGTCAGTTGTCAGAAGCCCCTCATTGTGAAACTCAACCCAGAGGTGTGGACCTGACCTGGTTCAGGTCTCGGACCCCAAGATGCAGTGCTACTATGCCTGGCAGTGCTCAGTGGTGCCAGGGATTGAACTCAGGGCCACCAAAAAGAACACATGAGCAGAAGTACTTTGAGTTTTCCCCTGGCCCAACAACACCTTGCATTTTACATATTTTTTGTTCTTTTAGGGGTGGGGGTACATTAAGTCACCAATGCCACACTGAGAGATGCTAAGGAGACTGTGTAGTACCAGTGAGTGAACTCAGAGCCCTATGCCTGCCAGGCATGTGCCCCAGGTCTTTGAGCATTTATCTTGGTCCAACACCTTCTTTTTCTTTTCTTTTTTTGCTTTTTGGGTTACACATGGTGATGTACAGGGGTTACTCCTGGCTCTGCACTCAGGAATTACTCCTGGCAATGCTCAGAGGACCATATGGGATGCTGGGAATCGAACCCAGGTCAGCCGCATGCAAGGCAAATGCCCTACCCGCTGTGGTATTGCTCCAGCCCCCAAGACTTGAGCGATAGCACAGGGCTGGAGCGATAGCACAACTAGTAGGGCGTTTGCTTTGCTCGCAGCCGACCCAGGTTTGACTCCTCTGCTCCTTTCGGAGAGCCTGGCAAGCTAACGAGAGTATCTCACCTGCACGGCAGAGCCTGGTAAGCTACCCGTGGCGTATTCGATATACCAAAAACAGTAACAAGTCTCACAATGGAGACGTTACTGTTGCCCACTTGAGCAAATCGATGAGCAATGGGATGACAGGGATACAGTGAAAGTGCCTCATTGATAAAATTCAAATTCAAATTATTAGTTCCATTTAAGATTCAAACACTAAGTAAAATCAAATGATTTTATGAACCTATATAAATGCTTCTTCTAGGAACTGGAGTGATGACACCATGCAAGGAGGGTATTTGCCTTGCATGTGGCTGACGTAAGTTCGAACCCCAACACCCCATATAATCTCCCGAGCCTGCCAGGAGCGATCCCTGAATGCAGAGCCAGGAGTAAGTCCTGAACACTGCCAGGTTTGACCCAAAAACAAACAGAAGGAAAAAAATGCTGCTTCTAATTCATACGGATTCATAAATAAAACATGCATTCATCCATTTACTCTCTTAAAAGGCTTAAGGACTCTTGAACTATAAGCACAGCAGGAAAGAGTCTTGATTCCCGTCTACCTCAAGTATCTCTATCATGGCCTGGAATGGTCTATTTTAAGACAAAAACATGTCTTGCTCTCCGCTCTAAATTGGGTGCAGCTTATTTCTACAGATCTCGGGCTCAGTCCATCACCGAAGCCCACAAAAGACCATGAAATCTGAGGAACAGTATCACCGAGATCTAGCCCAACGCAAGATAGCCTCTCTTCTTTTTTCCCCCTGTTGGCATCCCTAACTTTTCAAATAATTCTGTCTCACAGACTACGATGAACTCCAAACCCTTTCTAAGAAAGATACGGCATAAAACTGATCTCAGACGGCATGCAGCAATCTAGGACCAGCAGCAGTCCTCAGCGTGCTGTCCATGCCAACCATGCTCTGCAGAACTGTGTTGGAGGTGCCAATGCAGAGAGATGGAGACCTTCCACAGACACGTGCAGCTCTAGGTTGGAGAGACAGTAGCCTGTTTAAGACGGTTGCCTTGCATGCAGCCAACTCCATTTCAACCCTGACACATGGTCCGCCGAGAACTGCATATGGCCCCCTGAGCACCATCAGGAATGACCACTGAGCACAGTCAGGAGTTGTCCCTGAGCACAGCTGGATGTGACCCAAATCCCTCTCTGTAAGAAAACGATTCTGACTTCTCTGAAAGAAACCTGTACAATGTCAGGCTCACACCCCTATGTGACAATGACTGGTTACTACCCCATGCTGAATTTCATTTCCTCCTTTTGTCTATTTTCCCATAGACAGTGACATGATATGATTTCTCTATGAAGAGATATAAAAAAATTTTTTTCCTTTACCACCCACTTTAAGTTCATTCCAATTTTTTTCAATTCTACCTCCAAAGTCAGCCTTGATCTGTTTCCGTTTCCTACTTCTACCTCACCCTGTTGCACCAACATTCATTGCTAAAGCTTTCTCATACCCATCTAAAATGTCCCCCCTTTTCTAATCCTCCTCCACTCTACTTCACACACATCAATCAAATTATTTTAAGATACAACTCTGATAGTAAAATATCTTCCCTAGCTCACTTAACACCTTTCAAAGTTTCCCAGTGCTCTAGGGAGAAAGATCAAAATCCTTCCCACAGCCCGAGGCCCACAGAATAGGCCAGTGTCCATAGTTCCAGGCCTCACCCTCTCCTCTACTGGGACTCTGCTTGGGTCTTTGCCTCACTCAAATCCTGTGAATCTCTTCCTCTCTTAGAGCCTTCACACATACTATTCTCTTCCAGATATCCCTTCCAGTTCTTGTTTAGATCACTGTCACTAACAGCCTGCCCTCTACAAGGTCTATTCCATCATAATCAGATCTCTGGCCTATGTTCTCTAAAAAATATAGTATCTTTCTTCATGGTATGAATGATATTTTTTAAATGAGAAGTTGACTTGGGGTTGGAGAGAAAATATAGTAGGTCAAGTGCTTGATTCGCATCCTGTTGGTGCAGGCTCGATCCCTAACACTTCATATGGTCTCCTGGGCCAAGAACGATCCCTGAGCACAGAGAAGGGAGGGAAGGAAGGAAGGAAGGAAGGAAGGAAGGAAGGAAGGAAGGAAGGAAGGAAGGAAGGAAGGAAGGAAGGAAGGAAGGAAGGAAGGAAGGAAGGAAGGAAGGAAGGAAGGAAGGAGCTAACTTATATCTGCCCTCTGCCCTGCTGGAGACATGCTGAGTGGTTCTCTTGTTTAAATAGGGGTTTCCAGGTCCCTGAAGCCTCTAGTAAAGGTGTAAGAAAACCTTCTCTAACCCAACCAAGATTGGGCCTCATCACATCCCGGGTTTGAAAAATAGAAAGCTATGAGGTCGTGGAATCTCTGCACAAGAAGGATTCTGGGAGGCTTCACGGAGAAAAGTGACTGCCAGCCGCGCGTGGTGAGCAGGATGCAGAGTAAGTGAGATGGATGTGGTTGCAAACAAGACCAGAGTCCTCAGAAACAAAGGAGTTACTTCAAAACAAGAGAGAGTCCGGGCTGGTGACTGGGACTTGAGACAAGGGAGTGAGGAGCCACGGATAAATCTGTGTGGATAGAGAATGTGGATGAGACAGGAAGCAAGTAGGCCATGCTGTTTGGAGCCTGTACAGTCAAGCACAGCCTGTGCATGGCTGAAGCTCGTGTGTCCTAAGCAGATTCTGAACCCCTACCAGGCTGATGGTGAGATGAGGAATTGAGTACAGATTTTGAAAGATAATTCTGAAAGGTAATCCTGGAACGGCTAGAAGGAAAATTTAGCACTGAGAGAAGAAAGCAGAATCATCGGTGATAGGTAGATTTTTAAAAAGTTTCTGTTGTGGGCCATTTGGTTCCGCTGAAGGAGATCTGAGACCGAGTAAAACCTCTTTTAGGGTTACATCTTCATTCAGCATTGGTAGACGGTTGTTTCCTGATACTCCCAGCCTGTGCCATAGAAGACTAAGAGATCTGAAGGCTCCAGAATCCTTTGTGCATAGAGATCCCACACACAAAGACCTTTATATGCCAAAACATGTCATGAGTGCTGAGGAAGTGTGGGGAAGATGGCAGACATGGCTTCTGCTTCACTACATATGGCGCATCCCTGCTTGAGCAAGGTCCCTGGAAATCAGGTTGCCTCCCCTTGCAGGACCCAGGGACATAGAGAGGGTGCCCCACATGATCTTCCGACTGAGGAAGACCAGCCTCAGCAGTGACACCTTGTGGCAGAAAGATGCAGTTGCGTGGAGAAATGGTTGGACAAAACCCAGCTCATGGACCTGGGATTTAGACCCATAGTTCCTCAATTCGGAGAAGTGTGATTCTGCAAGAAAGGATCAGAGAAGATAGAAAGCAGAAAGAAGTGGAGGACGGTTTAATAAAAATACTTCCAGCTAGACAGCACTGAGTTCAAGTATTTGGGGTTTAATTTGGATAAATAAAACTTGGAACAAGGATTTAAAAAAAAAATTGGGTTAAAAAAAAATCTACATATGTTGAGGCCAGAGCAATAGTACAGCAGGTAAGGCATTTGTCTTGCACGTGACTGACCCACGTTCGATCCCTAGTACCCCATATGGTCCCCGTGAGCCAGCCAAGAGTGATCCCTGAGAATGCCCTTGATCGCTAGGTGTGCCCCTCCCCCACAAAAATCTAAGTATGAAGGCAGGCATTGGGGTCCTTGGGGAAGGGAGGTGAGTATACTGGTGATGGGGTTTGGTGTGGAATTATGTACACAGGAAACCATTATAAACAGTACTGTAAATCACAGTACCTCGAGCAATATTTTTAAGTTAAAATTTTAAAATTTAAAAATTTTTAAACCCACCCTTGGCGCCATCTTGCCACATTAAACAGAGAAGAGGCCAGGCAGTGTGGTGAGCAACGTGGCCGGAGAAATGCTCCGGACCGGAATCCGGGCCAACAACACCAGGGATCCAGATGGAGGAGGTACAGCTGGGACGCCTTCTCCAAATGGAGCCCTGGCGACACTGAGCAGCAACTAACACGGCTCCAGGTTACGGGACTGGAACACATCCGAACCGCGCGGCCGCGGACCTTTTCTAAAAACTGAAAACATACAATCTTTTAATGGAAAACCAATTATCAAATGCTTCCTTAGTAAGGCTGTCTTTCTTGGGGGGAAACTCCAACAACAATAGTGAGTTTTGTTTTGCAATATGGAACGTAATCAAGGTAAAGAGAAAATGAAGTGAAATTCATCAGTTATACAGTGGGGGGGTGCGGGGGGTATACTGGGGATTCTGGTGGTGGAATATGGGCACTGGTGAAGGGATGGTGTTTGAATATTGTATAACTGAGACATAAACCTGAAAACTGTGTATCTTTCCACATGGTGATATAATAAAAATTAAAAAAATATATAATCAAAGAAATAAAAAAATAAAAAATAAACATCAAAAAAATTTTTTAATTGTTTCTAATTTTTTAAAAAAATTATTAAAAATAATAAAAATTATAATTTTATTTAAAAAACTGTAAAATGTGGAAGTAAACAAAAATACTTCCACATTTATAATTCCATGTTAACTTATGTGATTACTGATTGGGGTGTTTCTTCTCTCCCACTTTAAACCCATACACGATGTTTGAGATTTTAATATTGATTTTAATATTGATTCTTACATTTGTGGAGTTCAGGGTAAGAGTATGCATGAAGGCCCACGTTATATAAGTTATATCTTACAGTGTTTAATTAAGGCAGCAAATTGTTAAATTAAATTAAATCTTCCTGTATTGACAAACAAATATGTAGAAGGTGAGGTTTGAACTGTGAACTTAGAATTGTTGCATTCACCAGGGTCCTGAGATATACCTCTCAGCAATATCAGACCGTAGGATAGACATATTAATATCATAGTCTGTCCACAGGAGGACAGTATTATGAAATTAAATTTGTAAGATCATTTCCATGGAAGTTTATGTACCAACTTCATAAGGTATCCAGAGAAGAAAGATAACATGCTTTCTTAAAAAGGAAAGAAAAGTAATCTGGTTGGATTCACAATTCAAATTTCTTAATTTTCATAATTTAATGTCTTAATGCTCAAATTTGTTGAGCAAATTACTTCAAATCTCCAATTCTGTATCCTCATCTGAAAAACAAAAATAATAGTACCTTTAATATCAAATTTGGTGATCATATAAAATCAAATAATGCCCAACACATAGTTAATACTTAATAAAAGCTAACCTGATTAGCCCACGGTTATCAGACTTAGCACAGTAGCTTATTAAGGGGGTGGGGGGTGCTCTTGGGGTTTTTACGTTTTGGTTCTATTTTTTTCAGGGGGAAGGAAGTTTTTGTTTTGGTTTGTTGGGGGCGTTACTTTATTTTATTTTATTTTTGGTTTCTGGGGCCACACCCAGCAATGCTCAGAGCTATTTTTGGCTCTGTCCTCCATGTCATGACTGAATCCAACTCTTCCATATGCAAAGTATATACTAATAGTGCTAACTCTCCAGCTCTCAAAACAATTGTCTGAACCTCAAAACTGTCTTAGAATTGTCTCATTCCACTGTACTTGCCTTATTAGACAACCTTAAAACAAATCAGCCTACTGTTTAAAAATGCTCATGACATCAACAATTTTTTAGCTAAAAAGAAAAATAGGTATTTGCCATCATCTGCAGGCCACACAAATATTATGCATCTATAAGTATTAAAAGCTTCAATAATAGACTATTTCATCTTTAAACGCCAGCAATAGGAATCAAAAAGAAAAAGAATCAGGTTTGCTGTAGCAGAAATTTTCAAAAATACCTTCCAATAATTTTCCAAGAAGATCCCTTTCCAGATCAGACACACTCTTATACACACACATTACTACTCTCTCCTTTAGTTCTCCAAACTCTTTTTCTAATTACTGTTTTCATGTGCAGGTTTAAAATGATTACATGTTCAGATGCTTTGGCTCACATTTTAGGTAAGATGCCCGAGCAAATATGCTGAATCTATTTGACTCTATAAGGTATGGACTCTGTATAGCCAAATATTGTTTAACTGCACTTTTTAATAACCAATTCCATTATTTTCATTTTAAGTACTATCAATTTATTCTAAAGAATTAAATTTTAAGTTTGAAATACCTAAAAAAAATTTATTAATTGTATTTTCCAAGCCCAAGTTCTCTCTTAAACACCAACCCCCCCACTCTCTTTCTCTGTCTCTGTCTCTCTCTCTTTTCTCTCTCTCCCCCACATCTCTCTAAACTTCTTTCAGTAAAGGCTATTTGTTTCACTGAAAAAAAAAAAAACAACTTTTGACAAAGAAAGTTACAACTCTCTAGTATACAGCTAAATCTACAGGTTAAAATGTAGCAAAAACCTAAACAACGAAGAGTAAAAATTAAAAATAATTTGCATTTATAAATAAATTTTTTAAAACAATGACAGTTAACATAATTGATTGTAGCAATATTGTCTATTTCTTAATAAAATTTTATAAGTGAAACAAATTAAACTGGCTGAACTGAATAGATAAATAATAAGTAATTCATTTTGTACTGTTTATTCTATTTAATTTCAACTATACCCAGCAGTGCTCAGGGGCCAGGCCAAGCAGTACTGGAATGGGGGCAAGTGCCAGGATCGAAACCAGGGACTGAACCCAGGACTCCTTCCTACATGCAAAATATGCATGCCAGTTCTTTGAGCCATCTTCAGATCCCCAACCTTGTTTTTAAAATATCTGTTCATTTCCTTTAATCTGCAAACAGAAACTAACAATTAGAAAAGCTATAACATACTTAGCAAATAATAGAAGTTATTGGGTCTTGTACTAAAAAAAATCCCTCAATCTATAACTGACAGATACTTCAGAAGTCATCTTTTAATAAGTAGAGGAATTAGTTTTATTTCTCTGCCCCTAAAAATGTGAACACACAGAATTTTTCTACCACAAATATTATGTCTAGCTTTTTATTAGAAAATACACACATAACCACATAAATTATGAAAAAAAATTGCCAAGATTCTAAGCTTTCTAAAAATCAAAAGCAGTAGGTAGGGAACTGCTTAAATGTGGACATTCCAGAGACAAACATTCATCAATGTATTCTGAAAAAGAGAAAGATTAAATTGAGTATCCTAACTTTCAAAAATACAACTAATCAACATATTACAAGAGTAATAGCTGACCCTTTCGCAAAGACAAAGTTCAGGGTGCTAAATGGTACTTGGAAACCTTTTTAAAACTGAAATTATAGTGAGCAAGAATCAATAATTACATTAAATCATCATGTAACTGAGTTAACTTCTCAGACAGTTTTTGGATTAGGACAAACTTATCTAACAAAATAACATTAAACGAAAGCTACGGGATATGCTTCAAATCTATTCAGCAGGTATTTCTAAAGAGCAAATTTATAACATTGTTTCTCCTCTTCCAGAGATCAAATTGCTTTGATTAAAGGCGACTTTTCTTTAATCAAGATAACTTGATTAAAGAAAAATATCATAGATCAAAAGGAAACCATGGGGCGGGGAGGAGGTGACACAAAAGGTGAAAGTGCAGACTTTGTATCAGAGTCCTGGGTCTGAATTCTGCATCACATGTTCACAAAGCACCATCAAAACTGACTACCATATATATATATATTTTTTTTAAATCCTATGTGTAATATATTCCAATCATCTGTATTTCCTTACACTTGGCAGTTGGTAAAAAAAACTTGATAAAGAAAGCTTGGTTAAAAAAAAAAAGGGTCACTTTGGCAGCAGGTGGTGGGCCCAGTTGACAAGGGCTAGAAAGAGGGGGTCTCACCGAGGAGCCAGGGGACTTGGAGTAGGCCATGGGCCTAAGGCATGTCAAGCCAGTCATGCCTGGGTTGGTGATGGTGAGGTAGCTAAGCTGGATGGTTGGAGAGAGCCGCTTGGGTGGAGCAGTAGATAGAACCTACCATTCCTGCCACCTGCCACTTGACTAGGCCTAGAGTTTTATATGTGTGTGTGTATATAGAGAGTCATATATATATACATATATATTACGTATATATGTATACATATATGTATGTGTATATATATACACCTCTCGGAGAGCCCAGCAAGCTACGGAGAGTATCCCACCCTATGGCATATTCAATATGCCAAAAATAGTAATGATAGTCTCATTCCCCTGACCCTGAAAGAGCCTCAAATCGTTGGGAAAGATAAGGAGAGGCTGCTAAAATCTCAGGACTTGGAGGAATAGAGACGTTACTGGTGCCCGCTCGAGTAAATTGACAAACAGCAGGATGACAGTGACAGTGATACAGTGATATATTTTAAGTGCATCTCACATATATTAAATTTTATTTTTTAAATTTATGTATTGTTTAATTAGTGAGTCACAGTGAGGGTACAGTTACAGATTCACACATTTTCGTGCTTGTTTTTCCCTCATGCAATGTTCGAGAGCCCATCCCTCCACCGTGTCTATTCTCCACCACCAATGAACCCAGTATCCTTCCCACCCCCAATCCCATCCCCCACCCCACCCCGCCTCTCATAGTGATTAAATTTTTTTTTAAAGTGACTGCTACACAACCAGGCAGGTGTGGGTGAAAACAAAGAATCAGAACAAAACAAAATTAATCAAAAGGGAACAACAGTTCCTTTATTCAGGTTTACTTAAGTAACTCTAGTTACCTGCAAGGCTATCAGATACAATGAACACTGTAAATGTATGAGGGCCTTTCTGGGTTTGGTCTCCAATGAAGGGAGTATAACGGCAGTCAGGAATGGGAGGACTAGAAATGGAAGACTAGTAATGGAAAAGTCCATTTATTGTAACAGGTAAGAAATGAAGAATAGGCAAGTTCACCACCATGTATATTAAAAATTAACAAATCCTATTAGGCTTTTTTCACTTTAGCAACCTAGGAACAAATAGTGTGAAGCTATTCCTGATAATCCAGTAGCCATGCCCACTGAGTTTGAGTAATAAGCCACACTATAAGGAATCACTGTGTGTCGATGATAAAGGAAATCAAGATGGATTTGTTCATTTGAATGTGTCCTCACCAGGTAAAAGGAAAAAATGTCAGTTTCCTCCACATGAATCATTTCACAGAAGTTGAATATTGTGAATAAGATGCGAACATTGAGTCATCACCCCATACAAAACAAGGTAGACCACTTGGCTGCCAAAGAATCTGCCGAGAATAGTTGGCATCAAATTCTAGTAACAAGCAGCAATTTAACTGATGCAGTTAAATTACTGTTAATGTGTATTATAATATTAAATGTAGATTCCTGGATTGATTTTGATTTTATAAAGGTAGAGGAGCCAAAAATATCACCAGCATTATGTTTATACAATTAAAAGTATCAGTATGATAACAATAATGTAAGTCAACCCAGGCTTGTGTGAGAAATTAATTCCTTTAAGAAGGATCTGATCCAAATTTGAGTGATAAAACATATATTAGATTTAAGTCTTGAATCTCATTTTTATTATCAGTTAAACCTTGAGCAAGTTAGCAAACTTCTCTAAGCCTCAGTAAGTACCTCAGTAAGCAATGGTCTCAGGAATAACAATGGCTACTTTATAAAAGCAAGGTGTGTGGGGATTGAGTCAGACAAAGCACAAGTGCTTAGCACAGTATCTGAAGATTAGTAACTAGCTGCTCAGCACAATTCTCCTCATCATCAACATTAACTATTAATAATTTTTGTTGTTTTCTTAGAGAACATTCAGGGCATTCATAATTATTCTTAATGTTCTATTAATTTCCTGTATGATTATAAAAGGCATTCAAATTCTGAGCTTTAATACTTCCCTTAATCTGTATGATCTTCTTATTAGATATTACAATTGATATAATTATCAGAAATAATTATAATAACTATGTAGGTGCTTTCACATAGATCCCAGGAAGAGACCTGGATTCTTAAGTATAATCATTTTTTTACTGATAAGTAAAAGAGGATTGGCAATGTTAAACAGGTTTCAGTGGCTCTCAAATGATTAGTTGGTATAACAGGTTGTTGAGTTAGCACCAAAACCAGTGTATAACCCCTGGTACCACCCAGAACTTTGCCATAGGGACAATGGCAAGGAGACGAGTGAGGAAAAAGAAAGAGGAGAAAAACATTATTGAGCAATTTGCACAAGAGCAAAGTTTCAGCCAATTCAGTAAATTAGGTCGTTTATTCAAAAGGTTCACTGTCCCTTCCAGTCCTCTCACCTCTACGCCCTCCCCCTGTAGCAGAAACTTCCTACTACCAACAATCAGGTTTGATTCTGCCACTTGCTTTGTCTCATGCAATATGAGTGGAAGTGATCCATGCCCCCAGCACTGCAATAAATTAACCGCTCCTTCACCCCAAGTCTCAGAACAGGGACCATGTGGAGCAAACTTAGCAAGGATCCGTGAGAGAAAACTAAGCCACTGAGATCCGGAGGTGGTTATTTCAGTATAGCCTAGCAACATCTGATTAATATACTCAACTACCACAGATGCAGTACTAAAAAAAAATAGTTAACGTATATATTAAAATATAGAACATCATTTCCTCTCTGCTTTATCTTTTATTTCCTTCTTCCTTTTGTCACATTTACCAAGCTAAGAAATGCCATCCTTTCAAGGACAGAATACTTCATAGTCAGTCTCTAAGCAAGTGCTAGTTATTTGTATGTGATCTTTTCAGTCACAAATATACATAACCAACCATTTAACTGCATCCAAATGTTTGGCATTTTTGTTTGTATGTTTGTCCAATTGTTTCAATCATTTCTGGGCCCTGATCTATTTCCTAACGAACAGCCGTTCCTGATGCTTAGAGATTGAAATGAGGCTCGGACACTGGAAAGGCTCAAAGGAAGGTAAATTCTGATGAGATGATAAAATGATGCAAATAACACAAGTGACTGCTAGAAAGCACTAATAGACATGGGCACTCATTATCTCCAATCGTCAGCAAATATTTGTGTACCTGGTCTGTATAGGAGCCCCCCCAAAAAGTCCAGTTATGTCTCACTCAAGCATTGCTCATGTTTGATGGCAAATGGATGGGGACCCATGTACTTGCTATCTATAATTATATGTGTATGTGTGATTCCAATGGTCTTGTGAGTTCCAGATTATGCCAAGTGATGGCATTATCTTCCTTTGAGCTTTCTGCAAGACAAATGAATCAACACTGATAGCTTTTGAAAGGCAATAACCACTTTTCATTTAGCACTATATCTCAGTACTATTACTCTCTATATACAGCAGTTAAAAGAACGAACTCTGAAAAGAGCAGGTAGACAGCTCAAAGCCCATATTTATTCAATAGCACCACATGGCCTCCCAAGCGCAAGCCTGGAGTAGCCCCTGAGCATTACCTGGTGTGGACCAAACCACAAAAGGAGGAAAAAGAAAAGCAAAGCATGGGGACTACACTAAGAAGACAGTATAGGAGTTGAGACAGGTTCCTTTCATGCCTTTCTTTTCTTTTTAACTGCTATATAGAGAAAGTAATAGTATTGAGATAAAGTGATCAGTGAAACATGGTTATTGCCTTCAAAGACCTATCAGAGAACCACAGGATTCCCTTGAGGTTCCACACCCAATACCCAGCTCTGGAAGATATGATCCTAGAGGCCCCAGGCATGGCAGGAGTGGCCAAGACAATCCCTAATACCACAGGGTTAGCATATCACCATATCCTGAGATCTTTACCTTGAACCATAAGCCCAGCTGGCCAAGAATTGCCAGGAGGGGCCGCTGGGTTTCCTAAACATCACTTGGAAGTTCCAAAAACCATGGGCTTTGGGTCAAGAAACCAAGAATCAGATTCCAGTTTCTCTACTTTGGGTAAGGATTTTGTGAGCAAATTCCATTAATTGCCCCACTAATATTTTAATGACTTTGAACATATCAGAGTGCCCAAAATTTCCATTGCCAATTTTAGTGTTTCTGCTGAGGACTTGTTTTGAATCTTGGAAAACTTCAGCTTTTGCAGGGATGAGATGAAAGAACCGTGGAACTGACAACTTTAAAAACAATTGACAAAGATGTTCCTATGCCAATACTCAAAAAGTATTGTTCACAGAGACAAAAGGTAGAAACAAACGAAATGTTGCTAACAGAAGAATGAATAAGCAGAATATGGTATATTAGGGCAAAATAACAGTGGAATATTATCCATTCTTCAAAACAAATAAAATTATTTTTTTCTATTATTAACTCTTGAAAATGTCAATTAAAAGAAACCAGATACAAAAGAACAAACATGATATGCTTCCTTTTATGAGGTACCTACAATGTCAATTTCATGGAAATAGTAAGTAGAATATTGGTGGTAAGGCTGGAAACAAAATAAACTGGAGTCATTTTTAGCAGGTACAGTTTAAGTATAGGATTATGTAAAGGTGCTGAAGATGGACAGAGGTAATGACTTCTCAACACTGGATCACTCATTATGCATAAAAATAGTAAAAGTACTACATTTTATATTCTTTATATATATTACCACTGTCACTGTATCACTATCATCCCATTGCTCATCAATTTGCTCAAGCAGACACCAGTAATGTCTCCATTGTGAGACTTGTTACTGTTTTTGGCATATATATTACCACAGCCCCAGTGATAGCACAGCAGTAGGGCATTTGCCTTTCACGTGGCCGACCCGTGTTCGATTCCTCTGCTCCTTTCGGAGAGCTTGGCAAGCTACCGAGAGTATTGCAAGCCTGGCAAGCTCCTCGTGGCATATTCAATATGCCAAAAATAGTAAAAACAAGTCTCACAATAGAGACGTTACTGGTACATCGCTCAAGCAATGGGATGACAGTGACAGTGATATTTCCACAACTTAAAATTTGTTGGATTCTTTTTTTTTTTTTTGGGTCACACCCGGCGATGCACAGGGGTTCCTCCTGGCTCTGCACTCAGGAATTGCCACCTGGCAGTGCTCAGGGAACCATATGGGATGCTGGGAATCGAACCCGGGTCGGCCGCGTGCAAGGCGAACGCCCTACCCGCTGTGCTATTTCTCCAGCCCCTCGTTTTTTGTTTTATTATGCTTTTTTGGGGGGAGGGGGAAAGCACTTGGGGATCCATGCAGTGCTGGAAATCAAACAAGAGTCAGCTGCATACAAAGCAAGCACCATAACCCCTATAAAATCGCTCTGATCCCTGAAAAAAAGTTTTTTCAAAGAAAAGAAAAAATCAGAGTTGTCTGGAGCTAGTGGTTACTACTCTGCAAACTCACCCTTCAGGTTAAGTCATCCCCGGGCATTTTGCTATCTCCAGAGAAACCTTTTGAGATTAAACTCCAGAGCCACTGTAGTAACTTACTGAATATTGACCCATCTGTTCTCAGCCCTGTCTCATATCCTGTTCACCTGCTGGTGTTCCCTGAATGTCCCAAATGATCGCTTGCAACAGAATACCTACCTGAGCCTGCTAACCTAGGCAAGTTTCTAACTGCTCTAAATATTAGTATCCACCTCATGAAAAATGATGCTTAGTTTCAGGGGGAGGGTGAGGGCTCTGCCTTACTTGCATCTAACCCTGGATACTGATGACTGGCAGTCCGAAGAACTGCTGGCAGCAGACTCTGAGCACAGAGCTGAGAGTAGCCCCTGAGCACTGCTTGGGATGACCCAAGACAAAAAAGAAGAAGAAGAATATTTAGAACATGGAGTTACTGTGAGGATTAAATGAGATCATTCTTTTCTTTCTGTTTGCATTGAGGCGACATGATTTACAAAGCTGTTAATAATAGATACGGGTATTTCAATAGCGCCCCACTACCAGAGTGTCAGCATTCCTCCACCAAGGTCTCAGTGTCCCCTCCCAGCCACCCCTACCTCATTCACTCGGCATGTTCTGTTTTGTATACAACTCTCAGAGGTTATTATCACTTTCTGTTTTAAATTCTCTTACTTCATGGAGCAGACCTCCTGGTCCTTATCTCTTCTACTCTTGGGTGTTAGTCTCCCATTCTGTTACTTTATATTCCACAGATGAGTACTCCATGGCTTGGAAACTGGCCTCACGTGCTGGAGGAAAAGGCAGCTTCAGATAGAGAAGGGAACACCAAGTAGAGGATGTTAGGAGGACCCATTTGGGTTGAAAGATGTGTGCCAAAAGTAGACCATAGACCAAACATGATGGCCGTTCAATACCTCTATTGCAAACCACAACACCCAGAGAGGGAGAGAGGGAGCAAAACAGAATGTCCCGTCACAGAGGCGGGGCAGGGTGGTGGGGATGAGGTGGGCGTGGTGGGAGGGTTGCTGGGACCATTGGTGGTGGAAGATGGGCACTACTGGAGGGATGCGTACTCGATCGCTGTATGACTGAAACGCAAGCACGAAAGTTTGTAAGCCTATAACTGTACCTCCAGTGATTCACTAATAAAAAAAAAATTCTCTTACTTCATTTCCTCATATTCCACAGACGAGAGAAATCCTTCAGTATGAATCCCTTTCCTTCCGACTTCACTCAGCATGATACTGTGCAGTTCCATCCATGTTGCAGCAAACTGCGTGATTTCATCTTCCTTATCACTGAATAGATTCTCATTGTGATCTCTATACCACAGTGTCCTTATCCACTCATCTGTTCCTGGGCACCTGGACTATTTCCAAAGCTTGCCTCTTGTGAATAGTGCTGCTATCAAATAGGAGTGCCAATATCTTTTTGAAACAGTGTTCTGGGACCCTTGGGGCAGATGCCAAGAAGTGGAATTGCAGGTCATACAGAAGCTCAGCTCTTTATTCTTCATTATTTCAGATGTCTGCTTACTGTTTCCCACAGAGGCGGAATCAGAAAACATTCCCATCAGTGGTGGATGTGAGTTCCTTTCCCCATATCCCTGCAAGCACTGGTAATTCTACTCTTTATAATGTGTGCCAACAAATAACATCATTCTTTTTTGTGGGAGGTTGGGGAAAGGGCCACATCATGTGGTGCTCAGAAACTAATTCTGGCTCAGTGATCAAGTATGTTCCATGGTTGCACTTAGGGGACCATATACCATGCTGGGATGCAAACCAGGATCGGCTGCATGTAAAGCAGGCACCTTACCTCTGCACTATATTCTTGAACATGCTTAACAGAGTGCCTGACACATAGTAAGTACTAAATATAAATTTCATAAACTTCTGGTCCAGTCATTGTTCACCCTTCCCCTTTTAAAATAAAAGATAAACCATTTTTTTCTGATTAAGGAAGAGATTAGGATTCTGGGTACTTTCTATCCCATCTTCTACCCAATTAATCGTTCTTATGATCTATTGGTCTCCATTAAACAACAGGATGCCTCACAAAGAACTGGAAGTTTGCATCTAATACAATACTATGTTATGCATTTATATCTCCCATTTAAAAAAATTGTGACTGGCTTCTTTGTTTTTTATTAAAGACCTATATTAGTGCCAATCTTTGCTATAGCACTGTAGCACTGTTGTCCTGTTGTTCATCACCATTTGCTCAAGCGGGCACCAGTTATGTCTCCATTGTGAGACTTGTTGTTACTGTTTTTGGAATATCGAATACGCCACGAGGAGCTTGCCAGGCTCTGCCATGTGGGCAGGATACTCTTGGTAGCTTGCCGGCCTCTCCGAGAGGGATGGAGGAATAGAACCCAAGTTGGTCATGTGCAAGGCAAACTCTCTACCTGCTGTTCTATCGCTCCAGTCCACCATTATGTGTAGCAAAAAAAACAAAACAAAACAAAACAAAACCTAGAATGCAACCTAAAAACACAACTCTGTTTAAAAATGGGCAAAGGTTTTCAACACACATTTCTAAAAATTTTTTTAAAACAGGGCCAAAAAGCACATAATAGGATACTCAACTTGCTCCTCATTAAAGCATTAAAGAATGCTAAAAGTTGGGACCAAGTTAAGATGCTTGTCTTGAACACATCCAACCTGAGTTCGATCCCCAGCACCAAACAGGTTCCCCCAAGCCCCATCTGGAGTGATCCCTGAGCACAGAGCCAGGAGTGAAGTTTTGAGTACTACTGGGTGTGGCCCAAATACCAAAAAGGAAAAAAAAATACCATTTTGTACGCATTAGGGTGGCTATTATCAAAAACCCAAGCAACAGGGACCCAGGAGATAGTTCAGCTTGTATGAGACCCAAGTCCCAACCCGGCACCCAAGAGCCACCCAGCACCCTTTGGTCCAGGCCCCAGGCAATTCTAAGCACCACAACCTGTGGCCCAGGTGGCCTCTGAGCAGCACCTGTCCAGCACCAGTCAGGCTGGGCTCTGCCAAGAAAGACCCTGGACCCCTCCCGCCTGAAAGAAATCTCAAGAGTCTTTTTGCTGATATGACAAAAGGCAAAAAAAGGAAGGCAAAACTAGTGTTTGCTGTCATCCCAGTACTGGGAGTGGCAGCGTCAGGCTCCTTCCCAGGGAACTTCTTTAGCCAGCTTGGGTGTTTATCAAATAAGTTCTGTTTCTACAATTTTTTAATGCCATTTTAGGTTTTAGGTGTTATTTGGTATAATTTAGTAGATTGGGGAGGAAGGAAAAATGCTAACACTTTTCATATAAATTAATGTCTTCATCTGTTTTACATCATTGAGGCTAATACACAATTTCTTAAGAATATTCTATTTTCCAACAGAAAGCTGTTCTGTTTTATTAGCTCTGGTTTCTCTTCACTTATTTATCAAAATACTTAGACAATTTCATTAGCAGAATTATGACTGATGTCAATTAGCGAATTGAAAGAGTGAGTTATTGATGCTTCTGGACCCTCCTAAATAAAAATTGTGAAAAGTTTAACTTCTGTCCCCCCTCTCCTATAGAAAATGCCTGCCTTCCTCAACACATGATATTTTAGTTGAAAAAGTATAAATTGACTAAAATGAGATGCTGAAAAGTGAAGGTCTGGTACCAGAGAGAGCTTGCCAAGCTGAGCACGAGCTTTGCATGCAGGAGCCCCAAGTCTAATCCTTGGCACCACATGCTCCCCCAAGGACAGGTGGGAGGGGACCCCTGAGCACCAAGCCACGAATAATACCTGAGCACCAGGAGGTGTAACTCATAAATAAACAAAATTATATAAAGCTCTGTTCCAAAATTAATAGTAAAATATCAAATTACATGTAATACAATGGTAAAATGTCAGATTACATACTCTCCAAGCTTTTTTTAAACCTTTTTCCTTCCTTTCTTCCTTTCTTTCACATAGAATGCATACAATTTTGTTCTTTCTCACAAGTGCATTAGTCAACCAATTAAAGCTACTGGCCCAGAGTAAACACCAAACATATTTAGTATGCATAATGATTCCCAGTTTTGCCTCAAATACATGAAATCTATAAAAACATATAGGCCCCTATATTACTGCCTATTTTTTCATTTTCCCTTACTTTTTGTAAAATCATTATAAGAAGCAAGAAATAATTCAAATGATCATATAAACTCTGATGTACAAATATGATGGTGTTGTTGCTGAAATAAAACCACTTGTTAGTTGATAAGACATGATATAAGATCTCAAAGCATTGGTTTATGAACTGAGCCACAGACATCAAAAAGAATGTATGAAAGGCAATTAAGCATTATTGTTATCCTGTGTATGAAAGCGGTTGAAGTCATAGGAGAGTAAAGTTATAGGCCGTTAGTATGCCGTAGGCACTGAAGACAGTTATTGTACATTTTGGGGTAAAATGAAATCACTTCCATTCATGAATCATTCATACTACTTAAAGAAGCTGTACACCTAGAGATACTTCAAGTATTTACCTCTACTATTGCCATAAAGCTTAATTCCATTCATTAATTCAAAGCATTTCAAAGAATTTAAAACAAGAGTCATACTCTCTGTAGTCGTCTGCCTAAAACTCACTGAAAAGAGTGAGGTCCTCAATTTCATGAGAAATTCTCACAAGCATAGAATTCCATGGCAGATGTGGCTTTTGAAGGGTTTGTTGTTGTTATTACTGTGTTTGGGGCCACACCCAGCATGCTATTCCAGACTCAGTGCTCAGGATCATTCCTGGCAGAACTAAAAAGACCATGTAGTGATGGAACCTGGGACTCCTACATGCAAAGCATCCTTGCCAATCACTGAGTTACCTTCCCAGTACCACTGCAGATGTCCTACTGGGGTCATCTTCACCTGGAAAATGGTTTTTCAAAGTTATTTAGGTTACATAAATTTTATTTGATTGATGAAATCAGGATTCCTAGGGTGTGGAGGAATAGTGAATATAGCACCTACCTTGCAAGAGTATGGTTACAAGTTTGGGTCCCTGGTGCCCTGTGTCCAGAGCATGATCCTGGCAGCCCTGCTGTCTGAGCCCTCGAGCTCTATTCTCTGTGATCCCTGACACCACAGCAACTTCTGGCTGCATCACAGCCACAGATGTGTGAATACCACAAAAAGGAGTACTTGTGATCCAGTCAACACTGCAACTAAAAGACATTTGTACCATAGCCAGGAAGTGCAAACTCTGGCAATCACGTGTGAGATTCACGCCAATGAGAACCACAGCTGCAACTTGTGTGCCTAAACTAAGTGCATGCGTCCTGGCTCACTCTGCAATGAAAGGAGTGTGAAACTTGAGAGCACTGTGGCCAAAGGTGAAAGCACCACAACCTGATGTCTAAGCCTCACAAAATACCCCAGCAGGGGCAAAAAAAAGTGTGAGCACCACAAGCAAGCATATGTGCAATCCCAGTTATCACAACAAATAGCATCAAC
Source organism: Sorex araneus (assembly GCF_027595985.1). Classification (NCBI taxonomy): domain Eukaryota; kingdom Metazoa; phylum Chordata; class Mammalia; order Eulipotyphla; family Soricidae; genus Sorex; species Sorex araneus. Next base: position 52,479,352 of record NC_073305.1, read on the forward strand.
AAACAAAATGAAGGGAAGAAGGGAGAAGAAATAAAAATTGCAAACTAAGGAAGGGCCCAGAGAAATAGTGCAAAGGCTTAGAGTGCTGGCCTTGCAAGTGTGTGGTCATGAGTTCAAATCCCCAATGTCCCAAATGCTCTGAGCATGATTCTGACATCTGTAGATCAGCAGTCCTTCTGTCTGTGATCCAAGATACCTCACAAAATAAATTCAACTTGAAGTCTGTTTTAAATATATCTGTACACACACACACACACACACACACACACACGCACGCACGCACGCACACATATATCAGGATTCCCAAGGCCATATTCATAATTACCTATAGTTTTCCAGGTAATCCTGATCTTAATTTAATCCTCACCTAATTTCATGCTTCATCCAGCCACAAACACCAAAACAGGTTACTGCCATGGAAGGATGCCAGAGAATTTAACATCTCTGACTACGTCAGTCGCCCTATTGAAAACCCCTTGGAAAAGGGCTTGAGGAGCTAAAGCGATAGAACAGTGGGTAGGGCGTTTGCCTTGCATGCTGCTGACCTTGGTTCGATTCCTAGCATCCCATGTGGTCCCCCGAGCACCGCCAGGAGTAATTTCTAAGTGCAGAGCCAGGAGTAACCCCTGTGCATCGCCGGCTGTGACCCAAAAAGGAAAAAAAAAACAGAAAGAAAGAAAGAAAGAGAGAGAGAAAGAAAAAAGAAAGAAAGAAAGAAAGAAAGAAAGAAAGAAAGAAAGAAAGAAAGAAAGAAAGAAAGAAAGAAAGAAAGAAAGAAAGAAAGAAAGAAAGAAAGAGAGAGAGAGAGAGAAGGAAGGAAGGAAGGAAGGAAGGAAGGAAGGAAGGAAGGAAGGAAGGAAGGAAGGAAGGAAGGAAGGAAGGAAGGAAGGGAGGGAGGGAGGGAGGGAGGGAGGGAAGGAGAAAGAGAGAGAGAGAAAGAGAGAAAGAGAGAGAGAGAGAGAAAGAAAGAAAGAAAGAAAGAAAGAAAGAAAGAAGAGAAAGAAAGAAAGAAAGAAAGAAAGAAAGAAAGAAAGAAAGAAAGAAAGAAAAGAAAGAAAGGAAGAAAGAAAGAGAGAAAGAAAGAAAGAAAGAGAAAGAAAGAAAGAAAGAAAGAAAGAAAGAAAGAAAGAAAGAAAGAAAGAAAGAAAGAAAGAAAGAAAGAAAGAAAGAAAGAAAGAAAGAAAGAAAGAAAGAAAGAGAGAGAGAAAGGGCTTGGGCTCACCTCCCAGTGGCTCAGAGTCTATGTTGTCACTTTATTCATGCTCTTTCACCTCCAGGCTAATCACCACCTCTACATTTCTACCGTCCAATCCACAAAGCTTATCTTTGGATCTGGACCATTTCCTCTGCTATTTGTACCCTCAAAACCATGCCCACCCCAGCTAGCTCCACTTTGTGCAGTTTTAAGAAGCCTTTATTCATCCATCCTTCATCCGTGAATCTCCAAAGTCTCCATGACAACCTGGGTGCATAAGAGCACCCCATAGAGACTATAATACCTTAGTTACACTCCCCAAATAACCTGCTTGGCTTATAAGTGCATGTCCCATGTCTAACAGAAAGCTGGTATGAAGCAAACACACATACAGAGAATGACTGTGTAATACAATGGTCTACTTCTTTGTTCATAAAGTCCATCAGGAAAGCACATCTACTATTCTTGTTTTTCAGAACAAAATAGCTAATAAAATGTCAGAGTTGATCCTCTGCATGAAAAAAGAAAACGTTGTAAAAAGATCATTTTAAGTCTGGAAAAGAACCAGGTTTCTTTATATATATATATATATATGAAGACAGAAATCCTTAAATAAGAAGAAAGAGAGAGAGCCAGAAACAGAACTTATGCTTCTTGGCTCCTATTTCTAGAGCCCAAAGAATCTACTCTGAAGTTATTCTAAGCACTATTCATATTGGTGTATTCAAGGTGGCCTGTCAATGTATTCAAAGCCTGGGTGTGTAAAGATAGGTCTTACTCAACCTAGGTCTTTCTCAACCTCAATAATAACAGCAACTAAAAAAAAAAAAGGTAAAGAATTTCTCTTGTGTCCCCCTGCTAGCTGCTCCGAGCCTACAAGTATGATGAACAGCAGTCACTGAACCTTGAGTGCCTTTGTAACAGATCAAAGAGGGCCTACTTTTAGCCCGCTCCTAAGAATTCCCGGTGATCCTGCCATTCACTACTCAGACTCCTGTTCTCCCACCCCGACCCTCCTAATGGAGAGATTTCAGGAATATGATGGCTAAAGAGACAAAATGAACAAACTAAGAAAGCACAGGAGGGAACTTCTCTTTCTTGAAAGGAAAGAAAATACACATCACCAGCAGAAATAAAAGATTAGATCACTCTCCTAAGAGTTGTGCGGGAAAGAACCAACTCGATTCCACTAGAATCTTGCCCTTTGCACCAAGTCTTGCTCTCCAAGTGAAGTATTTGCTTGAATCATGCTGGTAGAAAGGCAGTGTGACCAGTCTGTCTTAAGCCAGGCACAAGAAAGCATCTGGGTAGGCGTTTAGTGCCCATCAGTGTCACTGAGACAATGAGCAAGGTCATGATCATAGCCTGTCCTCACATCTTAAGAGCTACTCAAACTTCTACTTCCAGGACCCTTGGATGGCTCCCAGCGCTAACCCCACCTTCAATTACCCAGAAGCTTCAGAAGATGAACTTCTCACCCTGACCCACCCACCTTTTTCTAGGGAAATTCACTACATAAGAATCCGTATCTACAGTGCTCAAAGGTTGAATTTATCATATGAAACCCTGCTCGTTCTATAATTAGCCATGCTGTTTAAATGGAAACTCTCTCAAGGTTTTTAGAAGGATGAGCAGCCTTCTAAATACCAGTCACACTGCTCTGTTCCTATTCAAGCTCTTGTCTTCTGAACCACTAAGAAGTTGTCTTGAATTAATAGTTTGCTCTTAATACATTTATGGGGAATGCACTTTACTGCCCACACTTCATTCATACCCTGAAATCACACAATGGCTGCTACCTTTAGGAGTGGAAAAAAAGAAGTAACACTGTCAGAATACACACACACACACACACACACACACACACACACACACCACGTGTGTGTGCACACACATGCTGCAAATATACAAAAAAATTAAGTGAGCAAAAATGTAGTCTCTAAGGAACAAAGTGGCAAAGTCAATTGGCTCTAAGGTATCTGTGAACATTGCCTCTGCCTTCCATCTGCGTTTCTAGGGATGTCCTCCCAGCAAGACTCACATTCCCTACCCTCTGAGGCCTCAGTCTCACTAAGGGCTTCTAGGAAAAAGTAATCACTTAGTTCTTTCCTGAAAGTGTTGGCTGTCTTTATTTTCTTCTCGCGCTGTCTTTCTCTCTCTCTCTCCCTTTAATTTTGTTGAGTGCCATTAGGTGCCAGCAACTACAGATTTCCTGGAACTTATAAAGCAACAAATTTCGAAGCTGGAAGAATGAATGCCCAAAAGGTTAAGAGCAGAACTGAGGCATCACCTTAGGAAACACACTCAACCCTGTGCTAAGCAAATTTGGCTAGGGAAGAAAATGAACTGGCCCAAGAGTGGGGTGAAGAATTATGTCAGCAATTAAGTAAACTATGTAGTGCTCTTTGGCTTCTCCTGTCTGAAGCTCAGGGATCAGCAAATCATACCAAGGACTCAGCCCTCATTGTGAGAGAGACCACCTAGTTCATTGTGGTGCTTCTGGCTCTGGTACCAGTGGGGCTCAGCTTCTTCTTTTATAATGGGAGGCTACAAGTTCTTCCCACTCCATTGTCTTCCTTGAGTGTCAGGCAGATGTGGGTTCAAGTTCTTACTCTGTCACATTAACTTTGAACAAGTTCTTCTGTTCATTCACCCATTCACCAACTAATTACAGACCATCTACTATGTGGCAAAAATTCTTCAAGACACTAAGGACATAGCTACAGATAAATGCTCTTACCCTCATAGAGTTTATCAAATTCTTTGAGCCTTAGTTTCCTTTCTATGAAGCAAGAATAATATTTTAACACTACTGTACAGGTAGTATGATTGAGATACAGAAACACATAGTAAAGGTTCAATAATTGGTTCCCTTTCTAGGACAGAATGAAATTTTTCATGATACCCAACTAGAGAATAAGCTTTGAAAAGGAAGTATCGGGGCCAGAGAGATAGTACCGCGAGTGGGGCATCTGCTTTGCACACAGCTGACCTAGGTTTGATCGCCAGCACCCCATATAGTTCTCTGAGCACTGCCAGGATTAATTCCTGAGTGCAGATCCAGAAGTAACCCCTGAGCACTTCTGGGAGTGGCCCTAACACACAGGAAGAAAGAAAAAAAGAGAGAGAAAGAAAATAGGAAGGAAGGAAGGAAGGAAGGAAGGAAGGAAGGAAGGAAGGAAGGAAGGAAGGAAGGAAGGAAGGAAGGAAGGAAGGAAGGAAGGAAGGAAGGAAGGAAAGAAGGAAGGAGCTATGTGGGAGGGTTGGAGAGATAGTACAGCAGGGAGGGCACTTGCCTTGCGTGCACCCAGCCCAGGTTTGATCCCTGGCATCCTTTATGATTCCTGAGAACTGCTAGGAACGATTCCTGAGCATATAGCCAGGAATTATCCCTGAGTACAGGCAGGTAAGGCCTCAAAACAAACAAGCAAATAAACAAACCAACCAAAAAAGCAAGGAATATTACTCAGTATGTCTTCAATATTTTTTAAAACATGAAACAAATGCTATTTGGCATAAGTATTCTAATTTTAAGAATCTATTGGTACTGAGGGGCTGGAGCAATAGCACAGCGGTAGGGCGTTTGCCTTGCACTCGGCCAACCCGGGTTCGATTCCTCCGCTCCTCTCAGAGAGCCTGGCAAGCTACCGAGAGTATCTCACCCACACTGCAGAGCCTGGCAAGCTCCCCGTGGCGTTCGATATGCCAAAAACAGTAACAATGAGTCTCAAGATGGAGATGTTACTGGTACCCACTTGAGCAAATCGATGAGCAATGGAATGACAGTGACAGTGATTGGTCCTGAGACCTACACGAACAGTTAATGTAGATGCTTCCCTATGCTTTTACATAAGCATAAGGAAAGGCGGGGTTAGGCAGGCTTCATCCACGGTAATCTGGGAAACACTTTCAAAATAAATTAGGAGCAGGAGTGACAGAACAGCAGATAGGGTGCTTGCCTTGCATGTGGCTGACCTGGGTTTGATTCCCAGCATGCCATATGGTCTCCTAAGCCTAGCTATGAGTAATTCCTCAGTGCAGAGCCAGGGGCAGCCCCTGAGCATTGCCAGGTGTGGCCCCAAAATAACAACAAAAAGTTAAATTTAGGCATAAACTTTTTTAAATGATGTGTCAGTAAGGATAAGGTCTGGGGGATGGGGCGGTGCATAAACAATGTGTGTGTGTGGGGGGGGGGAAGCTGCATAAACAATCACAAAATCTCAATGGCTTAAAACAGCAAATACTATTTTCCCTGTCATATCTTACGTTCAAAGCCAATTGACTAGAAGTTCTACCATTTGGTGACTTAGGGACTCAGGCAGATGGAGGCTCCTTCTAAACATGTGTGTTGGAAACTTTCATCAGTAGAACGAAAGGAACACTCAACAGCCACCCCAGTGGAAATTAAATTTCTATCCTAGAAGTCACACAAGTCACTTCCAACATATGCGTGGAAAAAGAGAAAAAGTGTCTGTGGGGAGTAAGAACAGTTTCTGACACAGATGATACTAAGACACAATCATCTGTGGAATAATAAAGAGATCTGTTGAGAGGATGTTCCGATAAAACATCTGGACAGGTTCTTAACAGCCAGGACCTAAGAAGGTGTGTAAGGATCATTTTAGAGAGATGGCCTCAACATGAAAATATCTCAGACAACATAAACTATACCTTAAACCATCAAAGCAACTCTGCTTTCTTTTTCCCCTAGAACTACACTAGTCCAAAATAAGCTTTTATGCAGGAAACAAGTTTCTACAGCTGAAAAACATTTGAAAACCACTGATGTAAAACAAAGCTTTATTTTACAGACCTGAAAAATAAACAGGGGGTAAAAAGAGACTTAGGAAATTAAAGTTACTCCAACCCACCCCCCCCCAAGAAAGCACTAAAATGTTTAGCAGATGGAGAAATAGGTTCACTGACAGAATTTTTTGTACCACTGCACCACCCTGATCTTACCTGCCATCTCTGCCAGTTTTAACTGACACAATGGAGCTAGATCCAGATCAAAATCATCATACAAGGTCTTCCAGGGTCCCATAGATGATGGAGATGATAAGCAAAAGGCCCTACCCTATTGCACAAAGTAATGATTCACACCCCAGCAGCAATTCTCTACATTACTCATTCCTTACTTCCTGGTAAATGTGAAGCCATTAGTAGAACTTAATACTAACCTTCAGGAGACTTTCGTTTTGTTCTCAGAAGATTACAGGTTAACAGCCAGCTATGATTTGCATTCACTCAACCCCAGTCTCTTCTCACACTTCCAGTTCTGCTTTGTGCCCAGATTTTCCTCCACTTTCATTAACAGTAAAGCACTGGGTGTCAAGCACTTATGCCTCAAAAGTCTCTCAACTTCCAGCCTGTCTTCTTCAACTCATCTTATACTCACTAGCCCATGGAAAACCCTCAGACTTCTCAATCTGGAATACAGATGCCTCCTCAATCTCACCCCGACCAACATTTCCAACACTGTCTATGCTATGACACTTACCTGCTCAGCTCAAATTAGGGTGACAGACAGAAGAGTCAAAATGACATAGTATTAAGTCCCAACTCTTACTGCTTATATTTGTGTGATCTTATACAAATACTCTAATCGAAATTTCAATGTTCACATTTGCAAACATTAATGAAAGCATCTACTTTGAGAAACCCTTATATGTATCAATGAGAATTATATTTGCAGTAACAATTTTAACTATTTCTGACTGGCACAGTAACACAAAGCAGTCTATTGCTAAGGACATTCTGTTTTATGCAATCATAAAGGAGAGGGCAGTCTAGCCTGGTACTATGGCTTAACAATGTCATTAAGATTCTTTCAATATCCATTTGTGAGTATTGTTTGGTGCTGGTAGAGGGCAGAGGGGCCGTTGAGACGGGAGTCCTGCATGCACTCCAACTCTTTGAGTGACACCCAAATTTGCAATTGTTGATACATAATTTTTATCTTCATTGCTGTTGTTTGCTACTGTTCCCTCAGGTACTGTACCCAAGTTCCCAACAGCAAGAACTGCAAGAGAAGGGCCAAAAGGGTTGGCGTATAATAGCCAAGTGAGTCCTGATTATTGAGTTTCAAAAGTGTCCCTATCCAACAATGTCCACTTGTATCACACAAAACCTGCCTTTTGGCTGTCTAGGCTACAAGGAAATCTGGGAAAGTTAACTGGGAATATTCTTCTCTTAAACAAAATTGAGTTCTTTCAGTTATAAAGGAGAGAATAAATGTGGCATAGGCAATTAGGAATGTCTACTCCAATATTAAATGAGATGCTTTAGATAAAGTGCAAAACAGTATATCTAGCTCAAAAGTTAAATTGTATTTATAAGTATTATATGTTATTATGGGCTGGAGCAATTGCACAGTGGGTAGGGCATTTGCCTTGCATGCAACTGACCCAGGTTCGATTCCTCCATCCCTCTTGGAGAGCCCAGCAAGCTACCAGGAGTATCCCACCCGCCTGGCGAGCCTGGCAAGCTCCCTGTAGTATATTCTATATGCCAAAAAACAGTAACAACAAGTTTCACAATGGAGACATTACTAGTGCCCGCTCGAGCAAATCAATGAGCAACAGGATGACAGTGCTACAGTAACAGTGATACAGTGATATGTTATTATGTTATTATTGTTATTATTATTACCATTATTATTCACCTGGACAAATGGAATAACTCACTATGTTCACATGCGCTCCTCACATTTTTTTTTCTGTTGGAAGGTGATGTGGACTTAGATGACACATGGCTGTTCTCGGGGCTTATTTCAGGTTCTGTGCTTCAGGATGAGTCCTCGTAACGATAGGGAGATTATATGTACTGCAGGGACTGAAGCCCAGTCAGCTGCAAACAAGGCATACAAGGCGAGTGCCTGATTTCTTTGTGCGATTGCTCTGGCCTCTCTCCTTATATTTCTATTACAGCATCTGCTCAATCTGTATCTCCAGCAGCACCTAAGAAAAATACCATGTTATCTAAAAAGTCTCTCCTCTCACCAACTTTTAATACTAAGTTCCATGGTGGCAGGCACATCAGAGAAAACTCCTGGGTTCCACCGATCGTTGTGCCTTTGAACACTAGGTTCTATCAGACAGTGCCTTGATTATTTGAATAATTAATATGTATATACTCATACCTGTTTTTGGAATCAAATATATGCAAGAGTTAAATCCTAGATTTATGTCATAAAGCTGGGGGTAGAAATAGGAGATAAAGACTGCAATTTCTAAGATTAGAAGAGAAAGTAAAAAAAATGCTGAATCACTATATTTTTTATATTTTGTAGATGTCCATGTTATAGTTCATCAAATATTCCCTCCACTACCATGGGAAGAGTTTACTTTTACCCATGAACATTGGTCTTCACTATGGTACTTACTCTGTCCAAATTGTCTTCACTCTTAGCTCCAATAATTTTTCCATGAGAAGAGCATGTCCCAAACAACAAAAGGCCCAGAATACATGTGGAATAGTGGAATAGACCACAGTCGATCCTGCACTGAAAGCAAAAGAACACTCCAAGGAACACAGCTTAGATTAATCAAATCATAGTCTACCTGGAGGCCATGAATGTGAGGCTAAATTCTAGTTGTTCTAAGTCAAGGAGTTTTGTTATGCAGCAAAGTTGATTTCCTTATCTTTTACCATTTGAAATATTTTAGCATTTTGTACATACTTATTCATTTGTACAATTTACTTACATAAGAAAACAGGTAAAGGGCTAATATCCAAGATACATAAAGAACTCACAGAGCTTGAAACAAATGATAACCCCATCCAAAGCAAGGGGAAAGGAGATAAACAGATAATACCTTAAAGAGGGCATACAGCTAGTCAGTAGGCATATGAAAGAGCTCTCATCACCAATTGTCAGGAAATTGTAAATCAAAATGCAATGAGATGTCTTCACCCACCAGTAAGAATAGCATATATCAAAAGACTGCAAATGACCAATGTTAGCAGGGATGTGATAAAAAAGGAACTCTCATTCAATGTGGTTCAGCCTCTAGGAAAAACAGCATTTAGAGGTTTTTTTTTAAAAGTAAAACTAGAGCTTTAATATGTCTCATAATTCCACTTCTCGGCATCTACCACGAGAATAAAAAAAACACGAATTCAAAAAGATATATATACATCTATGTTTATTATAGAACTAAGTATCACTGTATCACTATCATCCTATTGCTCATTGATTTGCTCGACCAGCACCAGTAAAGTCTCCATCGTGAGACTTGTTACTGTTTCTTCTTTTTAATTTTTTATTAATGAATCACTGTGATGTACAATGACAAACTTATGAACTATCATTTACCCATCCCTCCGCCAGTGCCCATTCTCCTCCACCAATGATCCCAGTATCCCTCTCATCACCCCACCCCATGCCTCACCACCCCACCCTGCCTCTGCAGCAGGGCATTCCCTTTTGTTCTCAATCTTTTTCGGTGTTGTAGTTTGCAGTAGAGGTATTGAGTGGCCTTCATGATCGGTCTATAGTCTACTTTCAGCTCGCATCTTTCAACCCGAATGGGTCCTACCAACTGTTTTTGGCATATTGAATACACCACGGGTAGCTTGCCAGGCTCTGCCTGTGGTGAGATACTCTCGGTAGCTTGCCCGGCTCTCCAAGAGGGACGGAGGAATTGAACTCTGGTCTACCCACTATAGCTCCTGCCCAGAACTAAGTATAATAGCCAGGATATGGAAACCCAAATGTTCAATGACAGGTAAAAGAATAAAGAAGTTTTGGTGTGTGTATACATATATATAATATACATATATGAAATGTTGTATATATGAAATATTACACATCAATAAGAAAAAAATGAAATATTACTGTTTGGAGAGAAGTATAAGGGCATCATATCAAATGAAATAAGTTAAAAGGAGTACAAATGCTGGATGGTCTCACTCCTCTGTGATATACAGAGATATACAATGAAATAGATGCTATGAAATGATGACAAATCCTTGGCCTTTGACTACAAAATTGAGTTTTTCAAAGCTGTGGAGTGAATGGAGAAGAAAAAGAGGTGGACTAAATGTGACTTAAAGAGAGTAGCGGAGGGTGTCAGGTACTTTGATGATGGTAAAGGTACAGTAACTGTTTACATCAAAACCATAAACATGAACACTATTGTAATCATGTTACCTAAACTACCAAAAATTCTATTTTTTAAAAAATAAAGGGGCCAAAGAGATAAAACAGAGGGTAAGGTACTTGGCTTGCATGCACCAACCCTGGTTGGATCCCTGATATCTCATACCTGAGTCCTGCCAGGAGTGATTCCTGAGCAAAGAGCCAGGAATAAGTCCTGATTATAGCTGGGTATACAATCCCCCCAAATAAATACGTAAAACCCTCTAACAAAAATAAAATAAAGAAAGAATGGGCTAAAGAATCTCCACATTTGGTATGCCTGATTTTTATCTTTGAATGAACTATTTTACATTTTATAAGACTTAAATTATCATCAATGAGAGTGTTTTCTATTTTCAATTTGTTTTTCTAACTTTGTAAAGTAAGTAAATCACAACAAATATCAAAGAATAAATACTGCTGAAACCAAACTATCAGCTATCAAGTAGACCATACAAAATAGGCAAACTATCCGCTTCTTCGCTGATTTTTAAAAAGGGGGATTAAAAGATATGTCATAGCAAACTATGCACAAAGGTCAATCTACATTAAATCTTTGTAGCTAAAGCTAAAGACTAGAGTGAATTTGTAGACTAAACATTATCACCTAAAATATTAATGACATTTTTATGACTTATGTTTTGTGACTTTTCCAACATAATAAAACAAGAGAGTCATATTATTTTGTAGGATAATTCTAAATACAATTTATTCAATCACTGATGACAAAGAATCTTTTTGGTACGTAAAAAAGAATGTAAAATTCTAATCTTTTAGGAAATAAACTATACCCAATTGAGTGCTAAGAGCATAAAATTCCATCAGTGAGGCTCTAGAGTCAATTCCCAGAATGAAAGAAAAAAAACAAAAGAAAAATATGAATGTTAAGAGCACATATTCAACAATGACCTATTCAAACCTCCAACTGGAAATTTAAAGTATAAAGCAAAATTAAACAGTATGGATTGTCTTGGTCTAACAATTTTTTTAAAAGTAAATACTCTTGAAATGTAATTTAAATTTTAAAAATTAATTTAAAAATAAAATTTTTAAACTTTTTTATTTTTTATTTTATAAAGTAATTCACAATATTTGATTACATTTAATATTTGAACACCAATCCCACCACCATTAAACCTTCTCACCACTATATTTTGGATGTTTCCATCCTGAGCCCCAACCCCTGCCCCAAAGCAGAACTGAAATAATTTACTTTGTATTGTTTGTTATGAAAAACTGCTGAAAATGATCCAAAAAAGTTTCCTTAGAGGAGTGTGAAGATCATTGTAATTCACCCAGGGGCCATTAAGCCCTTCTATAAGAGATCACTAACATTTTGTTAAAGGTTGAGCTTTGTGTGCTTATATATATGTATGTATATAGGTATACATATATATAAACACACATGTACATATATATATACACACATATATATGTAGCTGTAAAAAATTTCTCTTTAAAATTGGTTGCCTACAACTTTAAACCTCATCTTTTTAAAAATTTAAAATAGTCAGGAGCTAACTTGATTCTTGGGGGTCATTTCTGGTATTATTTGGGGACCATTTGGTACTGGGGATCAAACCCAGGACTTGCATGTAAAGCATGTCTTCTGGCCTCTGTTAAGCTATTTTTCCAGTCTTGCTTTAATTTCTCTTAAGTCATCATAAGTTGTAACTGAGCCAAAATTAAGCTGCTAGAAATACATAATACATAAAGTTATTAAGTTTACATGTTGGTGGAAGCAACAGCCTTCAAGCAAGACAAACAGAACAGTGCAAAAACTACCAGCCTATGGGCACTATCAGCAGATGGGCCCTCCATGTGCTAGGAGAGCCCATACTTGAGTCTAGACACATGAAGACCACACAGCCAAAGTTTGAATTCAAAGCCATGGCCAAGTCATGAGGTCTGGATCAGATAAACTGAACTCAAGTTCTCACTTTCACACTAAACCATGGCAAGATACTTAATCCCTTTTAGTTCCCGCAACTATAATTTGAATAAACTATCCCCACCTACCTCATGTGGGTTCTGCAAGATTTAAGAAAAGAAAATGCAGGTATTCTAGCATAGGAGTACTGATAATAGCAATAGAAGTATTAATAATACTATCTCGACAGACCTGAAGACCATCCTAGTTACCATCCTCTAGCACACAGCTGTTCCTGAAGGGCTGAGTGCACAGTTTCATATTCAGGCCCTTCTCTGATTGAAGCAGTAAAATTTCACTGAATTCTGGGAGCACGATTTGGAAAATATGCCTTTTTACAAGCACAGAAATAAGAAGGATATGGTCCTTCTGCACACAATCCAGCAACCCATGGAAGTCTTGCTTTACCTTGCCAGGTTCCCGCACCCTACATTCCTCCCACCCAATGGTACAAGGTTCCCATTATAACCCAGAATCACACCAACAAGATGACTTGTCTTAGAAGCAATTTCACCTTTATGACAAATTCTTTTGCCGTCCTAAAGGGGTCAGGCTTGACCCCACAGCTACCTCCAAATTGATATCCAGCAAAAGTGAATAAGGCAATCCTCACTTCCGGAGTTGCCTTAAATTGTCAAAACTAAGAGTCCCTTCTATTAGTGGTATTAACAAAGTGTGCTTGCCTGCCTTCAATATATCTTACAAATTCATCCGAGAGCCAAAAACCAAATACTGAGAAGCAATGTGACTTTACAAGGACAAGAGTAGCCATTGGAGAGAAAATGCCACACCCTTTTCCAGATAGTTCAACAGTGCCAAACATCTGATAAGGGAGCCTGCAATTCTAGAGGAATCAGTGGGCACGTCTAAGCCCCAACACCCTCACCACCCTACAGCCTTTTCATTCTTTACACAAAACCATTTCAAATCCATTTCATGCTTATGTTTTAAGCCCATTGCTTCCAGTAGCCCCCAACTACTATAATAAAGGAGAAAAGGAGTGGGGGACAAACACATGTCAAGCATACTTGCTTCTAAGCCCATTTTCAAAGAGTTTTCTTTCTGCTTGTCTGACGCTCACAGCTGGAACCTCATACCTGGTGGAAATCTATGGTTCAGTAGAATCACTGATTTAAAAAGCCAACCAGGAAACTAACCATGACAAGTGGGAGCTGCCCTCCTCTCCTGAGCATTGATTGGCTCTTGGGGCTCCACCGGTCCCCGTTCTGCCCACATAAGTGGCAGGTGTAACTGTCAATCACACCAGGAACTGACAATTCACCGCTCCCGGAGTAAATTGCTTTTCTTACAGCAAAGGCAGGTAACCGCCTAAAATCGATCCGCTCGTAAGAGCGTGGACCCTCCCTCTCGGGCAAGAACAGAGACCCCCGTAAGTACAAAATTAACAAGGCCTATCCGAGAGTTTATGAACACTGCTTTATTATTTAGCACCAAAGCAGCCCTTAATCTTCACTGTCCTAAGATGATCTTACAAAGGCTCTGATAGTAATTTTTTTAAGATGAAAGAAAAAGAAATGGGGGTAACCCTCTAAGTACCCCTTTTCTCATATAATTCGCGGATAAGAAGGGGGAGGCAGGGACTGTCGTTCCGTTTAATTTCACATCGTCTTCGTTTTCATACACTACGACCCTCCACCCCCACCCCTCCCCAATAAATCCAGCTTCATTTTTCCCTGACAGGAATTAAAGAAAAATATATATATATAAAACACTCTCCCCTTGGAGCCCACGGAGGCGCCTGGCACCCCACCCCCTGGGCCAGGGCTCCACCTTTCTCCACTTTGTTCTGCATGGGGTTCCCCGCGTACCCCCTCCTCCAGCCCCCCCGAGGCAAGAGGCGGGAGGAAACAGGCGAAAGAAGGGGAGCCGGGGGTGCAGAGGCGCTGGACAGTGAGGGTGGCCGCCGGCGAGGGACTGCGGGAGGTGGCCGGGGCGGCCGGGGCGAGCGAGCGGCGCCCGCGCGCTGCTGGAAGCCGTGCACTTGTTCCAATCCGGGGGTTTCTCCACTAAGGCAAATCCGCCCTTAGGCCGCCCCATCCTTTCCCTTGCCCCAGAAAGCCCCGCCGGAGGCGGATGCTTCACCCCTCGGCTCTCCCCGATAACGCATTGCAGCTCCCCACGAGCGAGGAGCACCCGGCACGAGGGATGCCTGGGCACCGGCGCAGGGAGGGAGCGGGAGTGCCCGGCGGCCCGGGCCCGCCGTCGGCGTCTCACCTTTGCGATGCTCGCCCCGGGGCCGTCCCACATGGATTTTTACAACCTCACGTCGCCTTGGCCCCGGGCGGGCGGCCGGGAGGAGCCGGAGCCGGCGCCGGCGCCGGAGCCCGAGCGAGCCGGAGCGGGAGGAGGAGGAGGAGGCGGAGGAGGCGGAGGAGCCGGGCAGCTAGGGAGGAGGAGGAGGAGGAGGTGGAGGAGAGGAGGAGGAGGAGGAGGAGGAGGAGGCTCAGCTCCCAGCCGGGGCTGAGCGCGGGCCGGGCGGGGCTGACGGCCGAGGGGGCGGCGCCCGCCGCAGTCCCGAGACGCGCGCTCGCGCCGCGCCACCAGCAGCCCCGCGCTCCGCCGGCCCCCGCCCCGCGGCTCTGCGCGCTCGGCGCGGCCCTGACTCACATTCCCAGCATTCCCGAGGAGCCGCTGCGGGGGCCGGGGCTGCCCCCCACCGCCCGGGTGCCTCGGCGGGGGGCAGCAGAGAGCGACGGGCCCCGGCGAGGGGGCTAGGGTCTTCGAAGCGCCTACTCCCGGGAATCCCTACCTCCTGTCCCCTACGACCCTTCCTGGGACCCACCTTCCAGGCGGACAGGCAATCCTGGGACTTGCCCGGGGCTGGGGCGACAGTGACAGAGATGGTACTTAGTGGAGGGGGCACAACTGTCTTGCAAGTTGAGTGAGCATTATTTAGAGTGGAGGTGGCCTGGCAGTCACCCGTTGGCTTAATTTTTAGGGGGAGTGAAGGTCTTCATGAGTCTTGCTTTTTTTTGTTCCCCTGGGGGAAAGATGAATATGAAGAAGGAAGAAGGAAGCAAGGGGGGAAATGTCATCATCATCATCATCATCATCATCAACACCATCATCATCATCATCATCATCATCATCATCATCATCATCCCTTGTTCATGTACTGTCCTGCCTCTGCCCTGCAAGGTTTACATCTCATCCCATCTGAGGGAGAAAGATGGTGCGTGACGAATCCGTTCCCACGCATAGTTCAGGGTGCAAAAGGATTTGGACACGTTTCTCGTTGCCAAAAGCTTCTACTCAGTCAGTAGTCCCACCAGATCAGTTGGTGGGACTCACTTTTTTGCAAGCTAGAGGCCTCAGAAATGGCTGGAGGATGTCCGGATTTGCTTTCTCCCACCAAGGAAATCACATTTATGGTTCGTGATTTCCTTCCCATCACCAGGAGTTGGCTAGCTTCCTTGGGCTGGGAAGCCCACGAAATGAAGGACAGGTTGCTTGAGCAGAGCTCTGCCTGGGGGCTCCTCCCCGCACCTCGCCACGCCCTCCATCGAACTCAGAAAGTTCAGGGCTTCTCAAAAAGGAACAGCCTTCCAGTTTCAGCCCAAGGACGCCTGTTCTGTCTTCCTTGTACACCTCCGGTGCTAAAGATTTTCCACAAACACAGTCCCCTGCTGCCTCTTTGTCCTCATCCTTTTCTTTCCTTCTGTTGCCAAGAAATCAGCATCCTTTCTGTTGACCTGGATGCTCCAGAGATAAAGCCAAGCAATACCTGTTGTGTTGAGTTACCTGTGTACAATCTTGATGGCCAGCTGAAAAGACTGGTTTTCTATAAGAAATCCTTGTCAAGAATTCCTAAAACCCTGTATCTTTTGAAATGTGCCAGACATAGTAGTTTGTTATGTACAATCTATTTCTATTTCACAACACTTGGATTTTATCAGCTACTTGAACAAAAGTCCTACAAGATGTCTATCATCCAGGAAGGTCAGGTGAAGTGCCCAGATAAGAGAGTATTTAAATCTATACCTAAGGTTTACTATCCTTGACTTTTCCATTTAAACTTTATGGGGAGAATTTCTTGTTTATATTCATTTTGTTTGTTTTTAGGTCATACCCAGCGGTTCTCAGAGCTTTGTCCTGGCTCTGCACTCAGGGATCACTCCTGGCAGACTTGAGGGACTATATGAAGTGCCGGAATGGAACCTAGGTCTAGGTCGGCTACATGCAAGGCAAGTACCCTACCAACTATACTATCATTTACTATCATCTACTAACATGTACTATCACCTGCTTATAATACATTTTGTCCTAGAAAGATCTACGGCCTTGAACTGACAGTTAAGAATAATCACTTTGCTTTGGAGAAGCCCCCCTGCCCCCACCAGTGTCCAGGGGATCCAAAGGCTACTCCCTGGTATACTCAATCCCTTACCAACTAGACAATTCAACAAGACGCAGCACTGCTCCAGCCCAGTGGTACTGGGCCATATGCTTTCAGGGATGGAATTTAAGGCCTTTCATATGCCTGGCATGTGCCCCAACCCTTTGAATCATCTCCCTTAGCCAAGACTAAGCACTTTAAATAGAAAGCAACTTGGTAGAGGAAAAATAGGAAGTTTCAAGAGTCTTGGTTAAAAATCTCTACCTTTTCAAAAAAATATATCTCTACCTTTTCTTATCTGAAAAAATTTAAAACTGAACAGAAGAATTTGAAGCTTGCCTCCAGAGCCAGCATTTCAGGCCCTCGCCTACCCAGTATATAATGTATAATGCACATTTTTGAGATCAGAGAGATAATACAGTGGGCAGGAAACTTACCTACAGACAGCTGGCATTGCATATGGCCCCAGAGCACCACTAGGTGTCGCGTAAAAATAAATAAATGCACATCGTGTGTGTATGTGTGTGTACAGACACATATATAGTGTATGTAGCTATGTTTTTCTCACTCATTCAAATGCTATTCAACAATTACTGAACATCTACACTATATAATTTCTGTGAGTTTAGAGCCCTTGCTTTTAAGTACTGGACAATGTTCAAGGCAGATAGACAATAAAATGGGCAATTAAAGTACATCTTATGATGGACAAACCTGACACAGGAGAGGAGATATTTGATGAACACCTGCCTCTGGATAGATTATCATGAACCATTGCAGGCACTCACCCACTTAGAAGCTGGGCCATAAGAATGAGTCAGTCAGCTGGTATCAAGCAGTATCCCAAACCAGAATGAAGGCACCTAAAGCCATGATGCCAAAGTCTGTTAGATAAGACCAGAGAGATAGTACAGCAGGTAGGGCACTCTCACACCAAAGCCAACCAAGGATCTATTGCTGGCACTACGTATGCTTCTCCGTCACTGCCAAGAATGATTCCTGAGCACAGAGACAGGAGTAAGCCATGAGTACCTATGAGTGTGGGGGGGAAAAAATCTGCAAGAGAAGTTAGTCTTCAGTGAGGATAATAGATAGCCAGATGGATATAATCAAGATTCCCAATGACCTAGAAAACTCAGATGTCTAACAACTTGCTATCACCAATATGGGTACTTAACTAGTATCCAAAAATTGGCTTGTCCAAAACGGAATTCTAGATCTTATGTACCAAGCATTTTCTCCTCCAAAGTCATCCATAAAATTCCCAATATCACCATTTATTTAGGTGCTTAGCCCCAAACCTAGAAGCATCCTGTTCTTTCCTTAATTTATATCAAGGAAACATATACATTCCACCATCCAGTTCTGCCAACCTCAACTAGTGCCATATCAGAACCTAAATCAAAAGAAAAAGAATGCCCTTTCCTGTATATATTTCTCAACCAAGTAGAAAAAATTCAACAATAAAAAATCACGAATTTATATACATATATATGATAAATTTTTTTCTCCTCTCGGATTGCCCGGAAATCTACCAAGAGTATTCTGCCTGCACGGCAGAGCCTGGCAAGTTACCCAGGGTGCATTCAATATACCAAAAACAGTAACAACAAGTCTCACAATGGAGACATTACTGGTGCCTGCTCAAACAAATCGATGAACAATGGGATGACAGTGCAACAGTGTGATATATGACAAATATATAAATGATAAATTCAATTGGGGGAGGGTGTAAAATGAGGAAACTTGGGGGGAAGGAGGTGGGTACACTGATGAATGGATGTGGTGTTGGAATCATGTGCATGAAAAACCATCATTAATAGTATTGTAAACCATGAAAACTCAGCCAATTAAAAAGGATACAAAATTAAATAAATTGGGAGTATGGAGAAGAATGACGAATGCAGTCAGTAATCTGGTTTGGGCACCTGAATGGATAGTGTCACTCATTATGATTAGAAATGAATTCATGAGGGGCTGGAGAGATAGCACAGCGGGTAGGGCGTTTGCCTTGCACGCGGCCGACCCGGGTTCAAATCCCAGCATCCCATATGGTCCCCTGAGCACCGCCAGGGGTAATTCCTGAGTGCAGAGCCAGGAGCAACCCCTGTGCATCGCCAGGTGTGACCCAAAAAGAAAAAAAAAAAAAAAAAAAAAAAGAAATGAATTCATGATAAAAGCTCTCAACATAATGGGAGTTGAAGGAAATTTCCTCAATATAGTCAAAGTCATCTACCACAAATCCACAGAAAGCATTATCCTCAATGGGGAAAACAAAAAAACCTTTCCTCTAAGATCAGGTACAAGACATGGTCGCCCAATCTCACCACTTCTGTTCAATATAGTACTGGAGATGCTTGACATAGCAATTAGTCAAGAAAAAGATATCAAAGGTATCCAGATAGTAAAGAAAGAAGTCAAGGTCTCACTATTTGAAAATGACACTATACTAAGAGAATTCTAAAGACTCTACCAAAAAGCTCCTAGAAACAATAGATTTATATAGTAGAGTGGCAGGTTGTAAAATCAATATCCAGAAGTCCATGGCTTTCCTATATAGAAATAATGAAAGAGAAAAAAAAAGACACTAAAAAATAATCCCAATCAGAAAATCAAGTACCTCAGAATTAGCTTAAGTAAGGAGGTAAAGTACTTGTATAAAGAAAACTACAAAACACTACTTCAGAAATAAAAGAGGACATGAGGAAATGGAGACACATCCCCAGCTCGTAGATTGGGATAATTAGCATCGTCAAAATAGCAATACTCCCAAAACATATATAATCAATGCAATCTCTATAAGGATACCCATAACTGCTTTCAAAAATCAACCAAACACTCGTGAAATTTATATGGAACAATAAACCCCTACAAAGAGCCAAAGCAATCCTTGGGGAAAAGAAGATGGGAGGCATCACCTTCTCCATCTTCAAACTGTACTACAAAATTAAAACAGCATGGTAGAAAAACAAAAGCAGACCCGCAGACCAATGGAATGGAGTTGAATATGCAGACACAGACCCTCAAATATATGATCATTTAATCTTTGATAAGGGAGCAAAAAATATGAAGTGGAGCAAGGAAATCCTCTTCAACAAGGAAAGCTTCAGTTTTCAACAAGGAAAACTGAGCAGCTATATATAAAGGGGAAAAAATGAACTCATTCCTCTTTCTAACACCATGTGCAAAATTAAGAGAAAAATGGATTAAAGATCTCAACATCAAACCTGAATTCAGAAAGTACAAGAAAACATAGGCAAAACCCTCCACATCATTAAAGCTAAAGGCATTTTCAAAGACGAAACACCACTGACCAAGCAAGTGGAAGCAAAGATAAACAAATGAATGACATGAAACTAAGAAGCTTCTGTGCCTCAAGAGAAACAGTGTCTAAGATACAAAGACAGACCACAG
This sequence comes from Sorex araneus, assembly GCF_027595985.1. Taxonomy (NCBI): domain Eukaryota; kingdom Metazoa; phylum Chordata; class Mammalia; order Eulipotyphla; family Soricidae; genus Sorex; species Sorex araneus. The sequence goes on from NC_073305.1 coordinate 52,499,390, forward strand.
AATGGGAAAAATTATTTACCCAATACCCATCTGATAAAGGGTTAATATCAAAGTTAAATAAAACACTGGTAGAACTTTACAAGAAAAAAATCCAACCTCATCAAAAAAATGGTGAGAGAAAATGACAGAAACTTCCTCAAAGAAGAAGTTCAGATGGACAAAAGGCGCCAGATAAAATGCTCTACAACACTAATCATTAGGGAGATCCAAATCAAAACAATGAGATATCATCTTACACCACAGAGACTGGCACACAACCAAAAGAACAAGAGCAACCAGTACTGGTGTGGATACGGGAAGAAAAGGAACTCTCCTTCATTGTTGGTGGGAATGCTAACTGTCCCAGCCCTTTTGGAAAATAATATGGACATCCAAAAAAAATAGAAATTGAGCTCCCATTTTACCCAGGAATACCACTTCTGGTAATAAACCCTGGGTACCCAAAACCATGCATCAGAAACATCATCTGCACTTTGATGTTCATTCCAGTACTATTCACAATAGCCAGAAACTGGAAACAACTTGAGTGCCCACGAAGAGATGACTGGATAAAGAATGGAATATCTTTATATTCCATTGGAATTCCAATTCCATTGAGTAGTAATTCCATTGAATACTATACAATGGAATACTATGAAGCCACTAGGAAGAATGAAGTCATTTTCAAAGATGCTTATAAATTTGCTTATAAATGGATGGACATGGAGAGTATTATGCTGAGTGAAATGAGTTAGAAGGAGAGAGACAGGTATAGATTATTGCATTCATTTGTGGGATATAAATATATATATAGCATGAGAATAATATCCAAGGATAGTTTAAATATAATATTATGTATGTTTTGTAATGCTATGTAATAAATTATTGTGAAGCTTATGAAAATAAACTAAAAATTGTTTTAATGTGGGGTTTAATACTGTATACATGAAACCTACATACTACTATAAACCATTGTTACAGCGTTTCAATTAAAAAAAATCTTAGGGCCCAACAAATTGACCTGCTAGTACCACTATCACCACATTGATTAAATTAGAAATAATTGTCTGGCCCTTAGAAAGTCACCCTACTGACTCAGTTGAATAACCCAAGCCAATTATCTTTGCCAGGAATGTTTTAAGATCTTTGAAGCCTTAAGCATAACAAACATATCAAAATTCAACACACTCAAAATAGAGACCCTTTTCTCCCCCTGTGGGAAATTTTTGATAGTTTATTTTTAACTGCTTTTAACATTATTTGACTGATTCATTTTATTCACTTCTGGCTATCATTTTTCCATAATCACATGAATAATCAGGAATTACTGGGAGACAAGAAGAAAATCTATCCTACAATTGATTTCAAGAGGAAAGAAATGTTTGTAATATGAAAAATAATTCTGTTTCATAGACATTTACAATTAAACATTTATCCACCATTTACACTTCTTTTGGTAAATTCATAAGCTCAAGGCAGGGCTTGCACAAATGTTGTTTAAATGTTCACATAATGTAAAATTGCATCTTTTTTCAGTTCCTTGGTTTCCAATCATTTTCCATCTCCATATTTCTGACCATTCATGAAGTCTGGCCACCTTCATGGTCTTTGGTTGTGTGAGAGGCCCTTGTGATCTTCCATCAGATACATATCTTTTCTCTTTTTGCCTCAGGTAGTTTGAGTTTTCTTTCCTTGTAGGCAAAAGTGCTGCCTGAATTGGAATATCTGACAAAAACCTTCACTCCAGTTCATGAAAACCCAGTGATTAAATCAGGTTCCCAGTGACCAAGTTGCCCAAAGAAAATGAACCTGGGAAAGTCTCAAAAGCGGATACTATTACAGTCATCAGGGATTCCTGTTTCTGGAAGGACATGGCAGAGAGCCATGCTGAGTCCTGAGCCTGGGGCTGTGTCTGTTGCTGCATGTTTTCCATGAGCTGCTGCACGGTGCTTAGGCATCCTCTTCCTCCCACATTCCCTGACTTGGCTATTTAAAGATAATTCATTAGCACATTTTAAATTAAGCTAGAAACTGTAAAGTTAAAAGGACATTTTAACATGCCCAGTTTTCAAGAACAATTTCGAGGTGGAAAAAGCCCTTTTGGAAACCACCAAGGAAAGCAATAAATCCAGTTGCAGACTTCCTAAGACTTAGGTTCACCTATTCTGATTGGCCTCATACAAATCTTGAACCCTAACTGGGACTTCTGCTTTTGCTACTAAATTAGTTGTATTCAAATATGACTGGTTTCCTTCTAAAAAGCTGAAGATGGCCCCGGGAAAGAGCAGAAAGGACTGGAGCAAATGCCTTACAAGGTTTCAAGTTCAATTCCTACATCACATGACTCTCTGGGCAACTCAGCAGTTGACCTTGGTGTTCCCCAGAATCACTGCCCCTAAGTAGACACGACCAAGCATTGAACAACCCTGTCCAGTTAGGGCCGAAGTGATAGTACTGTGGGTAAGACTGACCCAGGTCAATCATTAGCACTCCATGTGTTCCTCTGAAGACTGCCAGGAGTGATCCCTAAGCACAGAGCCAAATGTAAGTTTTGAGAACGTCCAATGTTGCTCCAAAACAAAGTGAAAAAAATATGGTACAGTTGGCAAAGTATCCATGGGAGTGTCCCCCAGGCCCTGTGGAAGGCATTGAGAGAACCCCCACACCCACCAAAATAGTCAAGGCATTATGGAATGTTGTTATTCTAAAAACTCATGAAAGGTTCAGTTCTTATCTTAAATCCTCTCTACAATTCCATACATGCAGATGCTAAAAGAACTCAGCAAAAAAATTTAGTTGGGGCCAGAGCAATAGTACAGTGGGTAGGGCATTTGCCTTGCACGTGGCTGACCCAGGTTCAATCCCTGGTACTCCATATGGTTCCCCATAGCAGCAAATGGCTTTTCTTTTCTTTCTTTCTTTTTTTTTTTTTTTGGAGGGTGGTCACAACCAGTGATGCTCACGGGTTACTCCTGGCTTTGCACTCATGATTTACTCCTGATGATGCTAGGGGGACCATATGGGATGCAGGGATCGAGCTTGGGTCTGCCTGTGCAAGGCAAACACCCTAACTGCTGTACTATCACTCAGGCACCACCAATGACATTTAATAGTTGTGTGTCTTCAGGGACTGGAAAAATACTGTCATGGGTAAAATGCTTGCCTAGTGGAGTCCAACCTGGGTTCCATGCCTGGCTTCCCCAATGTTGTCCTGAGTCCTTCCAGGAGTGATCCCTGAGAACAGAGCCAGGAGTAAATCCCGAACACCACCAGGTGTGATCCCAAAACAAAACAAAAAAGTTGCATGCAATTAGACATGTTACTGTGAAATCCCCTCTTGGAGAGCCGTGCAAGCTACTGAGAGTATCGAGCCCGCACGGCAGAGCCTGGCAAGCTACCCGGGCATATTGGATATGCCAAAAACAGTAACAACAAGCCTCTCAGTGAGAGAGGTTACTGGTGCCCGCTCAAACAAATCGATGAGCAATGGGATGACAGTGACTGTGAAATTAATTTTCCTTATCTGTAAAATGGGAGTACTTCACAATTCTTTCTTAATATGACTACGATGAGAATAAAATGAAATCATCCATCCATCCATTAAAGTTCTTAAATCACTCAAGAATTATGGTTTTGGTGTGCCCATATGCTGATCGAGTTATGGAAAAGAAAATAAAATTTACATATAACAGTCTCTGAAGATTTAAGTGATCTGTGAAATTCCATGAACAATGGGCAAGACTCTGGAGAGACAGTGTAGCAGGTAGGGCACTTGCCTTGTATGTGGCCAACCTAGGTTTGATCCCCCAATATCCCAAATTATTCTTCCAGCCCTGCCAAGAGTGAGCCCTGATCACAGTCAGGAGTAAATCCTGAACATCACATGGTATGAAACCACCCTTCCCCCACCCCCACCCCCCCAAAAAAAGCAATTACAAGGACTAGAAAGGGACAGGTCAATACTAGCATTGGAGAAAAAAATAATTAAGAAGGTTTCATAATTTCACTCACAGTCACTGTCATCTCGTTGCTCATCGATTTATTTGAGCGGGCACCAGTAACATCTCTCATTGAGAGACTTATTGTTGTTGGTTTTGGCATATCCAATACACACAGGTAGCTTGCCAGGCTCTGCCGTGCGGGGTCCATACTCTCAGTAGCTTGCCAGGCTCTCCAAGAGGGGCGGAGGAACCGAACTCGGGTCCGCCACGTGAAAGGCGAAAGCCCAACTGCTCTGCTATCACTCCAGCCCAGAATTTCACTAATCAAAGAAAATCATATGAGGTGTGTGTGTGTGTATGTATGTATGTGTGTGTGTGCGCACACGTGTGGGTGTATGGACTGGCTGCTTATTTTTGCAAATAAGTTATCTTGGAGCTTATGAGGAACAAAGGAATTAAACAAAAAAATGGAGAAAAATGAGCCGGAACCTCAATTATAGAGATTTTACACTCCAGAGTTCCAAACAAAAATTGCCCAGAATAGCGTTCTTCACAACCCAATGACCTGGTAATGCTGTTCCTATGTTGCTGAAAATTCCTGCCTTTATCTATTATTTTTTTTATAGTGCAGTCTTTCTGGACAGAAGGAAAAGCACTTTCCCACATTGTGGTTTCCTATAAGGAAAAGATACCAAGCATCCTAGATATGTTTCTTTGGGAACAAAATGTACTTATTTCAGGGCTGAAACAATAATAGTACAGTGGGTAGGGTGCTTTCCTCTCATGTGGCTGACCCACACCCCATATGGTACCCAGAGCTCTACCAGGAATTAAGTAAGTTCTAAGCACCAGTGGATTGAACCAAGAAACAAACCTAAAAAAATGGACTGGTTTCTCCAATTTTGTCAAGGACTTAAGGCCTACAAAATACCTCCCGTAGGCTACATTTTTGAAAAGTCACTGAGATAAATGTCTGGATAAACATCAATTCAGTGTCTCAACAAGTACGAATCCCTTTTAAAAAAAATTTTAGTAATTGGAGAATTGTTCGTGTAATTTGAAGAGTGGAATCTGCAGTTTTACTGCAGAGACAGAACTGATGGGTCCATTAATCAGTCTGACTCAGGTCAGGGCCAGTGCTCAGAGAAAGTCAACCAGGCCTACACCCAGGAAACAGAAGAGGATGATGATTTTTCTGCTAGGCATTAAGTATATATCCTGCCACCTACAAAAGTGACTCGGATTACTGAATGTTCCAGCACCAAGCAATTCTTATAGACTGCACAAAGCTCCTAACTTATGTTGCCAAAAATGCATCTATTTCTTGAAAGAGGCTTTGGATCAGCTCTTGAGAAACACAGTTCTTTTCCAAACAAAAGCTTAACCACACAATTAAATGAAAGGGAACTAATTTTCTTGAAGAAGAAGAATGAAAGAAATGTTAGTTTAAATGATTAAAATGTGTACCAAATTGGCAACAGCTTTAAAATATTGTTCTCAGGTTTGATTGGCCAGCTATATTATCAACTGACCAAAAATCTTGAAAATGAAAATAAGAGGGTTGTAAGATAAAGTAAAATTCAAATATTCCAAAAAGAGTGGAAAGATGCCCTCAGAGACAAGCAACTCCTTTACAATTACAATTTGTTGAATGTTTGTTGATAACAAAAAATGGGCCAAATATGGTTTTGGTAACCACAGCCAGGCCAATCAGAATCCTTTCCTTGGATTGTTCACCTGGCAATCTGTTCTTCATTAAAGAACTCCTAATAATGTCATAACAGACATTGCGGCACTCCTGGTTCCACTTTCATGGAAAAGATACTTGACGCTGAAAAACTATGATAAGAAGAGTCTGTAGCACTGTAGCACTGTTGTAGCACCGTCATCCCGTTGTCCATCAATTTACTTGAGCGGGCACCAGTAATATCTCCATTGTGAGACTTGGTGTTACTGTTTTTGGCATATCAAATATTCCATGGGTACCTTGCCAGGCTCTGCTGTGCAGGCGGTATACTCTCGGTAGCTTTCCAGGCTCTCTGAGAGGCATGGAAGAATTGAACTCATGTCAACTGCATGCAAAGCAAACACCCTACCCACTGTGCTATCACTCCAGCCAAGAAGAGCCTAGGGCTTGCAAACATTCCAATACCAAATTCCATTACTGAACTTGGAATTTCATGTTGAAGCTTTTTTGTGTGCAATGCTATCTTCAATATTTTGAGATACTCCAAGATCATTCTAGTTCTTCTTCAGTTCGTTCACTTTTGGTTTTGGTTGGGGGCCACACCTGCAATGCTTAGGGTTATGCCTGGCTCTTCACTCAGGAATTACTCCTGGATGTGCTTGTGATACCACAGGGGATGCTGGGAATTGAACCTGGATCAGCTGGATGCAAGGAAAGTGCCTTACCCACTGTACTATCTCTCTATTCCCTCTTCTAGTACTTTTGACTGTGCTAAACTCATACTAAGTTTTATTTTTCACTGAAGCCACCACCAGTGATGGTCTGCCACTTGCATCAAGAGAGTTCTAATACATTTTTTCTGATCCAGTTAGATTTCATTCAACTTAAGTTGTGTACACAATGGAGAATTTAAACTTCAGCATGTAGGTCCTTCATTCTTGTCAATGATTCAATAGTAGTCTGTCACATAGATGAATGTGTATGCCTTTTCCTAAAGCAAGCACCCTCAATAATTTTTGGAAATGATAAACACAAAATTATGTTCCTATTAAGGAGCTACAGTCACATCTGGAATGATGTTGAACTTTGTAAATGAGGCCAACCCTGATGACGTTCAAATAGTATCGTTCTCCAGCCCCTCAAGCAGTACTCATCATACCTGCCTTACAGAAAGCAACTTAGAGAGTTTAGTAGCACCTCTGCTAGATGACAAAAGACTACACCTTGTGTATCCCAACTTCCTCATCAACCTAGTAGAGCACTTGTACTGATCCATTCATTCAAAGAATCTCTGTTAGAAAAACATTTTGAGTGAAACAGAAGAGGCTATGTTGCCATTAGTTAAGGCTCAGATGAATTACTATCAAGTACAATTGCCATGAAGTTCAAATCTTTCTAAAAATCTGATATCCAGTGTTCCCACCACGCAATCTTCAGAATAAAAGTTAGATATGAGTTTTATGTCTGTGTCACCCAACAATGGAGTCTAAACCCAGCCCTTCCATTATGTTCTGGTCTTGGGCAATTTACTTACCCACTCAAAACCTGTTTCCTCAACATAAAATGAGGGGGAGGAGGGTGATTAATAGAACTCACTTCATAGATAATTTGAGGAGTTAAATAAGAAAGCATGTGGAAAGTTCCTGTAATTGTTCTCGGCTCACTAAATGGAAGCTGGCATAATCTTTTTTAAAATGATGCAATATGGTTTTCAACAGCATTAATGTTTATACTTTTGGCATGCAATATGACTGCTCGACCAAAGTGGCACTTTTCCTCTACCACTGTCCCTAGGTGCCTTCTGTACTCCCTCTGTCCCTCTGTCTCTATCTTTTTGCCCGCTTGGCATTATATTTGTGATAGAGAGTAAATTCAGTCATCATGATTCCATGCTGTTTCTAATTTCCAAGTTTCTCAACTACCAGTGTGACTTTCAAAAACTGTTCTTTCAAAAGTTTCCGAATATACATAAAAAGCTGGGTGCTAGCCAGAAAACATTTGGAAGTAAAACAGTCCTAAAAATAAGAAAGATGCATGACTTTTCAAATGTTGAGTTTCTCTTAAAAAGCAAAATTATGCTGTGTATGAAGACCAGAATTCATCCCTTCTGTGACCTTGTTCAAAAATGAAGTTTATTGGAGCATGATACATGTCAGATGTTGGTTAGAAGGACATTAGAACATGCATTGCTAAGACACATGTTCTAATGCATGTAGATATTTTTTCCATCAAGTATTTCAGGCATGAACATGGCAAAAGAGTCTTACAATTGACTATATGGTTCAAAGCTTTCAGGCTTGCTTTGGATTGTGGACTACAAAGAAAGTATAAGCAATACAAAGAGGACTGTTTCCTAGTCTTACAGCGAATAACATGTAAAAAAGAGTTCCGGAGCATTTTCCACAATGATTTTGAGTCTCCCAGAACTCAAATAAATATTCATAGAAAAATTACTATGGCTGATATTGCAACCTGATTTGGGTTTAATATTTTCTGATATTTCTCACTTTCCAAGAAATGTATTTTCTCTTGCCTTTGCTGCTCTTGATGACCCCATTTCCTACCACTCTACCACTCTATATAGTTAACGTCTAACCTTCTATCTTAATTCAGATGGCATGTCCTTCAGAAACTCACCCTGAGTTCTTTGCTTGGTGCCCTTAATATCAAATCTCATTGTCTGCCGGCATTTCTTTTTTCTTACGGCTTTTATCATGACTATCATGGAATCATTATTTGATTCATGGTCTTTTCTCTATCCCCTCCCTATATGCCTCAGGTCCATTAATAAAAGTAATTATCTTTACCTACTGGTGAAAACTTGAGAAAACATTTAACACATAGCTTTCAATTTTAAAGTTTAGGAACTCAACAAGTGACAATTTACTAAAAAAAGATTTCCTTATAGAGGTAGGAAAAGTCCATGTAACAAAAAACAATTATAGTTATTTGGTATCATAATATCTACAGTCTAAGAAATTAATTGGTTGTCAGTTTAGGAAAGAAAGTGATAATGATAACAATTAACACTAATTGGATGGGTAACTAGCTAGATCAAAAAGGAATTGAAAGAGCTTGAGATAAGAGGGTGCTCAAAAGTCAGACTTCAACTCCTTGCATATGCACACCTAAAAGTGAGAAAGGGCACCAGAAATATAGCCAAGTCACAAAGGGTCACTACTAATATTGCTCACCTTCTCGAAGCACATGCAATCTTAAGCTTTAGGACGGTATTGACTGAAGCAGAATTCTGAGATAGCATCCCAACCCTGCTAGCTTCTGTTTATATCCTATGTGTGAGAGAACTAACTTATACACCAACCAGTCCACCCCATTACTGAATGATTCAAAGGAATAGGGAGTTTCTTCCTATATTAAGATTAAAGTCTGTCATTCTATATACCAAAGATAAATGAGATCATCCTGTGTTTTAAAGAAAAAACAGGGTGATGTGGGGATACCTAGAGCACCCTTGGCCCTAAAGTATAAGAAGGAACACAGGAAAGGAAAGAAATTGAAAAAGGGAAAGAAGAATGGGAAGTAATAGGGCTAAGGACCAGGGTTCTCAGGCACATTGTGGCTGAAAGTAGACTATAGACCAAACATGATGGCCACTCAATACCCCTATTACAAACCACAACACCCAAAAGGAGAGAGAGAGAGCAAAAGGGAATGCTCTGCCACAGAGGTACGGTGGGGTTGGGTGGGGGGGTGTAGCAGGGGGGCTGGGGGTGGGAGGGATACTGGGATCATTGGTGGTGGAGAATGGGCACTGGCAGAGGGATGGGTACTTGATCATTGTATGACTGATACATAAGCATAAAAGTTGTAAGTCTGTCTAAGTCTGAATCATGGTGATTCATAAAAACAATAAATAAAATATAATAAAATAAAATGTGCCTTTATAAAGGCAGGTTTTGTGGTGGGAGGGAACCTGGGAATACTGGCTGAGGGATTTGACACAGGTTGTAGAATTGGTGCTAAAACATTGTAGATCAGAAACTCAATTATGAATAACTTTGTAAATAATGGTGCCTTAAGAAAAAAAGTTTTTATAAAAAGAAACAAAGATGGTCCGACGAATTCTAATCATAAAAGTTAAGTGAATGGATGAAATCTTGATAAATTAACATTTACTAACTCAATACAAAATGAAGCTTACATGTTTATTTTAAAATATAACCACCTGCTTTGTCTCTTTTCATTCTATGTATAATTTTGAGTAAGTTTGTGTGGTTGTGTGTTTGAATATGTGTATTTCTGGGTGTGTGAAAACACAATTGCTTTGCCATTTCAGAAAATGGTACTGGAATTCTATCAGGGGAACTCCAGCCTAGTTATATGTAACACCTTGCTTATTTTTGTTTGTTTCTTTAGGGGAGAGAGAGGATTTGGGAATACACCCCAACAGTTCCCAGGGATTATTCTTGGCTCTGAATTAGGGAGTGATTTCTGGAGGTACTCAAGGGTCATTCCTCGATGGTCAAGGCTACAAACCGGAATTTGAACCAAGGTAGTTGTGTGGCCACATACAGGGCAAGTGCCTTCTTACATCCTTTACTGTCTCTCTGGTCTCTGGCCCCTCTTGTTAATGATATTTTCTTGGTCCTCTTCTCTTCTTTTCTTTTCCTTTTTAAAAATTAACTAATTAAAAAAATTAGGCACCGTTATAACATAATACTCATGATATTTTTCAAGCATACAATGTTCCAACACCACGTCCTCCACCAGAGTGCCCCACTCAACCCTCCCTCATTAATAATTCTTAAAACCATATAAAAATCAAAATGGGGGCTGGAGCGATAGCACAGAAGGTAGGGCATTTGCCTTGTGTGCGGCTGACCCAAGTTTAATTCCCAGCATCCCATATGGTCCCCTGAACACTGCCAGGAGTAATTCCTGAGTGCAAAGCCAGGTGTGATCCAAAAAGTTAAAAAAAAAAAAAGGATATATATTAGGTGGGCTAGAGAGCATGCTTCACATTTAGGAGTCCCAGGTTCAACTTCTAGCACTCATGGTCACCCTCCATCAAGCATATTGGTGAGAATAGCCACCATTATCATTCCAGGAATAGCCCCTAAGCATGGCCAGGTGTGGTCCACCAGAAATCAACATGCTTACAGTAAGTTTAATTATAGACTAAGCACATATATCCACCTTTTTTTAAATATAAGAGATTGAAAAGAGACTAATGTTTAACTATTCTACCAAACGCCCAAACCTTTCTTCTTTGGGCAAGAAAATATTTATACCATAGGAGGAATTCTATGACTGTAATTAGAATAAACGTCCAGTGCCTCATGACTCACACTTGCCTCACCTCACAATGATTGCAGATGAAATGTGGGTGAAGGTGTGAAAATAGTGGGTATCATCAACACCACCTTCTCCTCACCTTATAGTTGCAATTAGACACCCACTAATGTGGGTGGGCCCAGAAGCCCAGAGCCTCTTTCCAACAAGTGTCTGAGAATATTAAGGAAGCTCAGATTTTGAGTCATTATTGAAACATATTTAGGGAGAAGTAACTTAATAACTAAGAGATTCAAGAATAGTAGACTGCTAGGTCTCTAAATTCCTCATTAGTCCCACCTCTAATTTGGCCAGATGACTCTGGGCAACCAACAGAACCATTACTCAATGGGATAAGGACAACATCTCCTGTATTACTTTAAGGATTCCATGAGCTCATTTATAGAAAGCTCTTGGCACAGTGCCTGGCATAAAGTAAACACTCAAAAGTATTAGCTACTTGGCTGGAGAAATAGTAAAGGTGTTAGGAAATAGTTAGGAAATAGAAATAGTAAATGGGGTCATGCATGCAGCTGACCCCAGTTCAACCTGATCTCCTGAGCATCATTGGGTGCAGCACTGGGGGTGCCCCAATACTGCTGAATGTGATCCTGGAGGCCTTCTAAGCACTGCCAGGGTGATCCTGGTGCTCCTCAGCACCACAGGGCCCAATCAACCCTATATCAGTCCAGGGTTGGTGATTGAACCACAAGCATGGTTGGCCAAGAATCTGCCTCCTGACTACTGCTTGGGAGATGCACAAACAAATACATACATATCACCTACACAGATTTCTAGAATCATCTCAAAAGAGTGATTTAATCATTGCTAGTGAGTACCTCCATGTTCTAAAAGCCCCCCCATCAAGTAAATATAATATGTAATTGGGAATGAGAGACCATAATTTAATGCCAATCCATGGACTGACTGAGATTAAGATCAGGACAGTGGTGACAGAGATCTGTCAGTGGTGACAGAGCTCTAAAATCAAATCAGTGTCAGACTCTGAAGGAAAAGGAATAACTTTATCAAATGATCTTCAGGATTTTCTGGAGGGTTCCGAGGCAATTGATGAGGCCCATTGAAATGAAGAGTGGAAGAGTGTGTAAAAACACAAAAAAGAAAAAGGAAGGGGCGAGGAGCACCTTACTGCACCGAGCCAGGCACAGGGCACAGGACGATGGTGCTGTCTCTCCCGCCACCTGCGTTCAGTAGTCTCCAGCCGCTTCTCCCACCCCGGGGAGGTTGATGGGGATGACGAGGCAGGATGAGACAGGCGAAGGAAGGAATGGAGGCAAGATGGTTGGTCTCAATCGCAGTTTATTCCGACCTCCTCTCTATACACTCCCGTCTCTCTCTCTCCTTCTTCCCCAACCCCCTCATACAGCCACCTTAAATCCCCCCCTTGCATCTGGCGCTGGATCCAGCAGTGCTTATACATAGGTGTGGTTACAATCAATAGGGGGTAAAGTTCTATCCCTTAGGGCATGCTTTCACTAGGACAGAATTTCTTTCAGCAGGACATCCGCCCAAGAGCGGAATCCCATGGATGTGTTTCTCCTCTCTTTGTTCAAATAACATATAAATATTCATATTATAAATCATTTTGTATGGACATAGCAAGAGATGCATTAAGCTTATAGAATTGCTCTCCTGGGGTCACCTCAATCTCAGACTACAGTGCTCAGGCCAGGTTAGTCTTTCCTAGCCCTAGCAGGGTCCTAGTCTCATCGTTGCTTTTGGATCATGACATGACATGTCCATGACCAAGCTCTTAACATATAGTTAAGCATTAGGCACTTTGGCCAGGCCCATCTCGATGCCAGGGTAGCACATAACTCACCGTTCGCCCTGGGTCCGTCCCGTCCCTCATCGGGACCCTGCTTTTGGGAGTGCTAGGAAGTAAGGGCAGCTGAGGCTTAAGTCCAGAAAGCAGATGCCCAGGAGTGAATAATATTTGAAGCCAATTAAATCCCATGTTACTAAAGCATATTAATAAATGTCTTTCTTTGTCAATACAAAAAGGATATTGTTTTAAAGTAAACTATTCAAAAGACATAAGAAAGGAGAAAGACAATATTAACTTACAATACAAGTTCACTGGGCACTCTCAGCCCGGGCCGGAGCTCGGGCTCCGGCCGAGTTTCGACCCGGGTGGCCATGCCTTTGCACAGCCGGTGGATGTGGAACGAGCAGGAACCAGAGACAGCTTTAGGATTTGGGGTTCCAGCAAGTGCTTGCAACCATGTATGGAGACTGTGAACTGAGCTTTTGCCCCATGCCGACTAACAGAGGAAATATCCTTCCTTCTTGGTCTCTCTCCCCTCCGGGAGAAGGCGTGGTGTCGAACATTTTGTGGGTCTTTTGAGCAGGTATGAACTTTGTGGCGTGGGAAAAAAAAAGTGCTTTGAACTTGAAACAGCCGCGGGATACCGGGGCAGTCTCAGCCTGGGCCAGAGCTCGGGCTCTGGCCAAGTTTCGACCCAGGTGGCCATGCCTTTGCACAGCCAGTGGATGTGGAACGAGCAGGAACCAGAGACAGCTTTAGGATTTGGGTTTCCAGCAAGTGCTTGCAACCATGTATGGAGACTGTGAACTAAGCTTTTGCTACATGCTGTTCCAGGAAGGGAAATTATTCATTTTCCAACTTAAATCTCCGTGGACTTAATTACTATAATACAGAAATTGTAAACCGCGCGGCCGCTACTGCGGCCGCGCAACTTTTTATCTCTTCATTCTCATCAGTGGAAAACTTATTATCAAATATTTCCTTGTCAATAGAGCTGTATTCTTGGGGGATAAATTCCAACAAAAATAGTGAGTCTGTTTTGAAACTCCAACAACAATAGTGAGTTGTGTGTTGAAATCTGGAATGTAATCAAGGTAAAGAGAAAAGAAAGTGAAATTATCAGTCACGCACGGGGCGGGGGGTTGGGGGGTGAGGGGTGGGATGTATACTGTTTTTGTTTGTTTTTGTTTTTGTTTTGTTTTTGTTTTTATTGGTGGTGGAATATGGGCACTGGTGAAGGGATGCGTGTTTGAGCATTGTATAACTGAGATATAAGCCTGAGAACTTTGTAACTTTCCACTTGGTGATTCAATAAAATAAATTAAAAAAAAATACAAGTTCACTGTTCTAGCAAGGTCTGACCTTACAAATTAACAGAGTTTGATTAGAGGAAGAGCAGATAAACTGGTAGAAGTGGTTACAGATAAACAAAGGAATGGAAGTGACTCGGGAGCACTTTGATGGGCGTGACTGATATACCTAAGCTCCTAGTGGCAAGGGGAGCAGGACAAACCAATGATATCCAACAGAAGAGTTGCACTTGTCTTAAGCAAAGACTGAGATGGGTGAGAACAACTTGAGCTGTGATTCAGATACCGGTGAGGGTCTCTACACTGTGCCCAGAAAATCATGTCTCACCTCAAAGTAATCTCAGGAGGGGTGTGGGTCATCTCCACCCTACTAAAGTCCTGGCAGCCACTCCCATACCCCAAAGCTGCCAGATTCCACAAGACTAAAACTCCACGAAGAACCTAGTCTGTCCATATTTTCAAAAATCCTGAAAATTTCAGGTACATGGGGTTTTTTGTGTGTCTAAAAATTTCAAGCCTTCTCTGAGTCTCAATAAGTGACCTACCTCCACCTCCCTGGACTTCCAGAAGCCCTGGCAGCCATGCTGTCCCATTGCTCCCATGTAAGGTCATCTACAGGTCTTGTTCCGGAGACTCATAAGAAAGAGATAAACTAGCCGCAAAAATTTCTCGGATACCCGTTCCAGCTGAGACCTCAGGAGCACTCTCAGTAGGCTGATAGGCCAGCTCCTACCACAACAAAAGCCTGGCAGTTTTTCCTATACCCCAAAACCACTGCCAAGCCTCCGGCCAGACTGCCTGGTTAGATATATTCTGGATTTTCTGGAGCAACATCTCCAAACGCTACAGTACTAACACCCCAGTAGGAGCACATTAGACTGGATAAAAATGCAATGTAGAAGCCAACTAATCTCAACTAACAAAACATTAACTCAGAAGGCTTAGGTTGCCAAAACAGCTTAATAAACCCTCAGACGAGGACTTGCTCCCTATGGTGAGATAGTGAGATGCAACAATTTTCACAAATTTTCTTCTATGTAAGTACTTTTTGATCATCCCATTAGCCATTAAGTGGCAACATGCAATATAAAATAGATTATTGTGGGCCTGCTATGAAGACAATGAGGAGGGAAGGTGACAATGGTGGTGGGATTGGAGTTGGAATATTAAATGCCTGTAACAAATCATCCTGAACAATTTTGTAAAGCACAGTGTTTAAATAAAGCATGGGGGGGGTGAAGTGGGGAGAAAATCAGGTCTCAGTCCTGCACAGAGGAAGCCTGTAAACTGCAAGGAATGGGGTCACTTCCATTCTGCAAGGGTATATAAGACTAGGGGACAGGTACAGATCTAATTAGAAGTCCAGATGACAAATAACAGTAATCACAATTTTAATGGTAACAGAAACTACCCCATATTGAGGTTAACATTTGTACAAAGTACTAAGCATGTGTTGATTTAAAAAAAAAGAAAAAGTGTTGATTCCCCCTGAGTGCTTGCTACCTTTCAGTCAGTAGTCTAAGTGCTTCCTCGATGTCATTTCACTAGACAACTGAGTCTCCCATCACCTGACATGTTTGAGCACCCAAAGTCTATCCCAGTTGCTTCTTCAAATAAGCATCAAATTCATAAGGGACTTCCCACACAGCCACAGGATATAAATTTGTACCAGCCTCCTCAGAGTGGGCTGTGGTTAGATGTTCTAATTTGAATTATCAAGAGCAGCATCCAAGTGATTCTGGCTATTCAATCCTCTTTGTCTGAGAAAAGGCAGCTGATAGTTTGTCAAAGCAAATTCTGCAACACATCAAAAGGCAAGGGGTGGGGAGCAGATGTGTTCTTTAGTGAGAATGAAGGTAGAAGAACCCATTTATTCTGTGAGATCAAATGACTAACAAACCTCAGCTTCCAGCAGGGAACTTATGCCAAGTTATCAGCCATAACTGTGATGGTCATTTTTATGTTTTTGAATCACTATATGATTTTTCTTTGTATCAACCCATTAATTTGAGAAAGCACCCCATTAAAAGTAGTCTATCCAGAGCCTTCTCACCTCCACAGTCTCGAGCACTTCATGGTATAAGATAAACATAAGACTCTGTGGTCTTTCAGGCAAGGCTCTATCTTTAAGACTTGACTTCTAACCTCATTTATGTGATGGTGCCCTAGGGAGTTTATTAAAGGAGATGGAAACAAAGTGACTGACCCTTTCACATTGGTCATCCACAGACCCTTTTACATTGCCACCCCCAAAGCAAGCATGATTGTATCATGAATTCATTTGGCTCTGAGACTGATCCTTGCTGCAGAACTTTTCTTTTGTGGCATTCACAAGGTCCCTGGAAGTTAACACAAATGACTGCTATAGTACATTTAAACTATCCATTGGTGCAATTTGTCATTCTCCAAACAATCCTTAGAAGATCTAGGTAGGTAAATAGAGGCATAAAGGTTGCCTAACTTACAGGGCTGGGCTGGAACTGTGACCTCTGAAGTCTCTAATAAGATTATAGCTAACCATGAGAAACCAACTTGCATGATCTTAACACTTTACATGCCAAAAAGAAAAATCAGGCAAATGTCTTTCAGAGACATGAAGGTATTTCTACAGTTCCCATAGCTGTCTAAAGCATGTCTGAGTGCTTAAGCAATCTGATGGCTTTGAAGAAGGAGAGCCCTTGGATTTCCTGTCAGTGACTGGGGATAATATTACATTATTTCATAGAGTTGTGAGTACTCAGTCATACAAACCCAGAAAGTATTCAGCAGTGTGTATTACATAGTAGATATTCAATGCATCGTGTCTGCTATCACATAATAATATAATAATGTTGCTAATAATACATCAGAGAAATGTAATGTGATAATCAAACTATTCTGACCTCAAATGAGTAACTTTTAATTTTTTTTTGCTAATAACTATTCCTAGTTGATGCTGGTTTTGTTGACACCTATCTCCCTCGAAGCTTACATCTGTGACTTTCTTTATTGGGGAAGGTTCTGCTTAGTAAATAGAAAGCCAGAAGGGCCTGAACACTGAGGGTGGGAAGACGTGATTGATTAGCTCTTTTCCTAATGCAAAAGCAGCAATGCAGAGGCACCAGATGAATGCCATGTGGGTAAGGCCAGACTTTCTTCTTAAGAAAATGACATTAAAATATCTACCAACTGGCATCCAAATGTGTAGGGGGGATGGTCTTTCTTGTCTAAGGTTAGGAATAGCAGGAACACAGTCCAGAAACTGCCCGAGTGTCTGAGGACCTTTGTGTGTGTAAATAAAAGGCAGCAGCTATAGCTGGCAGGTTCCCTGTTGAGGCTCAATGCCACTGAAAATGTTCTGGAGCTCCGGGATTCCCCCCCTCTTCAAGAAGCCAGACAGTAAAGTACTTGACTACATCTCAGTACACCATTATTTGTCGATGATTGTTTGTATGCAGCTATGCATATATGTATGTATGTGTGTATGAATATATTATATACTGATGTAAGGTGGTTTACTATAGTGTTTAAAATTATGCTTTATGAATACACTATACAATATTGTGTCACCAAATCTACTACCAAAGTGCAATATCCTTTCATCGCTGTCCCTATTTTCCTTCTCATCTGCCCCCTTCCTCCAACCTTTCCCACACTATTCAGCTTGTAAACTCAGTTCTGTTGTCTGGGTTTAAAGATTTCCTCTCCTTAACCATTGTCTATTCCCTGATTTTGCTTTTTATTTTGCCACATATGACTAGATCATTCTTCCACCGACTTACTGCTTAACATGTCCCTCTAGTTCTATCCATGTTGTGACAAAATGTAGGATTTCCTCTTTTAATGGGTGACTACTATTCCATTGTGTGTATATACTCAACTTCTTTATTCATCTGTCATTGTGCACTTGGGATGTATAACAAGAGTATAACTGGGCTGTATATCTGGTGCAGCAATGAACATTGATGTGCATATATCCTTTTGAATTAGTGATTTTGTCTTCTTGGGCTAGATACAAGGAGTGGAATTATTGAATCATAAGATAGTATGATTTTCAATTTTCTGAGGCATATCCTGCTTTCCATAGAGGCAGAATCATTTTACAATCCTACCAAATGTGAATAAAGTTCTGTCTTTGTAACATTCGTTATTTCTGACCTTTTAATATAGACAGCTACTTATCTTCCACAGGTTTGAAATATTGTTTTCATATCCATTATTTTCATGATCTCAAAAAAGTTCTTGACCTCCCTAAATTCTGTTTTTTTTTAATCTCTGAATTTTATTGTATTAACATAGAATCCAGAGTGATAGGACAGCTGTGGGGCATTTGCTTTGTGTGTAGCCAACCCAGGTTCAATCCCCAGAATCCCATATGGTTCCCCACGTTCTGCCAGGAGTAATTCCTGAGTACAGAGCCATGAGTAATCCCTTAGAATCACCAGGTGTGACCAAAAAAATCCCCCAAAGAAACCCATATTTATTTTAGAAACAACATAACGTTGGCAATAACACTACAAAGAGGTTTTACCAATAAATTAATTGAGATGCTATTATAAAACAGCCTAACTTAAACCTAATTGTTCCTTGGGGACAGGATGGACTATAAAATTCTTTTAATGATTAATTCTTAATTGTAATCTTTTGCAAGTTTATACATTTAATTTAGGGCACTTCCCCAAGAGTCAAAGTATACATTCCCTGGAGTGTTAATCTCATTAGAGGTGCCTGGAAGAGAAGTAGACATCAATACCTCTCTCTGAGGAGGCTGGAGAGATAGTGCAGTGGGAAGGGCACTTGTCTTGCACACAGTTGACCTGGGTTCGATCCCCAGGCACCCCATATGGTCCCCTGAGCACCATCAGGAGTAATTTCTGAGTAACCCCTGAGCATCACTGGGTGTGGGCCAGAAAACAAACAACAAAAAACCTCTCTCTGAGATTTTCAGTACACCAGGAGCAAAGTCAAGGTTCTGAGCAAATGAAGTCATGCAACATAGAAAATTCTCTCCATTGAACACTGTTTCCCACTTATTAGTCCATAAATGATTTTTTCTTTAGGTGCCATAAAGCAAATGTTCCCAAGAACTTTGGAGCAGCAGCTCTCCAACTTTCCTTTTCATCAGAATCTGCTGAGAACTTGATACGGCAGATTTTTTTTTTATCCAGGTCCCCAGGGTTTCTGACCCTATTGGTCTTCAGGGAGAGTCAAGAATTTTCTTTTGTTGGAGAGAGACCATTGCAAAAGGAAATGCCCTGCCACAGAGGCGGGGTGGGGTAGAGGGAACGGGGTGGGGGTGATGGGAGGAATACTGGTGGGAAGGAAGGAAGGAAGGAAGGAAGGAAGGAAGGAAGGAAGGAAGGAAGGAAGGAAGGAAGGAAGGAAGGAAGGAAGGAAGGAAGGAAGGAAGGAAGGAAGGAAGGAAGGAAGGAAGGAAGGGTGAAAAAAACTAGTAGTCTAATTCTACATATTTCAATGTAGTTGTTCTTAGAGTATGCTCCTCAGATCAACAATATCAGCATCACCTAGAAACTTGGTAAAATGCAAATTCCTGGGCCAGAGAGACGGCTGAAAGGTTGGAGTGCATGCTTTGCATGAGGGAAAGCTGGTTTGATCCTGACACTACAGGATCCCCCTCCACCTCCCCCCCACCCCCCAGCAGCACTGAATAGATGCTCTCACTCCCACACCCACCTCACTGTCACTGTCATCCCGTTGCTCATCGATTTGTTCGAGCGGGTACCAGTAACATCTCTCATTGTGAGACTTATTGTTACTGTTTTTGGCATATCCAATACGCACGAGTAGCTGGTCAGGCTCTGCCATGCGGGCACGATACTCTCGGTAGCTTGCCGGGCTCTCCAAGAGGGGTGGAGGAATCGAACATGGGTCGGCCACGTGAAAGGCAAACGTCCTACAGCTGTGCTATCACTCCAGCCCCAACACCCACCTAAAAAAAGAAAATTCTTTTTATTTTATTTTTTTATAATTTTTTTTTAGTGAATCACCATAGGTACAGTTACAGACTTATAACCTTTCGTGCTTGCATTTCAGTCATACAATGATCGAGTACCCATCCCTCCACCAGTGCCCATTTTCCACCACCAATGGTCCCAGTATTCCTCCCATCACCCCCACCCCTTCCTTTTAACCTCCTTCCACCCTCCCTGCCTCTCTCCATTCCTTCATTCCCTTTTTTTCCTTTCAACTAACTTTCAGGTGTTTCAGTAATAATTATAGATTATCAAAAGCCATATCTATCATAAAATGTTCAGTCTGAAGCCAACCTCACAAGTCATGTATTCAACCAATGTCGACTGAGCAGGTTACCTATACTCTCAGAAAGAAAAAGTAGCAGGTTACCTATACTCTCAGAGTTCACGAAACAGTGGAGGACAAATCAAATACAAATATGATGGTCAATTGAGATTAGAACTATAAAGAGAAGCAAAGCACGGGTGGGGAAGGCTCTGTGTGCTCAGATTTATTTAATAGATTAAATATGGCCACAAAGTCACTTTCCCAACAAACTACATCTATTTTTCTACCTTTGAGTGTGGGATGCTCTTAAAATCCTGCTTTGACCAACAGAACGTGGCAGGAGTGATGTTATATGTGACATTGAGTAGCCTTCACATTTGCTTCTTACCCTCTTAGAACTCTGAAACCATCGCACTATGAAGAAACCACCCGAATAAGCCCAGGAAAGGCCTGCAAAACTTTTCAGCCAATTTTCAGAGTAGTAAGAAGTAATAAACCCTGATTGTTCAATTCTACTACATTTTGTAGCATCCTGGAGCTTTGCTATGAAGCAAAGGAAGAAACCGGGACTCATATAAGACTGTGGGAAAGGTCTTTTAAGCAGAAGAGTGAGTTGGGAATGTAAAGAACAGAGGAAGGAGCATTCTGAGTGGATAGTGGCAGAGTCCTAAAAGCAGAATGGTGGTGGTGATGGTGAGTAATAGATTGCAGGGGTAGAAGATGCTGTGACCATTCTGATAGTCCCTACTCTGTTCTACTTCCCCAAGCCCACACCCATTTCCTGTCAAGACCAAAGTGCAGCTTCCTTCCACACACCTGCTCTGCATCGAAGACTTTCTCTTGCTGAATAGTGGGGGAAAGTTCCTTCCAACACACAAAGTCTACCCATGGATGAAGGAGAGGACCGAAAAAGGGAAAGCAGTTACAAGTATTACCCTAAGTCATTCCAGGACAAACTCCAGACCTCGTCAACAAGTTGCTGAAGTTTTTGAGTACTGGATTACAGTTCAATTTCTCTGTCTGCTTGATGCTACTCACCCTCTGTCCCTACATCAATCCCATGCAATCTTTCATGAATTTCCTGGGTGCAAATCTCCACCTCAGAACTAGCTTGTTGTGGCACCCCAGGTACACATAGAAAGGATATTTGGAAGGACTGTTTGGGGAACAAGAAACTATCTTGGGCTTGCACCATGCTTTGGGAATGGAAATAAGCAAATACATTTAGGATGAGTCTGTAGTGCCTATAGAATATAAAGAATTTAACAGATGGGGAAATCAAGGAGCAAGCCAGAATCATTAAAAGTTCCATGGCTAGACACACTGAGACAAAAGGAAACGAAATGAAGAACCAGTATTAATGGTCCCTTCTTTGTTTAAGATCTCAGTATTCTGTTTACCATGATTTTTGTTTTCAATTTTGTCTCTTATTTTTTTAATTTGTTCACCATGATTTACAAAGCTGTTGATGACAACATTTCAGGTATTCAATGTTCCAGTGCTAAACCCACCACCAATGTCATCCAGTGTTCACTGAGGAGTGGACAATCCCTTAACTTTGGGACCAAGAGCCTGTATTTCATTCACCTTATCCTTGACTCAACCCTGAAAATGTACATTGTTTCATGATGCCAGTTTTTTAAATGATTTGTTATACAGCAATGGATAACTAGAGAGTAGTTATCTGTCCTTTAGAAGTTTATTCAGTCTCCAAAGACCTCAGTTTCTTTGTCTGTGAAAAAAGGTATCAGAGTTCATTTGCTGGTTTTGAAAATTTAATAAAATCAGGGCCAGGGAGATAGTACAGTGAGCAGTATTCTTGCATCACAAGTGGTTGACCTGGGTTTGACTCCAGACACTACTTTTTGTCCAGAAAGTTCCGCTAGGACAGCGCAGAAGCAGGTGTGCTCCTGGCACCAAATATAAAATAAAATAATCAGGAAGTTAAATGAAATATATCTGGCAAAGTTTTTAATACAGTGACTGTCGCAGTGTTTCAAATTTTCCACAAACTTCAACAAAAGTATCCTAAGATCAAATGCTAATTTTTTTAGATTGCAAGGTAATATTGATTTCTTCAGAATATTAATGCGAACTTTCTATACTGTTTAATATATCAGTTTTCTAATTTTCTCTATTTACTCGTCTTTTGGACTGGAGTGATAGCACAGCGGGTAGGACATTTGCCTTGCACATGGCCAACCCGGGTTCGATTCCTCCGTTTCTCTCGGAGAGCCCAGCAAGCTACCCGTGACATATTGGATATGCCAAAAACAGTAACAATAAGTCTCACAATGGAGATGTTACTGGTACCGGCTCAAGCAAGTAGATGAACAACTAGACGACAGTGCTACAATGCAGTGCTACTCTTCTTTTGAGGCATAAATATGAAAGGTGATAGCTAGTAGCTTAAGTGCAGTTAATAACTCACAGTGCTCTAAAGGGAAGGAAGCAAGATACCATCTTTGTTTTTGTGAACAGTTACTGAATACTCAGAAAGTATTCATGCTCTGAGACAAGCACAGCACATAAATGATGTCACTGACTCCTCCAGGTTACCTACCAAGCAAGTATTCCCCCAAATTGTTTTCCCATTTTACAGAGAGGATAATTAAGGAAGGAAAAGAAGTCCTTTGCCCAGGGGACAACTGGAAGGCATCAAGACTTCCTTCCCTAGGCCCCACAGCTTGAGTACAATTTGCAGGGGATGTGTTTTTTTCAATTCTAGCTGTGCCCGCAATTGAGCAAATTGCCTTCCCATTGTCCATAGCAAAAGTCACATCTGCATGTGCTCACCTAAATGGAATCTGGGTGTTTGTCCCTTAGGAGCTAGTCCTTTCAAGGATTTGTCTATTCAGAATAGGAATTGTAGGCTGGTGGTGAGTCAGCATGTTGAGACTTGCTGGTCTCCCGTCTGTCCGCATGAATAACAGTATGTGCTGAGTAAGAGATTTGGAGTAACTTTAATTCCTTCCCTGCGGCTTTTGCCTCCAGAATTGGCTCACTCCACTGCTCTGGCCTGACATGCCAGCACAGCCCAGCAGCCTCCTTGGGTCGGAGGACTCTGATGTTTTCAGCAACATATGGTCTATTTTGACCTTGAACTATAGATATTGACTTTTTCTTTTTAATGCACATTACCTGGAGAAATTCAATGCCAAAAAAATTTTTTTACAAGGTAGAAAGAATTAGGATTGAATAGGAAATGAAAGGGATTATCTAAGCCATAATTGCCCCCAGAAGTAACACTGAACAACTCCTTTGCACAGCTGGAGGACTTAGCTTAGGGAAATTCAACTTGCCTGGAAACATCTGGAGTTTGTGGTTTTTTTTTTCTCTAAAGTGTTTGTATCTGGAGAGAAGTCAAAGGACTGGATGGCATACTTTGCACAGAGGAGCCCTGGTTTGATCCTAACACCAACACTGGATGTTCTCTGAACACAGCAGGGTGTGAGTCCCAGTCACCAAGCCAGAAGAAGCCCCCAACACTACTGGGTATAACCCCCCAAGCAAGATCAGTTGATATTTTAAATTAATTAAAGGGGGCAATAGAGAAAGAATTGTGGATAGAGTGCTTGCTTTGTATACAACCAAACTGGTTCTAGCCCTAGAACCCCATAGAGCCCCCTAAACCCTGCCAGAACTGATCACTGAGCTCTGGAGTCTGAGTCTGGTAGATGTGGCAAAAATAAAAAGTAATTAAAATTAAGATCTGATATTTAATATTCATAAGACAGAATAAATTATTTTACATTTTATATTTACCAAACCAAAAAATCTCTTGGGAGAAGAGATCACTATATTAGTACTGGATATCGTGTATTTGCTAAGCCTCTATTCACTCCTCAGCGCCTATCATTTCTCTTGTGTTCCAAGTTTCACGAAGTTTAAAATCAGATCCAACTGAAAATTGATGCCCCTCTAACCAAACTATAAATATTCCTAATTCAAGGAAACTAAAACCTTGACCTTCTGGGTCTAGAAATCCTAGAGAGTAAGAAAAGCTTATGTACTTTACTATCTGCACAGAAGGAGCAAAAGGAATTACTTATTTATGCACATTAAGGATTAATTCAGCTTCATCAGTTCATTCCACATTGCCAAGGGTGTTTATTGAGCACTCCTCCCAAAAGGTCTCTGCCAGCTGGAGGATTTGCTGGCCTAATATTCACAGAATCTTCTACTCGGATGGGCTTTTTGAGGTCATCTCATCAAACCCTTTCCTAGCATACAGCTTCCTCCCTGACATTCCTGACAGATGGGTTGCAGATGCAGGCACTAGGCTAGAACCCTCTTCCCTGGCAGGCCTCCTTGGACCTCAGTCAGAACTCACTGCCACCCCACCAAGAGCTTGTAATGCTTTATGTTTGACAAACACTATCATTGACATATATCTATCATCAGTATAGATCAGTGATCATATTAATCATTGCAATACTGAGCAACTGCTATATACTAAGCATAACAGTGTCGAATATTTTTATTATAACTGAATTATAGATAATGGTCATTAACATATTTGAGATAGGAAATGGAATAATCTCCAGTAACTGCTCCAACACGGTACAGCCAGAAAGAGGCAGGTATGTCCAATCTGAGAACTCTTGAGTCTATGTTCCTATTTCTCTCCACCTCACCTCTTTCATTCCCTCCTTCCTTCCCTCCCTTCCTCCCTCCCTTCTTCCTTCCTTCCTTCCTTCCTTCCTTCCTTCCTTCCTTCCTTCCTTCCTTCCTTCCTTCCTTCCTTCCTTCCTTCCTTCCTTCCATCCTTCCTTCCTTCCTTCCTTCCTCCTTCTCTCTGTCTGTCTCTTTCTCTCTCTCTTTCTTCCTCTCTCCCTCTCTTCCTCCTTTCCTCCATCTTTTCTTCTTCCTTGCCACACCTGCTGGTGTTGAGGACTTAATCCTAGATCTATGCTCAGGGATGACTCCTGGCAGGGCTCGGCAGACCATATGGATGCTGGAAATAGCCTTATCCACTGTACTGTCATTCCAGCCCAGGTCCTATCTCTATTATACAGTCTTTAACATATTAAGGAATTATTAAGAATTAATAAGACCAAGGAATTATTCCGTTTATAAATCGTCTTCTGTTTACTCTTATTTTATTTTTATTTAATAGGTTCTGTGCTCAGAGATTACTCCTGAATCTGTGCTATTAGGAATCACTCCTGGAGGGACTGGGGGCACTACATGGGGTGCCCTATCTGATTTTCTATCTCTCCAGCCCGTTTTCTCTTCTTTTAAAACAAATCTTGAAAACTAATGTGATGTCAGTGGTCCTTCTCCCTCCAGATCCTACATTCTACCCAGCAACTCTCAATAAGCTGGACCTGTTGAATAGTTCATTTCCCAGCCCCTCTGCTTCCCACAGCCTCAAATTCTGACTTCAGATCATTTCCTTTGTCCCTCTTGAATTACACTGATATGGAATAATAATTTAAAAGTAAAAAGCATCATATTAGTATGGATTAAAATTTTTTAAAACAAGAGTCTTTGGGGCTGGAGAGATAGTAGAGCAGATAAGGTGTTTACCTTGCACACAGGTGATGTTGGTTTGATTCCCAGCACCCACTATCAGCCCCTGAGCACTGCCAGGAGTGGCCCCTGAACACAAAGCCAGGATTGAGCTCTGAACAATCACTGAATGTGTCCCCAAAACCAAAAATAAAAAATAATTTTTTTAAAAAGATAGTGATGAGTGGGCTGGAGCGATAGCACAGCAGGTAAGGTGTTTGCCTTGCACGCGGCTGACCTGGGTTCGATTCCTCCACCCCTCTTGGAGAGCCTGGTAAGCTACCAACAGTATGCCGTCCACACAGCAGAGCCTGGCAAGCTACCCGTGACATATTCAATATGCCAAAAACAGTAACAACCAGTCTTGCAATGGAGATGTTACTGGTGCCCGCTCGAGCAAATCGATGAGAAACGGGATGACAGTGATACAGTGCTACAGTGATGAGTACTCAGACTTGGAGTGTGCAGGAAGAAAGACATTGTTATAGATGTATGTGTTTAGAACTGGTTTTGATTTTTTTATATTGGTATAAATGAAATGTATTTTTTTGGTGGGGGGCTCTGAATGGGACTGGGAACTATTAGGGTTGTACCCAGTGGTGCTCAGCAGGTCTTTTTGCGCTGGAAATTGAACCTTGCTCGGAATTTGTCCGTGCTAGACAGATTCTCCTGCTCTTTGAGCTACCTCTCCAGTCCTAAAAATAAAATGCAGTCAGTGGGTGAGAGGGGAGGAGGTTACAAAAGAGAACTCAACCCAACCTAGTCAAGGCAGAAACATGATGAAAGAGAAAAATCTACATAATTTTTTTGGTTTTTGGTACTGCAGGAAAGGGAAGGCACTGGCATTTGGAAGCAACATGAGCAGAGGATGTTCTCTGAGGCCATGTGGAAAAGATTGAAGGTTGGGAGTAAAAGGGAGGTGGGGAATGAGACAAACGGTTCAGGAAATCTCAGGCCAGGAACATCTCATGTAGCATTGGCATTAGCATTTCTGCAAAATAGGTCCCTTCACATGATTCGGAACCACAGAGCATTTTCTGAGCTGCTGGCTATGGAGGCACCCTGTTTCCTGATTGCAGTCCATCACCTTGCTTCTCTCAAAGGCATTAATTGAAGCAGACAAGTAGATAGGAGTGGAAGTTGGTGTGGGCGGGGAGGGAGAAAGGGGAGACTGGCCTGCAGCACCAAGGGGCACTTAACAACAAGTTCTCAGAAAGTATAAAACTAAGATGAGATTTGAAGAAATTACTCTGTCATTGGACCAGAGCGATAGCACAACAGGTAGGGCGTTTGCCTTGCATGTGGCTGACCCGGGTTTGATTCCTCTGTCCCTCTCAAAGAGCCCGGCAAGCTCCGAGAGTATCCCACCTGCATGGCAGAGCCTGGCAAGCTACCCATAGCATGTTCAATATGCCAAAAACAGTAACAAGTCTCACAATGGAGATGTTACTGGTGCCCGATCGAGCAAATCCACAAACAATGAACAACAGTGCTACAGTGCTACTCTATCATTATCTTTGAAGTTGCAAAAAGAATTATGGCCCACTTTGTGGACATAGGAACTGGGGTTTCATAATTCTTTAACTGGTGCTAACACAGGCCTAGAGAAGATTGGACCACCTGCCCCACCTTCAGGGAAAAGCTGTGGCAGGAACAAAGGGTTGTGATAAGACCATGAAGAAGGTGGACCACTAAAAATTTCAAACTCTTCCCCCTTAACAGCACCATAGCAATGACACTTATCTCTATTGAAAGCCCCAGGTATGAGGCAATTTTTGAGAAACCTAGAAAACCAAATTTGCAAAAGCAAGCTGGATACCTTCTAGAGGGTGGGCCCACACCTCCACCTGAAATGTATACTCTCAGCTCTCTCCTCTACAAAGAAGCCCATGTTCTCTATTAAAATAGTTATTTTCTCTTTACTTCCTCATAATCTCTAAATAAAACTGTTTTACCACTCTTTGTCTCCTCCTGAAACTTTTTTCTGTGAGGGAAGTCAGTGAACCTGGACAAGCCTGGATGAGGTTTAGGACTGACTTTTCTTTTCTGCTAAAGACAATTTCTTGGTCCAGCCTGTGACAGTTTATGTCTCTCTAGGAAATTGGGTGGCAAGGATCATCTCCCAGCTGTAGAGAATCAGGCGTGGTTTGAGGACCGTTTCATGGGACAGTGAGAGGCGAGGTCTGTACCTTGTATCAGTTATTCTCATCAGTTCTAGATTTCCCTGGGTGACCAAGGTGGGTAGAGAAGTGAAGCCAATGGGCCCCCACAGGTAGCTTATGTGCGACTGAGAGGAGAGAGATGGCCACTTTTCCCCAATCCACCTCTGCCACTCTGGGACAAGTTGGGAAGGCTAGGACTGACAAAGAATGTGACAAGCCACTCTCAGCACAGGCCAGAGCACTGTCAGATCCACCAGGTGACCCTGTCAGCCCCACAAGGTGATCCTCAAGCCACTTGGCACTCACTTGGCAGGAGATAATCTCCACCTCTCGATTTCTTGAGGGAGACATGGACTCAGCATGGAGCAAGAAATTGCTCTTTGCAGGAAAGGAAAGTCAGTCCTAGGTTTTACCTAGAGCTTCCAGGTCTTGGTCCTCACAGAAAATAATTTCAGGAGTAGATGAGCAGTAAAGTAAAAACAGATTTTATTTGAAGGCTTTTTTATTTTTTATTTTTTAATTAGTGAGTCACAGTGAGGGTACAGTTACAGATTTACACATTTTCGTGCTTGTGTTTCCTTCATACAATGTTCGAGAGCCCATCCCTCCACCAGTGTCCATTCTTCACCACCAATGAACCCAGTATCCCTCCCACCCCCCAATCCCATCCCCCCACCCCACCCCGCCTCTGTGGCAGGGCATTCCAATTTGTTGTCTCTCTCTCCTTTTGGGTGTTGTGGTTTGCAATAGGGGTATTGAGTGGCCATCGTGTTCAGTCTCTAGTCTACTTTCAGCATGGGATCTCTAACCACATTTTACTTGGTGTTCCCTTCTCTATCTGGGATGCCTTTCCTCCAACATGTGAGGCCAGCTTTCATGCTATGGAGCCAATCTCCTGGTATTATATACTACTATCCTTGGGTGTTATTCTCCTACTATGTTATTTTATATTTCACAGATGAGTGCAATCTTTCTATGTCTATCCCTCTCTTTCTGGCTCATTTTGCTTAGCATGATACTTTCCATGTTGATCCACTTATATGCAAAGTTCATGACTTCATCTTTTCTAAAAGTTGCATAGTATTACATTGTATAGGTGTACCAAAGTTTCTTTAACCAGTCATCTGTTCTCAGGCACTCGGGTTTTTTCCAGATTCTGACTATTATAAACAGTGCCACAATGAACATATAAGTGCAGGTGTCATTTCGACTATACTTTTTTGCTTCTCCGGGATATATTCCCAGAAGTGGTATTGCTTGATCAAATGGAAGCTCAATTTCTAATTTTTTGAGAAGCGTCCATATTTTTTTCCAAAGTGGCTGGACTAGTTGGCATTCCCACCAGCAGTGTAGAAGGGTCCCTTTCTCCCCACATCCTCTCCAACAGCAGTTGCTTTTGTTCTTTTGGATGTGTGCATTCTCTGTGGTGTGTGGTGGTATCTCATGGTTGTTTTGATCTGCATCTTTGAGGCTTTTTTAGGAAAGGGAATGAGGGAGAGAAAGGGAGAGAGATTAATGCACCCAAGAGAGAATGAAGGATTCTCCAAAGAACAAGAGAGCTCCAGTACACATCTCAAGAGGAGAGATGCGGGCAACACATGTGCTCGGGCACCACATATGCTTTGACATGTGGTCACAAGCAACACACAAGCTCAAGCAGCATATGCATGTGCTTCCTTTGTCCAAGTTGGCTTTTATACAGTTTCCCAAGCTTGCCCACATGGGGCTTCTAGTTAGGTAAGAGTCCATTGCTAGTGTGGTTGCCAAGAAGGTAGAGTTGGGAGTGGTTGGTCTTCTTTGAAATTCTTTTCCTTGGCCTTTGTTCCTGCTGGAGTTTCTCTCAAGGGGGTTCAAGCCTTCTCTGTGTCTGTTGGCATCAGGTAAAGTCTTTTAAGTCTCCTGAGCTCACAAGGTGAGCTCTTTGCAGCCTCAAGACCATTAGTTGTTTTACTTCCTAGGAATTCCATTGCCAAGGGGACCCTTCCCTGACTACCTGCCTATACCAGAGGGATGTGGTGGACTTTCTTCTCAAGGCTACCACCTCTCTTCACATCAGTCATTTGCAACAGTAGTAAGTCCAGTTCATCCAGGAGAGAAGGGGAACAGCATTCACCCACAAAGTAAGCTACTATTCCCCAATTTCAAATTGTTCTATGAAGCCATAGTAATTAAAACAGCATGGTATTGGAACAGAGACAGATCAATGGAATAGAGTTGAATATACTGATACAGACCCTCAAATATATGATCATTTAATCTTTGACAAAGGACCAAGAAAAATTAAGTCAAGCAAGAAAATTCTCTTCAATAAGTGGTGTTGGAGAAACTTGACAGCTACATGCAAAGAAGAATTCAACTCAGACCTCTATCTAACACCAGGCACAAAAGTCAGATCAAAATAGATTAAAGACCTCAATTTCAGACCCGAATCCATAAGATACATGAAGAAAAACATAGGTAGAACCCTCCATGATATTGAAGCCAAATACATTTTTCAGATGAAACACCATTGACCAAGCAAGTGGAAACAAAGAAAGATAAACAAATGGGACTACAATAAACTAAGAAACTTCTGCACCTCAAAATAAATGGTTTCTAAAATACAGATATAGCTTACAGGATGGGAAAAATTATTTATCCAATACCCATCATGTAAGGTGTTGATATCCAAGATATATAAGGCACTAGTTGAGCTTTGTAAGAAAGAAATTCTGGCCCCATCAAAAAATGGGGAGAAGAAATGAACAGAAATGTCCTCAAAAAAGAAATACAAATGGCCAAAAGGCACATGAAAAAAATGCTCTAGGTGGCTAATAATCATGGTGATGCATATCAAAACAACAAGAGATATCACCTTACACTACAGAGACTGGCACACATCAAAATGAATAAGAACAGCCAGTGCTTGTGTGGATGCTGTTAGAAAGGTACTCTCATTTATTGTTGGTGGGAAAGCTAACTGGTCCAGCCTTTTTAGAAAACATATGAGTATTCCTCAAGAAAAACTAGAAACTGAGCCTCCATATGACCCAGTAATACCACTTCTGGGAATATAGCCCACAGGGTGATAAAACACTGGGCAGAAATGGCATCTGCATTTGTATGTTCATTGCAGAACTATTCACACTAGCTTAGAATCTGGAAATAATTCAAGTGCCAAGAACAAACAACTGACCAAAGAAACTATGGTGCATCTACACAATGGAATACTATACAGCTGTTAGAAAAAATGAAGACATGAAATTTGCTTATAAATGAATGGACATGGAGAGTATCATGCTGAGTGAAATAAATCAGAAGGAGAGAGACAGACATAGAATGACTGCACTAATTTGTGGGATATAAAAAAAGAACCTTGTATGAGACTGACACCCAAGGACAGTAGGAACAAGGGCCAGGATTATTGGTCCATGGTTTGAAGCCTGTCTCAAGGACTGGGGGAGAGGGTAGTTGGGATAAACAAAGGCCATTATGACGGTGATGGTTGGAAGATATCATTCTGTATGGGAGATGTGTGCTGAGAGTGGGCAAAGGACCACATATAATTCCCAAAAGACGAGAGAGAAAGAGAGGAGAGAGATAAGACAGGCAGACGGAGACAGAGAGGAGGAGGGGGAGGAGAAGGAGAAGGAGAAGAAGAAGGAGAAGGAGAAGGAAGAAGAAGAAGAATGAGAAGGAAGAAGAAGAAGAAGAAGAAGAAGAAGAAGAAGAAGAAGAAGAAGAAGAAGAAGAAGAAGAAGAAGAAGAAGAAGAAGAAGAAGAAGAAGAAGAAGAAGAAGAAGAAGAAGAAGAAGGAGGAGGAGGAGGAGGAGGAGGAGGAGGAGGAGGAGGAGGAGGAGGAGGAGGAAGAAGTGAAGGAGGAGAAGGAGGTGGAGGAGGAGGAGGAGGAGGTGGAGGAGGAAAAGGAGGAGGAGGAGGAGGAGGGCTGGCTGGCAGGGCAGAGGTGGGGGCAGGAGGGTTATGGGGAATATTGGTGAAGGAAAATGTACACTGGTGGAGGGTTGGGTGTTGGAACATTGTATGACTGGAACTGGATCGTGAAAGTTTTGTGTAACTGTATCTCACAGTGATTCATTAACAAATAAATTAAAAGAAAAGAAAGAAAACTACTATTTCTATTTCATCAGGGAAATGTTCTTCCTCTCTTCTATTATGCAGCATCTAGAAAAAGTAGGACACTCCCTTCTACTATGCTTCAAACTAACTCTATTTCTGTTCTAGCCCCCTTTCCTTAAATGGCCTCCTGGGCATTTATAATCATTGTTATTTTCTGTTTGCCCATAGCCTATTTATTGATCATTCTCAGTTCTTCTCTTCTGCTTAGAATTTGCTGACTGTTCTAGTTCATACTGATCTGAGAGGACTAAGTTTCTTCTACTTCTTACATTAAAGCCCTAATGTGTAGTGTGGCTATATTTTAAGTCAGATTAAATGAGGTTAGAGGGTGGGGCCCTGACTCATCAGATGGTTATAATTTAGGAGGAAAATGCCTCAGAGGAGAGGGTGGGCAAGATGGCGCTGCCTGCAGACAAGAGGGAAGTCTCAGGAGTACCCGCCCCTGCTAGCACCTTGGTGCTGCCTCCAGCCTCCAGAGCTGGGAAGTAATGACTTCCTGTTGTCTTAGTCATCTAGTCTTTGAGTTTTATTATGGCAGCCTGAGTCAACCAAAACACTTCCCTGGAGAGTCTTTTGGACTTTCAACCTCGCCTTTTTGGTGGTTTATGGCTTATACTGTCCTGCTCTTCATCTTACATTAGATTTAAGTCCATTCTATCTCATGCTCTCTTGTTTACACATTGCTTCATCAGTTGGTGGTGTGGGACCTCCCAAATCATATCATTCACACAGGGGAGAAATCAGGCTATACAGTTTTTATTCTAAACCACCTAGCAATGAGGTATAGATTTGAGTCATTTAATTAATCTAAATTGCCTAAATATTTTAATCAAGACACTAATTTATAGCTATCATAATTGAGTTAGATGTACTGTGTTCCAGCAGTATGTTGACTGCCAGTGTCAGCTAACTTCCCCTCACTAGCGTTGCCTTCTTCCTCAGTTCCTGAGATAGCTTCCAACCATAGCTTCCAACCATGGACCAGTCCTTCTGGCCCATGTTTCTGATGCTTGGGTATTAGTCTCATATTTTTTATTTAAATTTATTTATGTTTAATTAGTGAATCACCGTGAGGGTACAGTTACAGATGTATACACTTTTGTGCTTATGCTTCCTTCATACAAAGTTCGGGAACCCATCCCTTCACCAGTGCCCATTCTCCACCACCAGTAAACCCAGCATCCCTCCCACCCTCCCCAACCCCATCACCCCCACCCCACCCTGCCACTGTGGCAGGGCATTCCCTTCTGTTCTCTCTCTCTAATTAGCTGTTGTGTTTTGCAATAAAGGTGTTGAGTGGCCACTGTGCTCAGTCTCTAACCCTCATTCAGCCCGCAATTCCCTTCCCCCACATGGCCTTCGACTGCATTAAAGTTGGTGATCCCTTCTCTGAGTTGCCCTTTCCCCAGAATGTGAGGCCAGCCTCCAAGCCATGGAGTCAACCTCCTGGTACTTATTTCTACAATTCTTTGGTGTTAGTCTCCCACTCTGTTATTCTATATACCATAGATGTGTGCAATCTTTTTATGTCTGTCTCTCTCTTTCTGACTCATTTCACTCAGCATGAAACTTTTTATGCCGATCCACTTAAATACAAAATTCATGACCTCCTATTTTCTAACAGCTGCATAGTATTCCATTGTATAGATGTACCAAAGTTTCCTCAACCAGTCATCCGTTCTAGGGCATTCGGGTTTTTTCCAGATTCTGGCTATTGTAAACAGTGCTGCGATGAACATACATGTGCAGATGTCGTTTTGATTATACTTTTTTGCCTCTCTGGGATATATTCCCAGCAGTGGTATGCTGGGTCAAATAGGAGCTCAATATCTAATCCACACTTCACAAGCTACTATCATAATATCTGGATGACTGCAACCCTCCTTGGAACTTGAACAAGCCAGGGGCACTTTCCCTGTCTTCTTCCTCCAGCTCATTCCAACAATAAAGCCAGGTTTCTCTGAAAGACTTCAACAGAAACTTCCTCAAAGAAGAGCTACAGATGATCTAAAGGCATATGAAAATAATGTTTGTCATCACTCATCATCAGTGAACTGAAAATTAAAATACAATGAGGCATCACCTCACATCAGTGAGACTGGCACACATTATTAAGATTAAAAACAAGGAGGGTTGGTGGAGACAGGAAGGAAAAGGAACCCGCTTCCACTGCTGGTGAGAATGTCAACTAATTCAGCATATTTGAAAAAAAAATACTGATAAACTGCAAAAAACAGGAAATTGAGCTCCCATATGAGCTAGTAATTCTACTTCTAGGCATCTACCCTAAGGGTCCATCCAAAAACTCTATTCAGAAAAGACATTCGTGTTCCTCTGTTGACTGCAGCACTATTCACAACAGCCAAAATTTGAAAACAACCCAAGTAACCAAGAACAGATCAATGAATAAAGAAACCATGGTACAGATGCACAATAAAATCCTATTGGGCTAAAGAAAAGATGAGATCATGCAATTTGCTGCTACATGGACAAATCTGAAAAGCAATGTGCTCAGTGAAGTTGGGTTGGATAGAGGGACACAGAATGAGCTCTCATTTTTGGGATATAAAGAAATATAGTAAGAAAAACAATGCCCAAAGGCAACAGGAAGTGAGAACTGGCATTTAGTGGGAGCAGATCACTGTCGGGAGCTGTGGGGAATCTCCTGAGGGGAGAGACACTGGTCACGGGGAGAGAAGATGGTCTGGAACATTTCAGTAAGCCTCCTGTCACTGGTCTCCGCATGCTGCCCTCTTGTATATGAAAACCTACCACTAAGAGTATTGTATTGTACAACACGGGCCTACAATTAAAAAAAAGTTATATCACTTCAAAAAAAATAAATAAATTGCCTAAATAAGTGACAATTAAGTCACTCTTCTAGTTACCAGGTATGTAACCTCAGATATTGTAATCCTCAGCTTTCACATCCATAAAGGGGACAACTCTAAGTTCTTTTTCAGAGTAGAATAGCAGCTGAGATTACAGTGAGAATTAGATGCAATGAAACTGCACCTGTGTGCCAAAATCATGTAAACTGCATTAAATGATACCTATTTACATGATTTGTTCTAAAACTACCTCTGGAAACAGAAAATTCCTGGAAGGTATAAAAGCATTGCAGTTAGTTCTCCAGAGGACAAATAAAGTGCTATTCTCTTCATTTTTTTCTTTTTCCTTTTTTTCATATTTTGATTGAGTCATACAGAATTTTACTAGTTGGAAGAGGTTTTTTTCAAAAACAACACAGGAAGCTGGAACAGTGGGTAGGGCACTTGCCTTGCATGCGACCAACCCAGGTTCGATCACCAGAATCCTATATGGTCCTCTGAGTGCCTCCAAGAGTAATTACTAACAGCAGAGTCAGGAGTAACTCTTGACCATCATTGGGTGTAGCCCCCAAAACAAACAACCTAATTAATTAATAAATCAAACATCACACAGAGCCTAGGTTCTTCTCCCCCGCCATGGGCACTTCAAAATGAAACGGGTTTGGGTCTCAGTCGTGTTTATTGAAGGTAACAAAACTGCTGTCCCCAACATCCCAAAATTATTCTCATGGCACCCAGCCTGACCAGCTAATTATTTTGAGCTTAGAGTACTAAAGATCATAGAGGCTAAGATGAAACTCTTGTCATTACCTTATCCTTTAGCTCTTCTCCAAATCAAAGAAAAAATCGCTACCTTCCCCCTTTTGAACAATGTTTTTGGGAACAGGGGTGTAAGTTTATAAATAAATGTGTCTTTACCAGCTGAGAAACTCACATTTTAATTCTTATGGGTCATTCCCTCCTTGTTATACGAAATCTTCCTTCCTCTCTCCTTGATGCCCAAGTGTAGGAAAACATTGGTTTGTCCTTTCTACCTTGCCACAGGAATCTCAGATTTATTGGGTAACACCCATCACAGTGCTCCTGAGGCACTCCCATTCCTCTGTGTTTATCTGTAACCTCTTTGTGCTCTGTTTCCCCAACCAGTTAATCACCTTTATCTCCTAGTCAGGCTCTGTTAACTTGTAAATATTGCGTTTCTCTTCTCCTTATGTCCTTTGCATAGTTACCTCAGAGCAATATCCTTTTTGTCTGGACACAGGAAGACAGTTAATGCTATGTTTTTGTAACATGGGAAGTTAATTGATTCCGAATAATATTCACTCCTGGGCAAATGTTTTCTTTTTTTTATTTATTTTCTTTATTATTATTTTTTTATTTTTAATTAGTGAATCACCGTGAGGGTACAGTTACAGATTTATACAATATTGTGCTCATGTTTCCCTCATACAAGATTCGAGAACCCATCCCTTCACCAGTGCCCATTCTCCACCACCAGTAAACCCATCATCCCTCCTAGCCTCCCCAAACCCATCTCTCCCCACCCCACCCTGCCACTGTGGCAGGGCATTCCCTTCTGCTTTCTCTCTCTAATTAGCTGTTGTGGTTTGCAATAAAGGTGTTGAGTGGCCACTGTGCTCAGTCTCTAGCCCTCATTCAGCCCGCAACTCCCTTCCCCCGCATGGCCTTCGACTACATTATAGTTGGTGATCCCTTCTCTGAGTTGTCCTTTCCCCAGAATGTGAGGCCAGCCTCCAAACCATGGAGTCAACCTTCTGGTACTTATTTCTACAATTCTTGGGTGTTAGTCTCCCACTCTGTTATTTTATATACCATAGATGAGTGCAATCTTTCTATGTCTGTCTCTCTCTTTCTGACTCATTTCACTCAGCATGAAACTTTCCATGCTGATCCACTTATATACAAAATTCATGATCTCCTTTTTTCTAACAGCTGCATAGTATTCCATTGT
Organism: Sorex araneus; assembly: GCF_027595985.1. NCBI lineage: Eukaryota > Metazoa > Chordata > Mammalia > Eulipotyphla > Soricidae > Sorex > Sorex araneus. The sequence continues at coordinate 52,536,223 of NC_073305.1, forward strand.
ATAGATGTACCAAAGTTTCCTCAACCAGTCATCCGTTCTAGGGCATTCGGGTCTTTTCCAGATTCTGGCTATTGTAAACAGTGCTGCGATGAACATATAAGTGAAGATGTCGTTTCAACTATACTTTTTTGCCTCTCTGGGATATATTCCCAGCAGTGGTATTGCTGGGTCAAATGGGAGCTCAATATCTAATTTTTTGAGAATCGTCCATATTGTTTTCCAAAAGGGCTGAACGAGTCGACATTCCCGCCAGCAGTGTAGAAGGGTCCCTTTCTCCCCACATCCTCTCCAACAGCGGTTGCTTTTGTTCTTTTGGATGTGTGCTAGTCTCTGGGGTGTGAGGTGGCATCTCGTGGTTGTTTTGATCTGCATCTCTCTGATGATTAGTGATGTAGAGCACTTTTTCATGTACCTTTTGGCCATTCGTATTTCTTCCTTGTTAAAGTTTCTGTTCATTTCTTCACCCCATTTTTTGATGAGGTTGGATGTTTTCTTTTTTTTTTTTTATTTTTTTTTTTTTTTGCTTTTTGGGTCACACCTGGCAATGCACAGGGGTTACTCCTGGCTCTGCACTCAGGAATTACCCCTGGCCATGCTCAGGGGACCATATGGGATGCTGGGATTTGAACCCGGGTCGGCCGCGTGCAAGGCAAACGCCCTACCCGCTGTGCTATCTCTCCAGCCCAGAGGTTGGATGTTTTCTTCTTGTAGAGATCAACCAGTGCTTTATATACCATTGATATCAACCCCTTATCTGATGGGTATTGTGTAAATATCCTTTCCCAATCTGTGGATAGTCTTTGTATTCTGGTCAATGTATTTTTTACGGTGCAGAAGCTTTTTAGTTTAATGTAGTCCCATTTGTTGATCTCTGTTTTTACTAGATTGCTTAGTTCCGTGTCATCTTTGAAGATACCTTTATCTTCAATATTGTGGAGGGTTTTGCCGACCTTGTCTTCAATGTAGCTTATGGTTTGTGGTCTGATGTTGAGGTCTTTAAACCATTTTGATCTGACTTTTATGCATGGTGTCAGGTCAAGGTCTAAGCCCATTTTTTTGCACGTGGTTGTCCAGTTGTGCCAGCACCATTTGTTAAAGAGGCTTTCCTTGCTCCACTTCACATCTCTTGCTCCCTTATCAAAGATTAGATGATTATACATTTGGGGTTGTGTATAGGGATATTCCACCCTGTTCCATTGGTCTACGGCTCTGCCTTTGTTCCAGTACCATGCTGTTTTAATTGTTACTGCTTTGTAGTAAAGTTTGAGGTTGGGGAGGGTGATGCCTCTCATCATCTTTTTCCCAAGAATTGTTTTAGCTATCCTTGGACATTTGTTGTTCCATATGAATTTTAAGATTGCTTGATCCATTTCTTTGAAGAATGTCATGGGTATCCTTATAGGGATCACGTTGAATCTGTATAATGCTTTGGGGAGTATTGCCATTTTGACAACATTGATTCTCCCTATCCACGAGCAGGGTATATGTTTCCATTTCCTCATGTCCTCTTTTATTTCATGGAGTAGCGTTTTGTAGTTTTCTTTGTAGAGGTCTTTTACTTCCTTGGTTAAGCTGATTCCGAGGTACTTGATTTTCTGGGGCACAATTGTGAATGGGATTGCTTTTTTCATGTCCCTTTCCTCTGCCTCATTGTTTGCATATATGAAGGTCTATTAGGCCTCTCTCTTCAATCTCTTCTTTCAGAGTCAGTGTTTCCTTGTTGAGTTTTGTTCTTGTCGATCTATCTAGAGGCGATAAGGCCATATTGAAGTCTCCAACTACTATTGTGCTGTTAGTGATGTCCTCTTTGAAGTCTGTTAGGAGTTGTTTTAAATATTTAGCCGGTCGTTCATTAGGAACATATACGTTTAAGAGTGTGATTTCTTCCTGTTGTACATATCCCTTGATAAACAGAAAATGACCTTTGCTGTCCCTTTTAATCTTTTTCATCCTGAAATCTATGTTGTTGGATACCAGGATGACCACTCCAGCTTTTTTAAGGGGGTTGTTTGTTTGCAGGATTGTTTTCCATCCTTTGACTTTGAGTCTATGTTTACTCTGTTTGTTCAGGTGTGTTTCTTGCAGGCAACAGAATGTTGGGTTTAATTTCCGGATCCATTTTGCCACTCTTTGTCTCTTGATAGGTGCATTTAGGCCATTGACATTGAGAGAGATTATTGTGATGGGGTTTTGTGTCATCTTTCTGTGGGATTTGTTGTTCTTATGGGGCTCCTCCTTGTCTTACAGTAGCCCCTTTAGACCTTCTTTCAAGATTGGTTTTGAGTCTATGAAGTTCCTGAGCTGTTGTTTATCCGATTTTAGTGTATGGTTCCTTTGAGTTTGAGTGAGGTTTTAGCCGGATAAAGTATTCTTGGTGAGGCATTCATTTTGTTGAGTTTTTTCACTATGTCCCACCATTGTCTTCGGCTCGGAGGGTTTCCTCTGACAGGTCTGCTGTAAATCTGAGGGGTGCTCCTTTGTATGTGATTTCCTTCTTTGACCTTGCTGCTTGCAGAATTGTGTCGCTATCCATAGCATCCGTCATTCTGACTATGATATGCCTTGGAGTCTTTTTATTTGGGTCTCTTTTTGCTGGTACTCTTCGGACTCCTTGTATCTGGATGTCTGCCTTCTCCAGTTCTGGGAATTTTTTAGCAATGATGTCTTTGACTGTGTTTTTTTCATTGGGGTTACTTCCCTGTGGTTCTGGTACTCCAATGATTCTTATGTTGTTCCTCTTGAAGTCATCCCCCAGGGCTCTGATTCGCTCTATAGCCATTTTGAGGTCTTTGGCCATGATTTGTTGTTGTCTATAAGCTTTCTGCAGCTCATCTTCCAGGTCGCTGATTCTGTCTTCAGCTGTAGTCATTCTACTGTTGAGAGCATCTAGTGAGATTTTTAATTCATCTACCAATTCCTTTATTTGTGTGACTTCCATTCGTAGTTTTGAAATTCCTGCTCTCATTTCTTCCTGGATTTTCTTGGTAGACCATTCCAGTGCTTCATTCATCTCCTCCTTAATTTATTAAATGTCTGTTCCATGTTTGCTTGGAGTAGGTCGACTCTCCTCCAGATTTCCTCTCTGAATTGTTTATCTGAGAGGTCGTAGATGTGAGTAGCCCCTGTTGATGTTTCTGGTATCTTTTCTTCTCCCTCTCTTCGTGGAGGGGATTTTCGCTGCTTCTTCATATTTTTACGGAAATATAGAGTTGGAACTTTGTAGTTATTTATTCCTGTTCGCTCTTGTGGAAAGAAGGGGCTCTGATTGTGCTAAACTTCCCTTATTAACTGACAGCTTTTATAGTGTCAAACTAAGCTAATGGATATATTTGCGTAAGTGTTTGAGATGGCAAACGTGAATTTTCAAAGAAATACACAGTACCGATTGAGCTGAGGTAACAAAGAATAACTGCGGCCGCTAATGCGGCTGCCGCTCCGACAGGAGGCCATGCCCACTTTGAGACCACGCCCACTAAGACACAGGCCACGCCCCCAGTGTCTTCCTGTTAGAGAGCTTGGTACCTGATGGGCGGGCGCAGTTACAGAGCCAGATCAGAAGACAGGGTGCGCGGAGCGCCTGGTGTGCAGCTTCAGGTACTCGGGGAACGCAGACGGCGGCCGCAACTGTTTTCTTGACTTAAGCCTCAGTTGCCCTTAGTTCCTAGCACCCCAAAAGCAGAGTCACAATGAACGAGGGCCTGGATGGATCCATGGCAAGCTATGAGCTATGCTGGCATTGAAATGGGTCAGGCCAAAGCGACATAATACTTATCTATAAGTTAAGAGTTTTGTCATGGACAAATTCTGTCATGATACAAAAAGTAACAACTGGATTAGGACCCTGCTAGGGTTAGGAAAGATTAATATGGCCTGAATACTGAAATCTGAGATCTGTAGCGAGATGCCCCCAGGAGAGCCATTCTATAAACTTAATGTATCTCTTACTGTGTCCATACAAAATGACTAATATTATTAAGGAGTTGAATGAAGATGAATGTTTAAATGGCTATTGGACTAAGAAAGGGAGAAACATACCCTAGGTGGTATTTCAGCCTTGAGCAGATCTCCTGGCTGCAGATCAGGAAGGGCTTTCATATGTTGATTGTGCTACCAGACCTGAGTATGGTTGCTACCGCCAAGGTTTGAAGGGTGTGAGAGAAGAGAGAGACTGGGATGTCAAGTCAAGGCGTGGAGAGACTAGCAAGGAGAGCACGAGGAGAAGTATGTAGAGGAAAAGAATGGGAGGAGAAGAATGTAGAGGAGAAGAATGTAGGAGAAGGGTCCCAGGGAGAGGAATCAAGGAGAACCAGGGGATCAGGAAGGATCAAGGGTAATCCAGCAGAAGGAAAAGAGATTCGGGGAAGGAGAGTCAGAGGAGAATGGAGAGGAGATTGGAAAAAACTGCAATTGACACCAAGCAGCCTGGCCCTTGTTTCCTCCTTTGTCCGCCCATGGCATCAGCCATCCTGGGTGAGTAGCAGCCTGAGACCACAGAATGCAGGCGGAGAGGGAGAGCCGAGGGCTTCTTGTTTGCTATATGAATACACACCCCAGATTATCTACAATGAAATGAATATCCTAGATACTACATGGTTGTTTTTTGTTGTATTTTCTAAGGATTTACTGTCATAAAAGTTCTTGGTATGTAAGTTATTAATGTTTTTTATCTTTTGCTACCTTCTTCACTGCTATTTTGCTTACTCATCAGAGTAGGAAGGGAGAGGGATTGGAGATGTTCCTATGTGCACCAGCGTTTTCTAATCCTATTTGTTATGCTTTCATTCAAATGAAATGAATTAGCTACACTCTATTTTATTATCCCAACATTTTTTATACTTAAATGTAACAATGAAGAAATATTAAAAGATAGGCATACTGACTATAAAGACTGATTATAAAGACACTGTTGGCGGTGTTGTTTTTTTTTTTAATCCTCTCACTCCTCCTTCTCGCTCCCATTGTAGTTGTGGTTGCTGCCATGACCATACTGTTGTTATTTCAGAAAAATAAATGTTAAGCATATAGAGATCCTTAAACATTGGAAATTTGATACTTTGGGGTCACAGTAGATATCAGACCTAGTAGGAGCTAGATTTAGCATTAGAATTAGGACTACGTACGCTTAGAATTAGGGATGTGGGGGGATAGGTGGAAATTTATACGGTTTTCCAGCATAAAATGGGAAGTGAAGTGTTTTGCGACTGCTGCATTGGGGCTAGTCCCATACTAGGGCCCTATTGATTAAATATGTACATAGTTTCAGACCAGACTTGCCATTAGGTTCCTGGAGGTTTGGGGTGTTAACATCTTAGCTGTTATTTCAGAAAAATGAATGTTAAGTGTATAGAGATCATTAAAGTTTGGAAAATTGTTACTTTGGGCCTCACTAGATATCAGGTCTACTAGGAGTTAGGGTTACATTTAGCATCAGGGCAACAGTTAGGGTTAGGGATGTCAAGGATTTAGGTGAAAAATACTATGTTTTTCCAACATAGAATTATATAATTGTTATGTTGGGGGCTAGTTGCTAAGATTGTACCTATCTAGGGTTCTGTTGATTTGAAATGTCAGAATAGCCTCAGACAAGTTTTGCCATTAGATTCCTGGAAGTTTTTTCTGTAACCAATTAAAAAGGGGGAAGGGAGGGGGACACACACAGGTAAGGCAGTGGTGGTCTGACAGTTCACTGTGGTTCTTGCCAGGAGTTGCACATAAGGTTGAAATGCTCACACTCTTGGCCTCAGTGCTCATTGAAGTTTCACTCCATTAATGGTGTTAATTGCACATGCACTCACTGCAGTGAGCAGTCTTCCACAAAACACCTGACTTGTGATTGTGGTGCTCTCCAGGGTTCACTGAGATGCTCACACACATGATCACTAGAAGTCACACTTTCTGGTCATTGGCACTTGAACATCTTTCTAGTTGTAGAGCTTGCAGGACTTCACACATTTTTTTGCTTATGGCCCACATCCAGCAGTGCCAGGGCTTACAACTGGCTCTGCTCTCAGAGATTACTCCTGCAGGGCTCAAAGGACCATATGTGGTCCCAGGAATCAAACCCAAGTTGCTCTCATGCAAGACATGAGATTGATGTCTTATCTGATGTCCTATCACCCTAGCCCCCCACACTTCTTTTTACATGGCGTTCACACACTCTCAGCTGTGGTGCAGCTGGAATCACTTGCAGAACTGGAGGTTGCAGACAGCAGAGCTTTCAGAGTCATGCTCAGGGCATATGAGACATTAGAGTTTTGAATTCATGACCATGTGCTCAAAAAGCAGGTACTCTAAGGCCCTGCATATTCTTCTAGGTCGTGTTTTATTTTAACTTTTCGAAAATCCCACTGTACTGAACATAATTCTGAACAGATTGCATAGAAAGACAACCAAACCATATTGACATCTTATTAGAAAACTTTTCATTACTCACATGCAGATGGGGGTATAATCTGTTAGTGAATTTTATCCTTTCTGGTGAATCATCCCTTCCAGATGACTGACACAAGACAAGAAATGTACAATTCACAAATACTGATAGGATTAGGTGCCTGGGGTCATTGAGGTCAAGGGGTCGGGGTATTGTTCCAAATATGCTCAAAATGTTAGGTGCCCTACTGGCGGTTCTCAGCTAAGTGGCTCTTGGTTCATCACAAGGGTCAGAGGATGTGGTACTATTCAGGATCTTCAATGCCAGTGATACCTGACCACCCTGCAGTTATTCAAGCCTTTCAGGGTTGTACCCAGTGATGATCTGGGGACTGTGTGGTACCAAGAATCGAACAGAGTACAGCACTTGGTAGGCATGCACTCAAATCACTATAAAAATGATCACACTCCCCAATAATCTGTTCCAGTGTTCAACCTTTAAATTTAGCATCTTTGCACAGGATTCCTCCTTCTATAGCGCACTTAGATCTTTCCACCAATACTAAATAAGACCTTATTGCCTCTTCCAAAGTAAAGAATGCTGATTGAATACTAAAATGCTAAAAGAATACTAATTGAACATGGCATGAGACTTTTTAAAAAATGACTCACAATTCACCACAGACTCAAGTCATATTTCCTCAGGTCCTTGAATTCAGAGCAATACCTGAAACTGCATAGCTGAGAAGTCTTGGTGAGTGGTTTATATATTTCTTCAGCTGTTATTCCATGTCTTTGAGGAACAGACATGTGTGATAATCTATTGAGTTGCCAAGAGATTTTTTCATTAAGTAATTCCTGGTAAGGAATTTATAGGGTAATATCTACCTCACTTTTAAAAAGAGTTTTAATCAAGTTCTTTATGGGAAGCCAAAAGGCAGGGGAAATCTCTAAAGATCATTGAATTTTCTATTACTCAGAACTCTAGAGGCAGTACAGCAGGTAGGGTGCTTGCCTTGCACATTGCCTGGGTTTGATCATTGGCATCCCATATGGATCCCCCCAGACAATGCCAGGAGTGATTCCTGAATGCAAAGCCAGGAGTAACCTCTGTACATCACTGGGTGTGGTCTCAAAACAAAATAATGCAAAACTGAAAGAATGAATTTTCCAAAGGATACAAATACAAGAAATAATAATATGGCCTACCTTAATATTTTATTTAATGCAATTTCTATCATTTAAAAATATAAAAATGAAAAAAATACAAAAATGTTTTATATATGTTTAATACATATAAACATTAATTCATATGTATTAAGCATCAAAGAGTCCCTGATCTTTCCTTTAGCATCCCTATCTATATTCTTCCACTAAAACTTTTGTGTACAAACTTCTAAATTCTTCTACTCATGCTTTTAAATAAAAAGGTAAAGGGGCTGGAGTGATAGCACAGCAGGTAGGGCGTTTGCCTTGCACACGGCCGACCCAGGTTCAATTTCCAGCATCCCATATGGTCCCGTTAGCACTGCCAGGGGTAATTCCTGAGTGCAGATTCAGAAGTGACCCCTGTGCATCACCGGGTGTGACCCCAAAAGCAAAAATAAATAAATAAATCAAGGCAAGTTTCTTTATCTTAGTAGATATAGTACTATGCATACCTTTTTCTGTACCTTATACTTCTTATTTTTGTTTGCTTGTTTTTGAGCCACACCTAGTAATGCTTAAAGGGACTTTTTGAGGTACTGGTAAATCAAAAAAGGGTGGCAGAGTATAAGACAAGTGCCTTAAACTCAATATATTTCTCTGGCCACACTAAATTGTACAATTGGGGAGAAAAGTACAAAACAACTTTATTGACCTATTTCTTTAATTAATTGATACAAATTGATTTTCTTAATATCTGTATGTTTATTGTTTAATTATTATAAAACTTACTGCTGTGGATAATGTTTAGTTTGGTTCCAATTTTTCACAACAAACAATACTGATATAATATCTTCATGATAGTAATGCAAAGATGCAATGCGCTGATCAATATTTCTATTGGTTAAATTCCTAGGTGGAAATACTGGGCTGTATTTCCATTGATATTTCAGTACTCACTGAAAATTTGAAATGCTCCATCAAATTGCCTGTTATTATTGCAGTACTGTCAAAGATCACAATTGTTTATACTGAACAGTTCCAAGAATCATACCTAGGACCTCACTCATGGAGGGCATGAATTCACGGCACCACTTCCTTGGGCCCTCAATTTGACCTGAAAAGGGTGGCAACAATTTAAGCTTTCAGTACCCATATGCATCTATTCTTATTTTCTTGATCCTCCATCATTTTTTTTTGAAGTAAAACAGATTTTGTTTGGAGGGCTTTGATAGTGAGGAGGGAGGGAAATCAAGAGAAAGAGAAAGAGAGAGAGTAACCACACTCAAAAGAGAATCCTCCATCATCTTTGAGCATTGTAGAAAGGTTTTATTTTTAACAAAATTCTGTTTCTGTGTTTTTATTTGCAATCTATTGTGAACAGTGTATCAAAGAGTGTGTCTATTGTTTACAAACTCTATGACTATATGATAAAAATGCTTAAAGTTAGAGTCTTTAAGCACATTGAAGGAAATAAGGTTTTGGAAACCTTTTATTTTTTTCAAGACCTTTCATATCATCTTCCAATTATCTGAAGGCTAGGTAGGCATTCCTCGCCTTTTAATACCAGCTGAAGCTCTCATCCTTAGTTTCTGAGTTGCCAAACTTACCAGGATTTATAGTGGCATCACAGGGAAGACTAATTCTATGCAGTTCCGCCCTCCAGCTTAATACCCCGCAAACAATTGATTCCTGACCAGTGAGTTTGGCAGTGGTAACTCCAAGACGGTCTCCAGAACCACCAGCGTGGCGCCAGTGAGATACCCTTCCTGCACATTTCAGCACGTGGACAGCTCTCTGGGCACCACCTCTAGAGATCATAGTCAGTAGCTTGTTGAGCCCTCTAGTGGGAGATTTAGTCATTGCATATCTGGGTGTTTTTGTTTTTCTTAATTACTTGCGTAAAGCATGAAAACATTGTTATGAAGATTCGATCAACTTAAGAATATATATTCTTTTATTGTAACACCAAAATTATACTTATTTTTTAGTGTACACAGACATTGATTTATAAAAATGCACCATTATTTCAATTAAAATATCTCTAAATAAAATGAAATGGAGTAAACAGAAAATAATATTGATATGGTATGTATGTATTTTAATTAGCCTATCCAGTTCCATTCTTCTCTTCATAAAGAGTGAAGAGTATTATAAAGAGTATTATAAGCACTTATAATACACAAAACATACATATATTTATTTACCAACATTAAAATTTTATGAATATTCATTCTAGACCCATTTGCTTTTATTTCCAGGTAGTAGAGTTCCTAGGAGATTTTTTTAAAAATATAAGCACACATTTATATTCAATGTTTTGTGATGAAGATAGAATGCAAGAGTGGTTAAAACTGTGTGTATGCTAGCAACAGACTGGACATACATTTTGACTGCCATTTTCCAATTGTTTGACCTCGACCATATCACTCTGTGTGCTTACCTTCATTTGAATATAAATAAGAGATAAAAAATTTACATAAAACGTTCTGGAGACTTCTCAAAAATTCAAGAATAGAACTGCCATATGGCCTTATACTTTCCCTCTGGGACTTTACCCCAAGAACATGAAAACATTCATCAATAGGGCATATACACACCTATGTTCATTGCAGCACTGCTTATAATAATCAAGATCTGGAAATAACCCAAACTTCCGACAAAAGATAAGTGAATAAAGAGTTTTTAATAAATACACACAATGTAATACTGCTCAGCTGTAAGAAAAAATGAAATCTTTCATTTTGCTACAACTTGGATGGATCTGGAAGGTGTCATGCCTAATGAAATGAATCTGAAAGGAAAAGATAAATGTTGGTGATCTTGCTCATATGCTGAGTAGAGAGAACTACAACAAGGTATTAGACAATCCTGATGGAACCCTGAAATTTGATCAATAGAACCAAAACTGAAAATGCTAAAAAAGTGGGGGGACCTTGGGATAATGATGTGGGGATCTTGACACTCTGCTGGTAGACTGCAAGACAATATCAATTCCATTATAAACCATGATATTGCAATAAAAGCTGTTGCTTTTTTAAGTTCAGGACCAGAAAGATAATACACAGGTTTAAGTGCCTGCCTTACAATGCAGCTGGCCCTGGTTCAGTCCCGAGCACCACATTTAGTTCCTGAATACCTCCAGGAGTGACCTTTGAGCACAGGGGCAGGAGTAATCCTGATCTACTACAAGTAGTAGATTACTACCAATAATTTCCCCCAAAAGGTTCATCCCTCAGAAGGATTTTAGGAAAGTAAATTATAAAATACCATCTTAGACATTATTATTATCATTAAACTAGACATTTACTGGTGTCCTGAATCCCATTACACAGACATACAATGAATTATGTAATGGCTCCTTCCTGTGAAGGTCATTTTTGTTACTTCCAAGTTTTTCTCTATCTCCAACTATTTTATAATGAAAGCCTAGTATCCACATTTTTACACCCATGAAGAAGCAGTTCTTAAAGATCTATTCCCAGCAGGTAAGTGAAAACTTTTCCTTTGATTGCCAAAGCTTCCTAGCCTCCACATCACTGTTGATTTTCCAGTGTTGCTAAGAGAGACAGAGTCAGAGGTAAATAGAGAGGGGAAGGTCATGGGTGGGTATACAAAACAATGTCAAAAAAGAGAGAATTTCTCCTATAAAGATGTATGTCAGTGTAGTATTAGGTACAATGAAGGGAGACAGAGTGGAGTGAATGGAAGACACTGGGGAATGACAGGGTTGGGGGCATACTTGAGATGAAGTGGTCAACAAAGACTTCTCTGTGAGGATAAAATTATCCAAGGGGACTGGGTTTGGAGAGATGGTATAGTGGTAGGGCACTTGCCTTGCATGAGGACCACCCAGGTTCAATCCTAGCATCCTACATGGTCCCCTGAGCACTGACAGGAGTCATCTCTGAGCACAGAGCCAGGAGTTACCCCTGAACATTGCCAGGAATGACCCCAAAACAGAAGCAAAATAAAATTAAAAGCATAAAAATTGTTAATAAATGTGTAGAACATGAACACAGTCCTGACTTTCTGTTCTTCTCCTTTGTGTATGAAAGTAAACCCTATATTCAATTCTAATCTCTCCTATTTGTCCAGACAAAGATCTTCATTTACATTCTCTACTGTCAATCTTACCAAACCTCGAACATAATCATTTTATTAGTAAGACTTAATTCCTTGTGCTTCAAAAAGTTTCCTCAGCTTCCCAAAGGCTCATGGCACTCAAACATTAGCTGAATGGGATGTGGCTTTTGTTGCAATTAAAAATCACTGAGGTTGCCATGCAACATGATGCACTGGCATGGGAACATAAAAGGGGAGGCATTTAAATGGTATTCTATGGGTATCAGTACTCTGAGAAAAAAAAAGGGGTTCTTCACTAAAAAGACTAGGACTTTGGCCAAAGAAAAGCTATTTTGCTCAAACAATTTATTTGTTGTATTCATGTTACAGAAATAGGCCTAAAGGGATATAAGGGCTTATGGAATCTATTTTTCTCTAATATATCTTATTCTGGGTTTCAATTGCTCTACTTAGGATGCTTTAGGCTGCAAGTAAGGGAAAACCACAATTTGACAGGCTTGAAAGTAAACTATTTACCCTCATTAGGTAAGTCTCGAGGTAGTTGAATCCAGGGCTATTTATTGGGGGCCTTAAAAGGCATTTACAAAGATCCAAATTCTTTTTCCCTTTCTTATTCTCTGCAAAGTGGGTGTATGTCTCCTTACATTCTGAACACGAGTGCCATAGTTCTAGACATCATTGCAGATATGAGGATGTCCAGTAAAAATACCAATCAGGAGCCAGAGAGATAGTACAGCAGGTAAGGAGCTTGCATGCACGTGACCAACTTGGGCTCAATCCCCAGCACTGATGCAGGAGTGGGGAAGGAGTGCCTCCATGCTAAACTTACAGTTCCCAGGCTCTTCAATATTTTCAGGACTAAAAATATTGAATAATAAAAATGCTCAGATGCAGAGCTGTAAGGTAGAAAAGTTTATAGGAAAGTAGAAGAGAAAACAAAAGGAACTCCCAGGTGGAGAGGAATTTAGTATAGAATTTAGTATTAAGATTATGACTCTTTATAATGCCCAAAAGTAGAGAGAGTATGGGGAATATTGTCTGCCATGGAGGCAGGGGGAGGGTGGGAAAGGCGGGGGTACACCGGGAATATTGGTGGTGGGGAATGTGCACTGGTGGAGGGATGGGTGTTTGATCATTGTGTGATTGTAACCCAAACATGAAAGCTTGTAACTATCTCATGGTGATTCAATAAAATTTTTTTAGAAAAAGATTATGGCTCTTTGTGTGTGTGTGTGTGTGTGTGTGTGTGTGTGTGTGTGTGTGTGTGTGTGTGTAGGGAGGGAGGAAGGGAGAAGGTATAGGAAAACTAGGTCTTTGTGTTACAGAGAATGCAGGGAAGTTAAAGATAAGGGTTTTCCTATCCACTCTTTTAAATGAAAATTGGGTTCTTTGCATTTCTTGTCAATTGACAGAAGATGCAAGGATCTAACAGATCCAAGTCTGGCCTTTTGCCTTAGGTATTCCCCACTATCTTAGCCTCCTGTGAGCCCAAGCTCAGCAGAATTTTATGTTGGACAATTGTTAAATAAAGAACCCAGGAATCTGCAGGAATTCAAAAATGTAGGGACAGCCAAAAAATAGGACTGCTCACAACAGCTGGCCAGGATAAACTGAGGTTTCCTCTTACAGCACCACATGTGGTTCCTTGGGCATCAGGGGTCCCTAAGCAGAGAACTGGAGTAAGCCCGGAGTATAGTGTCCCAAGCTCACACTCTCAAAATAAAATATCAGTCAAGCTGAGGACTGAGCCCTGGGGTATGTCCAGCAGTTTCTAGGAAAACTCTGAAATCCTCCAAGTTTTTAACCTCTGTGTGGTCAGAGTCGCCTGTGCATGTCTAAGGCAGTAACTGAGAAGGAGGTACAAACTTAATTAATCTGGAATTCCATTAGAGTAAAGAAAGATTGTGAAGGGTTGATGGCATATGTGTTTGTTAGAGCTGCCTTAACAAAAGATCTTTGTTCTAGAAGATGGTTTAAGCTGCAGAGAGGTCAGCGGACGGTCACCAGCTCCCAGTTCTTCCACCCCCTTCTCTCTGCTCAGGTCTGTGTCCAAACTGTCTTCTTAGGATACCATCAGAGCCACCTTTTAGCATCATCACTCTTTCAAGGATCTTTTCACCCCAGTCCTGTTCTCCCCTACAGGATCCCTTGTAGCACCAAAACAAAACGCCCCAACTCTGGCAAGCCACACGCAATTGTGTGCAAGCAATAGTGTGTGAGGCCCGCAGCAATAAGCAGAAGGGAAGGGAGGGAAGTGCATTTTAAAAATAATAAAGTGAGTTACTTTATCACCCCTGCATTATCGTCATGCATTTTCTTATTGGTTTCTAAGTGTAAGAAGGAAAGGAAATAGATACCTGTTCTCAGGGCGGGTCTCCTATCCTGGGATATAATATAAGCAACAGAATGGAGTCTGCAATACATAGATCAGGGATGGCAGTCCCTAAGTCCCTGATTCTGGCTCAGGGGATTTATATATATATATATATATATATATATATATATATATATATATATATATATATATACACATATATATATTTGTATATATTTTTTATTTTTATATTTATATATATAAATCCCCTGAGCCAGAATCAGGGACTTAGGGACTGCCATCCCTGATAAATATATATATATTTATATATATAAATATATATGTATATGTATATATATATGTACTTTTTTTTTCTTCCGTGTATAACTGCTAATGCCAACAACTGTATTCGTTTGCCACAAAAATAAAAATAATATTTAATCTAATAGATTTTGGGAAAGTTAAGGGCCTTGCTGCAGGGGGAAGGAGTTAGTACAGTGGTTAGGGTTCAGGGATGGCATGTGCCACACCCTGGTGGGATTCCTGACAACTTATGGCCCTCAAGCACCACCGGATGTGGCTTCAGAGGCTTCCAGCATCACTGAGGTGTATCACGTATCCTCAGAATTGCAAGGCTCACCCAACCAGCATACTCAGTCTCTTGAGCTGAACCAGTCGCCCAAGTGACTGAGAATCAAATGTGAGGCCCTTCAGACCTTCTAAGTGCCACTTGGACAGTTTAAGAAAATGGGTAGGGTGCGCTTGTCGCTCAAGTGAATGGTATAGGCAGACGGAGCGAGGCACACTCAGCAAAGTTTAAGTCAGGAAATTTTTATTAGCTGCTCAGCAACTGTTCTGTGTCCAGACTTTGAACAGGGCAGAAGCTGCCGGAAATGTCTTCCAAGCTTTTTATGGACCAAGTTCACTTCCCATTCCCACACTAAGCAAGCAAGAAAACCAGAAGCCAAGGATAACCGATTAGCAAAGTAAACAGGACTATCAGTAGGACAATAGGTGAGCAATTCATTGATGAACATAGAAGCCCTCCAAAATAAGAAAACAAAGATGGGACATTTGAATAACAGTAAAACAGACATCAAAACAGAGTAGTTAGATAATAAACAGTTAAATACCTGATCGATTGATTGATGCAGGTGCTAAAAAAAAATAAGCAATTAGGTTATCTTTATAGATCCCCCACATGGTGGGGCTTGTTTTTCTGCAAAGTGAGCACACTTCCTGCTGATGTGCCAGACGAGCACACATCCTGCTTTTCTGCCATGTGAACATGCATCCATCTTATCTGTCAAAGGGGTTCACATTTTGGGCATCAAACTCAAAGACAGTCTGCCTCTTTCTCCAGGGCGTGGGGTCAGTTGGTCTTCCACAGTGAGCAACCAAATTTGGATCCCTCAAAGATTACAGGCCCACTCTGGCTCCATTTTGAAACTAGACTCCATTTTGTGCCTAGAGGTGGTAAGTTTTTTTTTTTTCTTTTTGGGTCACACCCAGCAATGCTCAGGGGTTACTCCTGGCTTTGCACTCTGGAATTGCTCCTGGCAGTGCTTGAGGGACCATATGGGATGCCGGGGATCGAACCCGGGTTGACCACCGTGCAAGGCAAACGCCCTACCCACTGTGCTATCGCTCTGGCCCCAAGGTGGTCAGTTTAAAAGCTAAGTGAGGAAAAACCCCAAGGGCAGTGATGTGCAGATTCCAATGATAAGGAGATAACTGGCTCAAGACAGATGGATGTTTCACTAATCTCTGCCCTATGATGTGGGTTGAAACAATGCTTAATTTGTAACTTGCAATGAATAGGCAGGATTAGCTGATTAACCACTTGGTTTGCTTCTGTACATCTGCTATGCCTAGATGCAAAAATTAGGGACGTGACATATGTTCCATTTGCCTTGGAAGTAAAATGTGTAAGAAGGGGGTCAGCCCAGTGTCTGGGGATCCAAGCTTAAGGAGCGGTCCCAGCTTGCAGACCCTCAGCTATGAGTCTCTTGTAGGTGTGTGACTTTGTGTGAATAAATCTTTGAATCTGCTATTCTGTTTCTGCGTGACTGTCGGCAGTTGAGACCTGCCGAGCGAGCAGTGACTTAACAATCCCCTGCACTTCGTATTCCACCACAAGCCCTGCCAGGAGTGATCTCTTGCTCAGCTCCAGGAGGAAGCCCTGAACACAGCTGGATGAAGTCTAAAACAAAACAAAACAAAAAAACTCTACCTCCTTTATAATGTAAAGGAATTGTTAGTTATGAGGGCATAATAGAGACATAATAGTAGTTATAGATATAGATCTAGATATATTTAAGTCACTGCCTTTTTGGGCCAGAGAGATAGTTCACTGGACTGAAGAACATGCAGCCCAAAATGTCCACAGCTCTGAAACTGAGGAACCCTTGTTTAGGAAAGTAATATAGTCATAGTTGTCAAGACGGAATGAATGGTAAATAGGGCAGAAACAAAGAGCCTGGGAAGAAGTTAATTGAGGGATTAAGGTCCAGACAGAGGGGTAGTAGAGATGGAGCATGAACTGGAAATGGCAAACTGAGCAAATAGTTGTAAGAGGCAAGAATAGGGTTGGAGAGAAGCTCAGAAAAGCTGGAACAAACTATTCAGGCAGAAGCATTTTTTGTGTGTTTGTTTGTTTATTGAATAACTGTGAGATACTGTTACAATCTTTTTTTTTTTTTTTTGCTTTTTGGGTCTCACCCGGCGATGCACAGGGGTTACTCCTGGCTTTGCACTCAGGAGTTACTCCTGGCAGTGCTCAGGGGACCATATGGGATGCTGGGGATCGAACCCGGGTCGGCCGCGTGCAAGGCAAACGCCCTACCCGCTGTGCTATCGCTCCAGCCCGATACTGTTACAATCTTTCATGTTTGAGTTACAATCATACAATGATCAAACACCCATTCCTCCATCAGTGCACATTCTCAACCACCAATGTCCCTCCCATCCAACCCTCCCCCTGCCTCCATGGCAGACAATTTCCCCCATATTCTCTCTCTACTTTTGGGCATTATGCTTTGCAATACAGATACTAAGAGGTTATCATGTTTAGTCCTTTATCATAATACTTTCAGCACACATCTCTCATCCCAACTGATCCCTCCAACCATCATTGACTTAGTGCCTTCTCCCCCAACTCATGAGGCAGGTTTCCAACTATGGAGCAATCTTCCTGGCCCTTGTGTCTACTGTCCTTGTGTGTCAGTCTCATGTTATGTTATTTTATACTCCACAAACGAGTGCAGTATTTCTGTCTGTCCCCATCTTTCTGACTTATTTCACTTAGCATGTCACTCTCCTTGTCTATCCACCTATAAGCAAATTTCATGACTTCATCTCTCCTAATAGCTGCATAGTATTCCATTGTGTAGAGTAGCAAAGTATCTTTAACCAGTTGTCTGTTCTTGGGCATTTGGGTTGTTTCCAGATTCTAGCTATTGTGAACAGTGCTGCAACGAACATATAGGTACAGATGTAATTTCTACTGTGATTTTTTGCACCCTCAGGATATATTCCCAGAATTACTATTGCAGGGTCATATAGAAGCTAAATTTCTAGTTTTTGAAGGAATATCCATATTGTTTTCCAGAAAGACTGGACCAGTCCACATTCCCACCAATAGTGAAAGAGTGCCCCCTTTTCCCCACATCCATGCCAGCACTGGTTGTTCTTTGAATGTGTGCCAGTCTCTGTGGTATGAAATGATATCTCATTGTTATTTTGATTTCCATTTCCCTGATGATTAGTGATGTGGAGCATTTTTTCATGTGCCTTTTGGCTATTTGTATTTCTTTTTTGAGGAAACTTCTGTTCATTTCTTCTCCCTCTTTTTTGATGGGGTTGAAAGTTTTTTTTTTTTACAATTCCAATAGTGTCATGTATATCCTGGATACCAGTCTTTTATCAGATGGGTATTGGATAACTATTCTTTCCCATTCTGTTGACTCTCTCTGTATTTTGGTCACTGTTTCTTTTGAGGTGCAGAAGCTTCTTAGTTTGATGTAGTCCCATTTGTTTATGTTTTTTTCCACTTGCTTGATCAGTGGTGTTTCATCCTTAAAGATGGTTTCAGGTTCAATATTATGGAGGTTTCTGTCTACATTTTCCTCTATCTACCTTATGGATTCATGTCTGATACTGAGGTCTTTAATCCACTTTGATCTGACTATTGTGCCTGGTGTTAGACAGAGGTCAGAATTCAGTTTTTTGAAGGTAGCTATCCAGTTTCTCCACATCACTTGCTGAAGAGGCTTTCCTTGTTCCATTTCATATTTCTTGCTCCTTTGTAAAAGATTAAGTGGTTTTATATTTGAAAGTCTGTGACAGAATATTCAACTTTGTTGCATTGATCTGCAGGTCTGTTTCTAGCCCAATACCATGTTGTTTTAATTACTACTGCTTTGTAGTAGAGTTTGAAGTTCGGGAAATGGATGCCACCCATCTTCTTTTTCCCACGGAATGCTTTTGCTATTTCTGGGGGTTTATTGTTCCAAATGAATTCCAGGAGTGTTTTGTCTATTTTTTAGAAAATGTCATGGGTATCCTGATAGGGACTGCATTAAATCTGTATAGTGCTTTGGGAAGTATTGCCATTTTGATTATGTTAATCCTTCCTATCTGTGAGCAGGGGATGTGTCTCCATTTCCTAGTGTCCTCTTTTATTTCTTGGAATAGTGTTTTGTAATTTTCCTTGTATAGGTCCTTTACCTCTTTAGTTAAGCTGAGTCCGAGGTACTTGATTTTCTGAGGCACTATTGTGAAGGGGATTGGTTTTTTTAATGTTTCTTTCTTCTCTTTTATTATTTAAATATAGGAAAGCCATGGACTTTTGGGTGTTGATTTTGTAGCCTGCCACTTTACTATACAAAACTATTGTTTCTAGGAGCTTTTCTGTAGAGTCTTTAGGATTTTCTTAGTATCATATCATCTGCAAATAATGATAGCTTGACCTCTTCCTTTCCTATCTGTATGTCCTTGATGTCTTTTTCTTGTCTAACTGCTATGGCCAGAACTTCCAGTACTATATTGAATAGAAGTGGCAAGAGCGGGCAACCTTGTCTTGTGCCCAATCTTAGGAGAAAGCCTTTCCGTTTCTCCCCATTGAGAATTATGAAGCATTGGGTTTAAATCCCATCACTACATGGACTCCTAAGCACCACTGGATGGGAAAGAGGAAGGAAGGAAGGCAGGAAGGAAGACAGGAAGGAAGACAGGAAGGAAGAAAGACAGGAAGGAAGAAAGGAAGGAAGGAAGGAAGGAAGGAAGGAAGGAAGGAAGGAAGGAAGGAAGGAAGGAAGGAAGGAAGGAAGGAAGGAAGGAAGGGAGGGAGGAAGAAAGGGAGGGAGGGAGGGAGGGAGGGAGGGAGGGAGAAAGGGAGGAAGGGAGGGAGGGAGGGAGGGAGGAAGGAAGGAAGGAAGGAAGGAAGGAAGGAAGGAAGGAAGGAAGGAAGGAAGGAAGGAAGGAAGGGAGGGAGGGAGGGAGGGAGGGAGGAAGGGAGGGAGGGAGGGAGGGAGGAAGGAAGGAAGGAAGGGAGGGAGGGAGGGAGGGAGGGAGGAAGGAAGGAAGGAAGGAAGGAAGGAAGGAAGGAAGGAAGGAAGGAAGGAAGGAAGGAAGGAAGGAAGGAAGGAAGGAAGGAAGGAAGGAAGGAAGGAAGGAAGGAAGGAAGGAAGAAGAAAAAGAGGACAAAAGAAATGAGACCAGAGGAACAGTTTAGTGATTTCAAGTGCCTGCCTTGCAAGGTTATGGCCATGAATTCAATCTTCTTATATTCGCCTGTGCCAAGCACAACCCCAGATTCTGTGCAGACATAAACCCTGATGCAGCAAGCGATTCCGCAACACACCATAGCCACATGTGTATAAACATCACAAGAGGGGGTGAAGTCACCATAAAGCACCAAAGCTGAAAACTGCAAGACCACAATCAAGAAATGTAATCCCTAGCAAGCAAGTGTGTGAGCACCACAAACCTCTTGGTGAGCAGAGTTTGTGCACTCCAACTAAGAGTGGGACCTCAGAGAGCATCTGTGCAGGCACAGCTAGCAGCAATGGGGAGTGTCTGAGCATCACACAATCTGTTGTGCACCCTCCAGTTGCAAAAACAATAACAACAATCACACAACAATAACAACAATGAAGAGAAGGAGTAAAGGGAAGTGGAAACAAAGGAAAAAGAAATGTGCAATTCACAATCCCTCTTAAGGAATTTTTCTAAAATATGTGGGGAGTATTAAGCTTAATTTTAAAATACATTTTCCTTTAGAATCATCTAAGGGCCCCTTATTTTATGAACTCCCCCAAATTGTACATGGTACACAATTTGAAGGAAATTACCACCTTGATGGTTTAACTTGAACTATAACTATAACTGTAACATTTTCCTTCTTTTTTTTTTGAAGAAATATCTGCAGCAAATTTGTCAAAATGTTAACATCTGTTAAATTTGGATGGTGGGTGTTTGAGTGTCTGTTAAGTTATTTTCTGTACTTTATGTATACTTGAAATTTTTCTTGATTTACAAAAAAACAGGGTGGAGGAAGAAAAAAAATCTTGTATTGCCAGTTGATACCTTTTATTAAAATTTTTATTGTGTGTTTTAGTTACAGATATCATTATTCCAATAAGATAAGTTATATGTAAATATGTGCTCATTGTAAAAGTTGTCTAATCATACAAAAAATGTATGAAGCTATATTCTTCTCTGCAGTCCTTTTTTTCTTTCTTAACTGCTGCTAAATGTCAAAGTATATACAGATATATCTTGTTCTATGTATTTTTAGGCGGCAGGGAAGGAGGAAGAAGGAAGGAAAAGGATGTGATATTTGGATACAGATAGAGTCTACTGATCTATCCTATCCATCTGTCTTATGTGGGACCACAGCACAAGTGAAACATACTTTTTTTATTAACACATCTTGGAGGCTGCCTTTCCATGTCAATTCATACAGATCTTCTGCTTTTTTTACTTTTTCATAATATTTGATAGTATGAATGTACTGTTAAGATATTTTGTGTTGAAATAATATTTGTTTATACTTGTTTTCTTTATAACATTAATGGAATTATCTAGCAATAATTTAGTCACCATGGTTTACAGCACTGCTGATGTTATCTACAATACTATTAGGGTGCCATACGTACAACATCCCAGCACCACACCCTTCACCAGACTGTCGACTTCCCTCCATCATTGCCCCAGACGCCCCTCCACCCCAGTTCTTCCCTACCCACACCAAACCCATCCCTCACCATGGTAAGCTTAGTTTGGAGACCAGTTCTTAGGTTCTATTACTTTTGAGCGTTTGTTATTTCCCTACTATGTTCCTTTATTTCCTATATAAGAGACAGAGCATTCTTTGTCTCTCCCTCTTGTTGTGACTACATTTATCATGAGAGTCTCCAGATCCATCCATGTGGCAGCAAATTGCATCATTTCATCTTATAGCTGAATAATATTCCATGTATATATTTACCATAGTTCCTTTTTCTTATTTTCTTTTTTATTGAATCACATTGAGACCCTACAAAGCTGTTCACAATTAGATTTCAGTCATATAATATCCCAACACCCATTCCTCCACCAGTGTACATTTCCCAGCACCAGCATCCCCAAGTTCCCTCCCATAACCCTCCCCCACAGTCTGCCTCTATGGAAGGGGCTTTTCTTGTCTCTCTGTCTCTATCTGTCTGTCTGTCTCTCTCTCTCTCTCTCTCTCTCTGTTTCCCCTTTGGGCATTGTGGTCTGCAGTATTGACACAGAAAGGTTATCAAGAATATCCTTTTAACACTCAGATCTTGTCCAGTGTGATCATTCCCAGCTATTATTATCATATTGGGCTCTTCTTTATCTTACCTACCCTCCAACCCACACAGACTTGCAGTTGACTCCAACCATTGACCAGTCCCCATTTTCCTCTGGCCATATCATAATTTCTTTATCCAGTCATTTGTTCTTGGACATAAGTTGTTTCTAGATTTGGATACTGTGAACTTTTGTTTATGAGGATTATATATAGTGTTTTATTCTGGGCCACACGCAGTGATACTCATGAGTAACTGCTGGCTCCATGGTCAGGAATTACTCCTACTGATGTTCAGGGGACCATATGGGAAGCCAGGCGTCGAATCAGGGTTGGTCACATACAAAGCAAATGTCCTACCAACTGTACTATCTCTCTAACTCCAGGATTATATATTTTTTACTATGCATTTAGACTGATTCCAGTATTTTACTTTTCTAAGTAATATTATAATGTATAACATTATACACATTTGTAAGGATTTCTACAGGAAGTATTCCTGGAAATAAAACATCTGGGTGAGGGGCTGGAGCAATAGCACAGCTGGTAGGGTGTTTGCCTTGCATGCGGCCCACCTGGGTTCGATTCCCAGCATCCCATATGGTCCCCTGAGCACCGCCAGGAGTAATTCCTGAGTGCAAAGCCAGGAGTGTTAGGGGTTGGCAGATCTCTGCCCGGGGGAGGCCCGGAGGAACAAAAGAACAATTTCTGCAAACACGGGGTTTATTCAAGCCAACATAGCCATATCGGGACCTTCAACCATGCCTGAAAAGTGGCAAAGCTGAAGGCCCCGAACTAAAAAAGCGAGCCGTTTTTGTACCCTTTTGGGGGAGAAAAGGGAATCACACATATTGGATCAAAGGGAATCACACATATTGGACCAAAGGGAATTACACATCTTGGACCAAAGGGAATTACACCTATTGGATCAAAGGGAATCACACATAAGTCACTTAATTTGCTAATCTCAACATTTGTTAACTGTTAACTGTTTCCTGAAAATGTTTGTTTACAATTCCTAGAGCAGTTCAGTTGGCCCATTTGTTGACTGTTTCCTGCCCAGCGAAAGATGTTTGAAAACATCTTTCAAAGCAGCCAAGCAGTTACAAAGGCAAATTTAACCCTTAACCTGCCCTCTTCTTCAGGAGTAACCCCTGAGCATGGCCGGGTGTGTCCCAAAAAGAAAAAAATCTGGGTGAAAGGATACATATACATATACATATACATATACATATACATATGCATATACATATACATATACATAATATCCTTTATATATCCTACATATGTATGTGTGCATTTCTAATTTTAGTACACTGAAAAATTACTTCTCTCTAATAGTATATGAACTACCCATTTTTCCAAGTCTTCATTGATGAAATGTGCTTTAATCTTTAAAAAAATATATTGGGGCTAAAGAGAGTACAGGGGTGAAGGTGCTTGTCTTGTACACTGCCATCCCCATTTGATCCCCCTGCACTTCACACATGTAAGGCAGGCACTATAACACTGATGGACCTTCTGCATAAGGTTTCCCTAGGCAAACCCAAAAGTAACATTTGAGCACTGCTAGGTGTGGTCATACTCACTTCACTCCCCCCATTCTCTCCCTGTACCCCACCAAATCAAGACTAGAAAGATAGCTTGATGAACTGCAGTTCAAGTTTTGCATGAAAGAGGCCCAAATTCTATCTTCTGTTCCAGAAAGACTCCCTAGCCTCTCTGGTAGTGACCTTTGAGCAATGAGCAGTGAGTGGCCCCTGAGCACTACGAGAGAGAGAGAGAGAGAGAGAGAGAGAGAGAGAGAGAGAGAGAGAGAGTGCTTTCATATTTTGCTACTGAGCTTGTGTTTTTCCTCAAGTATTTTGTAGTTCCTTATAATCAAGACTTTTCTACAGTTTCATAGAGGTATATTTTGAATGCCATAAAATTCACCCACCATCAGTATTTAATTCAATGATTTTTAACAAATTTATAAAATTATGCAATCATCACTATTTTTCAAGTTAATCATTAATCATTGGATAACTCTTGATTACATAATCCCCTGCAGTGTAAGCAGGGGAAATGTTTTCTCCCAATATGAAATATGCTTTTTAGTTTAGACTGATATGCATATTTTTAAAGGTATCTAGTTAAACTTGAACACAGAAAGACAGATGACAGGAGGATGGACCAGTCTCCTACTGGTTCCAAAAGAAAAACCCAAAAGAATTACTATCTAAACAAACCATGAAATATTATTAAATAAATGAATTTGTCATTAATTTAATTTATAAAAAATAAAAGCCATCAGTGGATATCTATGATTAACAATAAAAGTATATCCTGTAGGAAATGAACTATGAAAAAAGTACTTTGAAGAAATTATAAAATATACATACTAAATATAGTTTTTGCAATTTAGGAATAATTTGCTTAAAAACCCATGTTTTCTGGGCTGGGAAGATGGTAAAAAGAGGTGGATCACATGCTTTACTGATAGAAGCCCTGGGTTCAATATCCAACACTGAATGGGCCCCTGAGCACCATGACATGTGCCTTCTCTGTCACTCCCCCAAATTAAGATTCTTGGCTAGGGATGAAACAGCACCAGAGTATGTGTGAGGCCCTTGGTGCAATCCCTAGTACCACATTTAAAAATATAATAATATTCCTGATCTGTAGTCAGACCCGTTATCCCCTGAGCAATAGCACAGCAGGTAGGGAGTTTGCCTTGCATGCGGCTGATGCTGACCCAGGTCGGGTTCCTCCGTCCCTCTCAGAGATGCCGGCAAGCTACTGAGAGTATCTTGCCCACCTGGCAGAGCCTGGCAAGCTAACTGTGGCGTATTCCATATGCCAAAAACAGTAACAACAAGTCTCACTTGGAGACGTTACTGGTGCCCACTCCAGCAAATCGATGAGCAATGGGATGACAGAATAATATTCCTAAAACAATACCTGATCTCATTTTGACAAGGAGATTTTCCATCAGAAGGTGGCACCAGGCAGAAGTGGTCATCCAGGGAGCAAAGCATTTGCCTGGCATTCAACTGGCCCCAATTTGACACTGCTTATGGCCCCCAGCATAGAGCACAAAGCCAGGAATAAACACAGCCTAGTGTGACTGTAAAAAGGAAGTTAACACTCACCCCCATTCCCACTCCCACACACCTCCAAGGCAGGAACTACCTGGGAAGTGTTGATGCTTCTGCTCAATGATAGTTCCAGGTCTTCTGTCAATTGCACCAGCCTTAGATCCTTAAAGTTGCCAAAGCTAATGTTACCAACCTTGCTTTGGCTGGCTTCAAGCAGAGTACTGAGCTATCATAGTACCTCACTTAATTCTCCCAACAACTGTGGAGCTAGAACAGTATAACAATTTTAATTTAAAAATAAAATAATTTACAGATTGTTATTCTGAGGCCCAGGGAATGAGGTACCCTTTCTGAGGTCACCAGCTGGAAGGGGCTCAAATTTGTCCAACACACAGACATACTGTTAATCTATTAATCTCTTAATCCATGCAGTCACAATTGTTACCATTCAAAAATTGCCTCCCACATCTACAAAAGCTATTAAATGATTTCTTGAGATTTTAAAATTTCTCATTTCTAGGTAATTCTTTTTCCCAAAAAGTGAGTTTACACAATTTCTTTTTTTTTTATTGAATCACCATGTTGAAAGTTACAAAGCTTTCAGTCTTAAGTCTCAGTTACATAATGCTCAAACACCCATCCCTCCACCAGTGAATGTATTCCACCACCAAGAACTATAGTAAACCTCCCACCCACCCACCCCCGCCCCCCGGTCCCCCACCCTGCCTGTGTAGTTAGTAAATTTCACTTTACTTTCTCTTTACTTTGATTACATACAAATAAAAAACTCACTATTATTGTTTGGAGTTTCCCCACCAGAGTCGGACCTGCTGGAAAAGAAGCATTTGATAATTTGTTTTCCATTGCTGCAAATGAGGAGATATGAGGTTGTGTGGCCACAGTAGCAGCCGTGAGGTTCTATATTTCTGTATTTTAGTATTTTAGTGACTAAGTCCAGAGGGCTTTCTGCCAGAGGTTGCATCATTGCTAGCTCGTACCTCTCTGTTACTTTATATTCCACATATGAGTGCAATCTTTCTGTGTCTGTCTCTTTCTTTCCGACTCATTTCACTCAACATGATACTTTCCATGTTGATCCACTTATATGCAAATTTCATGACTTCATGCTTTCTAACAGCTGCATAGTATTCCATTGTGTAGATGTACCAAAGTTTTTTTAGCCAGTCATCTGCTCTCGGGCATTCGGTTTTTTTCCAGATTCTGGCTATTGTAAACTGTGCTGCGATAAACATACAGGCACAGATGTCATTTTGACTATATTTATTTTGCTTCTCTGGGGTATATACCCAGGAGTGGTATTGCTGGGTCAAATGGAAGCTCAATTTCTAATTTTTTGAGAATCGACCATATTGTTTTCCAAAAGGGCTGAACCAGTCGACATTCCCACCAGCAGTGTAAGAGGGTTCCTTTCTCCCCACATCCACGCCAACAGCGGTTGCTTTTGTTCTTTTGGATGTGAGCCAGTCTCTGTGGTGTGAGGTGGTATCTCATAGTTGTTTTGATCTGCATCTCCCTGATGATTAGTGATGAAGAGCATTTTTTCATGTGCCTTTTATCCATTCGTATTTCTTCCTTGAGAAAGTTTCTGTTAATTTCTTCGCCCCATTTTTTGATGGGGTTGGGTGTTTTCTTTTTGTAGAGGTCAACCATTGCTTTATATACCCTTGATCAATCCTTTATCGATGGGTATTGGGTGAATATCCTTTCCCATTCTGTAGATTGCCTTTGAGTTCTGGTCACTGTGTCTTTTGCAGTGCAGAAGCTTTTTAGTTTAATATAGTCCCATTTGTTTATCTCTGTTTCTACTTGATTACTTAGTTCCGTGTCATCTTTTTAGATACCTTTAGCTTCAATATCGTGAAGGCAATATAGACCTTGTCTTCGATGTACCTTATGGATTGTGGTCTGATGTTGAGGTCTTTAATCCATTTTGATCTGACTTTTGTGCATGGTGTTAGGTCGATGTCTAAGCCCATTTTTTTCCATGTGGCTGTCCAGTTATGCCAGCACCATTTGCTAAAGAGGCTTTCCTCTTTCCATTTCACATTTCTTGCCCTTTTATCAAGGATCAGGTGATCATATATTTTGGGTTGCATGTAGGGATATTCCACCCTGTTCCATTGATCAGCTGTTCTGCCTTTGTTGCAGTACCATGCTGTTTTAATTGTTACTGCTTTGTAGTAAAGTTTGAAGTTGGGGAGGGTGATGCTTCCCATCGTCTTTTTCCCAAGAATTGCTTTGGCTATTCGTGGGCGTTTATTGTTCCATATGAATTTCAGGAGTGTTTGATCAATTTCTCACTATTTGCAGATGACATGATTCTATACCTAGAGAATTCTAAAACCTCTACCAAGAAACTCCTAGAAACAATAGACTTGTACAGCAAAGGTGCAGGCTATAAAATCAATACCCAAAAATCCATGGCCTTCCTATACGCAAATAGCGAGTCAGAGGAAAGTGACATTAAAAAAAAAAATCCCATTCACAATTGTGCCCCAGAAGATCAAGTACCTAGGAATCAGCCTAAATAAGGAAGTAAAGGATCTCTACAAGGAAAACTACAAAACACTACTCAGTGAAATAAGAGGACACGAGGAAATGGAAACATATTTCCTGCTCATGGATAGGAAGACTTAACGTTGTCAAAATGGCAATACTCCCCAAAGCACTATACAGATTCAATGAGTTTACACAACTTCTAAACCAGCAGTTATGTGTGTATTTCTGCTTGCTTGCCTGCTTTATTTCTTTCCTTCTTTCCTTTTTTCCTTCTTTCTCTCTTTCCTTCTCTCTTTTCTTCTCTTTCTTTCTTCCTTTCTTTCTTAATTTTTTTAATTTAATATCCATGAGATAGACGATTGCAAAGCTGTTCATGATCGGTTTCAGTCATACAATGATCCAACAGCCGTCCCTCCATCAGTATATATTTCCCACCACCAATATCCCTTGTTTCCCTCCCACCATCTCCCATCATCCCTCCAGTCCCCGAACTTCTATGGTAGACACTTTTTTTGCTCCTCTCTCTCTTTTTGTGCAGTATGGTTTGCAATACAGGTACTAAGAGATCATCATGTTTGTTCAGAGAATTAAATATTTTTATCAGGAAACTAAGGCTGGAGTAGCTGTTTTAACTGGGTAGCAGCTTGAGGTGTGAACATGGCTGCTGAGGCTTCTGGAAGTATAGAGATCTGGGGGAAGGTAGTCCACCCCAACCCTGAGAAAACCTGGACATTTCAGTAACAAAAGCTGCATGCCCAAATTTTTAGCAGATTATATCTTGGTGAGGTCTAGCCACAGAGAATGGAGTCTGGCCTGGGTCATCATAGTGATTTGGGGTTGTGGAAGCAAGTGGCTGTTGGAGGCTTTGCTTGGGCAGACATCAGGCTGACCCACCCACCCTATGATTTATCCTGGTCTGTTCAGCCTTGCACAGGCCCAAGATTTGATCTCTTTTGAGATGTACTTATGGGTCTCTGAAGCAAGGTCAATAAATAAGCTTGTATAGCTGAGCCGGAGGTGGTTTGTGGGTATGACTCCCACAAACCGAACTTTTGGCTGTTTAAATCCTCAGACAATTTGGGACAAGTTGTTGGAGTCTAGCCAGAGGCATAGAGGAAATTTTGGGGTACCAGGCTGCTGATGCACTCGCCCCATGGGTACAGGTTGTCTTGCTGGTGGCACCGCACCCCCTTTCTTTTTTACTTTCTCCATAAGAAATCTTTTCATGATATTTAAATAACTCAAAGCACAGCTTGTTTTGTCTTTTAGATATTTCCATATCCAAATGGATGCTTTTTATTTTTTGCCACATCCAACAATGATCAGAGGTTACTCCTCACTCTGAGCTCAGGAATTACCCTGGCAATACTTTGGGGACCAAATGGGATTGAGTCCAGGTTGGCCGCATGCAAGGTGATTGGTTCTGAGCAGATAAAAATCAAAGAAATCACACACACACACATACACACACACCACACACACAAAGAACCACTATTTTTCCCTGAACCCAGAGTTTGTTTACTGAGTTATGTCTGTTCTGAATCTTTTTTTCTGATCTGTGTACTCACTTTTACAGCACCCAAGCTGGTTTGAACTGGGCAGTGAAACAACAAAAAAAAAGGCTTGCGTGGAATCTAAGAGAATAAGAATGAGTAGATTCCATTTCCCTGGTGATTTATCTTAACTCCAGATTTATGTCTTACACCAGTTGCCAGATACCATGCATGCCAAAGAATGTGTGGGCATCATGGTGCTTTATTTAAAAATTCACCGTCATCCATAGCTGGCATACTCATTGATCTTTTAGAATAGAAACTTTCCCCAAAGCAGGCTGAAACAAAAATGTTAAGAAACCAGTGTAACAGACAATGCCCAAGAAACTTACCTTCTGTGACCATAGTTATTGTTCCACTGCGCTCTATGCCAGCCCATTCTTATATATGTCTGCTTCACCTGCTGAATAAGGTGACAAAACCCAGGCCAAAACAAGTTTTTATTTAAAAGAAAAGTCCCAGACCAGAATGTTGCCCAAAGCCACACAGCTGGTGACTCACTGTTGAATGTATATATTTGGCACCAATTTTTGGCCTTTTTTCTGTTCCAACAGGTTCAGCCCACCAGGTTTACTAAACTGTTATTCCAGGGCAGCAGACTGCGATTTCTTGGACTTCACAATTTGTGTTGTTAGTTCCCTAGCTTTGCCCAAAAGGAGCCAAATTCCTTCCCCATTTTTTTTTCAGGTTAACACATGACATTCCTTTAGGAGGAAGCTATGTTGATGTTCCTACTAATTTTCCTTCTGTCTCTGGTTCCCACATCCTGTCTGCCTTGGATCTCCAGTCACAGAAGGGGGGGGTTCTGATCTTGCATGCTGGTTCAGATAATTAGTAGGGGAATCCTGCAGGACCTGGGCTCTCCGCGCCCTCATTCAGATACTTGAAGGAATTTCTTCCCAGTCAGTTTTCTCTACAGATGCAGTGTTGGTCTCGCCTCCAAAACCTCCATCTAACTCCTCCTTCGAACTGATCAGCCATGATTGGTGATGAGTTCATTTGCCATCATCAATATAGGAACCTTCTCTGCCTTTACTAAATGCAGAAAACCCTCTTAATGAGTAAAAGGTCTGAAATAGAAAATTACCCACAGAATAATAGCTTCCAAATATACATAGCTGAATTTGGATTATCTTATGTAAATCCAAATGTAAGCCATAATCAAGAAAAATCTTGAAATTAAATCAGAACACTGTCCAAATAAGCACGGATATTTGTCTCCAACACGATCATAGAAACACCTGACGGTAATTCCCAGAAAAACTGAGATGTCTGGATTTCTTGTTTGTTATGATTGGATCTTGGGTTTTTCAAATAAAATTCCAATAAATTCATCAAAGGTGCTGTGAAAATTATCTAATTAAAAAAACCAAAGGGAGGACCACAGAGAGAGTTCAATGGACTGAGTACATGTTTTGTATGCAGGAGACCTAGATTATTTCCAGCACTGCCTGGCCCCCTATCCCCTCTCTGCCTACCCCACAACCCTGCAGAGAGTGACACCTGAGCACAGAGCTAGAAGTAACCCCCAGTATGGCTGGGTGTGGCTCTGAAACAAAACAAAATGCAGGAAAATGAAAATTTTCTTCTTTTACTCACAGAACTTATTTCCATATTCATTTAGACATGCAACAATTATTGCTGCCAACTCTGAAGGGTGCCTAGAGCAGGCTGGAATGCCAACATTACTAGGGCAGAGGACATCTCTATCCCTCATACCCACCCCCTCATATCCCCCCAGACTTGTGCCCTGTTCAGCAGCGCCACTTGCTGGGAATTCAGACAGGCCCTGAGGAGACCTGCAAATCTCTGATCTTCCTTGTTATAGAGGCTGTTAGAGAAATAGTTTCAAAAACTTCCTGATATCTCACTTTCAACCACAAGAAACATGCGACAACTAGCATGTTATATATCAATAGAAAAAAATCCTTACATTCAATATGGACTTAAAAATATTAGGAGGAGGTGGGGATGTTTTGTGTTTCCTTTTTGATTTTGAAGCTATACAAGCCTCACAATGGAGACGTTACTGGTGCCCGCTTCAGCAAATTGATGAACAACAGGACGACAGTGCTACAGTGCTATAATACTTGGAGCTTACTCCTGGTTCTGTGTTCAGTAATCCTTTGGTGCTGGGGGAGCCATATGCTGGGGATTGAACCATGTTACGCCTTCCACATACTATCTCTGTGGCCTGGAATACTGTTTATTTATTTATTTATTTATTTATTTATTTATTTATTTATTTATTTTGTTTTTTGGACCACACTTAGCAGTTTTCAAGACTGACTCCTGGCTCTATGCTCAGGGCTGACTCCTGGTAGGTTCAAGGGACCATACGGGGTGCCAGGGATCTAAACTAGGTTTGTCACATGCTTACCCACTGTATTATCACTCTAGTCCCCAGACTGCTGAGTTTAATAAAAAAAAAAAAAAAACTCCTATTAATTATTGTAAGCAGACAGATATCCAAATGTTTAAAGAACATTTTCCTACCCTTACTCGGAGAGCCCAGCAAGCTACCAAGAGTATCTCACCTGCACGGCAGAGCTTGGCAAGCTACTTGTGGCATATTCTACATGCCAAAAGCAGTAACAAACAAGTCTCACAATGGAGATATTCCTGGTGCCCTTTCGAGCAAATTGATGAGCAATGGGATGACAGTGACAGTGGCTTATTTTAAAGAGAAAGAAGTACAATTAGGGGAAATGAATAGATATATTTAAAAAATAGAATACTTTTGATTTGTGCCCAAATGTGAGTAGGAATACTACTTTTGCACTTGTCAGAGGATTCTGGCATAGATTTGCAACTGTATATTGAAAATACTTAAATAATCAAGCTATAAATATTCTTCTGAATCAACAGAACACTGGAATATGATCCCCACCAAAAAATTCAAATGCTGCACAGGCCTAGACTGCCCCCTCTCCAGACGAGGCACTTCAAAATAATTAAAAATTAAACACAGTGAATAAACAGACCACTGGGGGAGGCTGGGGAACTATAAGAACTTGAATATACATTCTATATTTATTATTTCCATTTTACTCTTGCTTTTAGTGGGAGTAGAAACCTTTGCATCTGATTTAAAACTCCATTGCTCAAATGTGTTTTCTAATACATTGTGCCATTTCTTTGGTCATGACTTAGCCTAGGTGATTATTTTCTTTAACACATTGAGCAATTTCATTGGTCATTACTGAGCTTCAGTGATTTCCCTCCTAATATAGTCTAGTATTTCAAGCTGGATGGTGGTGGGCCAGGGGAGAACTGCAGCTTTGGAGGAAGCGATAACCCTGAAAAATAAATGCTAACATAAAGGCATTATGTTTTGAACTCATAATAAATAAAAGACTGACTTCACAAATGTAATCTAAACCTCAAGTATGTGATGAAATCAAATCATTCCCCATTCCCCTTGCTGTTGTGGTGATGAGGGCGGCACACAAGCCTGGCCTTGCTGTTCTCACACCAGTTGTGGCTCCTGTGAAGGCCCAGCATTTGCTTTCAGGGCTTGCCCAGGGCCACATGCTTTGAGTTGAGGCACTTTGCACACGTGCTTGCCAGGGGTCACTCTCTGGGTCATGGTGCCTCTGTGGTCAGCAGAGCTAGAGCGGGGGGGGGGGGGTTGGGGGGAGCAGTCAGTCATTAAAGACTTAGCACTTCAAACTCCAGAGAGCTTCTATCTGTGCCCCCTCTGCCAGTGCAGACTCCTTCAGTGTGTCTCAGAGGAAAGCACATCCCACCTTGACACTCCACGGACGCCTGGGTTCTAGCCTCCAGCGTGAGCTGCAGTGAAAGGAACTGGGACCAGCAGACCAGCTCAAACCAGTCTCTTCCAACTGCAGAAAGACGTGCTGTCACAGTGGGAGTGCCAGGGGAACTAGCTCACTTAGTTCCCCACTTTCACTCTGACCCATTAACAAGGCAGCCAAACCAAATAAGTAACCGGGTGACTGGGAGTGGGAAGAGGCAGCCCATGAAAGGAAGCTCCAGCCCTGCTCTCCCCAGACAACCCCTGAAGCATAGGCTGACTGTAGGCTCAGTAGGCCTCCCCCACCCCCGACAGATGACATATTCACACAGTGACAGGAACTGAGCCTAGAAGCCTCACCTGCAATGACATGGTGATTGCCAGACACTAGGAAAGCCAGGACAGCTGGAGTGTGAGCCCAAAACAAAAATAAAAGACAACATGTGAGAAAAAAAAAAACAACCACAAAACTGTCAAGCCCAGGACTTATCAACCTCAGAACAATTTATATTTAGGGCTTGGTAATTACTCTTTTGCAATAGACTATCCTGTTTGTTAATGATATTTCTTGGATTTTATTTGGTTTTGGTTTTGGCGCCACGTCTTGCAATACTCAGAGGTTACCCCTGGCTCAGCACTCAAGAATTGTTCCTGCCAGTGCTTGGGGGACCATATGGGATGCCAGGGAATCAAATTGCAGTCAGCTGTGTATAAGGCAATCGCCCTACCTACTGTACTATAGCTCCAGCCCTGTAAACATGTCTGGTCTCCCCATTAGAAGCCAGTAATACACTCTTCCCCTTACAACGACCTTAAATGTATTCAAACATACCCAAATGTCCCCTGCAAGAAAAGGCTGTGGTGATTGAAAATCACTGGTGAAAAATATAGAAGAAAATCTGAACACAGATTATGTTAAAGACACTGAAAATTGAAAAAAAAATAGTTAACAATGATAAATGCCTAAGAGATAATTGAGTAAAATGATGGCTGGGGGAACCAGTTCGGCCTCATTGGGAGAAGTTTCAATTTAGCCATTGAAGATTGACACCAGTCTAGTTAAATGAGTATTTAACAAATAATAAAGGAAATTCATAAGTTAAAGGAGTATATTTTGTTGAGCTGTGTGACTCTATAAAGGTTTCTTCCAAGAGAAGCTCTCTCAAACTCTGACTTGCTGTCACCCAGCAACTTCATTTACACGTAAAACCAACTATGCCTTTTCTGCCCTACTCATGTCACATAGAATAAAAATTCAAGACACTATGAATTGCTATGTGGTCTGGACCCAATGCAAGATGAAAACCAAACTAAGGTTTTCTTTATGTCATCATGTAACCAACAGTTAAGCAATAAAAATTTACCAGAATTTAAAGGCAGTTGTGGTTTCCAGAGAGGTTGATTCATAAGTTAATGTGAAGGCGTCAAGTTTAAGATTGATCTGAGCAGGAAAAAATGGAATTGAAGTCATCTAGGATCTGCTGGAACATTTGAGCATCATCGAACTATTCCAGGCTTTATCCCTGGGGCTGACTTAGGTGAGAAGTTTGTCAAACGCTGGTAGATCAATGCTTGGTGGCTGGTGGATCTTGGATGCGATAGGAGGCCCACATAGCAAATAGCCTACACAATGATAGTGATGTAGGCAGGTAGATAGGGAAGGCCCCTTTCATGCAATGGCAGTGAATTGCCTGGGAAATAATATCAATAGCCCTGAAGTTGCAAAAAGCTAACTTTGCAGAAAACAGGACCTAAGGCCTGATAAGACTTTCACCTGGCCAGCAACAGACCCAGAGAAAGCTGGACCCCTGTGAGAGAAGCTCCAGCAGAAAAAAAAAAGGCCAGGAAAGGAATTTCAAAGACCATCACCACTCCCAACCCTACTCCCCTTGGCACCCCCTTGGCAATGGATTTTTACCTAGGCAGAAGCCCCATGTGGAGGCAGATTGGAAAAATCCTATATAAACTATCTTGAACAAAGGAAGGATGCGCATGTGCTGCCTCAACCCATGTGCTGCTTGTGCCACGTGACTGAGCACATGTGGCACCTGAGTACATCTGTCCCCTGCATCTCCCCTCTTGAGACGTGTATTCTCATCCTTCAATATCTAATGCTGGGGTATTTGTAGGGGCTTCTCTGCCTTTGGGGAAGCTTGCACTTTCTCTTGAGTGCGTTACTCTCCTCTCTCTCACTTTCCTTCCTCCCCTTCAAAGACCTCCAAAATAAATCTGTTTTACTTCACTGCTCATGTACTCCTGAAATTCTATTTTTTCGAGGCAAGACAAGAACCCCGAACACCGGGGTCTCGGGTGGTAGAAGTGGATTGGGAGAAAGTGACCATCTCTCTCATTCCATTCTCACATAAACCACCCATGGGGCCCACCAACATCACCAGCACTTTTTTCTAGATTCTGCACAATCAAACACACTTCTATGTGAGTGAAAAAATAGTAAGAGGGGTGAGAGTGACAGTATAGTAGGTAGGGTGCTTGCCTGACATGTGGGCAACCCGAATTCAATCCCCAGCACCCCATATGGGCCCCAAGCCCACAAAGAGTAATTCATGAGTGCAGAGCCAAGAATAACCCCTGAACATCAATAGCTGGATGTGGGCACACCCCTTCACCCCAAAAAAAGAAAAAAATTTTAAAGAGCAAATTGAATGCCAAAGATAAGGTATTCCAGCTTAGTCAGAAAGAAAGCAAAGCAAAGATTTTGTTTTTCATGATAAATTGTAAAATAAAGCATAATGTTTTAGTGCTGGGTTAGTTTCTAACAAAGGGTGAGTCCTTCCCCTTTTTTCCCCTTCTATAAAAAAGGGACTCAAATGGGATGATGAGCAAGATGCATTGTTTATCTACTGGAATATGTGTGTTGCTTCCTATATTTACACAGTCAAGTACTTGTTGCACTTAAGAGTTATAAGGTGGGATTTTCTAAATCAGCTGTCTACCCAAACAGACTATATTTCCTCCAGAGCAGGCACCAAATTGCTCTGGCCCCCAAGAAAATCCCAGGATCCTACAGGACTTAAGAAGCATCTGTTGGAGGAGTGACTATCAAAGGCTGCCATCGCCAAAGACCCCAAACAGGCGGCTCAGAAAAAGTAAAAGTTGGTCCAGATATAAACCTGAAAACGAGTGAGTCCAGATCGGAGCTCGTTCTGATTCTACCTCACTTTGCTTCTTCACTTTTCTTTTCCTTTTAATAAAATGCCAGTGATGGCAATTGTTAAGTGGCGATATTCTAAAATATTTCCCAAACCTCTAATATGAATACTACTCCTATTCTGTCTTAATATTTCTGGATGAACCAAAATCAGAAACAGCATCACAATCAGCGATTTTGAAAGACAAAACAGTACTACATTGGGGCTGGAGCGATAGCACAGCGGGTAAGGCATTTGCTTTGCATGCGGCCGACCCGGGTTCAATCCCCAGCATCACATATGGTCCCCCAAGCACCGCCATGAGTAATTCCTGAGTGTAAAGTCAGGAGTAACCCCTGAGCATCGCTGGGTGTGACCCAAAAAGAAAAAAAAACAGTACTACATTACTAACTCTAAAATTTATGTTTCTTGCCTGCACGCAAAAATTTGGGTGGGGGGGTATGGACAATGAAGCCATGAACAAGTAGATTTCCTAGTCAGAAGGACAAAAGTAAGCGATCTTGAGTTAAAATGTTTTGTTAGTAAATTCCCGGTAGGAGGCATCACTAGGCTAGGTTTGGGATTTCTAATAGTGAGGCTCCCCATGAGTTCTCAGAATTACCCCCCAAAGACTGATGCTTAGCTTTCTTTAACAAAATTGCCCTCATTTGAATATTTAACTTAGCTCAAATAATAATCTTGTAAATAGGTGGAATAAAGAAAGGGGAAAGGGGAGCAGAAAGGGGAAAAAACAAGCAAATTTGGTATCAATGTTTTTTTTTTTAAAAAAAGAAAAGGAAATAAGTGTATCTTGAATGGCCCTCTGTTCTCTTTCATTTGACCCTTCCTTGACTTTGTACACCAGATGATAGAAATGAAACTTGGTGATAGAACAAGTATTTCATAGACTTTCGATGTAATTAAGAAGACGTGATTACCAAAGAATCACAGCTGTA
The DNA here is from genome assembly GCF_027595985.1 of Sorex araneus. Lineage (NCBI taxonomy): Eukaryota > Metazoa > Chordata > Mammalia > Eulipotyphla > Soricidae > Sorex > Sorex araneus. The sequence goes on from NC_073305.1 coordinate 52,572,972, forward strand.
CAAGTGGGGAGGGACTTCTAAACTGAAAGACAGAGCAAAACCTTGTCACCAGAATTGGGTTTATTTTGTACTAAGAGTCTGCTCCTGGTTCTGTGCTTAGAATTGACCCCTTCTGGTGTGAAGGATCATAAGAGGTGCTGGTGATTTGAACCAGGATCAGTGGGGTGTAACTGTTAACCCCCATACTATCTCTCAGGCCCCAGAATTGGGTGTGAAGCCCTCATTTGCCCATGGCTGACTCTAAGAAAGCTTCCCAAACTTCCTGAACCTCAGTTTACTCACATATGGAATATATATTTTAATAGTGCATTTATGTTAGAATTACTGAGTTAAAATAGAATATGTCATATAAAACACTTAACCCAGGGTCTAGAACATACCAAATATTCAATTAAATGTATTGTTATAATCCCAAGACCAATTTAGGTACCTCAGAAATACTATGACAGACTCTGAAAAGGGGAGGAGAGTGGCCAGAGTGATAGTATAGTGGGTAGGGTTCTTGCCTTGTACCACATATGATCCCCTGAGCCCTGTTTGCTATTATCCCTGAGTGCAGAGCTAGGAGTAAGACCTGAATATTCCAGATGTGGTCCAAAAAATGATGATGAAGAAGAAGAAGAAGAAGAAGGAGGAGGAGGAGGAGGAGGAGGAGGAGGAGGAGGAGGAGGAGGAGGAGGAGGAGGAGGAGGAGGAGAAGGAGGAGAAGGAGAAGGAGGAGAAGGAGAAGAAGAAGAAGAAGGAGAAGAAGAAGAAGAAGAAGAAGAAGAAGAAGAAGAAGAAGAAGAAGAAGAAGAAGAAGAAGAAGAAGAAGAAGAAGAAGAAGAAGAAGAAGAAGAAGAAGAAGAAGAAGAAGAAGAAGAAGAAGAAGAAGAAGAAGAAGAAGAAGAAGAAGAAGAAGAAGAAGAAGAAGAAGAAGAAGAAGAAGAAGAAGAAGAAGAAGAAGAAGAAGAAGAAGAAGAAGAAGAAGAAGAAGAAGAAGAAGAAGAAGAAGAAGAAGAAGAAGAAGAAGAAGAAAATAATTGGGGGAATAGGTAAAAAAAATATGTAGTCCAAATATTTGGAGATTTACAGATTTTTGTCTTACATGGTGAGTATGTGGTCTTCTTGAAGGCTAATTTAATACATTTTCCAAGGAGCAATATCAGCAAAATGACAGAGTGGGCAACTCCAAATACCAATCACTCCACAGAATCATCCAAACATAAGCAGAGTGTCAGAATCAACTTTGCCTTAAGACTGAAAAGCAAGGAAGGTTTTACAGAAATCAGGCAAACACTTGATAAAGAATAAAGTCACTGGAAATCTAGGTCTAGTTTGGCAGTAGAGTGCCTGCCCTACAAAGCAGCACATGCCTCATATGCATGAGTATCTGGGTTCAGTTATCCCCAGTAAACCCACAAAAGTGCTAAAGAAGAATCTCACCAAGCAATTCCACATCTAGGCATGTACACAAAAGGACCGGAAGCAGCAATCCAAGCAAGTACATGTATATACACGTTTATAAAAAAACTATTCTCAATAGCCAAAGGTGAAAACAGTCCAAATGTCTATCAATAAGTGAATGTACTAAACAAAAGCAGTATATACACACATTTGGAATGCTATTCAACCATATAAAATGAATGAAGTTCAGACACATGCAGTAAGATGAACTCTGGAAACATTATGCTTCATTATGTATGATCCCATTTATATGAAATACATAATAGAGGAATCCTTAGAATTATTTGCCTCCAATTGGTTAATTTTGTGTTCAGTGGATTTTACCTCAATAAACTATTTTTTAAAATATATTTTTAAAAATATTTTTCCTGTAAACTTACTGTTTCCCCACCTCCCGCTAAAAAAGCACTTTATTAAGCATTTATTTGAATACAAAATGAATTCCAAATTAAATAATTTGTTTTGGAAAAAGGCCCAGAAAGAGAATAGAGAGCTGTTTGTTATATCTCTTTGTTAACTTGCAAAATTCTGCTGAATCCTTGCCATGATTTTTCATAATGGGGTTAAGTCAAGTGTTTGATAATGCATGGTTCATCTGGAATCATTTTTTCCAAAACAGAGGATGTTATTCATAAAATAATTCTTTTAGTAATTAGAGTTAAATGCAAGTTTCTGGGGAGTTTGTTTTGTTTTTTGGTTATAGGAAGAGGCCCAAATATGGTTTTTGTCTTTTTTTGGTTTATTGTTTTTGTTTTTGTGACCATAACTGCTTGTGCTCGGGGCTAATTCCTGGCTCCGTGCCCAGGAATCACTCCTGGTAGGCGCAGGCGACACTGAGATGCTGGGAATCAGAAGTCCCCTACCCACTGTACTATTGCGTTGGCCCATTGAAGACCTCACTTTGTGATCTGAGAAGCTGAAGGAACCTATGAAAATATTTCATCATTATCTCATTGCCAATACCTTTGGGACCACTGTACCAATGTCCTAGAGTTGTAGTAACTGTGTACCACAGCCTAGCTCGCTTCAAGAACAAAATTTATTTTCTTATGGTTCCATGGACTGGGAGTCTAAGACCAAGATGTCAGAAGTTTTCTTTTCTCCTGACTCCTCATTGCATTGAGCATGTTCTCAATGTGTTCCCAAGATGCCTTTTCCTTGTGCATGCATGTCCCTGGGGTCTCCTGGTGAGTCCACATGTCACTTTCTTATAAGGACTACAGTTCTATCAGTAAAAGTTCAACCAAACCACCTTGTTTTAACTTATTCTTTAAAGGTTCTATCTCCAAATACACTCATGTGTGGAGGTAATGAAAAGGCTCAAGGTTTCAACATATGAATTGGAGGGTGGGGAGGCAATGTCGATAAAAGGTAGTGTCTAAACTGCCCCAACAACGCAGGTATAAGGGTTCAGGTTCTAAGACTCCAGGCCACATGGTGGCAGACGGGCTGTCCCTTCCTGTCTGCTGCCCACTTGGGGTCCTGGCTGTTACACCCATGATCTGCCTCCTGGCGCCATCTCAGTGCATTAGTGGCCTTGATCCAGAGATTCCCAAATGAATCTCAAAATAGATTAGCTCCCTACAGAGATGTCTCTGGACCCCAACCATTTACAATTTTAGAATTCTACGAGCATGAAAGCAGTCGTGTGACCTTTCATGATATTCATAATAAGCAATAGAAAATAAATTATCTAGCATGTGCCCCTGCCAGGCAGGCTTGAATGGTGGTGAGGAAATTGGAAATAATGGTGGTGGGAAGGTGTAGTGGTGGTGGGATTGGTGTTGGAATATTAAGTGTAATCAATATGAAAAACCTTATGAAATTTAAACCTTATAAAATTTAAAAATAAATAAATCAACTGCCCCAACATATTACACAAATTCCATCTAGTCACGTGTTGACTAAAATGAGATATTTCTGCCTCATGGAAAAAAAAAATATATATATACATATATATATATATATTTAGAGTTAATATGGAGGACTAGCCAAGAAGAAAAGCAAGTCAATGCAGAAAGAATTCTGATTAGCTGCTTTCCTCCCTGAACTCCCTTGTACATTCCAGTTTATGTCATCATTGTGACAAACAACCTCTTCTCAATTGAAGAAAAATTTGCATCGTAACAACGTTTTAGTGTAATAAAACATTTGTGTGTGAGGGTAAATAAGTTCATTCCTAACATTCTGGTCAAATAAGAAAACACTGCTTTGAACTCAGAAGATTAGTATTTTTGAGTCACTAACCATTATACGTGTGAGAAAATGCACAGTTAAAAGCAAAAGGGCCAGAGCAAGGGTAGGGCATTTGCCTTGCACGCAGCCAACCCCAATTCAATCCCAGCACACCATATTGTTCCCCAAATATGACCAGGAGTAATCCCTAATCGCAAAACCAAGAATAAGCTCTGACCACTGCTAGATGTGACCCCAAAACCAAACAAAATAAAATAAAAATGGGAGTGCACATGCTGTTTGCACATCACAATCTTCCGTGCATATTTTCTCCTGCTGTGTATTCTTTATCCTCCTATGTGTACTTTCTCTCTTGATTTTGTTTGCTCACTCAATTGTTCTGACTCCCCTCACATTCTTCTAAATAAGCCATTTTACTGGGCTGGAGAGATAGTACTGTGGGTAAGGCTCTTACCTTGCATGTGGCCAACCTAGGTTCAATTCCAATACTACAGTGTCACTGTATCACTGTCATCCTGTTGCTCATTGATTTGCTCAAGCAAGCACCAGTAAGGTCACCATTGTGAGACTTGTTACTGTTTTTGGCATATCGAATATGCCGTAGCTTGCCAGGCTCTGCCGTGCGGGCTGGATACTCTCGGTAGCTTGCCGGGCTCTTCAGCCCCAGTACTCAGTACTACACATGGTTCCCCAAAATACTGTCAGGAGTGATCCCTAAGCACAGAGCCAGGAATAAGGTCTGCCACTGCTGGGTGTGGCCCCTAAACCAAAACTAAAAAACAAAACAAAACAAAAACCACATTTTACTTCACTATTTGGTTCCTCCTTAATTCCTTCCTGGACAGAAAGGCAACATTCCTGAAAAATGTTGAGTTAGAGCTGACTTTCCTTTTTCTGCAGAGAGCAATTCCTTGTTCCAGCTTGAGTCCATGGCTCCCTGAGAATTCAGGTGGCAGGGACCAGTTCCCATGTTGTGTATATCAAGTACATCTCAGGCACAGCCTGACAGTTTCATGGTGGAGCTGGTGGTCCCAAACAGGTACTCAGAGCTGATTTTAAATACAACACAGGCACTTCCCCTGGTGACCAATTTGGGTCTAGTAGAAAATGTAAGTCCTCTGCTTTCAAGACTGTTTCCCTTGCTCCCCACTTGACAAGATAACCGGGAGTCGCCACAGGATTCACGAGCCCAGTGAGGAACTTACTTTTAGGTGGGAATTACTTCTCCCACCTAATGCTAACAAATGCTCATAGCTGCTGTGCTTAAACAAAACTGACAGCACTGTGGTCACAAATCAAATGCATAACTCAGGTGTGTCCTTTAACCTTAAAATACTTTCACTTTTTATCTCCAATAAACAAGTCAACAAATATTGGTGGGCTGGATAGATAACATAGGAGTTTAAGAGCTTGTCTTGCATGTAGCCAACTTGGGTATGATCTTCACCTCCACTTATAGTTCCCAGGTGCCACTAAGAGTGATCCTTGACTATAGATCTTAGATCTTAAACTCTCTCCCCAAATAAAATAAAATAAAAATAGAAGTAACTTCACCATATTTTAAATTTGTTTCCCATTTATATATGCATGGGGGGGAGCATAGATTTGTTTGAACCCAATCAGCACTGTTTTTGTGAAAAAAATGTGTAAAATGAAGAGAATCTTAGAATTGGGCCAACGTTGATGGTAACCCTGAGAAATGGCAAAGCAATCAACCTGTACTATCTGCGGGTGTCAAGAAGAGCTAGTTGTGTGTCTGGAAAAAGGTGGCAATCAGCTTTGGTTTGTCTTCAGTAAATAAGAATTCTCTTTCTTTCAATGGAAGTTCAGAGATTTTCATTTTTGTCTTTCCAACTACATAAATGCTCACGAAGGAAGTGTTAGGCTTAGTGAAGGTTTTTGCAATTTATAATTGCTTTCTCTCTTTTCCCTTGTTAACTGCACATTGTGAAGACTGTAAGAAGGCTGGGTTGTTAACACGAATTATTTCAATCCTGACTTGTTATTTAGCTTTGCAAATGTCAGTCCCCATATGTCTCTATCTCAAAACCAACTTAAAGAAAACAGGTAAAATAATGATAATGTATAAAAAATTTTAATGAATAATAATTTCAATCATGTACACACTCTTATAGAGAACAAATAAAGGAATAAAAACTCCTGCATCACTTTATAAACATGATACAGTCTTTATATAAAAACTAAATATTGACATTATTAGAAAATTCCAGGCTAATTACACCCACGCAAATCAAAACAAGAATCTTAAATAGGGACCCTCTGCGCCTAAAGACTTTGATTCCAAAGATGTAACACATTTGGGCATCCAGCGCAGCATCCAATAGCGATGCACTGGGACACCGAGCTGGGCTACAACTCTGTGCTGTCGGGGGTGGATTTTTTTTTCCTCCCCACCCTGTCTTCCTGCACAGAAAGCGGCGGGCTGGCGGCACCCATGTGGCAGGCACCATCTTCTGTGACTCCAAACCCACAGGTATTCGGTTTTTACTTTTGGGGCTCCCAGGAACTCATGGGAAGGGGGCGTAACCGGCACGCCCTCGGCCTAGATAAATCCGGAGCCGCTGAGGGCGAATCGGACACTCTGCGCCTAAAGACTTTGAATTCAGAAGACTTCTTACAGCAATGCACTGGGACTGTGAGCTGGGCTATGTAATTTCTGGCAGAATTTTCCCTGGACTTTATACAGAAATCCAAAACCGCGCAGCAATGTGAAACGGTTCCATTTGAACAGGTCTGAGTTGGGGGGGAAACTCCAAATAATAACAGTAAGTTTTTGTTGAAATATTGAAGGTTTTTAATGTAGCAGCCACCTCTGGACTGTGAACTAAGCAAAAGCCCCACGCTGGCCGACGCGGCGTGGCGTACACCATACTATGAGGCGCAGGAAGGGTGATGAGGGGGGAAAAGAAAAAAAAAAGGAAAAGGAAAAAGGAAAAAAAAAGAGAGAGAGAGAGAGAGTTATGTACTTGTAGCAGTGGGGCTACATATCTCTTCATTTCCAGCAATGAAAAACTAATTATCAAATGTAGTAGGTCTGTCTCTCTTGGTTGGAAACTCCAACAACTATAGTGAGTTTTGTGTTGAATTATGGAATGTAATCAAGGTAAAGAAAAAATGAAGTGAAATTCATTAGTTATACAGTAGGGGGTAGGGGGTGGGGGCGGGGGATTTACTGGGGTTTCTGGTGGTGGAATGTGGGCACTGGTGAAGGGATGGGTGTTTGAATATTGTATAACTGACATATAAACCTGAGAACTTTGTAACTTTCCACATGGTGATTTAATAAAAATTAAAAAAAAATAATGAAGAATGAGACAGTTTTGCACAAAAAAAAAATCTTAAATAAAATATTGGTAAACAAACTCATGCATTGCATACTATGATGAAGTTTGCCTCCCCCCCAAAAAAAACCAGAGTTTTTTAACATTAAAATAAATTTTAGTATACCTAAAAGACATTTACGAGAAAAAGGCAAAGGGGGGTAAAAAGTGCTTATCTTACACACAACTGACCTTCGTTGGAATCCCAGCACTAGTTGTGGTCCCTTGAACACCACCAAGGCAGGGCTGACCCCGACCACAAGGACAGGAGAACAGCCTGAGCAAGACTGGGTGTGGCCAACGACCCCCCCCCCGCCCCCCAAAACACACGTGAGAGATAAAAGTCATACAATTAATACTATAGTTCAGAAAAAATATTTGGTAAAAGTTTAACATGCAGAACAAAGAGATTCTAATTAACCTCAGGATGAAAGCAAACTTTCTTAACCTGCAAAAGGGTAGCTATAAAATTTTTATAGCAAATATTTTTTATACTTTCTCTTGAGTGTTCTTATTAGAAACAAGAATAGGACACTTCCTCCTATTACCACTCCTATTTACTTTCTTATGGTTTTGACACCTCAAAACACTGCCTCACACAGTGGTGCTCAGGGTCTGCTCTGAGCTCAGGAGTAAACTTTGGTGATCTTCAGGGCATCAGATGGAGTTCCAGGGACCAAACCAAGGTCAGTTGCATGAAAAACAAGCATATTACCTCTGAGGTTACTATTCTAGCCCACCACTCCTATTTAGCATCACACCAGAGATCCAAGCCAGAAGAGTAAGAGATGAAAAAGAAGTAAAATTCATTGAGATGAGGATCCCAGGAACTATTTGGTGGTAGAGTATCTGTCTTGCAAACATGAGACTAGTGAGGACATGAGTTAAGTCTTCAGCACCACTACAAGTGTAATTTCAGGGTCTCTGCCATCTGGGATCCCTGGTATAAGCATTTCAGTCAACTGTGAGTGCCATCATCAGGTGTGTGTGACCATCTGACATTTCAGAAACAACAACATAAGGCAAAATAAATAAACAATTTTAAAAGTCATTGAGATTATATTAAAATTTTTGTTTGGGGAGTCAAAGAGAAAATATAGGAGTGAAAGTGATTGTTTTGCATGAAGCCAACTCCTGTCCAATCCCCAGCATGCCAGCAGTAATGCCTGAGCACAGAGCAGGAGTGATGCCTGAGCACAGAGCCAGGAATAAGCCCTGAGCATAGCCAGGGTGTGTCCCAAACCATCCTCTCCCCCATTTTTTTTTGTTTGTTTTGGGCTGGGAGGATATATCTGGCATTAGGGGCCATATATATTTCACACAAAGAGTCCAAGTTCAAAATCTAGTCCTGCATTGACCCCCATCACCACTGAATATTGCCTTGAAAGTCCTTGAGCATTGCTGGGATATCCCTGACTGGTCCTTAGCATTGCTGAGTTTGAACAGTTCTGATTGTGAGGTCCTAGCATTGAAACTTCTGGCATGATACATCAAATATTCCCATAAGAATGGCTTTTGGTTCTCCTGAGCACTGGTTAGGAGGACCCAAAATTAACTAATCCATTCAGAAATTCATTAATGTAGAAATAAAAATGTTCAAGAGTTCCATGAAGATAGAGAGGATTCTTCATGATTTTGAATTCAGAGCATCTTCTATGATTCCATGGCATTGGCTAAGAAAACAGAAGAAAATAAGGAGCAAATGGGACTACATTACACTAAAATGTTTATGTACTGAGAAAAAAATGACTAAAGAAAATGAGCCCCGACTAGTTGGGAGAAAATATTCACTCACTGTGAATCTCACAAAGGGCTAATGTCCAAGATTTGTAAAGCATTCACAAATGCAACAACATTATAGGAAATAGCCACATCAAAAAAAAAAATGAGGAGAAATTAACAAATGTTTCCCAGATGGGCAACAGGCATATAAAAAGTATTCAGAATCAATGACTTCTAGGGAAATGCAAATCAAAATGACAATGGCCTATCAATTCACACCAGAGAGGATGGCATATACCAAACAAGTTCAGGAACAAGCAGTGCTGGCAAGGACGTGGTAAAAAAGGAACCCTCATTCACTCTTCATAGGAATGTAGTCTGGATTAGCTACTATGAAAACCAGTATAGAGAATTCTTTAAAAACTAAAACTAGGGCCTAAGAGGTAGTACAGCAGCTGGGTCACTTGCCTTGCCTGCAGTTGACCTGGGTTTCATCTTCAGCACCCCATATGGTCCTCTAAGACCCACCTAAAGTGATCCCTGAGTGCAGAGCCAGAAGTCCTGAGTCACATCACCAGGGTGGCTGAATAAACAAAAACAAAGAAAAATTAAAAATAGAGTTTCCAAACTGTAGGATAACATTGGTTTTTCATTTCTCCCTGGCCGCAGAGAGCTTAGGTTTATTGGGTTACACCATTCACAGTGCTCGCAAAGCACTCCTATTTCCTCGGTATTCATCTTTAACTTCTCTGTGCTCTGCTTTCTCTACCTGTTATATATTCATTTCCCCTAGGCAGTACCTGTGACTTGTAAAGTTAAATTCCTCAGAAATCTCTGATTTTGTATTTATAAGTGAAATATTGCTTTTCTCCTTCTCATATGTTCTTTTGCATAGTTTACCTCAGAGCAATGTCCTTTTTGTACAGACACTGGAAGACAGTTCATGCTATGTTTTTGTAACTTGGGAGTTAATTGATTACAAATAATATTCACTCCTGGGCATCTGTTTCCTTGATTTAAGCCTCAGTTGCCTTAGTTCCTAGCATCCCAAAAGCAGGGTCCCGATGAGGGACTGAATGGATCCGGGGCAAACTGTGAGCTAACCTGGCATCAAAACGGGCCAGGCCAAGCACCATAATACTTAATTATAAGTTAAGAGCATGGTCATGGACAAATTCTGTCATGATCCAAAGAGTAACAACTGGATTAGGACCCTGCTAGGGTTAGGAAAAACTAATCTGGCCTGAGCACTTTAGTCTGGGATCTATGGCGAGATCTTAAGTCTGGGATCTATAGGAGAGCCACCCTACAAGCTTAGTGTATCTCTTAATGTGTCCATACAAACTGTCTAGAAAGATTATTTAGAAGTAAGTAAATCTAAGTTGATTGTTGGGCTAGGGAAAGGAGAAACAGACCCCTACGTGGTATTTTGCCCTTGAGCTGATCTCCTGGTTGGAGATCTTGGTCCTACCTTAGAAGAACTTCCCTTGGAAAGAAGGGCTTTCATATATTGATTGTGCTACCTGACCTGGGAGGGCTGGAGCGATAGCCAAGTGGGTAGGGTGTTCACCTTGCACTCGGCCGACCGGAGTTTGATTCCTCTGCCCCTCTTGGAGAGCCCAGCAAGCTACTGAGAGTATCTTGCCCGAATGGCAGAGCCTGGCAAGTTCCCTGTGGTGTATTTGATATGCCTAAAACAGTAACAACAAACCTCACAATGGAGACGTTACTGGTGCTCGCTCAAGCAAATCGATGAGCAACGGGATGACAGTGATACAGTGATACAGTGATACCTGACCTGGGTATAATTGCTACCTGGAATGCTTGGAGGTAGAGAGCTAGACCAAGGTGGCGAGGAGCACGGAATACAGAGAGACTAGCATGGGGGACAGGAGGAGATGGGAATGAGGGGCAGTGTGAGACTGAAATAGGGCTATCAGTGAGACTGGAACAATGCATGGGGAGAATGGAATAAATGGCAACTGATCACCAACCAGCCTGGCAGTCCTGTTCCCTCCTTCCTACGTCTTTTGGCGGTGGTTGTAGGCCAAGGCGGGGAAGCGGCACATAGCCACCAAACGCACCTGGTAAATTTCCACTATTTTCCCTCACACTGCTGCACTATCTCTCCAATCCCTCAAATAAGTTCTTAAACTTGCTTTGGATCGTGTTTTTTTGCTTTATTGTTATATGAAATGATCCTTATCATACCACAGAAAGTTATAGGTCAATACATTCTGATTTAATTATTACTGCAAAATTGATGTTCAAACCTTAGATATTTATCAGCTGATGTACAAAGAAAAATGTAATCATGTATACCCTCCTAAAAGGAGGCAAATTCTTTAGCCTACACTTAAAACTTTGCTTTTAATAATTGAGATAGTAAGTGCTTTGCATGATGAAACAGCAGGAATCTGTAAACCTGTGCTTATATTAAAATGTTTATGTCAAAATGCCAGATGCTAAGAAAAGTCCCATTTTTAGAATGAATCTCATGAGGGTATGGCCCAGGCTTCCTCCAACCATACACCCTTGACATCATGCTCTTTGAACTTTTTGCCAAACTCTTCTCTCATTCTTCAGGTTTCCATTTGGAAAGCCTCTCCAACTATAGGAAGTCTTACCCTGCCCCCAAATTAGGCCAGATCCCTTTGCTATTATACTTTCTGGAGGCATTAATTTCTCAGTAGCGCAGTGGGTAGGGTGTTCGCCTTGCATGTGGCCGACCTGGGTTCGATTTCCTCCGTCCCTCTCGGAGAGCCCCGCAAGCTACCGAGAGTATCCTGCCTGCACGGCAGAGCCTGGCAAGCTACCCCTGGCATATTCGGTATGCCAAAAACAGTAACAACAAGCCTCACAATGGAGACATTACTGGTGCCCGCTCAAGCTAATCGATGAGCAACAGGATGACAGTGATGATGACAGTGACAATGATGATGACTGCATTTCTGGAAATTTATAATCATCCAGCAGAATGGACTAATGGCAGGGAGGTGAGCAGTGTCCAGATCTGCTCTTGATCTTTATTGTCTGTATCTCTTTCTCCTAACGAGTACCTGACATAAAGCAGATGCTTGAAGTGTACATTAAAGAAAGAGAAGAATGTGACTTCCTTTGCAGGCAGCTCCCCTGAACATTACCAGGGGTCAATGCTCTGTCGCCAGGAATAGCACTTGAGCATTGCTGGGCAAGACCTAACCCCTCCCCTTTGGGGATGAGTGAACAGGGTGGTTAAAGTCACAATCTCAGAACATACTCTGATTGTGAAGTGTACCTCAAGGCAAATCGAAGGTTAGCCAGCAATTGTTTCCTTTGCTCACAGCACAAGAACCCCAAGTATTGTATTTTCTTACCTCTTTTATTTTAATCAGACTTAACACTAAGGATTAATGCTGCAATTAATGCTCAAGACTGGGAATTAATGCTGTAAACTTCAGAATTGAGGCTAAAGGAATATTCCATTTTTGATCAACACAAGTGCTCAAACCAAGTGGTGGATTCCACCTGTTTTGAATTGACTTAGTCAAGACCTTATCCAGCTACCCACAGTATTTCTCTTATATCTCCAAAAGCTCTTTCATGGTCCACAACCAAGCAGAAAATAGTAGTTTCTTTCACATCCGAAACTCAAAATTTGAAACCACATAAAAAATTTTTTTTTGAAATTTTTTTCAAAAAATGAAACTGTTTCCCTTCATCTTTATAAATGGTAATCTTTGATTAAAGATCACTATACATTTCACCTTAATTTTTAAGCTTCCTTCTGGGGTGAAGTTAACTTATAAACAGTCTGATCCCTTTCAGGTACAGCTTCTGTGATTTGTAAGGCAGGTTCAGAATACTGCTCGGTGTAGATAGGAATAATTTCCCAATACTGTTGATGCCGGTGGACCTCCCCCTCACCCCCCACCCCTGCCCTGTCACACACATACACACCCCACTGGGGTGACTTATGTGAAGCAGAAAGGAGAGAGACCCTGCTTTCTCCCTATCTACCTCTGCCACCCAGGGACTGGCTGGACATATAGGATCCATCAAGTCTGCAATGAGCCCCTGCATGGCATGAACCTCAGTAGTGCCACGCCTGACATCTACTTATTCCATGGCATTGGAGTTAATCCCCACCACCCGATTTCTCAGGGAGCCAAGAATTCAGGCCGGAATGAGAAATTGCTCTTTGTATGAAAGGACAGTCAGTCCCAGGCCTTATTCCGGCCTTTTGGATCCTTGCCTTCTCATAGAAAAGAATTTTAGGAGGAGATGAGCAGTGAAGTTAAAACAAATTTTATTTGGAGATTCTTTTGAAGAAGGGGAGGGATGGAGAGAAAGAGAGACAGTATTGTGCTCAAAGAGAATGTGGGTGTCTCCAAGAGCAGAGAGCCCCAGTACATCCCAGAATTATATATAAAAACATGAAAGCACATGTCTCAAGAGAGTTGATGCAGGCAACACATATATGTTGTTGACTCTGCAGTTTTTTGTTTGTTCTACTTTGGAATCACACCCAGTGGTGCTGGGTGATATATATGTTTGTGTGTGTGTGTCTTATGTGTTCATTTCCATTAATTTATAACATATTCCATAAAGGTAAGAATATACTTTCATAATTTTTATATGCCCAGCATTAAATTCATCCAACCAGTAAATATTTACTAGCACATTGCCATGTGCCAGGAACTTTCTATGTTTCAGAGATAAAGAGTTTAATAAAACAATCCTTATCCTCTTGGAATTTTCATGACAGCTAATGAAAATCTGGCATATTGCCACAACAGAAAAGACCCAGTTAGGAGGCAGTTACAGTGATCCAGGGAGCAGAGATGCCATTGACTTAGAAAGCATGAAGGAAGGAAAGGGGAAGATAATCAGATCCACTTGAGATATGTTTCTGCAATAAAGTCAATAAGATTTATAGACAGATTTCTTAAGGGAAGGAGCAAGGAAAATGAAAATGTTAAGGATGCATTTTATGTGACAGGTGTCTATTAAATTCATTTATGAAGTTCTTTAACAATTAAAACTAGTTTTGTTTTTAAAAATGTACTTCTGTGCTATAACTTTGTATATCAAAGTCATTAACTATTGTACCCATCTTACCTCCACTGTCCACTGTCCACTGTCATCCCGTTGCTCATGGATTTGTTCAAGCGGGAACCAGTAATGTCTCTCATTGTGAGACTTATTGTTACTGTTTTTGGCATATTCAATATGCCACGGGTAGCTTGCCAGGCTCTGCTGTGTGGGCGCGATACTCCCGGTAGCTTGCCTGGCTCCCTGAGAGGGTCGGAGGAACGGAACACGGAATGCCCTACCGCTGTGCTATTACTCCAGCCACTGTATTACCTAACTAACAATTTTAAAATATTCTAATTCTAATAAAAACTTCTGAATTTGATTCAGAATATAAATAGACAATTTCAATAACAGTTGCTTTGGGCTGACTAGTTGCCATAGAGTGCATTGATACTTTTACAAACCAAATTACCTCATAAAGTTAAGTTGCCTAGAGAGTTGATCTAAAAAATTCTCATCACAGGAAAAAATATAACTATGTGTGGTATTATATATTAATTAAATTTATTGTGGTAATCATTTTTAAAAATGTGCATATATCAGCGCATTACATTGTATGCATGAAACTATGTTATCTGATCATTATATCTAAATAAAAATATTTGTAAGAAGACTATTAACATTGAGATTGAATATCAGAGTTAGACTAATTTGGCTTTACCTCTACTTACATTCAAACTTTACACAAGTTGTGAAACTTATCACTGTCTCAGTTTTATTATCTCATAAATGGAAATGATATTAGTATTAAAGTTCAATTATTTTTCTAATAATAAATTAGAATAAAGACAACACTTTAAAATACAGAGCACTGAGACTAAAATAGAGTAAATTCATAAATGAGCATGCAAGTGGTGATCATCACCAGTTGATATATGGAAATTTATTCCATTACAAGTGAAACAATCAAATGTTTTTGTCCTTCTGTATTCAAGAAGATTGTTGTGATTAAAATTTTTAATCATGCAGTAATTATTTGAAGAAGTAAAAGCAGGTAATTCTTTTGTGATAGATTGTGAGGTTTGAAATAGTTGCACTGTAGCACTGTCCTTCCATTGTTCATCAATTTGCTTGAGCGGGCAACAGTAACATGTCCATTGTGAGACTTGTTGTTACTGTTGTTGTTACTGGCATACCAAATACCAGTAACATACCAGGGGTAGCTTGCCAGGTTCTGCCGTACAGGCGGGATACTCTCAGTAGCTTGCTGGGCTCTCTGAGAGGGACAAAGGAATTGAACCTGGGTCGACTGCGTGCAAGGCAAACGCCCTACCTGCTATGCTATCACTCCAGTCCTTGAAATAGTTCATGTAAATTAATGCAGCTTTCAAATATATATGTATACATTTTAAAGAGTATAAAATAAAATGTAATCTTTTTTTTTTTTTTTTTTTTTGCTTTTTGTATCACACCCAGCGATGCACAGGGGTTACTCCTGACTCTGCACTCAGGAATTACCCCTGGCGGTGCTCAGGAGACCATATGGGATGCTGGGAATCGAACCTGGGTCGGCCGCGTGCAAGGCAAACACCCTACCCGCTGTGCTATTGCTCCAGCCCCAAAACGTAATCTTAAACTGTCAAATTTCTCAAACAGAATAAAAATCTTACAGTGATTTTAAAATGTCAAATATTTTTCTAAAGTGGCCATTTGAAAATATTTCTCAGAGTAGGGGAAAACCCATCTGGTAAATCCTCTCACTGAAACAAGGAATTCTCAGTACTCTGGAGCATTTTTCAACAAAGGTGTGTGGATCCAAAGATAAGGCGACTGTGTCCCCACAGAGAAGGAGTAAACAAGATCTGTGCAGGCAAGAAGGAAGGCAGGGAGGGAGGGAGGGAGGACGGGAGGAAGGAAGGAAGGAAGGAAGGAAGGAAGGAAGGAAGGAAGGAAGGAAGGAAGGAAGGAAGGAAGGAAGGAAGGAAGGAAGGAAGGAAGGAAGGAAGGAAGGAAGGAAGGAAGGAAGGAAGGAAGGAAAGGCAGGCCAGGTGGGATGCAGGGCGGAGCTTGGACTGGCGTGGACAGGACCAGAATCGTCCACCCACATCCCGTCTGTGACCCCAGAAAAGAAGAAAAGCAAACATAAAATAAAAGTTAATCCAGACATGTGTCCCAGTTTGTCCTCTGTCAAGAATTTAGGGTCAAAGAAGTATGATTTTCAAGGGCAAGAAATCGTAGCCTTACCATTTCCCAACAGCCCTCTGGCCATCAGCTCCCTGCAGCGTCTCCACTCACAGCCACCTTGCTGGGGCTTTCTTCCTGGCCCTCCCCAAAAAATGCAATTGAGCTCATCTCCACTGTCTTGCATGAAAAGGAGAGAGAGAGAGAGAGAGAGAGAGAGACAGAGACAGAGACAGAGACAGAGACAGAGACAGAGACAGAGACAGAGAGGAGAGAGAAAGAGAGAAAGAGAGAGAGAGAGGAGAGAGAGAGAAGGAGAGAGAGAGAAGGAGGAAAAGTGTCTGCCATAGAGGCAGACTGGACATGGAGGGTGAAAGGAGAGAAACTGGGGACATTGGTGATGGTGGAAGGACAGCTTTTGGAACATTGTATAACTGAAACCCAGTGGTGAACAACAGCTGTAGCTGTGTATCTCACCGTGATTCAATTAAATATAAATAAATAAATAAATAAATAAATAAGTATATTTTTTAAAGTCATGGGTTTTAGCCTAAGTGGTCCCACTGACTTAGGGGGAGATAGAAGAATGTGTTTGTGGCGGGGTCGGGGGGTGGAGGCAGGGGACGTCCCCAGTGGCCTTGGCAAGCAGAGGGCTCTGAGCTGCCTGCCCGCAGGGTGACAGGGAGGAGGACCTTAGAAGAGTTATCCAGAGGAGGTGTGAGGTCCCTTCAACTTCTTTCATGGGCCACTTGTTGACAGAGAATTCAGCGGACTGGTGAGGATCACCACCTGCGTGCTCATTTCCCCTTGGGTCTCTAGCTGAGCCGCTATTTAAGTTCAGTCCCAAGCTCCAGGGGGAGGGCCTGCGAGAGTGTCCTCTGAAGGGGATCCAGAAGCGCAGGAAACTCTGGTCACGCATCCTTCCAGTGACCGCACTAGCCTCCTCCGCATCCGGCTAGCTCTGGGGAGGGGTGAGAACAGTCAGGTCTGTGCATAGGGTGTGTAGCGCGCTGGATACACAGTCACAGTCCCCAACGTGAACTTCGCGCTGCCCTCTCTCAGGGTGAGAGGTGGGGGGGGGGGGGGGGTGGAACAGAGCCCTCCCATGCAAAGCAGTGAAGCTGGGCTCCACCACGGAGAAGTGGGGCCAGGGTTGGGCGGGGGAGGGAGACCAAGAAGACAATCTGGACTCAGGCTGTGGATGTAAGGATGGAGACTGTTGTGAGCATTATTATGATGGTTGTTTTGGAGTCTTTATTCAGCAGTTTGGAGAGCCTTGACAGGTTTTCCCAGTCTACCGAATGTAAACTTTTGGTCAACTGGCATGTTGTAACGATCTGCACAATGACAAACACACACCTGCCTGCGTCTCTGGGCAGCACCTGGGACATCTGTGGCCTCGGGTTGATCTTCTTGAGGTTGATAGAGTGTGCCTGGAGGTTGTTGAGCAGCTGGCAGAGCAGGACCCTATCGCAGAGGGTCTGGATTATGTCATCACCTACCAATGCAGGTGAATTCCTCAGTTTCTTCCCTATATATTGTTATGTGGAGGTTTAGGAATAGCAGGGGGTGGCAGTGGGATAAGATGGGGTGAGGGGGTATAGCTGGCAATGTACTGTTGAGAAACAACAAAACCAAGATTTTCTAGTTCTGAAGACCACCCTCTCTGACATACATACCCCAAGCTCTTAAAGAGATTTTTAAAAGTTATTTTATATAAAGGGTTTTGTTTGCCAAAGTACGACCCCACTAGTCATTCTAATCTTGTAGGAATGAGAGTTGCTCTGTATTTCTTTGGAGGAGATAATCTCTATTCTGTTTAAGAAATAGCTTTTAGGGGCTGGAGCGATAGCACAGCGGGTAGGGCGTTTGCCTTGCACGCGGCCGACTCGGGTTCGAATCCCAGCGTCCCATATGGTCCCCTGAGCACCGCCAGGAGTAATTCCTGAGTGTAGAACCAGGAGTAACCCCTGTGCATCGCCGGGTGTGACCCAAAAAGCAAAAAAAAAAAAAAAAAAAAAAAAATAGCTTTTATTATATTAATGAAGTACTTTTAATGAACTAATATGATTAGAAAATGTCTCTAAGTCCCCAGGAAGAGTCATAACTTTCTACAGTTTTACATTTTCTTTGCTAACTGTTTAAGACAATGATTTTCAACTAAAATAACGTTACTCTGTGAACATGTCCTGTTATGTTATTTTTGTATAGGAAATGGACCTGCACTGCCATCTGCTGTGTCAAAATTTGTTTAAAAAAATGCACCTAAATTGGTTTCAGCAAGGCAAAGTTTACATATGCAAAGCCTGTGTCACATTACTTTATATTGAATGAGTTCTAGGGACAATATACACTTGCAGTTATACAGTTCAAACTATATTGGCAGAAAGGAAAGAATGGTGTGAGCATGTGTGTGTGTGTGTGTGTGTGTGTGTGTGTGTGTGCTTAACATGATATTAAAAATAAGAATATTTTAAAAACTTGTTCAATAAGAAACATTATGAAGTGTTTCTTATTTAAAACATTATAAAATAAGAACATTATAAAATTTTATTACCATTACTAATATTGATGATACTCCATATTAGTTTCCCTGATCTAATTTTCTGCACTCACCTTTAGGAAATCATTCTCCTAAATCAAATTTAGCCAGCAGAGAGATAGTACAGGGTTAGAGCATTTGCTTGTACGTGGCTAACCAGAGTTTAAACCTTGGCACCCCAGAACTTCACCAGTAGTGATCCCTGAGCCCAGAGCCATGAGTAAGCCCTGAGCACTGTCAGATGGGACCCCAGGTCACTGTCACTGTCACTGTCATCCTGTTGTTCATTGATTTGCTCGAGCTGGTGCCAGTAACATTTCCATTCGTCCCTGTCACGTGCTAGTGTAGCCCAATGGCATATTGGGGGCTTTTTCAGGACCAGGGAAATGAGTACCATTGTTGTTACTGTTTTTGGCGTATCGAGTACACCAAGAGTAGCTTGCCAGGCTCTGCCATGCAGGCGAAATACTCTCGGCAGCTTGCCAGCCTCTCGAAGAGGGATAGAGGCTTTTGGGGCAAGCCTCTAATCACCTTTACAGGTTTTCCCAGTCTACCGAATGTAAACTTTTGGTCAACTGGCATGTTGTAACGATCTGCACAATGACAAACACACACCTGCCTGCGTCTCTGGGCAGCACCTGGGACATCTGTGGCCTTGGGTTGATCTCCTTGAGGTTGATAGAGTGTGCCTGGAGGTTGTTGAGCAGCTGGCAGAGCAGGACCCTATCGCAGAGGGTCTGTGCCAGGTTGAACACCTGCGCTAAGTCCCAGGTCACCCGGTGGGTGGCTGACAGCACCCCACAGTGGATGAGGCACTGCGAGCACTGCTGCCAGGGCTCTATGTCTGATGGCGCTGCAACTCCGCCCGGCCAGGGCACCTTGGTGTCTTCGTGCCCCGTTGACGTCATTCTGTCCGAATCTTGCAGAATGACCAGCAATATCCATTGGGAATCACGTGTAGAGTTCCAGCAAGGATCCTGCGTAGAGTTCCATGCCTAGTGTGCTGAGTCGCACGTTGTCTAAGGCGAGATGGTGAGCCCGGTTCGGGAGAGTGAGATGAGTTCAGGCGCCATCGGTGCCATCTTGCCTCCAATCAATGTCTCACCTGTGGGTTTTTGTTTGGTTGTTTTGGTTTTGCTTTTTTTTTTTTTGTTGAGCCATATCTGGTGGTGCTCAGTGCTCAGGGGCTGCTCTTGGTTTTGTGCTCCCGGATGGTGCTCCCGAGATCAAGCAGTGCTAGAGATCAAACTTAGGCCTTACTCATGCAATGCATGTATGTATTCAGCAAAGAAAGAGGTATTGCTTTAGCCCAGGTGGTTTTATGTTTTTATGTTTGCATGTATGTGGTAGGATGGGGATGGTGGGATATGGGAACTAAGGAAAGTGTGGGATCCAAAGAAATTCATAGACCTAAAGCAATTTTTATGATTTAATCTATCATAACGTTAATCAAAATTTTAATACGATCTTGGGGTTCGACTTAATTTTCATGCTTTACTAGGAACATGATGTGCATTATGGAACAAATATGTGTACTAGTTTTATTACTGCTTTAACAAATTACCTTAGTTTCACTGTAAGGTCAGAAATCTGATACAGAACTCAGTGGCCTAAAGTCAGAGTATTGGCAGTCTGCCTCTCTTTTGGAGGCTCTAAGGGAGAACCTATTTCCTTGTGTGTGTGTGTGTTGTTTTTTTTTAACTTCTAGAGGCCACCTACATTCCTTGTTGAATAGGCCCCTCCTTCCATCTTTAAAGCCTACAGCATAATATCTCTTTGGCAAGTTTCCAGTGTCATATCTTTCTCTGACCCTCTTCTGCCTTCCTCTTTAAATTTTTTTGGAAGGGATGAGAGATTCCCCAACAACTCTAGGGACCTATGACCCACTCCCAGAGATACTTGATCCAGCCGTGCAGGCCCCCCTTTTTTGGTGCTCAAATCTGGCAACACAATGCTGTGGAGTAGCCAAGGCTATAAATCTGGTGGTGCTCAGGTTGTCACAGAGTGTCAGAAATTGAACTCAAGGTCTCTTTATTAGCTGAGTTATCTAACTGACATCCCCACCCTCCCTTTTACTTCTGAAGATTTTTCTTTTCTTTCTTTTATTTTTTTTTTGCTTTTTGGGTCACACCCTGAAATGCACAGGGGTTACTCCTGGCTTTACACTTTGGAATTGGTCCTGGAAGTGCTCAGGGAACCATATGGGATGCTGGGAATCGGACTCCGGTCGGCCGCATGCAAGGCAAACGCCCTACTTGCTGTACTATCACGCCAGCCCCACTGAAGATTTTTCTTAAGAATGATCATATAGCAGGAAGATTGGAGAAATCTCATGCTAGTGACTTCTGAGGTTAGTTAGTGGAGAGATCTCTGTTTGTATATACCTACTCCAAATGAGATTTTTCTTCAAAGGTAAACCAGAGATACCCAACTAACACTGCTTGGTTGTCCTTAAGTCTTTTTACTAATTGTGGCATACCCTTTTCTTCAGCACATTAAAAGTTGGTTTGTAAGTAAATACACAAATTGTTTAGTTTCTGTTGCCTCATCACAGATTCAGATGCAATATTTTTCCATTTCCCAAGGTTTATTTACTATTGAGCAGTCATTGGGTTAGGGTAATTTTATTAATTCATTTACTTCGGTTTGAGGCCACACCCAATGATGCTTAAGGCTTGCTCCTGGCTCTGCCCCCATGGGTCGCTTCTGGCAGTTTCAGGAGAGCATTTTGGGTGCTGGATCTAACTCTGGTCAGTCACATGCAAGGCAAGTGACTTACTCCTGTACTATCACTCTGGCCCCATGTTAATGGTCATTTTAATACTCTTTTCAATAGCTGCTTATGCAGAACTGAAATATGTTCAGGTTTGGGGGAAGACAATCAGTAAGGACAGCATGGTCACTTCTCATGGACATGACACATGAGTGGGATTCAGGGATGGCACACAGGATACTGAATGCTCTGATGGAGGTGTAGAGTGTGTACCCCAAAAAGAATAAGAAGAAGGAGAAAAGAGAGAAGGAGGTGGCTCCCTGGAGGCAGTGACATTTCAACCAGGACCTTACGGACAAATTACAGGGGAGAAGGAATTCTGGGAGGAAGAGCATTCAGGGGAGAAAAAATTATTCTGAGAGGCAAGGGTGTTGTCCATCTTGGTAATTGCTTTATTCCTTGCGTGAAATAATTTTTGGAGTAAATACGCCTTCAATAAAACCTGTTGGAAGAAACACTATATAAAAGTGGTAGATAGGCACTGTTGTGACTGTTTGAGAAATGGAAAGACCGCTAGTTTGGAATATGAAGGACAGTAGTGACATTGAAGAAATCAGTTGGATTGGTGAGCTGGTAAGTCCTTTGGGGAAAATTGTTTTAAATTATTGAAAGATTTAAGTAGCAGATGGGCTGAAGCCTACTTATATTTTAGAAATGATTTGGCTATAGAATAAAGATCAGTTAGAAGGGGATTGAAATACTCCTGGGAAGTCGTGAGTGGCCCTAATGAGGGTGGAGGCAGTGAGCATGGAGAAAGATTGAGGATAATTTAAAATCCTCCACTTATCAACTCAGACACCTTGTCTAATGTTTTAGATGAAGAGTCATCTGAGGTCAAAGAGAGTTAATTGACTTACCCCATAGTGGTTTTCTTTCCCTTCTTCCTTTGCTCTTCTGGCATGTCTTAAGACGTTTCTCAGAATTGCCCAATTAAGACTTTCATCCCTTCACACCTGAACGATTTACTTAATTTAATTGTGCTTTTGTCTCATATATCTGTCCTTTGCTTTATATTACCTACTGCTGGAGACAAAGGAGACTGCTAATTTACTGGCTCACAAGTAAATGACAAACCCAACTTGACAGTGATGGTAGATAAGGAGGAAACTAAATTATTAGATAAATGGAAGCTGCCGGGAAAACTCTCCCAGTTAGGAAAAACTGAAAATGTATTTGAGAAGTTTCAAGCAAAGTTACAACAACAAACTCTAGGCCTAAGATGCAACTTTTCAAGACTGGGTATTAATTTCTTTGTATATTATCAAAGTGAATCTACCCAAGTCCTTCTAGAAATAAAACTACAGATTAAAACAAGCAAGTCCAGGTTGAAGAGATAGTACAGGATTAGGTGCATGCCTTGCACATTGCTAATCCCAGTTTGACCTCCTTGAACTGCATAAGGTCCCCCAACCACAGTCAAAAGTGATCCCTGAGCGAACAGCCAGGAGTAAGCCCTGAGCACCACCAGCTGTCACCCCAAACTGGCCATATCAGCTGAGCTCTCAGTTACACAGTTCCAAACCCACTGGATTTTACTACTAAGAAAAAGGACCTAAAGAAAAGAAATATCTCAATAGTGGGAGCTCCGAGTGAAATCCCCATACTGACTGGGCAAATATGTTCAGAGTCATTTGTCGTAAGACTAATAAAAATTATACTCATAATGAGATACCATTTAATTTTCACTTAGAATAGCTAAAGTTAAAAGCTAACAAAATGTTGGTCAAGATGAGAAGCCAAAGGAAACTTCCCTTACATACTGTAGCACTGTAGCACTGTGTCCCATTGTTCATCGATTTGCTTGAGCGGGCATCGGTAACGTCTCCATTGTGAGACTTGTTGTTATGGTTTTTGGCATATCAAATATGCCACAGTTAGCTTGCCAGGCTCTGCCATGACTTGGTTGGTTAGGTTTTTCATTTTGTGGTATCAGGAATTTAATCCATCTCACACATTCATGCTATGTCTTTAATCATATCTCAATCTGAAGCAGAAATTTTTTTTCTGTTCTTGGTTTTTTTTTTTGGTGTGGGGGGTGCTCCCTGATGGTCTTAGGGGGCCAAGAGACCACTCCTAGCAAGACTCAGCCAAACAGAGCAGTGTTTCAATACAAGAACCAAGGATATGGTGCTGGAGATACCAGTGCCACCCGGGCAGTGTTCATGGGCCTCCAAATTTATACTCCAGGATGATTGATTAGCCTTGTAAAGCCGTAAATAAAACCAGTATTTGATTATGATGTTTCCCAGGTACCGTAACTCCTATACTAGCTCCATGATCCCCCAGAAATATGAATTGTTATTAAAATCATTCAGTTGCAGAACTGTTACCAACTCCAGCCTCACTGTGTGAGATAACAAGAAGATAAATTTCCTTATTGTTTAAATAATTAAGAGCTGAAGGTTTATAATTTATAGCCAACTGCAGTATAACAATAGAGCATTATTTATATTTTTAAATACAAATAAATGCTCTCTAATAGAAAGCTTCTAAATCAATCAATGTGCTAATAAATGGTAACGAGTACTGTCTTTTGCAAATCTGAGCCATCTTAGTTTCATTTTGCCTCTATTAATTCTATTTACTATGCTAGTTTTTCACTTGAGAAATTTAAGTTTAAAATAAAATATAAAAAAATTTTTTAGCAAAAAATTGTTTCAATATCAAAAGCCTTACATATTAGGAGTATGAAATTATACAATCTTCTTGGAAGTCAGTCTAGTAGTTTTTTTTTCTAGTTGTTCTTTATATAGAATTTTATTTTATTTTGGTGGCCAGAGAGATAGGTGGCCATTGAAAGACAAGCACCTTAATTGCTGTACTATTTCTCTGGGACCCATTTAATAAAATACCCTATGACTCAGAAACTCTGACATCCCAAAAGCAACTCATGACCTTATAATAGCTTCCCCCAATAATACATTATATACAATCTAAATATTCTAGAAATTGTCATAAGTTCACACAATAAAGCACTCCTTAGTAACAAAAAAAGAGTGAGCCCTTATACTTGTGCAACATGGTGAATACAAATATGCTAAGGAAAAGATGTAGAAAGCCTGGACTTGCTATGAGTCTATTTATATGGCATTTTAGAATAGGCTAATCTAATCTATGGTCACAGAACTAAAACTAATAATTGTTAATATAAAAAGATAGGGCTTGCCAGAGGGAGTAGGAGGGAACTTTCTGTGGCTGCAGAAATGTCCTGCACCATTATTGGAATAATGGCTAAATGGGTAAATACATTTACTACAATTATTTGATTTGTATGCTTAATTTGTGTGCACATTTTTACTGCAAATCTTTTATAAAGTCGGTTTTTAATAGGAATACAAATTGGTTTCACGAATAGATTATTAAAAGGAGAGCGTTATTTTGTTTATTTGTTTTTGGACCACACCCTGTAGTACTCAGGGATCACTCCTGGCAGGTTTGGGGGACCACATGGGGTACTGTATTGAAAAAAGAACCCAGCATCCCATATGCTAAGTTGGTAGCATACAAGGCAAGAGCCCTACTTGATGTCCTATCACTCTGGTCTTAAGATGTTATTAAACAAATCAATTTTAATATCGACAACAATATGCAGAGACATCTGACATAATTTTCTAAAGGAATATATACTGTATATATAA
This sequence comes from Sorex araneus, assembly GCF_027595985.1. Lineage (NCBI taxonomy): Eukaryota > Metazoa > Chordata > Mammalia > Eulipotyphla > Soricidae > Sorex > Sorex araneus. The sequence goes on from NC_073305.1 coordinate 52,597,827, forward strand.
GCTCATTAGCATTCAGATCATGGAATAGGCCTTACCACTATCATGTGGCTCTTTGTCAAATGTCTGTTCTAGTGGAGTCAGAGAGATAGCTCAAAGGACTGAATGCATGCTCTGCATGCAAAAGTCCTTGGTTTGATGTCTGATACAGAAAGGTCTTCCACACTGGTAGGAGCTTCCCTGAACACTGAGTCAAAAATTCTCCCTGAGCAACACTGGCTGTGGTCCCAAAACCTGAAACGAAAGTCTATTCTACTAGTATTAAAATTTGTTTGATTAAGACAAATCTTGCTTACTATTGGAGACATAATTCTGTAGCCTTATTATTGGCTCTGCATAAAATGTATCCTTTAGTCCTAAGACAGAGCCACCAAGGCGGCCCGCAAGAGCGCGCAGCCACGGGGGTGTGAAGAAGCCGCACCTATACTGGCCCGACACCGTGGCGCTGTGCGAGATCCGCCGCTCCCAGAAGTCCACGGAGCTGCTTATCCGCAAGCTACCGGCCCAGCGGCTGGTGCTTGAGATCGTGCAGGACTTCAAAATTGACCTGCGCTCCCAGAGCTCGTCCGTCTTCGTGCTGCAGGAGGCGTGTGAGGCCTCCGTGGTGGGGTTCTTCGAGGACACCAGCTTTTGCATCATCCATGCCAAGCGCTGTCATCATTATGCCCAAGGACATCGAGCTTGTGTGCCGCATCCGTGGAGAGAGGGCATAAAGTTTATGATGCTAAAATCTCAGGGCTGGGTCAAATGGAGACGCTACTGGTGCCTGCTCAAGTAAATCGATGATTAACGGGATGACAGTGCTACAGTGCTATTTGAAGTGATATATTTTAACTTAATAAATAATATTGTGGTAATCATATTTTAGCATATTTAGTAATTATAAAATGATACCATAAAATGGTAATCATTTCTAATAAATACATTGTGATAATCATTTCAAATGGCAAATCATTATGCTGTATTCCATGAAATTGTATAGTGTTATGTCTCAATAAAACTGAAAAATTAAAGGATACAGATGTTTGTCTAGCATTTAATATTTATATCATATTTCCAGGGAGAAAGGGGAGTGAGGGGGAAGAGAAAGACAGACAGAGAGAGAGAGAAAGAGAGAGAGAGAGAGAAAGAGAGAGAGAGAGAGAGAGAAGAAGAAGGAAGAAATGATGTATGATGCTCAGAGGTCATTCCTGGCTCTGTGCTCAGGAGTGATCTCTGGTAGCACAGAGGGAACTATATATGGTGCCAGGGACCAAACCATGGTCAGCCACCTTACCCAGAGCTCTGGGTTCAATCCCTGAAGCCCTGAGGAAACCCAGGCGCTACAAAGAGCAATCCCTAAGCTCTATGTGGTGTAGGAAGTAGCACCTGCACTCCTCTGGGTATGGTTCAAAAAATAAATAAAGTTTGTAAACAAAAATGATTAGATGAGTGTACAAATAAAATATGAAATACTGATCAGCCATAAGAAAAACAAAAAAGGTCAGATAGGGTTCTAAGAAAATACAGAATATTACTCAGCCATAAGAAAAACAATTTTTTTTGCAAAAATAACTGCAACATAACTAAGGAGGTAAAGGACCTATACAAATAAAACTACAAAATGCTACTTTAAGAAATAAAAGAGGACATGAGGAAATGGAAACAAATCCCCTGCTCATTGATTGCGAGATTTAACATGGTCAAAATGGCAATACTCCCCAAAGCATTATACAGATTCAATGTGATCCCTATAAGGATATCCAAGAAATTTTTCAAAGAAATTGATAAAACACTCCTGAAACTCATATGGAACAACAAACCCTCACGAATAGCTAAAGCAATTTTTGGGGAAAAGAAGATGGGAGGCATCACCTTCCCCAACCTCAAACTCTACTACAAAGCCATAATAATTAAAACAGCATGGTACTGGAACAAAGGCAGATACACAGACCAATGGAACAGGATTGAATATCCTTACACATACCCTCAAGTATATGATCATCTAATCTTTAATGAGGGAGCAAGAAATGTGAAGTAGAGCAAGAAAAGCCTCTTTAACAATGGTGATGGCAAAACTGGACAGCTACATGAAAAAAAAAATGGGCTCAGACCTCTACCTAACACCATGCACAAAAGTCAGATCAAAATGGATTAAAGACCTCAATATCAAACCAGAATCCATAGGTACATTGAAGAAAAGATCGGCAAAATCCTCCATGACATTGAAGCTAAATCTATCTTCAAAGATGAAAAACCACTGAGCAAACAAGTGGAAACAGAGATAAACAAATGGGACCATCTTAAACTAAGAAGCTTCCGTACCTTAAAAGAAACAGTGACCAGAATACAAAAACAGTCCACAGAATGGGAAAGGATATTCACCCAATACCCATCTGATAAGGGGTTAATACCAAGGGTATACAAGGCACTGGTTGAACTCTACAAGAAGAAAACATCCAATCCCATCAGAAAATGGGACGATGAAATGAATAGAAACTTTCTCAAAGAAGAAATTCTTATGTTGCAATTATTCTTGAAAAAAAAAAAAGACAAAGACTTATGAACTTGAAACAGCGGGACGCGTGGGCAGTCTCAGGCCAGGGGCGATACAAGTGCGCGCTCCGCTGAGATTCGACCCGAGTGGCCACACTTTTGTGCAGCCGCTCTGCTGCTGATCAACCACGATCTGGAGGCCAGCTAGACTACTTTTGGTTCCAGCAACTGCTTGCAGCCATGTCTCTAGACTGTGAACTAAGCCATTGCCCCATGCTGCCACAGGAATGGAAATGATGCAATTTCTAACATAATCTCCCTGGACTTAATTACTAAAATACAGAAATCCTAAACCGCACGGCCACAATTTCATATTTTGTCATTCTCAGCAATGGAAAACTAATTATCAAATGCTCCCTTGTCAGTAGGGCTGTTTTTTGGGGGGGGGAAACTTCAACAACAATACTGAGTTTTGTGCTCTTCCTCCTTGCCACGGCGGCCAATCCAGACCAGCACCGCCCCATCTCCCGCATCTTGAACAGGTGAGGACCGACCAAGAAACGCTTCCCTGCGCTGCGCGGACCTGAGAAACTGTCTCCCAAGGCGGCTTCCTGCCAGAAACTGCGACCCCGCCAGGAAGATTCTGGGGGCGTGGCCTGTATTTCGGTGGGCGTGGTCTCAAAGTGGGCATGGCCTTCTGTCGGAGCAGCGGCCGCTAACGTGGCCGCAGATATTATCTCCACAAATATTATCTCTGACCTTACCACAATAGGTATTGTCTATTTCTTTGAAAATCACTTTAATCATCTCAATCACCTATGCAAAATACCCACTAGCTTAGTCTAACTTTATACAGCCTATCACTGAATAAGGGAAGCTTAGCACAAACAGAAAACCTTCTTCCCACAACAAGAGGGAACAGGAATAAAGAACCACAAAGCTCAGACTCTACACTTCCATATCAAGATGAAGAAGCAGCGAAAATCCCTTCCACCAAGAGAAGGAAATGAAAAGATTCCAGAAACATCATCAGGGGCTACTCACATCTACGACCTCTCAGATAAACAATTCAGAGAGGAAATCTGGAGGAGAGTCGACCTATTACAAGCAACCATGGGACAGACATCCAATAAGTTACGGGAGGAGATGAATGAAGCACTGCAACGGTCTACCAAGAAAATGCAGGAAGAAATGAGAGCAGAAATTTCAAACCTACGAACGAAAGTCACACAAATAAAGGAATCGGTAGGTGAACTAAAAATCTCATTAGATGGCCTCAACAGTAGAATGACTACAGCCGAAGACAGAATCAGCGACCTAGAAGATGAGCTACAGAAAGCTTATAGACAACAACAAATCATGGCCAAAGACCTCAAAATGGCTATAGAACGAATCAGAATCCTGGGGGATGACTTCAAGAGGAACAACATAAGAATCATTGGAGTACCAGAACCACAGGGAAGTAACCCCAATGAAAAAAACACAGTCAAAGACATCATTGCTAAGAAATTCCCAGAGCTGGAGAAGGCAGGCATCCAGATACAAGGAGTCCGAAGAGTACCAGCAAAAAGAGACCCAAATAAAAAGACTCCAAGGCATATCATAGTCAGAATGACAGATGCTATGATAGCGACACAATTCTGCAAGCAGCAAGGTCAAAGAAGGAAATCACATACAAAGGAGCACCCCTCAGATTTACAGCAGACCTGTCAGAGGAAACCCTCCGAGCCCGAAGACAATGGTGGGACATAGTGAAAAAACTCAACAAAATGAATGCCTCACCTAGAATACTTTATCCAGATAAACTCTCACTCAAACTCGAAGGAAACATACACTACTTCTCGGATAAACAACAGCTCAGGAACTTCATAGACTCAAAACCAATCTTGAAAGAAGGTCTAAAGGGGCTACTGTGAGACAAGTAGGAGCCCCATAAGATCAACAAATCCCACAGAAAGATGACACAAAACCCCATCACAATAATCTCTCTCAATGTCAACGGCCTAAAGGCACCTATCAAGAGACACAGAGTGGCAAAATGGATCCGGAAATTAAACCCAACATTCTGTTGCCTGCAAGAAACTCACCTGAACAAACAGAGTAAACATAGACTCAAAGTCAAAGGATGGGAAACAATCCTGCAAGCAAACAACCCCCTTAAAAAAGCTGGAGTGGCCATCCTGGTATCCAACAACATAGATTTCAGGTTGAAAAAGATTAAAAGGGATAGCGAAGGTCATTTTCTGTTTATCAAGGGATATGTACAACAGGAAGAAATCACACTCTTAAACGTATATGCACCTAATGAGCGACCAGCTAAATATTTAAAACAACCCCTAAAGACTTCAAAGAGGACATCACTAACAGCACAGTAGTAGTCGGAGACTTCAATACGGCCTTATCGCCTCTAGATAGATCGACAAGAACAAAACTCAACAAGGAAACACTGACTCTGAAAGAAGAAATTGAAGAGAGAGGCCTAATAGACCTATACAGGACCTTACACCCCAAAAAGAAAGAATGCACATTCTTTTCCAGTGCACACGGAACATTTTCTAAAATAGACCAAGTACTGGGCCCAAGAACATACCTCCATAGAATCGGAAAAATAGAAATTGTATCAACCATCTTTTCAGACCACGATGCGCTGAAGATAGAAGCTAACCACTCACCGACACGGAGAATCAAATCAAACACTTGGAAATTAAACAATTCAATGTTGAACAATGAGTGGGTCAGGAAGGAAATCAAGGAAGAAATCAAAAAATACTTAGAAACAAATGAGAATGAAGACACTAGCTGCCAAAACCTATGGGACGCAGCTAAAGCCGCGATAAGGGGAAAATTTATAGCTCTACAAGCATTCCTCAGGAAGGAAGAAAGGGCCCACATAGACAGCTTGACTTCACGACTCAAGACCTTAGAAAAGGACCAGAAAAAGGAACCCAAACCAGACCGAAGGAAAGAAATAATAAAAATTAGAGCAGAAATTAATGACATGGAAACCAAAAGGACAATCCGAAAGATCAATGAAACAAAGAGCTGGTTCTTCGAGAAAATAAATAAGATTGATAAACCGCTAGCAAGACTCACAAAGAAAGAAAGAGAGAAAACTCTAATAAATCGAATCAGAAATGAAAAGGGGGACATCATAACAGAAACCAGTGAGATTCAAAAGATCATTAGAGACTAGTTTGAAGTCTATATGCCACAAAACAGGAGAACCTAAGAGAAATGGATGGATTCCTCGATTCCTACAATCTCCCAAGACTGAACAAAGAAGACTTGGAATACCTGAATAGACCCATCAATGTTAAGGAAATTGAAACTGTAATCAAAAACCTGTCCCAAAACAAAAGCCCAGGCCCAGATGGTTTCACTGGCGAATTCTTCCAAACATTTAAAGAAGACCTGTTGCCTGTTTTCCTCAAACTTTTCCAGGAAATTGAAAAAACAGGAACTCTCCCAAACAGTTTCTATGAAGCACACATCTCCCTAATACCAAAAGCAAACAAAGACACCACTAAGAAAGAAAATTACAGACCAATATCCCTGATGAACATCGATGCGAAGATCCTCAACAAAATACTAGCAAATAGGATCCAACAACTCATCAAAAAGATCATACATCACGATCAAGTGGGATTCATCCCAGGGATGCAAGAATGGTTTAACATTCGGAAATCAATCAACATAATCCACCATATCAACAAAAGTAAAGATAAAAACCATGTGATCATATCAATAGATGCAGAGAAAGCATTTGACAAGATCCAACATCCTTTCATGATGAAAACCCTCGCCAAAATGGGGTTTGGAGGAACTTTCCTCAAGATAGTTGAAGCCATCTATCACAAGCCTACGGCAAGCATTATCCTCAAAGGGGAAAAACTAAAGGCCTTTCCTCTCAGATCGGGCACAAGACAAGGATGCCCACTCTCACCACTCCTCTTCAATATAGTACTGGAAGTACTTGCGATATCTATTAGACAAGAAAAATAGATTAAGGGCATCCAGATAGGAAAGGAAGAAATCAAACTCTCACTATTTGCAGACGATATGATACTATATCTAGAGAAGCCTAAAGCCTCTACTAAGAAACTCTTAGAAACAATAGATTTATACAGTAAAGTTGCAGGCTACAAAATCAATACCCAAAAATCCATGGCCTTCATATATGCAAACAATGAGGCAGAAGAAAGGGTCACGAAAAAAGCAATCCCATTCACAATCGTGCCCTAGAAAATCAAGTACCTCGGAATCAGCTTAACCAAGGAAGTAAAAGACCTATACAAAGAAAACTATAAAACGCTACTCCATGAAATCAAAGAAGACATGAGGAAATGGAAACATATACCCTGCTCGTGAATAGGGAGAACCAATGTTGTCAAAATGGCAATACTCCCCAAAGCATTATATAGATTCAACGCGATCCCTATAAGGATACCCATGACATTCTTCAAAGAAATGGATCAAGCAATCTTAAAATTCATATGGAACAACAAACGTCCAAGGATAGCTAAAACAATTCTTGGGAAAAAGACGATGGGAGGCATCACCCTCCCCAACCTCAAACTTTACTACAAAGCAGTAACAATTAAAACAGCATGGTACTGGAACAAAGTCAGAGCCGTAGACCAATGGAACAGGGTGGAATATCCCTACACACAACCCCAAATGTATGATCATCTAATCTTTGATTAGGGAGCAAGAGATGTGAAGTGGAGCAAGGAAAGCCTCTTTAACAAATGGTGCTGGCACAACTGGACAACCACGTGCAAAAAAATGGGCTTAGACCTTGACCTGACACCATGCACAAAAGTCAGATCAAGATGGATTAAAGACCTCAACATTAGACCACAAACCATAAGGTACATTGAAGACAAGGTCGGCAAAACCCTCCACGATATTGAAGATAAAGATATCTTCAAAGTTGACACAGAACTAAGCAATCTAGTAAAAACAGAGATCAACAAATGGGACTACATTAAACTAAAAAGCTTCTGCACCGCAAAAAATACAGTGACCAGAATACAAAGACTATCCACAGAATGGGAAAGGATATTTACACAATACACATCAGATAAGGGGTTGATATCAATGGTATATAAAGCACTGGTTGAACTCTACAAGAAGAAAACATCCAACCCCATCAAAAAATGGGGCGAAGAAATGAACAGAAACTTTACCAAGGAAGAAATACGAATGGCCAAAAGGCACATGAAAAAGTGTAGCCAAAAGTGCTCTATATCACTAATCATCAGAGAGATGCAGATCAAAACAACCATGAGATACCACCTCACACCACAGAGACTAGCACACATCCAAAAGAACAAAAGCAACCGCTGTTGGAGAGGATGTGGTGAAAAAGGGACCCTTCTACACTGCTGGTGGGAATACCAACTGGTTCGGCCCTTCTGGAAAACAATATGGACGACTCTCAAAAAATTAGATATTGAGCTCCCATTTGACCCAGCAATACCACTGCTGGGAATATATCCCAGAGAAGCAAAAAAGTATAATCAAAACGACATCTGCACATGTATGTTCATCACAGCACTGTTTACAATAGCCAGAATCTGGAAAAAACCCGAATGCCCTAGAACGGTGACTGGTTGAGGAATCTTTGGTACATCTATACAATGGAATACTATGCAGCTGTTAGAAAAAAGGAGGTCATGAATTTTGTATTTAAGTGGATCGGCATGAAAAGTTTCATGCTGAGTGAAATGAGTCAGAAACAGAGAGACAGACATAGAAAGATTGCACACATCTATGGTATATAGAATAACAGAGTGGGAGACTAACACCCAAGAACTGTAGAAATAAGTACCAGGAGGTTGACTCCATGGCTTGGAGGCTGGCCTCACATTCTGGGGAAAGGGCAACTCAGAGAAGGGATCACCAACTTTAATGCAGTCGAAGGCCATGTGGGGGAAGGGAATTGCGGGCTGAATGAGGGTTAGAGACTGAGCACAGTGGCCACTCAACACCTTTATTGCAAAACACAACAGCTAATTAGAGAGAGAGAACAGAAGGGAATGCCCTGCCACAGTGGCAGGGTGGGGTGGGGGGAGATGGGATTGGGGAGGGTGGGAGGGATGCTGGGTTTACTGGTGGTGGAGAATGGGCACTGGTGAAGGGATGGGTTCCCGAACTTTGTATGGGGGAAGCATAACCACAAAAGTGTATACATCTGTAAATGTACCCTCATGGTGATTCACTAATTAAAAATAAATAAATTTAAATAAAAAAAATACTGAGTTTTGTGTTGAAATATAGAATGTAATCAAGGTAAAGAGAAAATGAAGTGAAATTTATCAGCTACATTGGCGGGGGCGGGGGGCGGGGGGTGGGAGGTATACTGGAGTTTTTGGTGGTAGAATATGGGCACTGGTGAAGAGACGGGTGTTCGAGCCTGTATAACTGAGACATAAGCCTGAGAACTTTGTATCTTTCCACATGGTGATTCAATAAAATAAATAATTAAAAAAAGACAAGTGAAAAAGTGTTCTTCATCACTAATCGTCAGGGAGATGCATATCAAAACAACAGTGAAATATCATCTCACACCATAGAGACTGGCACACATTCAAAAGAACAAAAGCAACCGGTGTTGGTGTGGATGTATGGAGAAGGGGACTCTCCTTCACTACTGGTGGGAATGCTGACTGGTTCAGCCCTTTTGGAAAACAATATGGATGTTTTTCAAAAAATTAGAAATTGAGCTTCCATTTGACCCAGCAATACCACTTCTAGGAATATATCCCAGAGATGCAAAAAAATACAGTAGAAATGATATCTGCACTTGTATGTTTATTGCAGCACTATTTTTTTTTTTTTTGCTTTTTGGGTCACACCTGGCGATACACAGGGGTTACTCCTGGCTCTGCACTCAGGAATTACCCCTGGCAGTGCTCAGGGGACCATATGGGATGCTGGGATTCGAACCCGGGTTGGCCGCGTGCAAGGCAAACGCCCTACCCGCTGTGCTATCACTCCAGCCCCAATTGCAGCACTATTTACAGTAGCCAAAATCTGAAAAAAATCCGGGTGCCTGAGAGCAGATGACTGGTTAAAGGAACTTTGGTACATCTACACAATGGAATACTATGCAGCTTTTAGAAAAGATGAAGTCATAAAATTTGCATACTCTCCATGTCAATCCATGGTCACTGGTGGAGGGATGGGAACTCAATCATTGTATGACTGAAACGAAATCATTAACGTTTGTCAGTCTGTAACTGTTTATCACAGTGATTCATTAAAAAATAATAATAAAACATTTTTTAAAAGAAAAAATAACAGCAACAACATGGATGCTTCTGGATGGGTTTCTATTAAGTGAAATAAATCAGAAGGACAAAGACAAATATCAGCTGATTTCACTCCTTGTGGGTCATTGAGATACAAAGCATGGGAACAGAGAAAATCGACAAAAGGAAACAATTCTGTAGACAAATCATAGAGTTTTAGTTATCAGAGGGAGCAGCCAATGGACTGTAGAGGGATAGTGACATTTTGGTGTTATTGTTATGTGCTAACATGCCTTTGAAGAGGCATGAAATTACACCCCTAAAGCACACCATCATGTAAACTAATGGTATCTCATTAAAAATGAAAGTTAAACGAAGTAAAACAAAAAAATTTCTTCAGCCTTTTTCCCCCTTGCAGTTCCTATCTGCCTGAAGCAGAAATATGCTCCCCACTCCCAAAAAAAAAAAGAAAAAAGAAAAAAAAGAAAAGAAGAGGAACCACACAGGATCAAGTGTACGTTGGTATCTGTATCTATTTATTTATTTCTTTTATGACTCCAGAGATACAACTCAGGGCAACACAGAATTGGGTAAGTGCTCTACTGCTGATCCGCATTCCTCACCCAGTACCTGCGTGAGGAATTTATTTATTATTAAATCAAGCAAGTTATTTATTAAATAACTTTATTAAATCAAGTAAGTTAACAAATGATATAACTTCTATGGGCAAGGTATATAAATGAATATCAGAATATCTTTATGTTTTCACTGAAGGTACCAAAGGAATTCATTGTCCTTTACTACACTTTGTAATCACCAAGTGTAGATAAATGAAACAAACAAATAAACACTTTGGGGGGGTGGGGAGGTCACATCTGGCAATGCTCAGGGGTTACTCTTGGCTCTGCACTCAGGAAATAAGCTGGCAGTGCTTGGGGACTGTATGGGATGACAGCAACTCAACCCGGGTTGGCAGCATGCAAGGCAAACACCGTATTTGCTGTACTGTTGCTCCGGCCCCGGAAAAAAAATAAAAAAATTTTAGTAGCTGCATTATACCTAGATATCTTCATGAGATATCAGTCAAATTTAATGAAGGCGGCTGGAGGGATGGCAATAGGACAGAGTGAGGTACTTGCCTTGCACATGACTGAACCTGGTTTGGTCACCACATTAGTTCCCTGGAACCCCACCATGAGTGATCCCTGAGCTCATAGCTGGGATCACCGCCAGGTGTGGGCCCCCCAAAACTAACCAAAAAACAAGTTTAATGAAGTCGTTAGCATTTTACATTCTATTCACTCCACAAATATCTAGCCCACATTATTAAGTGCCAGGTACCATGGCTAGGGAAACTTATAAGCAGCACCTTGTGCCTGTCTGAAGCTCACTCTAATAGGATTTTTTTTTTAAAAAATTTTGGCTTTTTGGGTCATCTCTGGCGATGCACAGGGGTTACTCCTGGCTCATGCACTCAGGAATTACTCCTGGCGGTGCTGGGAGACCATATGGGATGCTAGGAATTGAACCCGGGTCGGCCACATGCAAGGCAAAAGCCCTACCCGCTGTGCTATTGCACCAGCCCCTAATTGGATCTTAAACGCAGGAACATTGAATGAAAAGAATAGATTCCTAATCTACCCACTAATTTCAGGAGGTTCCTCCGGTGACGGCTAAATTGAATTAGCTTTAACTAATACTGGATTGGAGACGCAGCTCTAGCATTAAGTTGTTGCTTAACCTCTCCGGGCCTAAGGGACGATGTTGTCAATTTTTTAAAAAATAAAAGACCCTGAAATCACTTACACCCAGGTCTTGCTTATAGGAGTCTGGTCTGATTTATTGAGCACTGCTGATCGTTGCTATTTACAAAGAGCACAAAGAGCTACTTTGTGCTAGGGCTTCATAGCTGCGGCCCAGCAACAAAAAAGACTTTCCCATGGAATGCTTTCTCAGTACCTAGGAACCTTTTCACTCCACTGTTTTTATTGTTGTTGCTATTACTAAAACAAATCTCTTCCAAATAAAAAGTGTGTTCCCCCAAACAGACATGCTGTTTGTTTCTCCCTATTTTTGCCATACCAACAGCCAACAGCTTTGGCTCTGGCACTTGGCCGGCTGAGCTCTGGGAGGAGGTACAATCCTGAATCCCGTTTTAAATCTCAACTCATCCCTGCAAGATCCTGGTCAAATCCGGTGCCCCGAGACCTAAGTTGTTGCCTCCGAAGCCCCGCCCTCTGCCGGGCACCCGTCAGCACGCCTTTATCCGATTGGCTTACTCGCCAGCTCGCCAGACTCACTGTATCCAATCAGCATGGCGTTTGTTGAGCCGCTTCGGCAACCGACGTACACAAGGGGCTGGAGCGTCCCGGGGACAGTGCGCGAGGTCAGGCCATGAACTTGGGGTAAGAAGGGACCGGGAAAGTGGTTGTCCGCGGAGAGGCTGGGTTGGTGCTTGGAGTCCTTCGTGCATAACCAGTGTGGCCCTCCCCGTCAGAGCTGCGTGCTTGCCTCTGGGCAGTGGACACGCGCCGAGGTCGGCCTTCGTCCCCGCAGCCCTGTCCCCAGCCGCAATCCGTTACTCGCTGTCGGGGAGCGCCTGTCCCGGCCGCTCGGGGTGGGGAGGGGCGGGAGGCCCGGAGGAGGGAGGCAGGCAACGCGGGCAAGCGGGAGCTGACGTTTTCGAGCTTCCCGGGCGGGAGCAGCGCTGTCCCAGGCCCGGGTCTTGGCCACTCGGCCTCTGGCGTCTCTGCAGGAGCGTCGGGAAGCCCCTCCGGTTTCCAGGACTCGGGTATTGTCAGTGCTTGGCACCGCCCTCATTCAGTAGTGGCGGCGTACAAAACGCTTTTTGGCCTGTTGTTGTTCGCTCGGAAATTTTATATATGTGGGGGAAGGGGGGGGCACATCTGATGGTGTCCAGGGTTGCTCCTGGGGCTCGGGGGACCGTATGTGGCACCGGGGTTACCTGCGTGCAAGGCGAGCCGCCTTTACCCTCCCTGTACTCTCTCTCCAGCTCTAGAAATTCAATATTTTAAAATGAAGTCACCAGCCTCAGATTGTTGCACGTCGTCGAGCAAGTCGCAGTTGTAGAATCTAGGGGCTTAGGGTAGACGTCACTGCCCCCGGGGGGAGTGGACAGTGCCGTGCTGCTGACGGGAGTTTTGTGGCCTCGTTTAAGAGCTGGGGACATTTTCCCCAGGTGGACGAACTGCTGCCAGTGCTGCCGCTGCGAATCCCTCAAAAGCTAATTTGTGCACAGGCTGCTCTTCAGTAAATGAGTTTGAGGGGCTTTGGTTTCTCCTGGCTCAGCAGCACTGGGACTTTGTATTCCCAGCGGGACGTTTCCCAGCCTTCCTCTTTGTTGAGTGCCCGGCTGGTTTTTGTTTTGTGTCCTGGCTTTCACTTTTGTCCCTCGTGATGGAGACGGCTACATGGATACATACTTGCGCATTCCCCTCGTGTGTAGAAAACTGGCTTACTGTGTGACTTGCCTTTTTGTTTTCAGGAGGGTTTTTATTTAGGCTTCCACCGTTTGGCCTGTTTCGTGGGCTCTGCCTGCTGTTAACTTTGTGGTCTTGCACTTGACGCGCAGGAATGAAGTATAGCAACCAGGCTACAGGTTTATTGCTTTGATTGCAAGTGTCTCTAGACGTGAATGTCTTATTAGCAATATTCAAAATCGTGGGTCACTGTGCTCAAGTGGATAATAACCCTTGTGATAAATTTTGAAGCTTTTTTAGATGATGCCCTAGCACTTAACAGATTATGTGTTTATCATGTCACATTTATGAAACTAGTAAATTACATTATTGAAAAGTTTCAGAGATTTTTTTTATCCCAGTAACTGTTAGATCTATCTTTGTTTGGGAGAAATGGTTTAAATTAAAATAATGGTTTAATTTTTCATACAGGTCTTGTATTCATTCAAAGGAACACATTTACTTTCAAACTAAAAATGATCATGTCTGGCTAGTTGCTATGAAAAATGACAGTCCTTTCTTTTATTTTTCAGAGATGGTTTAAAGCTTGAAACTGAATTGTTGGATGGAAAAACCAAGCTAATATTGTCTCCATCTGGTATGCTGTGCTATTGGAAAACTAAAATATTAATTTAAAAAGCTACATAAAATTTTTAAGTTTAACAAAGTTTTGCTTTTAATACTTATGTTTAAATAATATATTGAAAGAATTCTCTAACTTCCTCAGATTTATTTTAGCAGATTATATCGCTGTTTACCACTGTCAGTATTAACTTTTATTAATAAAATTATAGGGCTGGAGTGATAGCACAGCGATTGGGCATTCAGCTTTCACACGGCCGACCCGAGTTCGATTCCTCCGCCCCTTCAGAGAGCCCAGCAAGCTACCAAGAGTATCGACCCCAAGTGGCAGAGCCTGGCAAGCTACCCGTGCATATTGGATATGCCAAAAACAGTAACAATAAGTCTCTCAGTGAGAGACGTTACTGGTGCCCGCTCGAACAAATCGATGAGCAATGGGATGACAGTGACAGTGAATAACTTTATGAACATGTCCATAATTTTTAAATTTTTTGGGGGGTGGGCTACACCTGGTGATGCTCAGGAGTTACTCCTGGCTCTGCTCTCAGGAATTACTCCTGGCGGTGCTCCAGGGACCATATGGGATGCTAAGCATCAAGCCCCGGTTGGCTGCATGTAGGGCAAGTGCCTTATCCACTGCACTATCACTCCAGCCCCATGTTCATAATGTTTAATGTCTTTGCATATAACTTGTGAATGCTTTTATTTTCACATAGCAAATATATTTCTTGTTTGAAGAATGTAATTTCTATAATTTTTAAATCTAATGGTTGTATTATTAGAGGAAATTAAATGTATGCCTAGATCACAATTGCTGAGGTCATTCTTAGTATTAATTTTAAAATTAGTATACTTCAGTGGTATTCTTATTTTTCTTTTTTCCTTGTTTTGCATGTACTTATACCTTGGAAAAATAAAACAGAAAAGTTTGAACAGCATTCCAAATTAATTAAAACACTTAGGCATAACTTAAATTAAAGGCTTTAGGGATTGATATTTCGTACTAACATCTTGGTACTAATTAGAATTTTCTTTTATGACTGCCTTAGTTTGGTTTTGGTTGATAGTTTGGTAATTTTTTTTTCTTTTGTAGAACATAAATCAAAACTTTCTGTGAAGGTAAGCCAGATACCTTTGTCATGATGTGTTTCATATGTAAGCTGAAGTTTTCTTTATAATAGTTTGAAAATCATGCTGTCAAAAATAATGAGTTTGCAGTGATGATAATAAGTGATTGTTCATTTTCAGAATCATCCATCCATTCATGGACATGAAATAATTTTCAGCATAAAAGCCTTACTGAATCCTATCCTCACTGCTTTCCAATAAAATATTCTGTGGTGATGGAAATGTGGGTTGGAGAAATAGTACAGATGTTGATGTGCTTGCCTTGCATGTGGCTGCCTCAGGTTCAATTCGCTGCACCACCTATGGTCTGATAGCACCACCGGGAATGCTGCCTGAGCATAGAGCCAGGAGTAATCCCTGAGTGCCGGTGTGTCCCAAAACTAGGGGGAAAAAAGTTCTAAAGTTAATACCTTCCTTTATAATAGTCACTACTAGCCACATGTGAAGTTGTGCACTTAAAATATGAATACGGTGACTAAGGAAATATATTTAAAACTATTGGGTAGTCTAGTGCCAGAGAGCTCTCAAAACAGTCAGGGGGGCTGGAGAGATAGTACAATGGGTCAGGTACTTGTCAGTATATACCTGACCTGGGGTCATTCCCTGGCACCACATACGGTCCCCCGGGAATAGCCAGGAGTGATCCCTGAGCACAGAACCAGTAGTAAGCTCTGTGCACAGCTGGGTATGTTCCAAAAGCAAGAAAAAAAAAAAGTTGGATGGTAAACAAGGAAGCAAAATTAAACATTAAAACAAATACTTTATATACTTGTATTCTGTTTCCTAAGTCAAGTATGCATATCTGATTTAGAATTTTAAATTTTGGTCCTGGCATTGGAACAGAGCCTCACATGCAAGTGAGTGCTCTGCTGCTGAGCTACATTCTAGCACCTGATTTAGACATTCTGACATGCATTTAGCTTTCTTCTTCAAGAAATCATACTTTAATAATAACTTTTCTTTAAATTACTTGATCAGGAACCCACAGTGCCTTTTTTTCTACAAAATTTATCATTAATGTAAAAATTTTTGGTACCACTACTTTTATTGTTTCTTCTTTCTTTTTCTATTTTAGGTTAACATCAGCAGAATTTTCCCTTTTTCCTCTTTCATAACTGTAGCCCCCCTTTTTCTTAATCTTTGTGGCATCTTGTTTATATCTGTAATAAACACAGTTTGAATGACCTGAAAATTTTCCTTTCAATCTTGATCACTTGATCACTTTCCTATTTGCTTCAGGTTTAATCAAAATAAAGTTACTGATTAACCAGCATATCAATGACTTGATAAATGAATAATGATGATCAGAGTAATTTCACAGGCTACCTTTAAAATCTTTTATTTATGTGTGTGTATGTATAGTAGTACATTGTTATTGTATATTCTCTTTATTGCAGAATAAAGATAGCATATTTCTTCCCAACCCTATTAAAATCTGAACTGTTTGAGTCACATTAATAAATTCAGTGCCAACTTTAGACTTCTAGATAAACTGCTTATAGTAGTTGGTTTTTGTTTATCCCTGGGCCTGTACCTTATTTCACATGTTCATTCTTCAACTGCGCTCCTTCAGTGGATTTGCTATTTTCACATTTGGGAAGACATGTCTTTGTTTTGAGGGAGGAGTTATATTTGGTTATGTTCAAGGGCTACTCCTAACTGTTCTTGAAGTTTGCTCCCAGTAGCACCTGGGGTACCGTGCAGTGCCAGGCCCTCAGGGCCTTCTTGTATGTAAAGCATACACTCAGTGCATTGAGCTGACTCCCTGGCCCATGTCCGCTAACTCAGAATACCTGGAGGTCCCCTTATCCTCTTTTATTCCTAGGCTTAGGCTTTAGATAGAACCATTTCAAAATTCTAGGAATATTTCATCCTAGGATTCCTTTCCCCGCCAAGTACCTATGTGTCTGAGTTAATACTGATCTGTCTTAAAGCTAATTGTTGAATTTATCCCTCTTGTTTTGGGAACACCAAAATATTAATGCATGGTAACTGAAGTGATGGATAGATTAACTTGCTTGGTTGTGATTATTTCACAACGTATGAATAAATAAGTTTATATGTTATATGTTTGCATACACACAACTTAAAATGATCATTTATACTCATTAAAACTGGGGGTGGGGCTGGAGCGAGAGCACAAAGGGTAGGGCATTTGCCTTGCACACGGCTGACCTGGGTTCAATTCCCAGCATCCCATATGGTTGCCCGAGCACCACCAGGAGTGATTCCTGAGTGCATAAGCCAGGAGTAACCCCTGTGCATTGCAGGGTGTAACTCAAAAGCAAAAAAAATTTAAAAAGAAAAAAAGCTGGGAGAAATATAAAGGTAATAGTTACATGTTTTAATACAGATTTTGAGGGCTTTCTCTTATTTAGACATTGCCAGAATCTTCCTCATTCTTTTCTTTGCTCTTTAAATAAGAAAACAAACACTGATGAGTACTGCTTGCCTTTCTTTTTAATTTTAACCAGGTTTTAAATTTACCAAGTTTTAATTCCACAACTCAGGTTGAATTCACTTTTCTGTAAGTTATATATGAACTCAAGTAGCTTTTCTTTTTTTCCTTCCACTAAGGTAAGTTTCTGAATGATGATGCCACAACACCGAGGAGTTTTTTTTCCTTTCTCATAGTTGAATTACTATCACTTACACACTGTGTTTTCTCTTTAAACACAACTGAACTCTTTAATACCTGTGCAGTTGAAAAATTTCTTGGTTTTATCAAATTTTCTGCATTTTTCTATGGCGAAAATGAATATGAAGATGGTTACTAGCTTTATTTCTTAAGCTTATATGAAGAGAACTAAAGGAAATATTAATAATTTGTGTCATGGGCAATTTACAAATTACAAAATTATGTCTAAAATTGTCTCACAAATTATAGAAGCTTTTGTATTTTTTTCCATTAATATTCATGTGAGAATCAGTAACTTGCTAAAAGGTGTTTGTAATATTAGTATGAAGTCATACTTTTTTTTTAGTGTTTCTGATTTTTTTTTCTGGTCTTGGAATTCTGCCCCACATCCTGAAATTACGTTTCAAAGATGTAGTTATGAAAGTATTAAGCAAACATATTGTATACTGTCTTTGTTTTTTGAAAAATGTTGATAGAATTAAACTGGATAAAAAAAGATGCCCTATTAAAATGTTTATGATCTGAGGACCGTATTGATGTGTTAGACTATACTGAATCTAGTAAACACATATGAAATTGTTTTGTCTAGGTTGGTTTATCCTACTGAAAAGAATGTAATTATTTGGTTGGTCACAATTTTTTGCTGCTTGTATTCATTGTTTTTTCCTGGTGGTAAGCTCCTAAAGAAAAAGTTATGTAAAATCTAGACCATGTTTTCCTGAAGTAGGGTAGCATCAGATCAATACTTATAACAATATACATGTAGAATGAGGGATCAGAACAGTAGTACAGTGGTAGGACTTGGCATTGCCCTTGGCCAACTGGGTTTGATCCCCAGCATCCCATATAGTTCCCCAGGCCTACTAGGAATAATCCCAGAGAGCAGAGCCAGGAGTAAGCGCTGAGCACTGCTGGGTGTGGCTCAAAAACACCAATACCATATTTATTTATTTGTTTGTTTATTTATTTAGTATAAGTAACGAATAGGGGAAGTCACTTAGAGACCAGAGAGGGATGGTGAGTTTAGTTCTGGACATGCTAAGTTTGAAATGACAATTAGAAACCCAGTGGAAATATTGCAGAGACAGATGGAACCTGATGGGGAGTCATCTATCCTAGAAACATACGTTCGGGGGACATCAGTATAAGGATAATATTAGAACCACAAAATGACATTGTGAAGCTAGTGAAGAATTTAGAAGGGGGATCTGGCATTGAGTTCTGGACACACCAATTTTAAGAGATCTGAGAAAAGAGGAGAAGTCAGAAAAGACTGAGATGGAATAGTAACTGAAGTTGTTGCTCAAAGAGTGTGAGAGTTAATAAACGTTGGAAATGTGTGACTGCCAGGTAGCATAAAGGGTTAGTTTGTTATTCTTCAGGGTGAATTTAGGTGAAACCAGGTAGTGTGACTGTTTTTCTCTTTGAGTCAGACACTAAGTAGGTGTAGAGTTAGGTTTTTACCATGTTTGAGATTTTTTTCCTAAGCATAACTAAGAAAATTAAAAACAAAAGATTAACCATTTTAGTTGGTTGTAGAATTTGAAATTGATAAGGAGAGAAGTGTCAACGGTAGGTGTTTGACAAGATTATAGTATCAACAGATTATAAATCCCTGCATAACTAATGAACTATTGGAACTGGGATATATGTGGAACAATCTGAAAAAATACTAGGTAATGGTTATTGTAAAGACATTGAGCAATTGCAGTTTTGGGTGGATGCCACCATTGAGGAGCTAGAGAGATAGTACAGGGGATAAGATTCGAATTTCTTGTTCGAATCTGAAGGCACAACATATGGTCCCCTGAGCACTCTCCCTTGGACCCACTCCCAAAGAGAGGAAATTAGTAACTAAGGTAGCATGAAGGACAGAAATCTAGAAATGAATAGTTTAAGGAAATGGGAGACATTTAAGAAAATCCTTGTGGTTATGGAAGTACCTATAATTAATCAGGAGTTACGTTATAGAGAGGGATGGTGATTTATGAGCTAAATTATTAAGGGAATAAGGGCCATAGCCTATGATTGAATAAAGATGTATCTATGGCATAATGACATGAAATTCAAAAGAGTAGAATGGAGTTGTCTGTTCCTATAATAACTAGAATCAGAATTCTGTATCCTGAGGGTCTGGAGAGATAGTACAGCAGGTCTGATGTTCGCCTTCCACTTGGCCAACCTGTATTTGATCTCTGCCATCCCTTATGGTCCCCCAGCACCACCAGGACTAATTCCTGAGCAAAGCCAGGAGTATTTGGTATGGCCCAAAAACAAAAAAAATTTTGTATCCTGAAAATCTATTATTCAGAAATAAATTCCAGTTGATGAAGCTTTCAAGTAAAGATTTGCAAAGATTAATGTTAGTTTCTTATCAATATATTCTCTATGTAGCAAAAATGGCAGAAAAGTTCAGAGGCCTGACTTTTCACAGTATATATATAAATAAAAGTAATTGTTGTTTTCATGGGCTGTTAGTAAAGACTAAGTTTCTGATGTTTTAACAGATGGGAAATAAGGCCAAGATTGTGAAACGTCCTTTGAGACCTAAACAAAATGGACACGTTATAAAATCAACACAAAATACTTGTATCAGGAGTGAAAAACCTTTGCAAAAGAAGAGAATCGGTTCAGAAACCTCACTGGAAAAAGGTGAAAATAATATGACTTTTTCACCCACTAAGGATTTATGCAAGCAGTATGCAGATAAAGATTATCTTCATCTCCAGAAAGAGATTTCACCTGCAACCCCTAATACACAGAAGACTAGAAACACCATAAATGCAGCTGGACTAGCTAAACAGAAGCCTTACAAGGAACATGTTATAGATAAGAACATGAAGAGTGATTTGGTGTTTCTAACACAAGACCAGCTACAACAGATTCTGATGACTGTAAACCAAGGAAGTAGAGCTCCTTCCGTGATTGACAATGAAAAGGATGAAACAAGTGAGAGTTTTCTAAAGTTTCATTTGATGCTAATTATGATTTATATGTTTTAGAACTTTAGACTCATTTGAATTTTACAAATTGCTTCTTAAAATTTTCTTGGTAGTGGTGGTGGTGGGGGTGAGGGTGGTCTTTGGGGTCATCCCTGGTAGTGCAAAGAGCTCATTCATGGCTCTGCTTAAGAACCATACTGGTGCTGGGTATCAAATCCGGGTAGCTCTTTTATCCAAGGCAGGTAGGTGCCTTTCCTGCTGTACTGTCTCTCCAGCCCTGACTCTTAAATTGCACTATAACAACAAAAAAATATTTTGAAACAATTGCTCTTTTAGAGAATATACCTTTTTTAAACAAATGTTTTTTGAGTCACATCGGCTGTGCCTAGGACTTAATTCTGGTTCTGTGCTTAGGTATCATTCCTGGTGGGCTCAGGGAACCATATGGAATGCACGTGTCAAACCCAGGTCGGCTGCTTGCAAGGCGAGTGCCCTACCTGCTGTAAAACCCCTACAGCTAGACTTTTATAGTTATATTTTTAAGAAACAATTTATATTTTAAGATTAATATTTTTAGATTACTGGAGAGAATAGAATTTTCATGGGACCTTAAGACCCCCAATTTTTATGAATTCTAGAGAGTACAACAAAGTTGTACTAAAAAACAAAACAACAACAAAAAACCCAGTAAGACAATACCCTGAAAATAACTAGCTTTTCTAATGAAAATTCAGGGGATCTTACTATGAAGATTTTGACTTGAGTTGCTGGAAAAGATTACTTCCTGGGCCCCATGGTAAGGGCTGGCTGCACTATATATTTTTAAAAGTAAACTATTTAGAAAGTATGAGCGAGAAAAGAAGAAAGGAGGGAACCCTGTAAAGTAAAAGAAAGGAATTACACACCCTAAATTGAGAATGATTTCCATGTGGAATGCAGCTCTAATCTCTTTGATCAGTGTAAAACACTGATTTACAAGTAGTATCGTATGCACTCTCTTTAACCAGTCAGGTCATTGTATTATGCTTTTAAAGACTTCTAATTTCAGCTTTGATCTAAGGAATTGTAAATAAGAATAGAAACAGTATTAGCACTGTTAGGCAGTAGTGAAGTCAAACAGTTTAGGAGGAAGAGATCTTATAACTGATTTAGTAGTAGGTAAATCCATATACTCCTGAGGTGTTCTTGTTGGAGTGATTTATCTTCTAGATGATGATGATGATGATGATGATGGTGATGATAGTGATGGTGATGGTGATAGTGATTTTGTTTGTTTTGGGGTCTCACCCAGCAATTCTCAAGGGTTATTGCTGGCTCTGCACTCAGGAATTAGTCCTGGTGGTGCTCAAGGGACAAGATGGGATGCTGGGAATTGAACCTGGGTTGGCTGTGTGCAAGGCAAATACCTTAACCATTGTACAATTTCTCCCGCCCCTCTAGATTGTAAAGTAAGGAAGTTGAATTTTATCTTTAAAACTGGAGGATAGGGCCAGAAAGATAGTATACAATGCAATACGTTTGCCTTGCATTTGGCCGACCCTGATTTGAATCCCCAGTTTCACATACGGTCCATTGAGCACTATCAGGGATAAATCCTGAGTAAAGAACCAGGAGTAGCCCCTGAGCAGTGCTGTGTGTGGCCAAAAACCAAAAATTGTTGTGGAGAACAACAATAAGTTGTAATCAAAGATTGTTCCCACAAAATTTACAGTAGAACTTGCCTAATCTTATGTTCTGCATGTTAAATATACTTTATCTTCACTTGGCTCTCAGGATTTCATATGTGCACAGTATGTAATGTACCATTGATCTAATATTACTGGCTCCAGATTTAGGGAAAATTATAGCCAAAACTGAGTTCTATGTAAAGTATTAGAATGTATATGGCTTAGGACAGGAATAAAGTTTTGGTTCATGGTAACTCTTTCTAATGATTTTATAGCCAAATGAGAAAAATGAACCATGGAATGAGTTTTTCATCAAGCTATTTGTATTCTTTAAGTTTTGATTTATATTATCTATATTTGTAAAATTATTGTTGGCAAGAGGAAATGGAAGGAAGGTTTTGCTGCTTTCTTACATGACCAAAGGGATTGTATGGCTATGGCTGTATATCTGAACCAGAGTCGTTTCCTTTTTCAATAATAAAGAAATCATGCTACTTCAAGGATTGTTGCGAGAGGTAACTAATTAGGTAATATGTAAGACTATTTTAAAAACTATATAGTAGTGTATACCATGTACTGTAGTAGATGTGACTTAATTTTAACTGTACAATTTTACCTCCTAGGTCAGTACCATCTACATTTAAACAATATTCCTAACCAGCCAAAGGATGAGAACATTTTGGGACTACCACAAAAAACTGAGGCTGTTTCATCTGTCCAGGATGAAAATAAATACATTTTTAACAAAACTGAGATCATTAAGGAGAATGAACAGAATGTTGCCATGTATGTTATGTTATTGTAGGTTCATCTTAGAACTATGGTTTTCCTTAACTTGTAAAATATGTATACTGAAGACAAAAATTTATTTCAAGATTTGCCACTTAATATTTAGGATTAAATTGTCTAAAAATGTGTAAGGTTTCTGTCACTTTTTTTTTTTTTTTTTTTTTCAATCAAACCTGTTCTTTATTGAAAGGAATCCATAGTACCTTGGGAATTTGTCCCATTCCTAATGTTAGGCTGAGAGGCCAGCTGCTCTTTGACTCCATCTAGTCGCTGCTGTAGTTCTTCTGATGTTATTTCTCCAGGGGTACCTAGAAGATTATGATCTCTCATTAGCCGATAATCCTCATCATTCAGCTCATTAATAAATTGGTAGTAGGCTTCTTCTCTGTGGAGACGCTCTTGCTGCCATCTTCTCTCATTTTCATGGCGATTGTGGTCTTGAGATGAAGTCTGTTCACCACCGTCATCTGATCTAGATCTAGACTGGTTCATACTGAGATTCCTGGTCTTATTGTCCTTTCAACTTGTTTCTAACATGTGCGATGGTGTCCATCTTCCCACTCTTTGTGTCTCTGAGCGCTGCCCATCTCTTCCCCACCAAGCCTCGAGTAACGGTTTCTGTCACTTTTGTCTTAGAGAAACTGTCTGGAAACCAGCTGACATATTCAGTACTTTGGGGGAAAGAGAACGAGATAGAAGTTTGTTGGAAGCAAAAAAAGCCCAGTGGAGGAAAGAGCTTGGTAGGTAATTATGACACTTTTTATTATTTTGTTGGCTAAAGTAATATATGTTGGAAATGGATCTTATTTTTCAGTGTGATATTGAAACTCTTATACGCTTGCCATCAGTAATAGTTCTGTGAATGCATAAGAAACTGGTTTCAAATTGTCTTAGGTTGTGTGTTTGATACCTGACATTACATTAATGCTTGCAAACAGCAGTAAGTAAGCATTAATGTAATCAGTAGCCAACTGGAGTCTCGAAGAAGATTCTTAAACTTTTCTTGAGAATATTTTATTTTATCCCATGTTTTCTTATTACTATGGATTTAAAGATGGTTTTATTTAAAGAAAATTTATTAATTATTTAAGGCCAATACTGTTTAATCAGGAATAATCAGTATGATTTCAGTCAGTATATTTCATCTGAAAAACAAACTTTAAGATTTTTGTCAGGCTGTGGACCTTATATCAGGAAATTTAAAATTTTCTATAATGTCTTAAAATATTGACAATAACTGAGAGACTTCCATTCCTTTTTAGATTAAAACTAGGAGTTCAAACATTAGCTTGTAAAATACATGAAGTAACAGTTGAAACTTACTAGAAATAGCTGTACGGAAAGCAGCAAGATGGGTTTAATATTGTACTCTGTTGAGAAGTCCTGTGAGGCAATCAGGATCCCGCTGGAGTTAAGAAAAAAAAAAATAGCCAATTGACGTTGGAGTTAAAAGTAACAGAAGAATAAAAAAATGCATGAGATCTGGTATATGTTTTGTTTGGGTGCTCTGGGCTTGCTCCTGGCTGTGCACCAGGGATTACTCTTAGTGTTGCTGGGGGCGCGTACGGGGTGCCAGAGAACACGATCAAACCCAGGTTATCCATGTACAAGGGAAGCTCCCTGCCTGCTGTGCTATCTCTTTGGCCCCAAGATCTAGTGTATGTTTAAATCAGTTTTATTTTCTTTCATCAAAAAGATTAGCTTATTAAAATACAATACAAAATACAAAAATAAAACTAAAATACTATACAAAATTAAAATACAATGCAAAATACAAAAATAAAACTAAAATACTATACAAAATTAAAATACAATACAAAATACAAAAATAAAATTAAAATACAAAATTTCTAAATTAGAATTGCTTGTACATGATAAGTGTTTTATGCTTTTTTTTTCTTTTTTGAAGAGGCCTCTGAGTAATCCCTTGGGGGCCACTCCTACTGATACTTGGGCTGGATGGTCCAGTGTTTCGGTTCAGTGATGTGCTGGGGACCATCAAAGCTGCAGCCAGTGCTGGAGATTGAACTTGAGGTCTTTCACATGCAGGGGATGCACTCTAGCCCTTTGCCCTATCTCCCAGCCCTTGGAGGGTTTTATATATTTTTTAGTTATTAATTTTTTTCTTGATGCTATCAGAAGAGCACATTTTTGTGGTAGTAATTTTTCATTAATCTTTATGGTAGTAACTTTGTGTTGTTTTTGGGTTACTCCTAGTGGTTGTCAGGCATTGCCCGTTCAGTTCTCTGGAGACCAGGCAATGCTGGGAATTGAACCCAGGCCTCTTGCATGCAGTGCATGTGCACGAGCCCTGTCAGCCAGCCCCCTGGCCCGACACCTCTCAATTTCTTCTTAGACCATTTTTTTTTTTTTGAGGTACTGTGATTTACAATACTGTCAATCATACTTGCCTTGCATATCATTCCAAACCCAAACCCAATCCTGAGAGTGCTGGCTTCCCTCCATCAGGGACCCCTTTCAGTCCTCTCCCCTCACCATGTAAGCTCAGTTCTGTAGGTAAAAGCTTTGGTTCTGATTTCTTTGACAATTTATTGTTCCCTTACTGCATTTTATTTTAACCACATATGGTAAAGATCTTAAAAAAAAACTTTTTAAATTATGGAGTTGGTGACACCTACACACATAAATATATCTCTGAATTTTTTTCAGGAATGTTTATTGAGACATCGTGACTTGCAAAGTTGCTCATAATAGTTGTTTCAGGCATACAGCATTCCAATCCCATTCCCACCACCAATGTCCCCCTTCACCTTATCCCTAATTCCCTCCCATCCCCCCACCTACCCACTTGGCAGGCATATAACAAATTGCTTTGAAAGATTGGTTTCAAAGCTAGGGGTTCCCTAAGCTGTTGCCTGTCCTTGAAGCTCTGTAAAATTTCATCAAATCTGAATGATAATCTAGCAGGATAGAATATTCTTGGAGATTTTCATTTTGGTTGAGTTTTTGTACTATACCCTTCCATATTCTAGCTCATAGAGTTTCATTTGATACCTCAGCTATACATCTAATGGGCTTTCCTTTGTATATAAGTTCCTGTTTTGATCTTGCTGCGTTCAGTATTCTGTCTCTATCTTTGGACTTTTTCATTTTGGATATAATGTCTCTTGGAGTTTTCCAACTTGGATCTATTTTCACTGGACCCTTTGCACCTCTTGGATCTCAGTGATTGTAATCCTCAACTCTGAGAAGTTGTTATCAATGAGTTCTTTAATGTTTCTTCATCACATTTGCCTTCCTGTTCACCAGGGTCTTTGATGATTCTTATATTGTTCTTCTTGAACTTATCCTATAGTTCTCTGGTATGCTGTTCATTTCTTTTTCTTTTTTGAATTTTCTGTTGAGTCACTGTGAGATACACAGTTACAAAGCTGTACATGCTCCTATTTCAGTCAGACAATGTTCCAACACTCATCCTCCACCAATGTACATTTCCCAC
Organism: Sorex araneus; assembly: GCF_027595985.1. Lineage (NCBI taxonomy): Eukaryota > Metazoa > Chordata > Mammalia > Eulipotyphla > Soricidae > Sorex > Sorex araneus. The sequence continues at coordinate 52,624,240 of NC_073305.1, forward strand.
TACCAATGTCTCCAGTTTCCCTCCTGCCACCCCTTTCCACAGCAGGTCTCTATGGCAGGCACTTTTACTTCTTTCTTTCCCTCCTTTTGGGCATGATGAGGGGCGTGTGCACTCGCGGGCTCTCTGAGCGGCTCTGTCTCACCACCCGCGTTTGGTGCTCTGGAACCGCTGTGTGTGGACTGGATGGGGACAGCCGTTGGCCAAACACAGGCTAAGGAAGAACGAGGACCAAGCTGGTTGCTGATTAGTTACCGTTTATTCAAATCTTCCATCTTTCTCATCTCCTGCACTCCCACCTCCGTCCTCTATCTGCATCTGCTGCAGCCTCTCTCATCTCTCTCCTCCCTTTTCCTCTCACCCTTGCCCCTAGGCTACACACTGCCAGGTAGCAAAATCAACATAAGAAAGCCCTTCCTGTGGGCTGTCTGGTTCAAAGGGAAAACAACCTAGGGCATTCCAGAGCCCTTCCTCACTGCCAGTAGGCAAGATACCTCTTAAGGGTTTTTTCCTCTCCTTATTCCAAACACTCATTAACATCTTAATATTAGTTATTTTTGTATGGACATAGCAAGAGATACATTGAGGCTTGCAAGGCAGCTCTCCTGGCAACATCTTGCCACAGACTCAGACTGCAGCACTCAGGCCAGATTAATCATTCCTCACCCTAGCAGGGTCCAAATCTAGTTATCATTGTTTGGATCATGGCAACATTTGTCCAAGACCAAGCTCTTAACTTATAGTTAAGCATTAGGCACTTTGGCCAGGCCCATCTCGATGCCAGGGTAGCACACAACTCACCGCTTGCCCTGGGTCTGTCTCCTCCCTCGTCAGGACCCTGCTTTTGGGGGTGCTAGGAAGTAAGGGCAGTTGAGGCGTAGGTGGAGAGAACAGATGCCCAGGAAGAAAATATCATGTAAAGTCAAATGACTCCCAGGTTACAAAAGCATAGCATCTGCTAAGTCTTCCTGTGTCCATGCAAAAAGGACATTACTCTGAATAAACTATGCAAAGGACTCAAGGAGAAGAGAAAAACAACATTTACAAGTCAACAGAACACTAAGAAAGAAGTTACAAATAAAGAGGAACGGGAGCACTGTAGCAGGAGTAACCCAATAAACCTAAATTACCTGAGGCTATGTTATCCTACAGTTTGCAATACAGATACTAAGAGGTTATCATACTTTCTTGTGCTTTGCTGACTTTCCGTGCTGTCATTTCTTTGAACTCATTAAACATCCTCATCATAGTGTCACCAAAGACACTGAGCATTTACTGGTGTTTATATCTTTGGTTGAGACTGTTTTCATTTATTGAGCTTGATGGCATCTCATATTTTCCCCATTGGTTTTCTAGTATTCTTGCTGTACTGGGAGTGAGTCTTTGTAATTTTCGCCACTCAAAGATACTGAGGGATTAAGCTGGAAATTACTCTGTCTTCTCTGTCCATCCTCCCTGAATGACAGGAAGAATAACTGCAAACAGCACATAATCTGTTGAGTATATTTGTTCCATGGGCAACATGCTTCAGGAATTGTTTTATGGGCCCTTAATGTGGTGCACGTTGGGTATGGAGGCTGCTGGGACCCCCTAAAGGGAGGAGCTCTGCCTCCCATTCTGGGAATAGCTCAGTGATATCAGCCCAAGGCATTTTTTAAGAACTACTGATAATTTGTGACCTAAGATTTTTTTTCTTAAATTATAGATACATCTTTATTAATTTTTAACTCTTAAGTAATTGTGATTGATGATGGCTGACATTTAGTAAATTTCAATTCTTGCTCTTATATAGCCTCTGTTATTATAGCCTCATGTTTTGCTTTGTTTTTGGACCACGCTGGTTGTACTCAGTCACTACTCAGCTTAGTGCTTAGACTTTGCTTTTGGTGATGCTCAGTGGATCATGCAGTGTGGAATTGAACTCGGCTTGTACTCAGCACTCTGAGCTATCACTCTGCCGTGATAGTTCATTTCACAGAAGGAATTAGAAAGCAGAATAGTAGTTGATCCATGATCACAAAGGTAGGAAGTGGTTGAACTTGGGTTTAACTTCAGGGTTTTCTATTCTTCTTGGCCTGGTCAGGCAGGGCTATACTCTGTTGTTCAGGGCAGGTTAAAGGTTGAGGGCAGATTGAATCTACAACCTCAAACATGTAAGGCTCATGTTTTTCCTTTTGAGCCACATCCATAATCCTGAGAGTCCTAGCTTTTTTTTTTACTTAAACGGCAACAACTGTATATTTTATTTTGTTAATTTCAAATTTTATATCACTGTATCACTGTTATCCTGTTGTTCATCAATTTACTCAAGTGGGTGCCAGTAACGTCTCCATTCGTCCCAGCCCCGAGATTTTAGCAGCTTCTCCTTACTCATCTATCCCAATGATTGGAGACTTCTTTCAGGGTCAGGGGAATGGAGACCTGTTATTGTTACTGTTTTTGGCATATCAAATACGCCATGGGGAGCTTGCCAGGCTCTGCCGTCAAATTTTATATATTTATTTTAATAGAAATAATGGAGAATTACAATGTTATTAAATTTGTTATTCTAACCCCTTTTAACTTTTTCTGTCTTATGAATTAGTCTCTTTCCCTAAAAAACAATTTTGATTAGATGTATTGGACCCTGCACTCTTTAAGGTCATGATTTGTTTACATGGTTTTTTTTTACAGTTTTTGTACATTTTTTAAAAAAGGACATTATTTACAGATGAACAGGTTGCTTTAAAGAAGAAAGAAAAAGAAGCTTCTGAAAAATGGAACAACCCTTGGAAAAAAATCGAAAGTGACAAAATAGTATGGGATAAACTTCAAATTACTGACAATTACAAGGTATGAGTATCAAAATCAAACATTCATAGAATACAAGACCCCACAAGCTGCCTAGTCTGCTGGGTGTCATGGTGTGGGCCTGCTCTGGCGCAGGCTGGCGATGCTGTGCTACTTGTGTCAGCAGTATTGGGGGCCACTGGGGAAAGGCCAGCTGTGCTTGTGCAGAACTGGTGGACAGCAGAGCTATTTCCCTCAGCTCAGGGAGACTGGGTATTTTGTGCCTGAGATTAAATTTGGGGTCTCATATATGTAAGGCATGTATTCCACTTCTTTGAGCTCTGTCCAATTCAGAAAGTTTTTTAGAGGCTGGGGAGATATTACCGAGGTTAAGGCACCTGCCTTGCGTTTCATTGACCCTAGTTTGAATCCCTAGCACCGCATATGGTTTCCGGAACACTGCCAGGGGTTACTCCTGATCAACATTGAGTGTGGTCTGAAAACCAAAAGAAAAAGCTTATTTTTAAAGTATTTCTTTTTCTGGTTAGTATTTTTTTTTTTTTTTGAGCTACACCATGGGGTGCTCAGGGGCTACTCCTGACTTTTTGCTTACCGGTGTCTCTTCTGGGAGTACTTAGAAGACCCTGTGTGGTGCTGGGGGATTGAACCTGTGCCTTTGCACGCACTCTAGCCCAGGAGCTTTCTCTGGACCCAGTCTATTCTTTCTTTTATTTTTCTTTTTGAGTCACATCCAGCGATGCACACGGGTTATTCCTGGCTCTGCACTCAGTAATTACTCTTGGCGATGCTCGGGGGACCATATGGGATGCTGGGATTGAACCTGGGTCAGCCTCGTGCAAGGCAAACGCCCTACCCACTTTGCTGTCGCTCCAGTCCCCCAGTCTGTTTACTTTTTAAAAGCTTTTCAAGGCTGGGTTATTCACAGCGGGTAGGGTATTTGCCTTGCATGTGGCTGATCCTAGTTCGATTCCCAGCATTTCATATGGTCCCCCCGAGCACCACCAGGAGTAATTCCTGAGTGCATGAGCCAGGAGTAACCCCTGTGCAACACCAGGTGTGACCCAAAAAGAAAAAAAAAAAAAAGAAAGAAAAGCTTTTCATACATTGTTTTGAATTTCATTATAACACGAACTATTCTCTTTATTCTAGAAATTGTTTATATTCGACCAGAGAGATAACAGTATAGGAAGTAAGGCACTTACTTGCCCTGCAAATGGCTGTGGGTGTGGCCTTTGTTTGAATCCCTGTATGTCATGTGGCCCTCTGAGCACCAGGGGTCACTCTTGAGCACAGAGCCAAGATTAGCCCCTGAGCACTGCTAGGTCTGCCTCCCCCACACCACCCCTACCCTACCCCACCACACTGCATATATTAATACTTGAATATGGAAGCTTCAGACACTTCATTTCAATTCTTATTTTTAAAAAATAAAAAAAACTCTACAGAGGCCAGGGAGATAGTTCAAAGGGCCAGGGTGTTGGGACCAGTGGGTAGGTGCTTGCCTTGCTTGCAGCTGACTTGGGTTCGATTCCTGGCATCCCATAGTGGCCCCCTGAGCACCATCAGCAGTAATTCCTGAGCATTGCAGTGTGGCGCAAACTCAAAAACAAACCTGTAAAAGGGCCAACGTGCATGTGTCAGGAGTAGCCCTGGTGCTGTGTAGTGTTTCTAGTTACTGTGATGCCATACCTGGTACTGCTCAGGGACCATGTAGTGTTATGGAATCCATCACAGGGTCTCACACATGCAAAGCATGTGCGAATGTACTCTACCACTTGAGGTGGACACATCTCAGGTTTAGCTCTGCAGTTTTGAAAATGGGCATAAGGTTAACATTGACAATGTGGTATCCACAAATTCATGTCAAAAATCAAAGTAAGTATGTACCAGGTTTGTCTAAGGTAGTGCGTTAGTGATGTGTAAATTTTGCCGATGTTTAATATTAGAATGAATGTCATTGTTTTCTGTTTGTTTTCAGACTTCTGTTAGCTCGTCTGGCATTCTGACACCCTATCAAGTAACCATGGTCCAAGTCGATGGGCGCTCACTACCGAGAGGTAGTCAGATTTTAGAGGTAAGGCGTAAGTAATTAATAATTCAGTACTTTGAATATATGAACCCTTTTGTACTTGATCATTATAACCTATTACCCTTGGACCTCAATAATCTTAGATTTAATTCTGTTGAGGATATTATATTTTTTAAATCTCATGAAAGTTAATCTCTTTTTAAACATATGTAATCCCTATTTCCTAGTGAACATGTGACTATCTTACATTTTAACAAATGTAAGAATTATGCAATAACCTAAATAACACACAGTATTTGGTGGTGAAATTTTTAGTGCTAGTAAGTTTGTTAGGAGTTTGAAGTTAGACTGTTTGCATGACTGTTTATTCTGCTCCATATATGGCCAGTATGCCTCACATCAACCAGTTTTGCAATCTGTTGATAATGTTACATTAGCAAAAGGAATGACATCTAAATTGCTTTCTTTTCAATAATCCCAAAAACACTTTGTCTGACTGTTTTAAAGTAATAAATTAGACTTAATATAAGTCATACTGGGAAATTCTCTGCGTGAATTTTTTGACTTGTTTTTGTGGTGATGGAGATCTAATGTTGGGCTTCTCTACATAAAGGAAGTGCTCCAGTTCTTTGAGCCTTCTTCCTAACTCTCCTTTGTTAATTTTTTTTTTTTTTTTTTTTTTTTTTTTGGGTCACACCCGGCGATGCACAGAGGTTACTCCTGGCTCTTCACTCAGGAATTACCCCTGGCTGTGCTCAGGGGACCATATGGGATGCTGGGATTAGAACCTGGGTCGGCCGCGTGCAAGGCAAACGCCCTACCCGCTGTGCTATCGCTCCAGCCCCCAATCCTTTGTTAATTTTTTGAGTTGTTTCTTTTTAATTGTTGTTGAGTTGTAGGAATACTTTACATATTAGAGATATTAATCCCTTATCACTGTCACTGTAGCTATCATTCCGTTGCTCATCGATTTGCTCGAGCGGGCACCAGTAACATCTCCATTGTGAGACTTGTTGTTACTGTTTTTGGCATATCAAATACGCCACAGGTAGCTTGCCGGGCTCTGCCGTGTGGGTGAGATACTCTTGGTAGTTTGCCGGGCTCTCCGAGAGGGGCAGAGGAATCTAACCCCAGTCGGTGGCGTGCAACGCAAATGCCCTACTGCTGTGCTATCACTCCAGCCCACATCGGCTCTATGATTTTCAAATACTTTTTCTCATTGTGTGGGCTGCCCATTCATTCACTGTAATTTAAAACACACTGGCACCGAGTTTTAAAACTTTTTTTTTAACTTAGTGTAGACAAATGCAAGACAATTCTAGAGTTGAAATTGATTATATCATCACTGATTTTACATGCCACATGTTCTTTTTAAAAAAGGGTGCAACCATTTATGAAGTTTTTAAAAATCTTTTATCAGGCTAGTGTTACTTAAAAATTAGTTATTACTAAGCTGTCTTTGGTACAGATTAGGCTGCATAAAATACTCATGAATATACATTAAAATTGAATAGTCCAAATCAGTAAACATCGTATGGGGCGGGCAACACTTGGCAGTGCTCAGGGGTCCCTCATGGCAGTGCTCAGGGGATGGCTGCATGCAGGGCAATTATCTTGTCCCCTGTACTAGCTCTCCAACGCAAGTGCTTAGCATGTCTTTGTGACAGCTTAGCAAACATTTTTACTGTCTTAAAAACAAAGTTAATGCATTAGTTGTTAATGATTTGTATATTCTAATTGAATTATGGCACTGGAGAAAATATATGGCAGAAAAGTTTTGATGTACAGACTTAATCTGTGTCCCAAGGTTCTGCACCTTGATCCTGGATTTTGTCACCTGATGGGGCCACTCATATGTATTTAGTTCGTGTTCTATCCTATCTAGTACATTTTAAATCCCTGTCTTTTTGAATTCAACTGTTTTATGTGGTGTAAGGTCCTAATTCTTTATTATCCGTGTGCTTAACAGTTTCAAGGACTGGCATTTAGTATTTCCAGTGAGTGTCAGTTGGCAGTCACAGCCAAACATCCAGTCAGAAATACTGCATGTTCAAGAGGTTATTTTTACACGTAAATCCAGTGGCTGCAAGATAGATATTAGGTCAACGAGAATGACTTATTGCATCTGAGGCTAAAGTTGCTTCATCTTATAATATGACCTTAACACTGTTTAAAATGAATGGAACTGACAGTATATTGCTGGCAGATGAACTGTTCAGTTAACTAGTGAAAGATGTAAGTCTTAACATATCATGTGACTTATTCTTGGCTGCTTCGCCTGCTGTTGGCTCCCCTTGCACGTACAACTCCTGACTGGGTTGAACGCCAACACTGTAGTGCTCTAAACAAACATTGTAACTTGGCTTTCAGAAACATACTTGACCCTGTGAGTATTTAGAATTCTAGGCTTAGGGCTCACCCTGTGTGAAAAGACAAATGTAAATCCATATACTACTAGTGAATGATGAGCAGAATACTACCATATGATCATTACAATGAAAATGTTGTAATAAACCAATTTTTGTTTTTGGGTCCTATACATCAGTGCTCAGGGCTTAACTTTTGACTCTGGGCTTAGGGATCAGTCCTGACAGTGCTCAAGGGAAACCATATGTGATGCCAGGATTGAACCCAGGTAGGCCACATGCTAGGCAGGTTTCCTGCCCTCTGTATTATTGCTCCTGTCCCATAAGCCAATTTTTGGGCTGAAAAAATAGGTGAAATGATTATGCAGTGAAATGGAAAAGTAGTGTTTTTTTGAAATACAAAAATTGTTTTTAATTTTTTGGCCTCACTTAGCAGTGCTCAGGGCGTACTCCTGCTCTGTGCTTAGGGATCACTCTTGGCAGGGTTTGGGGGACATTATGGAGTGCCGAGGATTGAACCTGGGTAGGCTGTGTACAAGGCAAACATCCTCCGCCTGTACTGTCTGTCTGGCCCCAAGATATTATTTTTATCTCTTTGTGACTTGTGCTTTTGGCATTATATTCAAGGAATCATTGCCAAATCTGTTATCACAGAGGAATTTCCCTGTGTTTTCTTTTAATAGTTTCATAGATGTTAAAAAGTTTTAGAGATGTTTTAAAGCCTTGTCATCTTAAGGTACTTTTTTGTTTGGTTTTTGACAAGCTGGAGATCAAACTCAGAGCTTTACACAGACCAAGTGCTCTATTGCTAAGCCACATCTCCAGCACCCATGTATTTGCTTTGGTGGAGGTTCCCCAGCAGGCCACCTGGGTCCCCTTGGCAGTGTCCAGGACCATGTGATTGAGTGCCATGAATTCAGGGCCTCTGAATGCAAGGTTTGCAGTCTAGCTCCTTGAGCTATCTTCCTGACCCCTAAAATTTAAAGAAAAAACAAAGTTGATAATAGAGATATTTGGAACATTACTTATGGTTAAAGAACACTATTCGTATAGTGGTTTATTATTATAAAATGCTGTGAACAATAAAGATATAAAATGTGATTTCTGATTCATAAGCCAAAATGGGAAAACTTGGAGTGCAATTTTATCAGGTGTAGGATAACATTGCCATAGGAAGCTTAGGTTTATTTGGGTTACTCCCATCACAGTGCTCCCATTCCCCTGTGTTTATTTGTAACTTCTTTCTTTGTGCTCTTTTAACTTGCAGATATTGTTTTTCTCTTCTCAAGTCCTTTGCATAGTTAATTCAGAGCAGTATCCTTTTTGTTTGGGCACAAGAAAACAGTTAATGCTACGTTTTTGTAACATGAGAGTTAATTGATTCCAAATGATATTTTCTTCCTGGGCATTTGTTCTCTCAGCTTAAGCCTCAGTTGCCCTAACTTCCTTGTACCCCAAAAAGCAGGGTTCCGACGACAGACTGTATTGGCCCAGGGCAAGTGTTGAGCTATGTACTACCCTGGCATAAAAATGGGCCTGGCCAAAGTGCCATAATGCTTAAGTATAAGTTAAGAGCTTGGTCATGGACAGATGCTGATGATCCAAAAAGCAATAACTATATTCAGACCCTGCTAAGGTTAGGAAAGATTAATCTGGCCTGAGCACTGTAGTTTGAGTCTGTGACAAGATGTTCCCAGGCGAGCTGCCTTACAAGCCTCAATGTATCTCTTCCTGTGCCATACAAAAATAACTTATATTAAGATGTTAATTAAGTTATTAGACTAAGGAGAAGCGGAAAGACTGCCCCTAGTTGGTGTTTCTGCCCTTGAGCCTGAAGGGCAGTCAGGAAGGGCTTTCTTATGTTGATTTTGCTACCTGACTAGGTGTAGCCTCAACCCCCAGTGCGAGAGAGTTGGAGAAGTTGGAGAGAGAGCAGGGAGCAAGATGGAGCGCAGAGAGATGAGCAGAAGAGACAGGAGGAGACAGGAATGAGGGGCAGTGTGAGGCTAGAATGGGGGCTCAGACTAGAACAGGCGCATGGGGAGAATGGAATAAATGGCAACTGATCAACCAACCGGCTTGACCCTCATTTCCTCCTCTCTCTGCCCCATGGGCGTGAGCCGCTCCTACTGGGCTAGCAGCCCAACACCCACCCAACCTGGGTGGTGAGGGGGAGAGCCACTGGGGCTGCCCTGGCCTCCGGAGATTAAACAATCAGGGTATTGTGATCTGTAAAATCCTAAATCACCATCCACATCAGTATTTATTACATTAAATTCAACATTAAAAGTACCAATTCTACTCTCTAGGATTTACTCCTTTGACCCTTCTTACCTTCTTTTGGTAACCTCTAATTTGGTTTTATAGGTTAAATGTTTATTTATGGGGCTGGAGCGATAGCACAGCGGGTGGGATGTTTGCCTTGCACACAGCCAACCTGGATTCGATTCCCAGCATCCCATATGGTCTCCCAAGCACCACCAGGAGGAATTTCTGAGTGCAGAACCACAAGTAACCCCTGAGCATTGCTGGTGTGACCCAAAAAGCTAAAAAGAAAAAAGAAAAAAATGTTAATTTGTTTATTTTGTTTTTGGGGGCTTGCTGGAGTCACCGGGTAACAGCCAGCATTGCTCATTGCCTCGGAGGCCACAGGGTACCAGGGGTTGAACACTGTGAACTACACAACCTGCCCTTTGAGCTGTTTCCTCAGCCTTTTTGTTTGTTTTTGTTCTTTTGTTCTGGGGGCCATATCTGGCAGTACCCAGGGCTGACTCCTGGCTCTGCACTTTGGGGAAATATAGAAGGTGCCAGGTATCAAACTCTGCTTGGCTGCATGCAAAGCAGGCATTCTGCTTGCTGTACTATCTCTCTGCCTTGCCCCCCTCCTCAGTCTCTTTTTTTTTTTTTCCCACTTAAAAAAAACTTTGGCCATAGCCACTGTTGTCTGGACTTACTCCTGACTTTGTGCTCAGGGATCACTCCTGGCAATGCTCAGGGGACCTTAAGCTGTGCCAGGGGTCAGACTGGGGTTGGCTGTGTGCAAGACAAGCACATAAACCCCTATACTATGTCTTTTGGCCTATTTTTCTTTGCTCACTTGTTTCTTTGCCACATAAGAGTGAATTTACTTGTTTCTTTACCATATAAGAAAGATTCATGACTGTCTTTCTCATTCTGGTTTATTTCACTAAGCATAATGCCCATTAGGACTAGTTGTGTTATTGTAAATGGAAGAATTTCATTTCTTTGAGAAACAGCTGAGTATTATTCCATTGTGTAAACTATATCTGTCCAGTATACTATTGATGGCTCTTAGGTTTTCAACTCTCTGCTCTTGTAAATAATGCTTCAGTAAAAATTAGCTGCATCTGACTTTTTATTTGGGGGGTAGGAGTGAGATGGGGCCACACCTGTGAGTGCTCAGGGTTTACTCTTGACTCTGTACTCAGGGGTTATTCCTGGAAGTACATCTGCTACTATGCTAGGCATTGAACCAGGGCTAGCTGCATGCAAGGCAAGTTCTTTTAGCCCTGTACTCTCTCTCTAGTCCCTGCATATGTATTTATGGATTAGTGTTTTTGGTATTAAATATTCAGAAATTGGATAACTGGATAGTAAGGAATTTCTCTTTCACTTTTCTGAGGGATCCCATATTGATTGCACCAATTTACCTTCCCACTAGCATTCTACAGAAATTTCTTTCCATATATCTTTTTGGACAATGCATAGAATCTCCAAGAAGGGGCAGTGTCGTGATCCAAGTAGCAGTAGTAGCCTTGGTGCAGTTGGAGTGACTTCTGTTTGTTTGTTTAAAGAAAGTGGATTTCCAAGGGGGCAGCGAGTCTTCCCCCCCACCCGAAAAGGGGGCAGTAGACCAAGTAGTTTGGAAACCTCTGGTTTAGAGTCAGGGGGCCCTTGGGGGATCATTCACTAACACAGAGGTCCACTATGGACTGACAGAGTCATCACTGATCTTTCTCCTTTCCTAAGGCTGCATTTGGGGGATGGGGGAACACACCAGGTGGTACTCAGGGAGCTAGCAGTCCAACTAGCTCCATATCTCTTGAGCTATCTCCCTTGCTCCTCAGAGTTACTCTTTCCCCTGGTTTGGGGGCCACCCTGGCAGCAGTCGGGCTGCTCCCATCTGTATTTGTGGGATCATGTGCTGCTGGGGCTGCTACATGTAAATCAGGTACCCACAGCCTTTTCAGCCATCTCCCTGACTCAGAAGTACATATTTATTTATTATATTTTTTAGTGAAGCAAGATAATTTTTACTGAATAAAACTTATTTTTAAGATAATTTTTACTGAATAAAACTCCACTCAGAAATATGCGAGTGGAGTTGGGGGTGAAAGGAATACATGTTCAAGAGAGAACACTACTTGATCAAGCAAGCAAGCAAAGAGAGACATAGAAACAAAAAAGAAAGGTCAAAACTGCGTGCTTTAAGACTTGAAATATTTGGTAGGGAGAGGTGGGCACACCCCGGTTCTGGTCAGGGCCACACTTGGCAGTACTTAGGGGACCGGATGCAGTTTCAGGATTTGAGCCATGGTCAAGGTTGCAATTGCACGCAAGGGTAAGGCAAGAGACTTGAATTTTGTACTGCCTCTCTAGTCCCTAGTTTTCTTTATATTATTATTATTATTATTATAGTTTGTGTTTGATATTTACATTAGTGCTAAAGTGTATGGTGTTGATGTAAAAAGTTCCTGCATCCCACCACCACCAAAGTGCCTGGGATGAACTGCCAAAGACTGCTTTAAGGAATATGGAAAGGAAATAGATAAGGCATATGGCCATGCTCAGGGGCTGTTACTGGCATCTCTTGTCCAGGAACACCAGCCTCCTGCATGAAAAGCCAATTGGTCTAGCCAATTTGACTTTCCCACTCCCCAGATTTAGTGGACAGTTTGAAAAGTCCTTCAGTTTTAATTCTGACTTAATAGGTGACATTCATACTTCATTTGTCTTAGGAGTAAAACTAAATTTCATCAAACAAAATAACAAATTTAGATGAAGAATCACATTAGGATCCTGTGGTATCAGAAACTTTATGAGAAAGGGTTTGGTGAGTACCTTTGGAGATAAGCTTTCACTCGACACGTTTAGAAAAGGAGTCTTACTAGGGGGCTGGAGTGCAGGAAGGAAGGTAGGGTGTTTGTCTTGTATGTGGCCAGTCCGGATTTGATCTGCTAGATCCCATATGGTTCCCCAAGCACTGCTAGGAGTAATTCCTGAATGTAGAGGCAGGATAACCCTTGCTGGGTATGGCCCCAAAACAAACAAAGTCTTTTTATAGATAAGGTACTTTGTTGTATAGTCACTTTCAGAAACTTTTTAGTGACTTTATAGACAGTGGAGAAGTTTAAGTGAGCCTGAAGAAAAGGGTCCTTACCGAAATCCCATAATCCTCTAGAGGAATTAATAAAGGGAGGTGCTAGACTGGTCAAAACACTGTTGTTACACATAGTGTCTTACACATTTACATATATACCAGTTACTTCACCTCAACTGTCACATCACTCCATTCCCTAAATCCTTATACTTTCATTCCTCTAACAGTGGAGAAAATTTGTGAGTAAGGGTAAAGGATTTCCTAGTCAGTTATAGAAGTGAAATGAATTATTTAGGTTGCAAGTGAGTTATGGCTTTTTAAGACATCCTTAGCAAAGTGAAGGGATGATGAAGTAAACTAATTATTACTATTTTCACAGAACTATATAAATTGGAACACATGTAAAACATGAGTGAGTTTAGGAATCTCTCCTCCCCTCTCCTTTGTTCCCCTCCCTTCTCTGTTTCTTTTGTTTTGGAGTCTTAACTGGCTGTGCCTAGGGGTTACTTGTAAGTCTGCACTCAGGGATCACTTTTGACTGCCTTGGGGGACCATATAAGTGCTAGGGATTGAACCTGTGTCACCTGCGTACAAGACAGGCATCCTACCCACCGTTCCCACTGTACAGCCCCTCACTTAGGTACTCCTTTACTTTTATTTTTTAATTTATTCTTTTATTGAATCACCATTTGGAAAGTTACAAAGCTTTCAGGTTTAAGTCTCAGTTATACAATGCTCAAACACCCATCCCTTCACCAGTGCACATATTCCACCACCAAGAATCACAGTATACCTCCTCCCCAGTCCCCACCCCACCTGTGTAACTGATAAATTTCACTTTACTTTCACTTTACTTTGAATACATTCAATATTTCAACAAAAGTCTCACTATTATTGTTTGGAGTTTCTCCCCCCAAAGTCGGACCTGCTGAAAAGGAAGCATTTGATAATTTGTTTTCCATTGCTGAGAATGAAGAGATATGAGGTCGAGAGGCCACACTAGCAGCCGCACGGGAAATACTAAAATTTCTGTATTTTAGTAACTAAGTCCAGAGAAATATCTGCCAGAAATTGCATCATTGTAAGCTTATACCTCTCAGCTACTTTTTATTCCACATATGAGTGCAATCTTTCTATGTCTGTCTCTTTCTGACTCATTTCACTCAGCATGATACTTTCCATGTTGATCCACTTATATGCAAATTTCATGACTTCATGTTTTCTGACAGCTACATAGTATTCCATTGTATAGATATACCAGAGTTTCTTTAACCAGTCAGCTGTTTTCGGGCACTCTGGTTTTTTCCATATTGTGGCTATTGTAAACAGTGCGGCAATGAACATAGAAATGCAGATGTCATCTCTACTATACCTTAATTGCCTTTCTGGGATATATTCCAAGGAGTGGTATTGCTGGGTCAAATGGAAGCTCAGTTTCTAACTTTTTGAGAATCGTCCATATTGTTTTCCAAAAGGGCTGAACCACTCAGCATTCCCACCAGCAGTGAAGGAGAGTCCCATTCTCCCCACATCCACGCCAACACCGGTTGCTATTGTTTTTTGGGATGTGGGCCAGTCTCTGTGGTGTGAGATGATATCTCATTGTTGTTTTGATCTGCATCTCCCTGATGATTAGTGATGTTGAACATTTTCTCATGTGCCTCTCAGCCAATCGGATTTCTTCTTTGGGAAAGTTTCTGTTCATTTCATCACCCCATTTTTTGATCGGGTTGGCAGTTTTCTTCTTGTGGAGTTCAACCAGTGCATTGTATATCCTTGTTATCAACCCTTTATCAGATGGGCACTGCGTAAATATCCTTTCCCATTCTGTAGACTGTCTTTGTATTTTGGTCACTGTTTCTTCTGAGGTGCAGAAGCTTAGTTTAAGATAGTCCCATATATTTATCTCTGTTTTCACTTGCTTGGCCAGTGGCGTGTCAGCTTTGAAGATACCTTTGGCTTCAATGTCGGGGAGGGTTTTGCCAACCTTGTCTTCAATGTACCTTAGGGATTCTGGTCTGATGTTGAGGTCTTTAATCCATTTTGATCTGACTTTGTACATGGTGATAGGTGGAGATATAAGCCCTTTTTTTTGCATATAGCTGTCCAGTTTTGCCAGCACAATTTGTTAAACATGCTTTCCTTGCTCCACTTCACATTTCTTGGTCCCTTATGAAAGATTAGATGATCATATATTTGGGGGTATGTGTCAGAGTATTCAACCCTGTTCCATTGGTCTGCAGCTCTGCCTTTGTTCCAGTACCATGCTGTTTTAATTACTACTGCTTTGTAGTAGAGTTTGAAGTGGGGGAGGTTGATTCCTCCCATTTTCTTTTTCCCAAGAATTGCATTATCTATTTGTGGGGGCTTATTGTTCCATATGAATTTCTGGAGCGCTTGCTCCATTTCTTTGAAGAATGTCAAGGGTATCCTTATAGGGATCACATTGAATTTGTACAATGCTTTGGGCAGTATTGCCATTTTGACAATGTTAATTCTCCTTTGCTTTTTATATGCTACAAATTTGATTTTTGAGAATCAGTTGTTTCTTTCTTGTATAGTTGAATCTCGTTGTTTATTGCTTCTCTTAGATAACTTAAGTTTGTATTTTTTTTTTTTTTGCAAAATTTGTAAATGTGAGACATTTACAGCGTGAACTGTTGATCATGTCACTAACTTGTTTAGGAAGCACTGCCATTGGAGTACCCTTTCAGTGCAGTGAAACATGAACATCAGAGAAAGTGGCTAGAGGAGCTGAACAAGCAAATAGGAGTTCACCAGAAGAGAAAAATTGAGGAAAAAATGTCATCAAAAGTAAGTTACAAAGTTTCATTGATAAAGGAAAGAGGGGAATCAGTTTTCAGTTGTAAACTTGGAAGTATTCTGTAAGTATTGGGCATCTAAAATATTTTGATTCCACTTTTCCTCAAATGAACTTTTCATTGAGTACCTTTTAGTAATTGTGATTTTGCAGAGCTTCTTGTAACTTTTTACAGTGTTCTTAATTCCTTGAATTTCTCATATTTTCCAGGCCAGTTTTTTTTTAAAAGTTTGGCATGAGCATAGAATACAGTTAACGTTTTGTAAAATATCTCCCATTTCTTTACCTTTGTTGTTTCTGTGGATGGGGAAACACATTTGGTTGTTTGCAGTACTTGCACACTCTACGCTTTTTAGTTGTGCTTATATACACTTTGTCACAATGTGCTGGAGGTTGTTGTGGCACCAGGAATCCCAGAGAGAAGAGCTGCTGTGGTCACACAGAGCATGTGATACGATGCCAGGCATCAAACTTGCTGCCTTGACAGCTTCATGATTGCAGGGCAGGTGTTCTCCTGTTGAACTATCCCTGGACACATTTTGTTAACTTTTGTTTTGTTCTTGGGACACACCCAGTGTT
Source organism: Sorex araneus (assembly GCF_027595985.1). Classification (NCBI taxonomy): domain Eukaryota; kingdom Metazoa; phylum Chordata; class Mammalia; order Eulipotyphla; family Soricidae; genus Sorex; species Sorex araneus. The sequence continues at coordinate 52,640,163 of NC_073305.1, forward strand.
GTTCAGGGCTTATTCCTGGCTCTGCACTCAAGGATCACTCCTTTTGGGGCTCATGGGACTTAATGTGGTACTGGGGATTGGACCCACGTCTGCTCTGTGCAAGGCAAACACCCTATCCCGCTATACTAATCATCTTTCTGGCCCAGTTTTGTTAATTTTTAAGGTACTTTATTGTAACTTTCAGAAATCATATGTATCATTTAGGACTTTATGGGTAAAAACAGTTGAAACGATTCTTGTTTGTCATGATTAGGGTGAGGAGCATGAAAGATGGGCGATGTATTTTGATTCATTGAAGAACTCTCCTGATTCTCGATCTCAGCTGTCCTCTCGGTCAACACACAAACAACCAGAGTATTTCTGTGTGTCTCCGGACACTCAGGAGCTGGCTGATATTAGCAGTGTTTGTACACCAGCAACTGGAAGCCAGGTTGAACCTTCAGAGGAGGCACATTTAACAAAACCTGCTAGGGACTTGGTTATGGCAAACAGTCAAAAAACAAAGTAAGTTCATTCCTCAGTATTTATTGATGTTTAAGAAAGTCTGTGTGCTTTAGTAGGATTGCTCTGTGTGTGTGTGTGTTTGCATGCGAGTGTGGGAACATATATATTAAAATTGTTTTCAGATTTGGTGGTTTTCTTTAAAATAGAAATGATCACTTGTTACATATTCCTACAAAATGAGTTAATTATATCTTTTGGGAGTTTTTAGAAGCTTATATATCTGTCTTGATAGCTTTCTTCGCTCTATGACTGCTCTCTTGGACCCAGCTCAGATTGAAGAACGGGATAGGCGACGACAGAAGCAGCTAGAACATCAGGTATTGTGTTGTTTTCATAAATAATGATGGCCAGTAGATAACTCAGTAAATGGAAATTAAAATTCAAATATAAGGGCTGGAGATAGTGTAGCGGGTAGAATGTTTGCCTTGCACACTGAAATCTTGTTTTGTTTTGGGGCCACACCCAGTGGTGCTCAGGGGTTATTGCTGGTTCTGTGCTCAGGAATTACTCCTGGCAGTGCTTGGGGAACATATGGGATGCCAGGTGTTGAGCCTGGGTTGGCTGTGTGCAAGCAAGTGCCTTACCTGCTGTACTATCTTTCTGGCCCCTAGATTAACTTATTTTAGAAACAACATTGATGCTTCATGGATTTTTCTGTTTGTGATAATGCCTTATGTGATTGTGATTAGAAAGCCATCACTGCTCAGGTAGAGGAGAAGCGCAGGAAGAAGCAGCTGGAAGAAGAGCAGAGAAGGAAGGAAGAACAAGAAGAAGAGCATCGCTTGGCACGAGAACGAGAAGAAATGCAGAAACAATATGAAGAAGACATACTGAAGCAGAAGCAAAAGGAAGTAGGTATTTATATTCTTTTGTTGTTGTTGTTATTTGGGCCACCCTTGGTGGTGCTTAAGAGGCTGTGCTTGGTTCAGTTCTCAGAGGACCATGCAGTACCAGGGGTCAAATCATGGCCTCCCACATGTAAAGCAGCCCTTTGAACTCTCTCCCTGGACCTTTATTTATATTTTAACTCTTAACATTCTAGAGTGAAAACGATCTTTGTATTTTGTAGGCGCCTACATTTGTGCTTATGGGACCAGGAGCTCGTCATGAAACCTGACCCAGCAGTGCAGGCAGCCTGATGGTTGGTCTTGGGGCTGATGGTGTAGTGCTGTTTGGACGCAGTGACCGGTGCTGGCCAGCTGTTTTCTGGCCCTGTATTTTTTTACCCCTTGGTTTCCGAGACAGGGATAGGGGCTGTGGGGTGTTGTTGTTTCAGTGCTCCAGTGTGGTGCTTGGAGGTCTATTTGTGGGTTCTAAACAACATTCATAGCATTGCAGGGTAAGCATCTCTGAACTATCTCTGTGCTCTTAGATGTTCTTTTAAAGGAAAAATAACCAGAAGTTGAACATTTGCACATAGTTTTTATTTGAGAAACTATACTTGAAAGTATTAAAGTAAAGCTTTGTGGCCTGAGGAGATAACTCAAAGATGACTTTGCATGTGGAAGTCCATGTTCAATCCCTGAAACTGTGTGATCCCCAAGCACCATAGGGAGTAGTCCCTGAGCACTGCTGGATATGGCCCTAAAGAGGACCCACTCCAAAATAAACCTTTACATAAATATTGTGAAAGCAAGGGAGAAACTGGAGGATGTTTTATTACTTAAAATGTTTAGTTTCCCGAAGCTATATTGCTTAGATTTTCTGCTGAGGAGGCCAAAGTTATTACAAAACCGTTATCCATATGATTGATTTTGAAATATTTTCTGAGCAATGATTATGTTAAAAAATATTTTAGATGTGTTGTTTTTGTTTCTGAATTCCTAGTGAACAGGAACATATATTTTTAGAATGATTGGTCGAGATTGATGATAGTTCTTTTGCTGTGTTGTCATTGTTTTGCTTTGTTGAGGTTACCTTTTTTTTTTTTTTTTTGGTAATATCAAAGGTTGTTTAGCCATGTACACTGGTGGAGGGATGGTTGTTGGAACACTGTATGACTAAAGGTTGTTCAGCTACTACCACTGGCATGGTGGTTGGGGGTTGTTTCCAGTGGAGTTTGAGGCCATTTGGTGCTGGGAACCAAACCCAGAGCTTCTGCATGCTTTGCATGTGCCCCGGTCTTTTGAGCTATCTCCTGGCTCAGTAATGACCTTTTGAAAAAGAGTAGCTAACCAGTTAGCGAGGCAAGCCCCCATATTAAGTCATTGTAGACTGCAAAGCTGTGAGGGTGTCAGGTTATCACCATGTTTGAGCTGAAATGACAAGGAATATGTTGTCCGGTGACATTCAGTTGCCAAAGTTGACAGAGTATACCAGAAAGCTCATGCCCTGGGGCCAAGGACTGTGTTTTTTTTCCTTTTTCCATTTGCAAACTCCAAAATTAACTCAGGAAAGAACATATGATCTGGATTCAAGCTTTTGTATGTGGAGTAGGCTAACTACTTCTGTGAAATGATTACTTACATGAAAAAAAAGTTGGGCCAGAGAGATAGTACAGCAGATAAGGTTCTTGGCTTACATGCTGCTGATCCAGTTTTGATCCCTGGCAATGCCTATGGCTGCTCAAGTATTACCAGGGTGAGCCCTGGGCACAGAGGTAGGAGTAAGCCCTGAGCACAGCACCGTGGCCCATTCCCTTCCTGCCCTCTCCCCTGAATCAGAGTTCTTGGCTTATATTTTAAGAACTTGTATTTCCGCCCCCCCCAATAATGTTTTTATGATGAAATTAGCCATTGATCTTAGAAACTTTGAAACTTAAATGGGTAAATGAGTTCCTGTGTTGTGATCTACCTATATGGTGAAGATTCTAAAAATAAGGTTCTCCTAGTGTCTTGTATAGTACCTGGCAGGTCATAGGAGTGTAGAAAATACGATGGCAAGTAGATGAATTCTGTACATATTTGCTAATTACGTTTTAACACCTTTGTGAACTTCAATATTGACAGGAAATCATGACTCTCAAAACAAATGAACTGTTCCAGACAATGCAGCGGGCACAGGAGCTGGCACAGAGACTAAAACAAGAACAGAGAATTCGAGAATTATCTCAGAAGGGACATGATACATCTGGATTGATTAAAAACCTTGGTGGTAAGCATGTAACTAGAATTTCAATTGTTTTCAGGTAATACCTGATGGTGCTCAGGATTTAATCTGTGCTCAGGGATCACTCCTGGCATTACTCAGGGCACCATATGTGGTGCCACATGCAAGGCACAAATACCCTACTCACTGTACCACCTCTCCTGCTTCTTTTTAAAATTAAAAAAAAAATATTGGATGCACCATGATTTACAAAATGTTAATAATAGGTTTCCATGCACCTAACATTCCAACTCCCACCCACTACCAGAGTGCCTCCTTCCCTAAAACATTATCTCAGTGTTGTCCCTCCCTTCGGCCCTCTCATTGCCTCCCCAGCCCCTTGCAGTGGTAAGCTCAGTCCTAGACTAGTTCTCATGTTGTCACCTGAATCTTATTTATGATTTCACATACAAGAGGCCAGGGAGATAGAATGAGGTTTGATCACTGACATTGTCTGGCCGACTAATCATCATAAAGTTTGCCCCCTGCCCTAACCCCCTAGTCCATCCTTTCAAAAGATGTGAGACCATGCCATGTTTGTCTTTCTTTTCTTTTTTTCTTTTTTAATTGAATCACCATAAGATAGACCATCACTAAACTATTCATGATTGGGTTTCAGTCATCCAGTGTTCCAACACCTATGTCTTTACCAGTGCACATTTCCCAGCACCAGTGTCCCGTTTCCCTCCTACAACTGTCCCCCTTGTTCCCCAGCCCCCACCTGCCTCTATGGCAAGCACCTTTCTTCTTTCTCCCTCTCTCCTTTCATGCATTATGGTTTGCAGTATAGGTACTAAGAGGTCATTGTGTTTGTTCAGGCATTCAGTATTTTTATAGGGAAGGTACAGCTGGAGTAGCTTTTTTAACTGAGTGATGGCTTTGGAGGTGTGGACGTGACTTCTAGGGCTTCTGGAAATACAGGGAGGTGGGGGGGGGGTGGTACCCCATTTCGACCTCCAAGAAAACCTGGAGATTTGAGTCACAAAACCCTGATACATGAATTTTCGGCAGTTCAGTATCTCAGGGAGGTCTGTCTTAGGATGGTGGAATGGAAGTGATTTTGGATTGTAGGAGCAAGCAGCTTCCAGGGCCTCCGTTTGGGTGTGCAACAGGCTAACCCGCCCTACATTGATCTACCTTGTTCTGGTCAGTTTTGCATGGGTCTGAGATTAACTGTGTTTTTGATCTCTTTCGAGATTTATTTGTGAGTCTCTGAAGCAAGGCCGATAAATGAGTTTGTATGACTGAGCTGGAGGTGGTTTGTGGGTGTGGCTCCTATATACCTAACTTTTGGCCATTTAATTTTTCTGGAAACTTGGTCCTGAGTTGTTGGGATCCACCAATGGCGCAATTTTGGAGTATCAGGGAGCCTGAAAGCACTGTCAGACTGCTGATACCCTTGCTCTCAGGGTCCAGGCTGACCTGCCGGCAGCATCGTGCCCCTTGGCCCCAGTGGCCATGGTAGCAGCAAACTCTGGCAGGACAAGACTGGGTCCAGGGTTGCTATAATCCATGGCCTGGGCACTCTGGGCGACTGCAGCTACCAGTCCAACAGAACCTGACTGGGGGCACATGCCCCCATCCTGGAGTCTCCAGATAGATGGTGTTCATGAAAACCTTAATAATATGCTGCAAGTAGCGCAGGCTGTTCTAGGGAAGAAATGGCAGCAGGGCTGCCCCTCTGGCAGCTAGTTGCTGGGGTCCCATAATGGAAACCAGGGCACCCCCTCAGCTCTGGGACCCACGCTTCTCAATGGTTGAACCCAAAGAGGCTGTAGCACTGTAGCACTGTCATCCCATTGTTCATTGATTTGTTCAAGCGGGCGCCAGTAAAGTCTCCATTGTGAGACTTGTTACTGTTTTTGGCTTTTGGCATATCGAATACACCATGGGTAGCTTGCCAGGCTAAGTTTTGCGGGCAGGATACTCTCAGTAGCTTGCTGGACTCTCTGAGAGCGGCGGAGGAATCGAACCCCGGTCGGCTACGTGCAAGGCAAACGCTGTGCTGTCACTCCAGTCCTATTCAGACACATTCAAACTACAGCCTATAGCTTGGAGAGCTGCAATAGCTCCGCTTGCTGGTTGCCGTGCCACCTCCGTCCTCAGGAGTCCCACTCTGGCTGGCGCTCTGCAGCAGGCAACCAGCTAGTTTCATTTAATGACACTCTCCCTGAGACAGATTATTGAAGGGGCACCCACATTCACTCACAGAAATTTTGTGACCCATCATCAGCACAGAGCGCTGAGAGCTACCGTCCCTCTGCCAGCTTTATTACTGTGCTGTCTCAACCAGAACTCCCATGTTTGTCTTTCGCCGACTTATTTTACTTAGCATAATACCCCCAGGCAAAAGTCAGTCTATTCCTCTTTATTATTGAATATTCATACATACATACATAAATATGTGTGTGTTTTACTACTGTGTATTTTAGTTGCTTACTGGTTTTGACTATTGGTAAATAATACTGTAATGGCGCTGGGGATGTGGTTCAGTGATAGAGCACTTGCCTTGCATGTGTGAGGTTCTGGGTCTGTATGGTCTCCCTAGCAACACTGGGAGTAACCACCAAGCACTGAGCTGGAAGATACCCCTAAGCACAGCCAGATATGGACTCAAAATAAAAACAAAAATGCTCTATGACCATGGGAATGCATTGTTTTAAAGTTTTTTTTAAATAACATTTTTGCAAAGCTGTTTATGATTGGGTTTCAGTCACACAGTATTCCAACACCCATTCCTCCACCAGTGGACATTTCCCAGCACCAGTGTCCCCAGGTTCCCTCCCATCAACTCTCACCCTCCACCCCATGCCTGAACGGATTCGTTCTTGTCTGGTTTTAAGTGGTTTTTAAGAAAAAAATTTTTTAAGACTTTTTATTGTTTAATTGAATCACAGTGAGATACACAGCTATGAAGTTGTTCATGATTGTTCATATAATATTCCAATGCCCATCCCTTCATAAGTGTACATTTCCCACCACCATTGTCCCCAGTTTCCCTCCTGCCCACTCTTTCCATTTCACACACACACACTCTCCCTCTCCCTCTCCCTCTCCCTCTCCCTCTCCCTCTCCCTCTCCCTCTCCCTCTCCCTCTCCCTCTCCCTCTCCCTCTCCCTCTCCCTCTCCCTCTCCCTCTCCCTCTCCCTCTCCCTCTCCCTCTCCCTCTCCCTCTCCCTCTCCCTCTCCCTCTCCCTCTCCCTCTCCCTCTCCCTCTCCCTCTCCCTCTCCCTCTCCCTCTCCCTCTCCCTCTCCCTCTCCCTCTCCCTCTCCCTCTCCCTCTCCCTCTCCCTCTCCCTCTCCCTCTCCCTCTCCCTCTCCCTCTCCCTCTCCCTCTCCCTCTCCCTCTCCCTCTCCCTCTCCCTCTCCCTCTCCCTCTCCCTCTCCCTCTCCCTCTCCCTCTCCCTCTCCCTCTCTCTCTCCCCCCTCTCCTCCTCCTCCCTTTCTCCCCTTTGGGCATTATGCTTTGCAATAGATACTGAAAGGTTATCTTATATATATCCTTTTACCTACTTCCAACACTCAAGTCTTAAATTGGTATTTTGCTTAGAGTTTATCCCTTTAACTGCTTTCAACACTCAGTTCTTAAGTTGGTGTTTTATTCTAAAAGTAGAAATGTTAGATCATATGTATAACATTGAGTTAAGTTTTTTCTTGCAGAACCTCCCTATCATTTTCCATGATGACTGGTCCCATTAACATCCCACCAACCTTGCACACACAAGGTTTCCCTTTCCTATCTATCCTTCATAACACTATCTCTTTGGTGCTTTAAAAATTATGATACAGATAATAGCCAGTTTTAAGAGGTGTGAGGTGATAGCTTGTTGTAGTTTTGATTTATATTTTCCTGATGATTAATAGTGTTCAGCACCTTTTTGTGTATTTTTTGACCATCTGAATGTCTTACTTGAATAATATGGAAGCATATTTTCTTTGGGAAAATGTCTATTATTTGCTCATTATATATATATATGTACATATATATAGCTGTTAAGTTATTTGAGTTCTTTATGTCTTGCTCCTTATGTCTTTATATCTTGCTCCTTATATCTTTATATCTTTACTCTTTAAAGAGATAGATGTTTCACAAAATATTACATTTAGTAGCTTTTTATTGATAGCTTTCTTTTCTATCAATAGTTTTTAGTTGAATAGTCTCACTTGTCGACTTTTTCCTTTTGTTATAGTATATAGTATTTTCCACATTTAAAAATGTCTTTTTACATTTTTGGGGCCGGAGCGATAGCACAGCAGGTAGGGCATTTGCCTTGCACGCGGCCGACCCGGGTTCGATCCCCGGCATCCCATATGGTCCTCCAAGCACCGCCAGGAGTAATTCCTGAGTGCAAAGCCAGGAGTAACCCCTGGGCATCGCTGGGTGTGACCCAAAAAGCAAAAAAAAAAAATGTCTTTTTACATTTTTATTTAACTTGTACCAGACCCAAAAGTAATTTTTGCATTACAATTATTATATTGGTGCAGTATATATTTGTCAAGTACTGCTTAGGTACTTGACAAATAGTACCTGAGTAGCTACACCCAGGGATACTTAGCCAACTAGCTATCAATGCTCAGGCCCAGTGCCACTTGAAGTATAGAAGTGCTGAGGGACTCTAGGGCTACTACTGGGAGATTATGTGGTGTTAGGGTTCAAATTCAAAACCCTGTGCCAGACATGGGAACATGACCACTGATCTCTTAGACCCAAACTAGATCTTTCTTTTCTGACTGGGGATGGAGTTTAGGCCACACCCAGCTCTGCTCAGCCTTATTCCTTGTGCTCAGAGATCACTCCTGGCAGTCCTCAGGGGACTGTATGTGGTGCTGAGTATCAAACTGGGGTGGGTTATGTGCAAGGCAAAGACTTTAGCCCTTTACTCTCTAGGACCCAAGAACCTACATCTTTGGTGTTTTGACAGCTTCCATTTGTTCCAAGTTGAATGTCTCATTGTTATTTCTTTAAAGCAGATCTAGTGGTGATAAACACTCAACTTATTTTGTTGGAAAGACTTCTTAATAGTTGAAGAATTGTTTTGCTGGATAAAATTTTATCTGGCAGCTTTTTCTCTCCTTTTGCTTGGGTGGGGAACAGAGGTGGTGAGATGTAAGTTGGGATTTGAGGATATTCCCAGCAGGGCCACTTCCTGTGGTGCTTGTGGAGTCAAACCAATGCCTTGAACATGTATGGTATTTGAGTCACATCCTTGGTCCTACATACATTTTCTGTTTTGCTCACAACAGGTAAAATGTATTATTTTTGCTTTGTTTTTGGTTTTGGACCGCACCCAGAGATGCAGTGGTTATTCCTGATGGTGCTTGGGATCCATATGGGCAGGGCTAGAACATGGGTCCACTGCGTACAATGCAAGTGCCCTACCCACTGTATTAACTCTCAGGCCCCTTTTCTAAAATATATTATTTTTGGGGATCACATCTGGAGGTGCTTGGGGATTTACTCTTGGTTATGTTCTCAGGGATCACTCCTGGGGGGACTCGGGACCATATGGGTGCTAGGGATCAAAGTTGGCCCGGCCACATGCAAGGTAAATGCCCTACCCACTTGTACTACCTCTCCAGCCCCTAAAATATTTAAGGCCCATTTTATAGATACCTATTAAATAGTAAACTCCCTTAATTAAGAGATAAGGAAGTACAAAATCCTTTCTAAAGTTTTAGGTTGACATAGGCCTCACTCTTAAATGTGGTTTATATAATACCAATTGCAGTGCCAGCATCAAGGTGTTAGTTTAAGCTAACCTTTTTAAAATTTAGCAACATTGAAAGTCTTGTGAATTTTAGCTATTAATAACTATATGTATATTACATATGTATATTTATTTGGGTGCAAGAAATTCTACCATTGAGCCACATTCCTAACAATAATTCTGTTTCTGAACTGTTACATAAATCAGACTGTTTTCTTCTGCCAGTTGATACAGTACAAATGGAATGGAATACATCCACTATCATTTCAAATTCAAGGCATGGCTTGGCTGAAATTAGTGATAAAATGAATACATGTATCAATTCCACAGCCTCTCCCAAGAAGGATACTGGTGTACAAACAGGTAAATATTTAGAAATTAAGTTTTTGGTGTAAAAAAGTTTTTGGGACTTGAGGTTTTCAGAAATAACTAAAAAAAAGGTTATCTCTTGGTTTTCATTTTCTTTGTAATAGCTTTACTGAGAAAATTTGCATAACATAAAACTGTTTTAAAACAATTTTAGAGGCCGTTCCCAGTAAAGATGTTCAGATCTAGCAATATAGTACTGCTCCAGCCAGTGGGTTTTGGGGTCTGTCAGAGTAACACCTGCAGTGCTTAGGGGACCATATGCTGGGAATGGAACTTGTGGCTAGTTTAATGCACATGCTCCTGCCCGTGAACTTTCCCTGGCCAACAATACACCACTTGCTTATTTGGTCCAGACCCATGCAGCCTGTGGTGTTGGGATTTCAATCCAGGTTGCCAACATGAAGAACATGTGTCCTATCCCTTTGAATTATCCCTCTTTTAAATCATCTGTTTAAAGGCACAATTCTGATCTTCCATTCAGAGATATATAATCATATGTGTGTGTGCATGCTCCACACCCAGCAATGCTCAGCGGTTACTTCTGGCTCTGCACTCAGGAATCACTTGAGGCTTTGCTTTGGGGACCATATGGGATACTGGGGACTGAACCCAGGTTGGCTGTGTGCAAGGCAGACACCCTGACTGCTATATATCTCTCTGGCAGTTTAGCATGTTTTTAGTCCTATCTATGTCCTAGTACGTATAAATACTTCAGTTCTTTTTTATTATTGGATATTTCATTTTATGGTTATCCTATAAAATAAACATTTCGTTTATTCCTTCATCAATTGATGGACATTAGGGTTGCTTCCAATTTTTGGACATTGCAGATATAGTGTTGTGAACATGAATGTACATTTTGGGGATGGGTGGGAGAGGTGGTGACACCAGGATTGAGCCTGGGTCAGTGGCATGCAAGAACAGGGCCACCAAAAATATGATATGACTCTACTTGAGTTAATTCATAGCAATAGCAAGTAAAATGGCAGGTTTCCAAAGGCTGTGGGGAAGGAATGTTTTTAACTGGTTTGTTTTAAAAGTTATAAAATGACAGCCTTTTAAAGGTAAACAATAAATGCCTCAGAAAAAATGGCAAATGCTTATACTATATATATATATGTGTGTGTGTGTATATATATATATATTTAACCAGTCTTTAAAATTACCTCTTTTTCCCCCAAAGAGGACTTAAATACAGGGATGTGTGCCAACGCAGAATCACATTGTGGATCAGTAATAGAGAGAGAAATCCTAAACTGTTCATCTCCTGAGATTCCTGCAGAATTTAACGAAGACTTTAACATTAAGGGGAATAAGGAAGAGATAGTAAGTCAAGATAAAGGAGCCAACTTAGAAAAAGAAAATAGCTGGAATAATAACCAGTGTCACCAAGTCACAAGAACGGAGAAACCAATAAAGCATATGAAGAAATGTCCTAAAAGACCTGACTGGAATATAAATAAACCACTCAAAAGGTACATTCCAGCATCTGAAAAGTACCCTAAACAGCTTCAAAAGCAAAGAGAAGAAAAGAAAGTAAGAAGGCAGATGGAACTGCTTCATTTGTTAGAAAGAAATTATCCAGGACACCTCTCTCAAAATAGAGACATCTCACCAGTAATTCTCCATTCACCTCATCAAGAAACTGAGTTCAGGTGGCAACTAGTCAAAAAGGTAAAAAGGTCATGTCTTAAAATTACTTTTAGGGGTGGGGATAAAGCTTACAGGGTTGTAAGCACATGCATATTAGGAATCCCAGAATTTGATACTTCAGCAACACCCAAGCACACAAAAAGAAGCCTTGAACACCATTAGGTGTGATGTCAAAATCAAAATAATACTGAAAAAACTGCTCACCTAAGGCATGTTTGACAAGGCATTCTAGAGGGCTGGAGAGAGCAGCCCAATTGGGCTACATGATGAGTTGCATATGGGAGGCCCAGCTTAATCCTTTGTATGATTCCCAGAGCACCAATAGGAGCGACCCCCAAGCTCTGAGGCCAAGATTTATACTCAAGCAGCACTCATAACCACTGTCACTATCATCCCATTGATCGTTGATTTGCTCAAGTAGGCCCGATAATGTCTCCATTCATCCTACCCCTGAGATTTTAGCAGCCTCTCTTTACTCGTCCTTTCCAACGGTGCTGCATTAGAGGCTCTTTCAGGGTCTGGGGAATGAGACCCATCATTGTTACTGTGTTTGGCATATGAATCTGCCACAGGGAGCTTGCCAGGTTCTCCAAGAGGGAGAACTAGGCTATAAGATGTTGTGCGGCTGTGACATTATTATATGAAATAAAAAACGAATGCATTTATATTCAAAATGATAATCTTTCTATTAGCTAGTTAAAATATTATAACCAAAGATATAAAAATAAATGTAAACCAAAAAACCTGTTTTTGGGGCCACGCCCAGTGATGCTCAGGGATCATTCCTGGTAGGGCTCAGAGGACTCTATGTGGTGCCAGAGTTTGAAACTGGGTTAGCTACATGCAAGACAAGTGATATATTTTCTCTCTGGTCCCGAAAGTAAAACTGTTCAATGAGTTCTAGAATTTGCTTTAGTTTACACTTAGGCGGGCTGGAGCAATAGCGCAGCGGGTAGGGCGTTCACCTTGCACACAGCCGACCCGGGTTCAATTCCTCCGCCCCTCTCAGAGAACCTGCCAAGCTACCAAGAGTATCTTGCCCCAACTGCAGAGCCTGGCAAGCTACCCGTGGCATATTTGATATGCCAAAAATAGTAACAAGTCTCAGTTGGAGACGTTACTGGTGCCCGCTCAAGCAAATCGATGAATAATGGGATGACAGTGATACACTTAGGTTAGAAACCTATGGTCCTTGGGAAAATCCATCTGCTGTCTACCTTTGTAGGTAAAATACATACTACTTTTATGTATTACGTAAAAATAATTTTGCATAAGAGCATACAGTTTAAGTGTATCTGCAACAGAAATCAATTTCTATGACCCCAAATAAACCCCAAATTGTTATTGTCTTACCTGGTCCCATATAGAAAAAGATGCGTGTTGTCAGACTTCAATGATAGAACCCGTTTATAATTCATACAGAGAAAGACTAATCTATAAAAATTAGAAATTAGACTTTCCAGATTCAGTAATGTCTGACAGTATTTAGTATGTTTCATTTAAATATATTATTTTGGGGGTTGGTGGAAGAGTTGAGGCTATACTCATCAGTGTTTAGGGGGGCTGTCCTCTGTTCTGGTGGTGCTGGGGATGGGGGGACATAGGGAGGGGGAGGACCATGTAGTGCCAGGGATCAACACTTTGGCTGCATACAAGGCAAGCAGCTTATCTCTCATACTCCTGAATATCTTTAGACTAACAAGTAAGAACTAAAAGTACTTATGGGGCATGTGGAAATATGGTAACTTTCTGCATTTTCCCATCTTTTAGGAAGAGTCTCTGAAAAGTAATTCTGTCAGCAAAGAAAGGTATGTTACATATCCCTATTCTATAGTTCCTTATTGATCGCTTTCTGTAATACAAAAATGCTTGCTCAAAATGCAGATAAGATCAGGTAAGATAAACAGTATCAGGAACATGTGTGACTGACTCCACCTGATGGTAAGGATGGTTGATATTTTGAAAGCTTAAAGGCCCGAGTGGGCTTAACATACAGGGAATGTGAATTATACTATTTCTCGAGCAATGCTAATTTAATCTGTGGGTGAAATAGACTTTATTGGGCATAAACAAGTTGTAATGTGGCCATACTAATAGGAAGAATACTCAAATGGCAGTAACATCTTATAGAATACTTTATGAGAGACAGATTGATCCTAATTTTTCTCCTTTCTATGCACACATTTCCCTCATCACTATCACTGAGAAAAAAAAAAAAATCCTGGGACCTATGAGATAGTCCTGCAGTTTAAGGTGCTTGCCTTGCTCATGGAAGACCTAGGTTTGAATCCCTGGCATCACACATATTCCCCAGGCACTGCCAGGAGTGGTCCCTGAACACAGAACACTGGATATGGTTCCCAAACAAGCAAAAAAATAGATTCCATTGAATAACTCAAGCTTCTCTTCTGTCCTAAACTGTGAACAAAGAGCAGGTATTTAAAATAAGCAATATTATATGAAAGCATAACCCCTAATTGTACTTTTCTTTAAAAATATAGGTCTCAGTCACCACCAGTTCCAGCTGTGAAAAATAAAACACAACAAACTCAAACACTGACAACTAATTATGAAAGAGAAAATGTGATTTCAGGAGGCAGTCAAACAGAATTGTCAGCTGAGATTTCTGAACTACCTCATTTTATTCCTTATGTCAGAACCAATGAGATTTATTACCTTGATCCAGATGAACCATTGTCTAGGCCTTCATCCCAGGAACCCCAGCACCAAAATCCACATGGTAAGTATGGGCAAGTATCCCCTCTCACCAACTCTAAATTTAAACTTCAAGTTACTATTCTTACATTAGTTCCAAGACATGTAAAGAATTTCTTTGAATATACTGTGATAATTTCTTCTTAGGTGAAAATTTATTTAGTGAATCCTTTGAATACTACAGCATAGGACTATGTTACGATAGTAGACATTTTTCTGACTTAGTCATTTTCATTTACTCTGACCAAGAAGAACAGCTGTTTGACCATGTCCGGGACCCACTTCTTAATCCCAACTTGGTGAAAAACAGGGATCGACAGCAAGCAATCCTTAAGGGACTTTCAGAACTGAGACAGGTATGACCTTTTTACACCAACCATGACAGTTCTGTGTTAAAGCATCGTATATGATTTGTGACGCTTTTAGTATGAAAATCATGAGACAGTTAAAATACTAAGAATGTTTTATTGAAAAGAAAATGCTTACATTTGAATGGCAAAAACATGATCCCTAAAATCACAGTAAGAAAACACAATTATGCAATGCAGTTATATGCTTTTCTAAAAGCAAATATGGTGGCAGTGTTTGAAACTATATAACCTGTAGCACTGTCATCCAGTTGTTCATCGATTTGCTCGAGCGGGCACCAGTAACGTCTCCATTGTGAGACTTGTTACTGTTTTGGGCATATTGAATACTGGAGCGATAGCACAGTGAGTAGAGCATTTGCCTTGCATGTGGCCGACCCGGGTTCAATTCTTCTGTCCCTCTTGGAGAGCCTGGCAAGCTACCCGTGGTATATTCGATATATAACCTAACAGGTAACAATTGGTTTTGCAGTTTTGCTCCATTTTATCTGGGAAAATTAACTGCCATTCTAGGAGAGCCTTTTAGTAAATTAGTTGTTTACTAATTAACCTTTTTTTAAAAAATGGTATTGGTGATTGGACCCAGGGCCTCATTCATGCATGCAAGGCAAGAGCTTTACCACTAAACAGCATCTCTGGTTTTCCCACCAACAACACAAAACTCAAATTCTTTGTTATAGATCCAGAAATATCAGCCCACTAACACATGACAAAGAAAGTTACTTCTCGCTTAATGGAGACAAATGTTAGGTCAAAATATAGTTTTTGACCTCTAACCAATTATGTCAGGGCCTTTCTGACATTAACTTGGTAAGGTTAGCTGGTGCAGTGAAGGAAAACAATAGGTATTTTAAGAGCATTTGGTGAGCAGGAGAATTTTGAATCCATAGTTATGGAGACTTGCTTTTAAGAATATACAAATATATAATAGCTACACAATGCCCACATGACAAGATAAAGTTTACATTATGGCATAAAGTTTACATTATGGCCTATTTGGTTATTAATGCCTTTTTAAGTAAAATATATAATTCTGGACTAAAGATAGAATGTTTGTGTATTCCTTATTTAACATATGTCATTTCAGGGCCTTCTCCAGAAGCAAAGGGAGCTGGAAACTAATCTCATGCCCTTGATTGCAAGTCAAGAAGAGAATTTTAGTTCTTCATTCTAAATATGGACAACTAAATCCTTTATGTCTTCTTGTGTCTTTAAAATCGTAAAATTTATGTGCCTGTTGCTTAACTTTATTTTTCAAATGCTTAATTTAAAATGCTTATTATGTAGTAAAATGTATTATCTTTTTATATACACACAATAAAACACTTTTGTAAAAATTTAGTAAAAAAATTTTTTTTACTCAGTCTAGGTAGTAAGTCCTATAAAAACTTGCTACTTACCTTACAATTTTCTTTCAATATTCTTGTGAATGTTATGAATTCAAATACCACTTAATAGACTGTTCTATAAAAAAGATTTTGCTCTTTATTATAAAACAATTTAGAAGTCCAGTTTAACATTCTACTTTATAATCCAGATTCAATTTAGATAAAGAATTTTCTATTTTCTAAATCCTGTTTTATTCACTTTTCAGGAACAAGTTTACATCTACATAGAGAGGCAGGTATCTTCAACATACACTTAATATAGCACTTTGGCACTTAAGTGCATCCTAAAAGTCACTCTCATTTTCTAAGGCTTCTTACCAATTAAAAAATGTACAGCGAAGTTGTTCCAATCCTACTTTTTAAAACATGAAATTGAATTTTGTTAAGAACCACATAAGTACTGAAAATCATAATTATCAAAAACTCTCCAAAAATTGACTAAATTTTTAGCAATAGGCAGTTTTTACATGGCTAAGCCTAATAATAAAAAATAATGCTGCTTGGTATTAAGTTTTATGTACATAGTTTATCTAATTTGCATTGTTAGCTAAATTTTAGGTACTAAGCAAAATTTCTATAAATATTAACATCACTGGCTTATACATGTATAAAAAAAACACCATACAAAAGCTTAAAACAAAATAAACACAATAGTTTGATACATCATTTTAGCAAAAGTACTTTATCACCTGACAGGAAGAAAAAGTAAAGCCATTGCTCTTTACAGTTCTAATATTATGTATATCAGGCTTCAATTTGAAGCCAAAGTACAGGTGACATACATATAAATAAATGTAACATTTAAAAGTGCCAACATGAGATAATTCAAGTACAATATATATGTTAAAAATATATATATATATTTATTTCAATTTTCAGAAGTGTCAACTGTTACAGGCCATCATGATTTAAATAAGGGTGAGGAGGGAAATGAGAAAGGACAAGAAACCTTTTGTTCACACTGAATATAAACTGTTAATTCACTTTTAGGAAATAAAGTCTATAACATATTTTTAAAATTACTATAATTATCTCACTTTTGAAATTGGCCTGAAGAATCACTTTTTCCCCCAACTTAACGGAGATGGAGATTTCTCTCTATCTGAGCTTTGAGTATAAGAAGATAAAAAGTTATTCTGACTTTCTTCAGACTGACTTGATGAAAGGGCATATGGTGTCCCCAGAAAGGTCTGATGGGTGAGAACATTTAAATGACTAAATTGATGGGACATGTTTAATTGACTGTAATAAACCTGGAAGTTGCTGAATGAATCTTGTTCAGCTGAATTGCTGTTTTCTCCTCCAGAGCATACTACATCAATAGAAGCTCTTTCTTCAGAATGGATTTGGTAAGTCTTATCTTCTAATAAACTTTTTTGCACATCAAGAGATGAATGCAACTCAGTTTGAGTATTCTCTTTTTGATCTGTTCCACTTGATCCTTTGGTCTCTTTCGCCAATATTTCTGAATGAAAATTGCTGCATACTTCTATCTGTGAGATTTCATCCCCTGAATCCAGAGACATATCCTCTTCATCCTTTTGATCATCGTTTTCTAAAAGAGCTACATTTAAAACACAAAAAGTCCTCCTCTATTGAAATACACAATTTGTTTAAGTTTTAAAATTATACACTACTCACACAATATAATGCGTCAGGGTCTGCAAGTCCACAATCCCTTAAAGCTTGGTCTTCTGCCACAAGTTCACTTAGTCACAACACTCACACTAGGTGTGAATGTCCGGATAATCCGATGCTAAAAGCTTCTGCGAAATGTGTTCACGTTTAATGTTGGGAAATCCCAACTCCCAGCTCCAAAGGGGTTAATGTCAAAACAGCATCTAAAGTTATACGGTAATTCAGTATTTGACAAGACAAATACAAAATAAAAATTTTGACATCTAGCTTCACTAAACTATGAAATGTTTGATCATCTCTGCTTTTCATCAAAGACCAAAGTACATCTTTCATTTTACATAGAACCTGGAACCAAAGCAGCAGAGGCCATCTCATAAAAGATTAAAGCTCTCGATAGCCGTACTACCTCTAATTAAATTGTTGTAGATATTTGGAGAATTTAGAGCCCAAAAGCTAAATCTTACATGCTATTCTAAAGACTATTAACCCCATTTGCTGACAGTAGTAGTCAACATAGTTTATGCAGACTCAAAAAGAAGATAAGCCTTTTCTATAGTATGTAGTCTACTATAACTCTTGCATTCAGAGTTTATTAAGTGAGCAGATTATGTGCATGTTAGGAATAAACAACATTCCCCTTGGGAGGTTTTACACTGAACCAGTGGTTTCAAAATGGGTATTTTACTCTCGGATAACAACAAAACCATTTCTCTTTTTCTGCCTGCCTTAAAGAAAATGAAAATGACTGAAGTTACCTGACTGTGACTCAAGATTCTCATTAACACCATGCACTGGAACAGTTTCTTCTGTGAGTAGGTTGTGATAGCCCACGAGATCTTTAAAGTTTTGCATCAAGTCTTCTGCAGCTGCAACCACTATTCCATTATCTGTATAACTGGAAAGCATCTTAATATTCTTTTCTAAAATAAAAAGAAAAGTAAAAGTACTTGGAAATTACATGGACACATGATGATGCCTATCCCTAGCATTCAAAACTTCTTTCCTTCATAATTTCAACAATAGCAAAATACCACTCATGACCCCGGAAAACTCTTTTATCCCATATTCTAAGTAAGAAAAGTTTTAAAGGGTTTCCTTTACCTGTTAAAAAGACAATGTGCCGTTGCTGGATGTTCTGAGCCTGAAGTCTGATAAGACAGTCCAATTCTGGAGCATTTCGGGTTTGTGAATCACAATTGTGGTATGATAAAATTTCAACCAAATGTTTCTTCTGATAGATATTCAGAAGAGTCAACAGACTTAAAGCTTTAGCATTCAATCTATGAAATAAAGTAGGTTAGTATGTAAATGTATTTATGATTAAAATTTATTTCCTAATTGAGACAACTAATGACAGATGAACTGCTTAGTAATCACTCCCTGATGATGTGGAATGCCACTTCGGAGAAAGGAAGAGTGGGAAATATATGACTAACAACTCAGGGACTTCCTCTTGGGAGCAGACTATTCAGTTTACATTGATATCTCAATCACTTTACTTTATTAAATAACAAAATATAATTCTTACTTTACTAATTTAAAACTAATGAAAAGTGGAAAAGATCAAAAGAAATAGAAATCCTTCCTTTAAAAAAATAAGCTTTTTGGGCTGCAGAGATAGAGGACAGCAGGTAGGGGGCTTGCCTTGCATATGGCTGAGCTGGGTTCAATCTCTAGCATCCCAGATGGTCCGTAAGCACTGAGTACAGAGCCAAGAGTAAGCCCTGAGCATTGCAGGGTATGCCCCCCCCAAAAAAAATAATTAAAAAAAAAAAAAAAGCTCTCTAAGTTACTTCCTTCCATACCCAGATGCACAAAACTCACGATTACCTGTTCAATAAAGATAAGACCTTAGAGAATTACTATAAGTTTTTTTTATTAAAATTTTAAAATAATGTAAACCTGAATTTCCTAAAGTGTGTATCATGCAATGTAAATAGATGCTACAAGAAAAAATGTCTTGCATTTACAAGATATTATAAGAAAAGCCTAATCAGAAGAGTTTGGGATATTCTGGAATCTCTCAAGTGACTGACTAGTACTCTACAGAGAAAAAAGGCTTTTAAATGTGACAAGCACTCAATATAAATGGGTGTCTTAATCACAAATCCACTTACCCTGAGTAGATAAATATTTGTCTCAGTATGTGAGAAAACCAATTTTACCTATATATACAAAACTAGAACAGTAAAAATCTACCTTCCTAAAAAAGAATGCCACTTCCAAACAGGATAGAATAATCCACTATATACATTCCATTATGGCTGGCTAAGGACATCTGTGAAACTGAGCAGTATCTATAAAACCAAAAAAACGTGAAGAAATTTTGTGACTTGACTTTACAAATTACCGGCTGGAGCAATAGCACAGCAGTACGGCATTCGCCGATCCGTGTTCGATTCCTCCACCCCTCTCGGAGAGCCCGGCAAGCTACCGAGAATATTGTGCCCGCACAGCAGAGCCTGGCAAGCTACCTGTGGCATATTGGATATGCCAAAAACAGTAACAAATAAATCTCACAATGAGAGACGTTACTGGTGCCCGCTCGAACAAATCGATGAGCAACGGGATGACAGTGACTTTACAATTAGGGGACGAATAGTACAGTGGATAGGGTACTTGGTTTGCACATGGCCAACCCAGGTTATTCAAATCCCTGGCATCCCTTATGACCCCTGAGCCCCAACAGGAGTGATCCCCAAGCTCAGAGCCAGGAGCAACCTTGAGCATAGGCAGGTGTGGACCCCTAAAACCCCAAAACAATAAAATCAACGATCATTATTTTTTTCAAATCTTACCTGCCTAGTTCCTTTAGTTTTTTCTGAAATTTACAATGGATTTTCCACTGCCATTTTCCTTCTGGAGTACTAAGTTCTTCAAGGAATATTAAAAATTTTTTAAGGCTCTCTGTTAAAAACAATATTTTAATTCAATAAGTAACAGTCACTATATAGCTGAACTTACAATATGTGTTCAAAGAACAAATGCTTACTATTTAAGATGTAAAAACACCGATTTTCCTATGTATTACTTTTTCTCTTCTGGTGGAGACAGGGGCTTAATTTTTGTTGTTTTCTTGAGCTATAATCAGCAGTGTTTAGGGGGTCTTCCTGGTAGGTGCTTGATGGACACGTGATACCCAGGACTGAACATGTAACTCCCACATGCAAAATTTGCTCCTATCCTTTGAGCTCTTTTCCATGCACCCCCACTACATATTTTCTTTTAGATTTAACAAGATAACATCTACACATAAATAATATATAACAAACCAGAAGTAATCCTATCTGAGTATAGAAAGTACAGATAGCCTTGTTTTATACCATATTTAGAAGACTATTTAAAAAGACTAAATAATGGGAAATAAATTTTAGGCAATAAAAGCTCAAGAAAATGACAGAAATTACTATAGTTATCTGTGATTAACAAGCATGAGTGAGAGATTAGGAAAAATTAGAAAAATATACACATCTTACCAATTGTGGTAACTTCTGGATTTAGGATGGTTTCATCAGACACAATAAAGCCTCCAGATACAAACAATTCATTGTATGTGTGGTTCTTAACATCATCCAGACTATCGACACCAGCAAAACTAACACAGGAAAGTTTCTTTAAAGTCACCAAGCCGGGTACCTATTTAAATACCACAACAAAAACAGAATTAAGGACAGATAATGTAATGATTTAAGTGTGACCCTATTAAAAAAAAAATTCTAGCAAAACCCTCTGGGCTTTGATGAGATAGCGCAAAGAAGTGACTGAGCTCATGTGTTATAAATAGATCTGGGTTGCATGGTCCCAAACACTACCTTAGTGGTCTCTGAGATATAGCTACTATGTACTGCCAGATGTGCCCCCAAATAAAAAAAGAAAAAAGTGAAAAAAATGCACTCTGGCTCTTAGTTTGAAGCCTGTGGAAAACTAAGCACAAAAAATACATTTCAGATCAGAGTGTGCACCTATTAATGAGACCAGAAAGATTTCTATGGCTAAGTTGACTTGAGAGACTCATACATAGGAAATGGGTACCTCTATTACTCAAAGGAAAGGGGGCATTTTTTTTAAAAAAAAAAAAAAAAAGAAAAGAAGCAGCACAATTAAGTTCTAGCAAGGACATACAAATACAGTGAGAACAATATAATCAGTAGATCCACTGGCATTCAAGGAATTAGTAGTAGACTTGATAGTTTGACTAGACAAATAGGAAAGGTCTGTGAAGTGAATGAAGCAATTGAAAATTTTGCAGCGGTAAAAGCAATCTTGTATAATCTTGTAGCGGTACAAGTAAGCTGAATCAAGGAATGATCATTTAGGTCTGAAATTCTAAAAACATCCCAACCTTGAAGCTTTTATCTCCTTTAAAATATTTTAAAGGATTAAAATATCCTTTAAAATATCATATTAAATTTTATAATATAATATTCTAAAAATAAATTGCTCTAATCTAAAAGAGGAAGGTTCTTAAAAGTTTCTATAATCAAGTATGTAGTGGTTTTGACTTAGTAATCTACCTTGTGAATGAAACCTGCAATGTCTTCATTTTGAATAATGATCAGTAGTTTATCTAATTTTGATCTTCTTTCCAAAAATAGTTCTGGATGACATTCTGTATTGCCTAATTTTATAAGATATTCCTGTTAAAGAAAAAAAAATACTAAATCAACATTAAAAAATTCTTTACAAATATCCATTTAACATCAGAAATATAAAGCTAAGAAGATGTAGTCAACTACTAGAAAATTATTGATACCTTATATTCTAGGAACCACAAAAAGCATTAAAATCTAGTCTTTCAGAATAAAAGAACTTAAATGGTTAGTCATAATGTTACAATGTTATGCAATTAATGTCAAGCAAAAATCAAAGGACTAACAGAAAAAACCATCAAGGAAAAAGGATTGTTTATATTTACAATGAAATGCTACTCAACTATAAAACAAAACAAAATCACGCAATTTGCTGTTATATGGATGGATCTGGAAAGTACCATGCTGAGTGAATTTTACGAGAGGAGAGGGACAGACATAGAATAATCCCTCTCCTATGTGGGATATAAAGAAATAAAGTTAAGGGAATAAAAAATGGCCAAAAGGAACAGAGCCTGAGAAGTGGTCTACATAACTGAGCTTACCATAGTGGGAGCCTGGGGTTAGGTTGAGGGAGGAGAAAACTGACGGTGGTGTGATGTTGGAATATTGTATGAACGACATCCTATCATTAACAGTATTAAAAATCAGTGACAAAAAAATAAGCCAAAAAAGAACAATAGATTAACCCCTCAATCAAATTCCATTACTTATTATGGGTAACTAAAAGCCCCAAGTTTTAACATTCCATCACTCCCATTTTCCTTTCCAGGTATGCCAGTGGCTATTACAGTAATAGTAGTTGTACACTCCTTCCAAGTTTAAAGCACTTTTCATATCACTACAGTTCATCTAGTGTAATAGTCCCTATATCATTCATAGAGAGCTTCAGCATGTAAAATCATATTTACAAACTACTTAGTCATGCTACGTTACAATTTACATTAAGAAAAACTGACTTCCATCCAATCACTCCCTCCATACTGGTAAGGTGGTACCTCTGGAAGGACACAAGTTAGTCCAGGCAAAGTTTCCTTGCATTTTAGCCTGTTGGCAGAATCTAAAGAAAACTACAGGATCCTGGTTATTATAATCCTCATTCCACAACAGAAACGTATTTCTCAAGACTGACACTGCTGTTAGCCATGAAACTAAATCTAGCTTGCCACACAATTAAGTTTATCGCTCTCACGAGAGCAGTCTAGAAGAATCACATCTAAAGAGGGTACTGTGTAGCCCTAAAGTAGCATCCTCTAGACGGTTTGATTTTACTCTTAACATCTTTCAGTATTTATTCTATTGGACCATGTTTACTGGAAATTGTCCAGTTGACATCAAGCTTTCAATCTGATTATTTAAGAGATCTGAAAAACAACTTTCTTTTCTTCAATACAAAGAGAATAAATATGATTTTACGCCAAAATGAATTGAAAGCAGCATTCATAAGATGCATTTCCTGTGTATTACAGTTTAAAAATGAAGTACAGGGGGGTCCCCAAAGACAGTAAAGGAGTTAAGCCATCTACCCTTGCATGCAGCCACCCCCAGTTTGATCCCCAGCACCAGATGGTCCTCAGATTTCTACTGGGAACAACCCCTAAGCACAGAGCCAGGAGTAGCTTCCAATGCTGGTTGGGAAGAAATGTTTACATCACTGGGTGATTTTATTGTTTCTTTTTCTATACGTTCCCAAACAATATCACCAGGTACAGTATGATCAGAAGTCACCATTAGCTCTGTGGCATGGTGTGTGGGAAATGTGGAACAATCTACTTCCCTCTGAATAAAATGTAATGGTCCAGAAAGATAGCTCAACAAACTAAGCATTCATGTTTTAATTTTAATTAGAATTTAAATTTAAAATTCAGAGGACTGATTTTAATCCCTGGCACTACGTCTCCTGAGTACCGCCAGGAGGATCCCTGAGCTGAGCCAGAAGTAGCCCTCCAAGTTGGGTGTGGTCCCCAAACCAAAAATAAAAACCAAAATGTGTAGTAATGCTGAGCACAGAGCATTACATGCTGTCATAGCCCAAGAATATTGTGCTTGGGAATATGCTATGTTGTGCTGAAAAAAATGTTGAAAAGCTCTACATTCAATTACACAGAGCAAACATGTAACCAGAAATTTCTATTAAGTCTGGCTTCATCTTTCAAAAACAAAACTGTAATTAATTTAATAAATCACACCGAGAACTTGCATCTTCCCCTATTTCCTTGTGCTCATGCACCTAATACATAAACATAAAGACAGCTAAGATCCTTAAACTGATGAAAGCTCAGGACATGTCAAGTAGTGAGACTGAGGTCTCTTTGTGCTATAAGCCACTTTTTATAATCTCTGCTTCCTCAAAACAAGCAGTAAGTTGGGAATAGATATTTTAGCAGAAATAGGAATAGATATTTTAAAATTCTGAAAACCATTCCCTTACAGAATTAAAATCCTGTAGTTCGTTGAATGGCTATTATTAAACTATTCATATCTATACTAAATGTGTCATAATACCTGTTCTACTGTGTCATGATTTACATTATTAAAAATTAGATATATTTATGGATGTATACCTACATATAAAAATCCACGTAGTATATTCAGGTGTGGGTGTGGGGCTGAAATGTTTGATATACAAAACTCTACAACAGTTTTGTAAACCTTGGTGACTAAAATTCAAAACAAACAAAAACATAGCATGTGTATATGTTTCAAAAATCAAGAAGGACCTAAACCACTGTTAACTTCAGTAGAAAAAAATGCCATGAGGCATTTTTAATAAATTCGTCATGATACATTATACTCATAAAGTGAAAATATGGAACCCAGAAATGAACAAAGTTTCACAAAACACCAAAAGATTATGGTCATCTCTGGACAGTTTAGGTTTCTATTTGATTAAGTCCTATGAGGAAAGCATCAACAATTTCCTTCACCTCTCAGTATCTTACCTCCATTCCCCAACTAGCTCTTGCCAGTAAGAGCCCAAGTAAGAAACATTTTAACTCTTTGATTCAATAGTGTAAAGGTATCTGTCCATGTATATATATGGTCTTTAAAATGACACTATAAATTTAAACATTTTTTAGATCACAGTTCCTGGATTTAAATTTACTAGCCTTTTATTCCATTCTGCATAAAATTACGGGAATCTTCATAAAAATTTTTAAACTATATTAAAACATTTAAAATAAAAAAAAATTCATGTTATAGAGGGTCAGATCCAGCAAGACAAATTTATATAGCATTACTATTTTCTCATTTAATTACCTTTATTTCTTTAGAGAGCACACTCTCTTCTTCTTCATGAATATAAAATTTCACAGTATTTTTCTGGACATCTTTCATGATTTTAACTAAACTGTTGAATACTTCAGGTTCTAACTGACTTATAAAATTTGAAAAAGCTGGTTGGGAAGAAATGTTTACATCACTGGGTGATTTTATTGTTTCTTTTTCCATAGGTTCCCGAACAATATCACCAGGTACAGTATGATCAGAAGTCACCATTAGCTCTGTGGCATGGTGTGATTGGTTCATTTCTATTTCAGTCAAACCAAAAGTTGAACAGGAATGCTGGTCACTTGAGTTGGTGTCTTTGAAAGTTTCACTATAAAGTGGATCGATGAACTGTTTGTTGTTGAAATTGTTTGAAGAAACTGGTAGGACATGCCTTCCAAAAGTATTCAGTGTTATCCTAGTACCAGAATCTTTAGGACTGACTGGTGGTAAATTCCCACCCTTGGCTGATTCTTCAATAATTATAGAATTTAGTTTCTCATGCAAGCCATCTACAAACTCCTGTACACCAGCTTTGGAAGTCTTGGAATATATGAATTCTGAAAGTGGTCTCATCTTCTGTGTTGAAAAGATAGGTGGGGAAATTCTACTAACGTAAGAAACATTCTTTTGTTTCAAAATCTCTTCTATCTTCTTAGAAAAGTTATCATATTCTCCTAACACAGTCCTCTCTGTGGTTTCACTTACTGCAGGAGACTCTGCTGCTGGCACACACTGTTCTTCCACTTTCACCACCTGAGCTGTTGACATGTCTTCCTCAGTGGTACCTTTCAGTGTGTCTGTAAATGGAGAGGATGGGAACTGGTAATCAGAACTTCTCTGTCTACTAATTACACGAGGGTCATTAGGAAAGGTCTCCTGTGGTGGCAGACACACCAGTTGCTCTTCTGGTGATTTCATACCTATATACAGGAAGAGTACATTATTGGAAGAGCAATACAAAAAGGCATTCATTATCTGAGAACAAAACTCAAAGAGTCAAGTATACTATAGTTAGAATTGTGCAGTGGATGGTAGGATAGCAACTCAAATACTATTATGAACTCTATTTTCTATTTTCCCTCCTTATGGATGATATTCGGATTTCAGCCACCTAAAATAAGAACTTTGAATGTTATTTGACTCTTTTTGTAAGTGCCCAATTAGCATAATAAGTTAAGTCATCTATTTCTGCTTCCTCTTTTTGTTGTAGATTTGACTTTAATATACATGTAATCTGAATGGTGAGTTGCAGCAGTTTCTTCAACCCATATGTTCTTTTCCAAGTGTTAAAAATATGGCAATAGGGGATGGTGGGAGGGGTGCTGGGACCACTGGTGGTGGAAAATGGGCACTGGTGGAGGAATGGGTACTTGACCATTGTATGACTAAAACACAAGCGTGAAAGTCTGTAAGTATGTAACTGCACCTCATGGTGATTCACTAATAAAATTTTTTTTTAAAAATGGCAATAGTCTCTTAATATGAAAAATTCTGAATATAAGGCAATTTAAAAGAATGTCACCCTGAAATACTATGGGAATAATTGCCAAGAGTTACATTCAGGATCCAGAAGAACTAATTTCATCTGCCTTTAAAATTTTATGTAATAACATGCTTAGTGGATTTCTCTACATTAGGGACTTCAATTTGTCAGGGAAAAAAGGTTCAAGAAAAAAGATTCAAGCTGCAACAGCAACTTTTGGCAGTGTTTTCAAAATTGTGTTTTGTTTAGAAATAATTACAAAAGAAATCATGATCACTTTTAACCCACTTGAGATGAAAAGGTTGTTTCAGGTAGCTGTTATGAATGAAACTGTACCAATGACTCTTTAACAACCAGATCAATCCATAAGATGTTTTCTCCCCTTCATAAATCCTGAATTCACATACAATGTTTCTGAAATTACAATTATAAAAGGTGCCCTAAAGTCACTTTTCAAAAAAGGGAGAGTATGTTTAATAGCTATTCATACTAGAAAAGAAATGAATCGTGTCATTTAATTTTTTAAGTCTTATCTATCATTCTTTAAACAAATTGCTACTTTAGTACACTAAACAGTATCTCTATATCAGAAGTCCTAGTTTTTCTAAACTATGATACTTTAAAGATGGAGTGATGTGGTGTGGCTCAAATGATAGAGCACATGCTCTATGTTTAATCCCCATTTTATATCACTACCTTAGTTTTACTGGGTATAACCCTGAATACTGCCAGGCTCAAGCAACAACAGAAACAGGACCCCCCCCCCCCGAGACATAATGAATAATTATTTAATGAAAATAATAAATAATAATGACTAATTACCTTTCAAATTTGTATGTAATAGATATAGCAGAATTTCTTTTTAACACAAAATTAAGTCTTGATTTATCCCCCTAACCTCTCACATACATTTTCAAAAAAATTTAAGCTACTGCAACAGAAGTTTAGAATGTATGACATTTCTCTATCACCCTGTTGGTTACAATGAATCACTGCCCTCATTAACTACTGCAAAGGCACTTATCAGCAGAGAAACAAGACCACAATAGATCTGAAGATGGCAGAATACAAAATATCCAATATAAGGGCTAGAGAGATGTACAATGGGTAGGATGCATGCCTTGCACACAGAAATAATCCAAAATACCCAGCCCCCTTCCTCAAATTCCAATGTACCAAGCTAAGAATTAAAATTCTGCATGAAATAAAACCAGCAATAGTACAGTGGGTTGATAGTTTGTCTTGCATATGACTCACCTGGGACTTAATACCCAGCATCCCAGATGATCTCCCATAGGAGTCCACCAGGAGTAATCACTAAGCTCAGAGCCAGGACTAAGCACTCCTTAAGTAATACTGAGTGTGCCCCCTCCCAAATAAACAAACAACAAAAAAATTAATAAAACCAGAAAGCAATTCACATGAAATAAACCAGGAAATTTAAATCCCATGTAGTGACTCAGGAATACAAAATATCCTTAAGTATACAATACAGGACTTACTACATATTAAAAAAAGATCTGGAAATATTCCTAAGAAATTCATAATAGAAGTCAACTCACTGAGAAGGAAAAAACTAAGTTTATGGACGTGAGTGTAAGATATGCTTTTTCAAGGAGTTTTTTACTTTTGGCCTCTCCAGTTTGTGCAGGAGGCCTGAGGGCCCTTCCTGGTGATTCTTAGTCAATTGAGCCAATGTGTCAGCACTGAGGATGCAGTGTGCTTGGAACCCTCACGGACTGCATCCTGAGGTGCTTGGGGTACCATGTGGTGCCAGGGATAGAACCAGAATCAGCTGCAAGCAAGGAATGTCCTAATCTCTATACTATCTCTCCAATCCTTTTTATAAGCTTTATAAACTTTTATAAGCTGAAATATAATTTAAACTGATGTGGATATTTTCCATATTCAAAACTCTAAACCAAATCCCTTTCTAAAATGTAAATAATCATCACCTGATTATGCTCAAAAGTTTACTGTTTAATTTTATTAAGAAGAACAACTTTATCATTTGATTTTATTTGGGAGTTATATGTGGCAGTGCTTGAAGACAACTTCTCCCTTCACTCCCCAGCAGTGCTCAGGAGATGGACCCTGTGGTGCTAGGGACTGACTGAACCAGTAGTACTCCCTCATGTAAAGCATGTGCTACAGTCTTTTGAGCAACCTCCCTGGCCCCAACTTTATTGTTTAAAATTTTTTTCATTAGGGCTGTAGTGATTGTACAGTTGGTAGGGTGCTTGTCTTGCACAGGCTGACCCTGGTTTGATCCTCAGAACACTTTATGGTCCCAAGTCCACATGAGCACAGAGCCAGGAGTTAGTCCTGAGCACCACTGGGTGTGGTCCAAAAACAAATGTTTCTATCAATGAATAATTGAATGCACAAATGACAATATCCATCATAATACCTATTTTCTAATGACCATCATTCAATATTCACTTTTTAGTGGTGAATAAAGTATTTTCAAAAATCCTAATCCTTTTAGTGACAAACTACATAGGTGGTATTTGAAATTAAGACAACTTCAAATACTTGGAAGCATAAACAAAACCTCTTCTGTTATTAGAAAGAATTACACACACACACACACACACACACTCAAACCAAAAAAACCAAATACTGATAACTTTCAGATAAAATATTCAATGACAGCCAAATACACTGTATTTGGAGGGCATAACTGGCCTCCAGACGCATACTTTCTGGTGTACCTCCTGGCCAGGCACTGCCAGGAATGGTCTCGGGAGCCCTGAGCACTTCTGGGAAGTCCTTAATAAAGTGAAAAAAATTTTAATTGTCTTAAGCAACCATTACAACTAGATAATCAGTAATATTTGTAAATATTTCTAGAATCCAAAATCCTAACCTTCTGTTTCAAATATGCAGAAATTAATATTACTTTTAGAAGACATGAGTCAAAAATATTCAAAATGAGAAAGACAAATTCCCTGACTTCATATATTTCAAATGAAAAAACAAATATACAGGAAGACTTTCTCAGGATATTATGCAGAAGTAGACTAATAAAATATTCTTTCCAAGCCTTTCCAAGTCATCATGCCACATAAAATCTGCTGTAGGTAAAGAAAACTAATTTTTAGGAATAGTTAAAGCTCTCTGAAGACATTCTTTGCCATGAATATTTGATACAAGCCAATTAATAATCAAAATACAAATGTTATCATCCTACTTATCTGTAATTAATAGAACTTTAAGTTAATGCCCTATTGATGGAGTACCAGAAATGCAAGTAGCGATTCAGAAGGCATACTGGGAGGAAAATCAAAAGCAAGCCTTCTCACCTGATGTTTGCTTTTCACCATATTTTCCCTGCTGGTCTTCTGGACTTCTTGTATTCCCTCCTAAGGGAAAGCATACATAGTTTTGTAGAATATTTTCAGATAGCAATGATACCTACTAAACTTTTACAAATGCTAACAAATTCAAGCAATTCCATTTTTGGCCTAAAGTAAGGTTCCCTTTCCATTCACCCAGAAGGGTTATCAAATGGTTCTGAGTATCTATTAGGAAGGTCTCTAGAGGAGACATGATTAGAATAATCATCTTGTACCAACTACTTCTTTATTTTAAATATTTCCTTTCTAAGTCAAAGTCTCTAGCACATAATCTAAAATCAGGTGCCTATCATCACTTCCAGACCTCTTGTTGTCCCTACTAAGATACTAAGTAAAGAATGGTGTTAAAACTCATGGAAGGGACTGGAGCAATAGTACAGTGGGTAGGGCGTTTGCCTTGCACGCCACCGACCCAGATTAGATCCCCAGCATCCCGTATGGTCCCCCAAGCATCACCAGGAGTAATTCCTGAGTGCAGAGCCAGGAGTAACCCCTGAGCATTGCTGGGCATGACCCAAAAAGCAGAAAAAAAAAACCCTCATGGAAACCCATCATATTTTCAAATTCTCCTCAGTGTCACTGGAAGGACTGTTAATTTTAGTTTATAACACCGTTTTCTTTTTTATGAAGAGCTGTTTGTTCAAGGGCCAGGAAGATAGCTCAAAGAGCTGAAGCACATATCTCACATGTATGAGGCCCCAAGTTCTAGCCCCAATACCATCTGGTCCCCTTAGCACTACTAGAGGGTTGCTATACTCACTAAGCTCTGACACTGCAGGAAACCAATACTGAGTAAAATAAAGCAATATATGCTCCAATACACTTCTTCTTACCTGTAATTGGAATAAGTTTCCAGTGTATTTCAGTCTCTTCAACATTATTTGACTTAGATTGTTTATGGATTCCATGTTCAATGGAAACAGTTGGACATACACTGCAATCTTCAAAATTATTCATATTAATTAAACTTGGATCCTAAAAATTAAGAGTACATATTCAAGTTTTATTTCCAATTAATTTTATGTTAAGAATAATTATTTTCCCAAAGCAAAGTCACAGACTCTGATCTAAACATTATAAATGAGTAAAACGAACAAGGTCAAGTTTAGAATACTCAAGCATCAGTTAAAAATGATACTTCTGGACTAGGGATGTAGCTCAACAGTAGAGAACCTGCCTTGTATATGTAAGACGTTGGGTTCAACCCCCAGTACTAGAAAAAAGGTTTTGAGCCAGCAATATAGTTCAACAAGCTGGAGTGCATGCTTTGCATGCAGAAGCCCTGGGTTCAATCAATGAGACCATATTGCCCTACCAAAAAAAACTGGGCTGGTTTAACTGAAAATAAATTCTTTTTCCCTGAAAACATAATTTGAATGTGATTTAGAGTAGAGGTAAATAGACTGTTTGGGCAAAGCACCAAATATTTTAGACTTTACACCACATGAACCATTCAAGCACTGAGTACTATTAGGTATGGCCCCCAAAATTTGAAAACAGCAGAACAAGATCAGTATTTTATCATTATAAATAAACCAAATGCCTGTCAGATTAAAATCACCATAAGAATTCTAAAGAGCACTCATTTCTCATTCCTATTTGTATGAGAAATATACAGCACCTAACTTTTAAAAACTGGTACATAGAATTCAATAGCATCATCTGATTGACCTTTGGGTTCTGTGGCTGCCATAATAAAGACAATGCTGGAAACAGATAACTCAACAGTATGTGGGCAGGCTTTGCATGCAGGAGACCTGGGTTCAATATATGGAACTGCATGCTCCCCTGAGCACCATCAAAAAGAACCTCCAAACACTAAACCAGAAGTAATCCCTAAGCTCCACCAGTATGGCTCAAAAACATAAGAGGTCAATATTTTGATGATTCAAATTTGTTATGAAATTGACATGGGATTAACTCCCCAAGAGCAATTTCTGATAACAGATAAATACTCAATTATATACAAAATCCTATACAGCAAAAAAGAAAACAACTTATTATTCATTTCTTTCTACATTATTATCCTAGAAAGACACTTCTTGAAATTCATGTCTCCCCTAACACCCAAGAGTAGTAGAGATAAGGAAAACGGGGTCTGTTCCACAGCTTAGAAACTGGCCTCACATGCTGGAGGAAAAGGCAGCTCAGATAGAGAAGGGAACACCAAGTAAAGGATTTGGGGAGGACCCATTCAGGTTGAAAGATGCATGCCGATAGTAGACTATAGACCAAATACGATGGCCACTCAATACCTCTATTGCAAACTACACTACAACACCCAAAAGAAGAGAGAACAAAAAGAAATGCTCTGCCGCAGAAGTGGGGTGGGGTGGTGGGAGATGGGGTGTGGGTGGTGGGAGGTTTATTGGGAACATTGGTGGAGGAGAATGGGAACTGGTGGAGAGATAGGTAAATGATCATTGTATGACTGAAATGCAAACATGGTGATTCACTATTAAAAAACTAAAAAAAAAATTCATGTCTCTTGGGGCTGGAGAGATAGCACAGCGGGTAGGGCGTTTGCCTTGCACCCGGCCGACCCGAGTTCGATTCCCAGCATCCCATATGGTCCCCTGAGCACCGCCAGGGGTAATTCCTGAGTGCAGAGCCAGGAGTGGCCCCTGTGCATTGCCAGGTGTGACCCCAAAAAAGCCGGAAAAGAAAAAAATTCATGTCTCCCTTTTTTTGGGAAGAAGTTAAATACTAATGCACATCCACATTCACAAGAGCATTTCACACATTCACATAAATGAATAATGATAATTAAGATCTACACTTACTTCATTCAAGTGTAGTGTAGAGTCACCTCCTACTTCACTGGTACAAACAGCAACAGGATACTTTAAAGATGATGTATCAACTTCTAGCAAGGGACTCTGAGTACCCTTAAAATGTACATTTT
This sequence comes from Sorex araneus, assembly GCF_027595985.1. Lineage (NCBI taxonomy): Eukaryota > Metazoa > Chordata > Mammalia > Eulipotyphla > Soricidae > Sorex > Sorex araneus. The sequence goes on from NC_073305.1 coordinate 52,673,202, forward strand.
CAATTTTTCCGCAAGTAAGTGGCTCATATTCCTTCTTATCTTGAGTAGAGTTCAATTCATACTCATATTTTTGTCTCAGTTCTTCGTAGGAATCATCAGTGTTCAAGCCTAAGGCTTTGTTGACTGTGTCTGTCAGGGTTGCATCAGAATGGCGTGCATTTGCTAGTGTTTCGGACAACCAATTAAACAGCTTATGGATATCAGCAATGCCCGAGTTAGAGGCATCTTGCTGTTGCTGTCTCAAGTCACTCTCATGCTCAAGTAAGCCAAGAGGCTGAGGGGATTCTGAAAAGAAGAGAAAAAAGAAAATTATGTTTTAAGGTCTAAATGCTAGCATAAAAATAATATTCAAACAAGCCTGAATTATCCACAAGATATTTACAGGCAGGAACTTAAATCACTGGCTAAGATTTTACAAGTTCACCCATCCACTTACACATCCTATACACACATATATATAAATATATATACACATATATATAAATATAAACTTTGTACAAACACCAAAATTCCCTTTACACAAAATTTATTTTCATAATTTGAAAATTCTACTAATGGAATAATGATCTCCAACATGTTGGTCGTATGGACAAAATATATTAACAGTCATATGATAATTACCTTAAACTGTACCACCAATATTCTAGTGTCAACTAGAAGATTAAACGATGAACAGATAAAATACATGTACTAGTTCTTGTATAAAATATTAGGAGAGCAGGATACAATTAAATCTAAAAACAAAGAGAAAGAGAGAGGGAAAAAGAAGAAATAAAAGGGAGGAAGGAAGAAAGGAAAGAGAGAAGGGAGAGAGGGAAGAGGGGAAAGGAAGAGAAGGAAAGGGAGAAAAGAAGAGAAGGAAAGGGAAAGACTTTGATTTCTACTGTCTCTTACATTTTGTTAAAGCTTTGGTGAAATTCTGAAATTTCACAAACTTTATCTTTGTGACTAGATTACTTAAAATCATAGCAAACCTAGGACATTAGAGACATAAAATCAACCAAAAGAACTATATACTAAACTTTAAGAACAAAATGCAACCCATCAGAAAATAGGGCGATGCTCGGCCACGCCCTCCTGTCCCCCCCATCAACAGGAAGACACTGGGGGCATAGCCTGTGTCTTAGTGGGTGGGGTCTCAAAGTGGGCGTGGCCTACTTTCGGAGCGGCGGCCGCCTTAGCGGCCGCAGTTATTCTTTGCTACCTCAGCTTAATCGGTACTGTGTATTTCTTTGAAAATTCACTTTTGCGATCTCAAACACTTACGCAAAATAGCCATTAGCTTAGGCTGACACTATAAAAGCTATCAGTGAATAAGGGAAGCTTAGCACAATCGGAGCCCCTTCTTCCCACAAAAAGGAAGAGGAATAAATAACTACAAGGTTCCAACTCTATACTTCCGTGACAATATGAAGAAGCAGCGAAAATCCCCTCCGCGAAGAGAGGGGGAAGAAAAGATTCCAGAAACCTCAACAGGGGCTTCTCACATCTACGACCTCTCAGATAAACAATTCAGAGAGGAAATCTGGAGGAGAGTCGACCTACTCCAAGCAAATATGGAACAGACATCCAATAAATTAAGGGAGGAGATGAATGAAGCGCTGGAACGGTCTACCAAGAAAATCCAGGAAGAAATGAGAGCAGAAATTTCAAACCTTCGAACGGAAGTCTCACAAATAAAGGAATCGGTAGATGAAATAAAAATCTCACTAGATGCCCTCAACAGTAGAATGACTACAGCCAAAGACAGAATCAGTGATCTGGAAGATGAGCTGCAGAAAGCTTATAGACAACAACAAATCATGGCTAGAGAGCGAATCAGAGCCCTGGGGGATGACTTCAAGAGGAACAACATAAGAATCATTGGAGTACCAGAACCGCAGGGAAGCAACCCCAATGAAAAAAACACAGTCAAAGATATCATTGCTAAGAAATTCCCAGAGCTGGAGAAGGCAGGCATCCAGATACAAGGAGTCCGAAGAGTACCAGCAAAAAGAGACCCGAATAAAAAGACCCCAAGGCATATCATAGTCAGAATGACGGATACCATGGATAGAGACACAATTCTGCAAGCAGCAAGGTCAAGGAAGGAAATCACATACAAAGGAGCACCCCTCAGATTTACAGCAGACCTGTCAGAAGAAACCCTCCAAGCCCAAAGACAATGGTGGGACATAGTGAAAAAACTCAACGAAATGAATGCCTCACCAAGAATACTTTATCCGCCTAACTCTCACTCAAACTCGAAGGAACCATACACTATTTCTCGGATAAGCAACAGCTCAGGAACTTCATAGACTCAAAACCAATCTTGAAAGAAGGTCTAAAGGGGCTACTGTAAGACAAGGAGGAGCCCCATAAGAACAACAAATCCCACAGAAAGATGACACAAAACCACATCACAATAATCTCTCTCAATGTCAATGGCCTAAATGCACCTATCAAGAGACACAGAGTGGCTAAATGGATCCAGAAATTAAACCCAACATTCTGTTGCCTGCAAGAAACACACCTGAACAAACAGAGTAAACATAGACTCAAAGTCAAAGGATGGAAAACAATCCTGCAAGCAAACAACCCCTTAAAAAAGCTGGAGTGGCCATCCTGATATCCGACAACATAGATTTCAGGATGAAAAAGATCAAAAGGGACAGCAAAGGTCATTTTGTTTATCAAGGGATATGTACAACAGGAAGAAATCACACTCTTAAACGTATACGCTCCTAACGAACGACTGGTTAAATATTTAAAACAACTCCTAACAGACTTCAAAGAGGACATCGCTAACAGCACAATTGTAGTCGGAGATTTCAATACGGCCTTATCGCCTCTAGATAGATCCACAAGAACAAAACTCAACAAGGAAACACTGACTCTGAAAGAAGAAATTGAAGAGAGAGGCCTAATAGACCTATACAGGGCCTTACACCCCAAAAAGAAAGAATACACATTCTTTTCCAGTGCACACGGAACATTTTCTAAAATAGACCATGTACTGGGCCCCAGAACATACCTGAATAGAATCGGAAAAATAGAAATTGTATCAACCATCTTTTCAGACCACGATGCGCTGAAGATAGAAGCTAACCACTCAAAATACGGAAAATCAAATCAAACACCTGGAAATTAAACAATTCAATGTTGAACAATGAGTGGGTCAGGAAGGAACTCAAGGAAGAAATCAAAAGATACTTAGAAACAAATGAGAATGAAGACACGAGCTACCAAAACCTATGGGACGCAGCTAAAGCCGTGTTAAGGGGAAAATTTATAGCTCTCCAAGCATTCCTCAGGAAGGAAGAAAGGACCCACATAGATAGCTTGACTTCACGACTCAAGACCTTAGAAAAGGACCAGAAAAAGGAACCCAAACCAGACCGAAGAAAAGAAATAATAAAAATTAGAGCAGAAATTAATGACATCGAAACCAAAAAAACAATCCGAAAGATCAATGAAACAAAGAGTTGGTTCTTTGAGAAAATAAATAAGATTGATAAACCGCTAGCAAGACTGACAAAGAAAGAGAGAAAACTCTAATAAATCGAATCAGAAATGAAAAGGGGGACATCATAACAGAAACCAGTGAGATTCAAAAGATCATTAGAGACTACTTTGAAGGTCTTTACGCCACAAAAAAGGAGAACCTAAAAGAAATGGATGGATTCCTTGATTCCTACAATCTCCCAAGACTGAAGAAAGAAGACCTGGAATACCTGAATAGACCCATCAATGTTAAGGAGATTGAAACTGTAATCAAAAACCTCCCCAAAAACAAAAGCCCAGGCCCAGATGGTTTCACTGGCGAATTCTTCCAAACATTTAAAGAAGACCTATTGCCTGTTTTCCTCAAACTTTTCCAGGAAATTGAAAAAACAGGAACTCTCCCAAACAGTTTCTATGAAGCACATATCTCCCTAATACCAAAAGCAAACAAAGACACCACTAAGAAAGAAAATTACAGACCAATTTCCCTGATGAACACTGATGCGAAAATCCTCAACAAAATACTAGCAAATAGGATTCAACAACTCATCAAAAAGATCATACATCACGACCAAGTGGGATTCATCCCAGGGATGCAAGGGTGGTTTAACATTCGGAAATCAATCAACATAAACCACCATATCAACAAAAGTAAAGATAAAAACCATATGATCATATCAATAGATGCAGAGAAAGCATTTGACAAGATCCAACATCCTTTCATGATGAAAACCCTCGCCAAAATGGGGTTTGGAGGAACTTTCCTCAAGATAGTCGAAGCCATCTATCACAAGCCTACGGCAAGCATTATCCTCAACGGGGAAAAACTAAGGGTGTTTCCTCTGAGATCAGGCACAAGACAAGGATGCCCACTCTCACCACTCCTCTTCAATATAGTACTGGAAGTACTTGCGATAGCTATTAGACAAGAAAAAGAGATTAAGGGCATCCAGATAGGAAAGGAAGAAATCAAACTCTCACTATTTGCAGACGACATGATACTATATCTAGAGAAGCCTAAAGCCTCTACTAAGAAACTCTTAGAAACAATAGACTTATACAGTAAAGTTGCAGGCTACAAAATCAATACCCAAAAATCCATGGCCTTCATATATGCAAACAATGAGGCAGAGGAAAGGGACATGAAAAAAGCAATCCCATTCACAATCGTGCCCCAGAAAATCAAGTACCTCAGAATCAGCTTAACCAAGGAAGTAAAAGACCTTTACAAAGAAAACTACAAAACGCTACTCCATGAAATCAAAGAGGACATGAGGAAATGGACATATACCCTGCTCGTGGATAGGGAGAATCAATGTTGTCAAAATGGCAATACTCCCTAAAGCATTATACAGATTCAACGCGATCCCTATAAGTATACCCATGACATTCTTCAAAGAAATGGATCAAGCAATCCTAAAATTCATATGGAACAACAAACGTCCAAGGATAGCTAAAACAATTCTTGGGAAAAAGACGATGGGAGGCATCACCCTCCCCAACCTCAAACTTTACTACAAAGCAGTAACAATTAAAACAGCATGGTACTGGAACAAAGGCAGAGCTGCAGACCAATGGAACAGGGTGGAATATCCCTACACACAACCCCAAATGTATGATCATCTAATCTTTGATATGGGAGCAAGAGATGTGAAATGGAGCAAGGAAAGCCTCTTTAACAAATGGTGCTGGCACAACTGGACAACCACGTGCAAAAAAATGGGCTTAGACCTTGACCTGACACCATGCACAAAAGTCAGATCAAAATGGATTAAAGACCTCAACATTAGACCACAAACCATAAGGTACATTGAAGACAAGGTCGGCGAAACCCTCCACGATATTGAAGATAAAGGTATCTTCAAAGGTGACACGGAACTAAGCAATCTAGTAAAAACAGAGATCAACAAATGGGACTACATTAAACTAAAAAGCTTCGGCACCGCAAAAGATACAGTGACCAGAATACAAAGACTACCCACAGAATGGGAAAGGATATTTACACAATACCCATCAGATAAGGGGTTGATATCAATGGTATATAAAGCACTGGTTGAACTCTACAAGAAGAAAACATCCAACCCCATCAAAAAATGGGGCAAAGAAATGAACAGAAACTTTACCAAGGAAGAAATACGAATGGCCAAAAGGCACATGAAAAAGTGCTCTACATCACTAATCATCAGAGAGATGCAGATCAAAACAACCATGAGATACCACCTCACACCACAGAGACTAGCACACATCCAAAAGAACAAAAGCAACCGCTGCTGGAGAGGATGTAGGGAGAAAGGGACGCTTCTTCACTGCTGGTGGGAATGCCGACTGGTTCAGCCCTTCTGGAAAACAATTTGGACGATTCTCAAAAAATTAGATATTGAATTCCCATTTGACCCAGCAATACCACTGCTGAGAATATATCCCAGAGAGGCAAAAAAGTACAATCGAAACGACATCTGCACATGTATGTTCATCGCAGCACTGTTTACAATAGCCAGAATCTGGAAAAAACCCGAATGCCCCAGAACGGATGACTGGTTGAGGAAACTTTGGTACATCTATACAATGGAATACTATGCAGCTGTTAGAAAAAAGGAGGTCAAGAATTTTGTAGTTAAGTGGATGGGCATGAAAAGTTTCATGCTGAGTGAAATGAGTCAGAAAGAGAGAGACAGACATAGAAAGATTGCACTCATCTATGGTATATAGAATAACAGAGTGGGAGACTAACACCCAAGAACTGTAGAAATAAGTACCAGGAGGTTGACTCCATGGCTTCGAGGCTGGCCTCACGTTCTGAGGAAAGGGCAACTCAGAGAAGCGATCACCAACTATATTGTAGTCGAAGGCCATGTGGGGGAAGGGAGTTGCGGGCTGAATGAGGGCTAGAGACTGAGCACAGAGGCCACTCAACACCTTTATTGCGGGCCGTAGAAGCTAAATAGAGAGAGAGAACAGAAGGGAATGCCCTGCCACAGTGGCAGGCTGGGGTGGAGGGGGAGATGGGATTGGGGAGGGTGGGAGGGACGCTGGGTTTACGGGTGGTGGAGAATGGGCACTGGTGAAGGGATGGGTTCCCGAACTTTGTATGACGGAAGTATAAGCACAAAAGTGTATAAATCTGTAACTGTACCCTCACGGTGATTCTCTAATTAAAAATAAATAAATTTAAAAAAAAAGAAAATAGGGCGATGGAATGAACAGAAACTTTCTCAAAGAAGAATCCAAATAGCCAAAAGGCACATGAAAAAAAGCTCTTCATGACTAATCATCAGAGAGATGCAGATCAAAACAACAATGAGGTATCACCTCATATCACAGAGACTGGCCCACAATCAAAACAACAGAAACAACCGGTGTTGGAGTGGATGTGGGGAGAAAGGGACTCTTCTTTATTGCTGGTGGGAATGCCAACTGATTCACCCATTTTGGAAAACAGTATGGACGATTCTCAAATGATTAGAAAGTGAGCTCGAATTTGACCCAGCAATACCACTTCTGGGAATATATCCCGAAGATGCAAAAAAGTATAGTAGAAATGACATCTGCATTTGTATGTTCATTGCAGCACTGTTTAGAATAGCCAGAGTCTGGAAAAAACCTGAGTGCCTGAGAACAGATGACTGGCTAAAGAAATTCTGGTACATCTACACAATGGAATACTATGCAGCTGTTAGAAAAGATGAGGTCATGAAATTTGCATATAGATGGATCAACATGGAAAGTATCATGTTAAATGAATCAGAAAGAGGAACCAACATAGAAAAATTGCACTCATTTGTGGAATATAAAATAACAGAATGGAGACAAACACCCAAGATTATTAAAGGTAAGTACAGGGAGGATTACTCCACAGCTTAGAAGTTGGCCTCACATACTGGGGGAAAAGGCAGTTCAGTTAGAGAAGGGATCACCAAGTAAATGGTGCTAGGAGGATCCGCTTGGGATGGGAGACGCACCCTGAAAGCAGACTATAGACTAAACATGATGGTTACTTAATACCTTTATTGTAAACCACAGCACCCAAAAGGAGAGAGAGAGCAAAAGGGAATGTCCTGTCACTGAGGTGGGGTGGGGGGAGGGGGAACAGGTGGGGATGGTGGGAGGGATGCTGGTACCACTGGTGGTGGAAAATGGGCACTGCTGGAGGGATGGATACTTGACCATCATATGACTGAAACGCATGCATGGAAGTTTTTAAGTCTGTAACTGTACCTCAATAATAATAATAATAATAATAATAATAATAATAGAATAATAAAGAACAAAATGCACTATGAAAGAAAATACGTGGCTATAAACATGGCTATAAACTAGGCAAATCTGGGTAATTTGTACAGCTCATATCAGAAAAATCAGGCAAAAGCAGATAATTAGATTCATATACTTAAGAGAAGGAAGTTGTAAAGCCTAGGCAGATGTAAACAGTTTTAAGTAGGACAAACTGTACTATAGAAGAAAGGAAAAAAAATCAAAGCAACAGAAACCATATGACATGATTTTAATCATATGATATATGAAATAGGAAAAACTAATCTGTAGACAAAAAGCAGATCATTAGTAGGGTGGGTGGTGAAATTAACTACAGAGGAGCACAAGGCAACTTTTGAGAGTAATGAAATACTCATTCTTTTTGTCAGTTTTTGGCAAATGCTCTCCCCACTGTACTGTACTGTCTCTCTGACCCAAAATTCTATATATTGTAGTTTCTCTTTTTACCAAAACTCATCAACACTGTGTAGCACACAGTACTGCTAACCTATAGCTGTGCATCTGAAAATTACAGTGTTACCTCAATGAAAGCAAACACACAACTTTATACAAATCAGGGATCTGTGAATGAACCCAGGGTCTCATACATACAAGGTATGTGTGCTGAGCCATATCCTTGACCTTGGCCAAGTTTAAACTTTCCATGCCTTTTATCCTGCCCCAATTTCTCCTCTGGTTTATTATAATATTGGCTTTCCCATCATTTAAATGTTAATAAGTCTCATTTTCACTAAAAACTATATCCAAAATCAATTAACCACTAAAACTGATACAAAAAATTAAGTGCTTTGTCCTCTATGTGCACAATGTTAGGAAACATAGTAGTTTTAGAACTATAAAAATTGTTTGGAGTCAGATCTGAGTTTAAAGATTATTAAACAAACTTCATATAACTTATCTGAAGTGGTTTTCTCCTTTGTAACTAAGGATGACACACATTTAGTGCTTGTTTTATACTCAGTGCTGTTGTATCTCTTTGTAGCTCTGTGTCTACAAATAAGTACATATGTAGACATAGATCAATAGTTTCATACTATAAGACTGTAATTAAAATTTCCTTGAAAAGTCATATACTAGTGAGGCTGTCAAAATAAATGCACAAAATGAAATTTTAAACTTCATCTGAATTAACAAATAACAACATGGTGAATAATATAGGAAGTAAGGAAGAAGTGAAAAGTGACCGAGGAAGGTCAGAGATGTGGCTCGGTGATAGAGGATATACTTTGTATGAGTAAGGTCCCGGGTTCAATCCCTGGCACTACAAAAAAAAAAAACATGACTGAAGACACAAACATACATTACTAATGGAAGTGTAATAAGGGAACTGATCTGCCTACTATAGTATAAACTCTGCCACACTGTTCTTAAAAACCAAAAAAAAAATTTTTTTTACTTACTAAGTAAAATTCCTTAGTAAGAATCAGGAATGGAAAACTTACATCTACTATAAATAAAAATATAGCACAAAATCTAGATTGTTGTAGCAAAGATTCCTGAATCCAAAAGAATACAATTTGTGCTATGAAACAGCATTATAAATACTAGATAAAATGTTTTAAATTACTTGAAAATCTAAGGGCCTCTTACTTCTACTGTTCAACTAAAACAAAGCCAAACACAATTTTTTAAAAGGGGTAAACAGGGACCAGAGATAATACAGTGAGTAAGGGGTACTTGCTTACTCACTGTGGTGCCCTACCCAGAGCATGACCTTTGGCACTGCACATGACCCCTGAGCCAACTAGGAGTGATCCCTGAGAACAGAGCCAGACAAGGCCCAAAACTAAAAACAAACAGCAAATATTACTGAACTCCTAAAATAGTGTGTGTGTGTGTGTGTGTGTAAGTATAGTACAATGTGCATCTAAGAAACTTTAAAGCTCAAGGGCTAGGAAGATAGGACAAAGAGTTCAGGCACATTTTTTGCATGAAGGTTCGGATTTGATCCCTATCACCACATGGTTCCGGGAACACTACCAGGAACATCTCCCAAACAATGCTTAAGTCCATCTGCCTATGGCCCAAAAACCAAAAAAGAAATTTCAATGTTCAGACATTCCTTTCAATAAGTACTCTCTTGCACAAAGCCAATATTATATTTTACATTTCTAATTATAAATTAAAGAAATATAAAAGGAGTTCTGATTACTAAACTGAGCATACATACTTTACTCTCATACTGGTCTAAGCTACATAATTTCAAAAAATTATGTTTACACATTGCATATAGCTGGCAAGTATTTTCCAAAAAGAATCAAATACATTTATACCTTTCTGGATCATATAATCTATTCCAACTCTGTACCTGAGGCACAAAGAGAAAAGGGCATCACTGCAGTCCAATAAAATTTACTTTACAAAATCAGGGTACAGGATGGATTCGTTCAGAGGCTATAAATTTTAGACCCTTGTACTAGGAAAAGGATAGAACTAATTTGCTCTATTTTTGTTTATTATTTTAATACTACACATGAACAGACTACTATTTTACCTTCATATGAATGGCAGTTCTCAGATAAATTACTGGTTTTTGCGAGTTTTCTCATATTCTCTGGTAGATCCTCAAACTTCCTCTTCAAGACAGTTTTGCTTCTAGTATCTTCTGTGTCTGAGTCCCCACCCACATTTTTTTTCCTACACTGAATCAAATTAATCAATTCTTTGACTCTATCTTTATCATAATCTAAAGAATGAGATGATTTCTGTTTTCCAGGTATAATAGTTTTACCCCTTGAGTTGTTTCGTTTTCCAAATTTTGAACCATTAATTTCTTCTTCATGGCCTTCATAATCTGAAAGTGGACTGAACTCTTCAAGTTTTCTATTTTCTTCAAATAGTTCTTTTAACTTACATATAGATAACTGATACATTTCAGGTTGGAAAATATAGGTGTGCAAACAATTATCTAAATGAGATTTATTTTTTGGAGCTGAGTGTAAGAATTTTTTATCATCTAAACGTGAATCATATGGAAACATAATGAATTCTCGTTTACCTGAGCCAAAACCTCGCTTAAAAAATTCACTTACATACTTTTCAACAACAGAATGAAAATTTATGGTATTTATATTTTTAAATTCCTTTCGACACTGAATCAAAGCAAACTGTAAAAACTGTGTAATTTTTAATATATCTTGCATGCTCTCGTGTTTTTCCTGTGGTGGTGCACTGGTTGAACCTTTTGGTGCTATAAACAAGAAAGTAAAACATGTTAGCAATTAAGACACTAATATGGTTTACATATTATTATACATTGTTATACAGTAATGGTGAGCCACACTAAATTGTATCCTAATACAAGCTTGTAAAATAAAAATATATGAAGAGGATTCTTATAAAGACAGAAACATAAAGGCTGGAAGGATAGTGCAACAGGTAAGATGCTAGCCTTGCATACAACTGACCCAGAAAGTACTCTATCAGTTGTACTATCACTTTGGGCTCCCCCAAAACTTTTAACTTCATTTGAACTCTGTCTTATTACTGTATATATAGGCAGGCACTGAGTGGCAACAACTGAGAATATTTTTGGGGGGATGGAGAGTGGTAGCAGGTATTGAATAATTGAAGGTGGGGTCCTACAGAATCAAAGCATGTACACAAACACTGAGCTACCTCCCTGATTCTGGATCTCTTGTTATTAATTTAATAATGAAACCCATAATGGGAACATTAACTTGATGTAAAGTTATTTCTTAGAATGGTTAATAAAACATTTCCTAATTTGAAATTTATTATTTCCCAGTTTGAAAATGTCTTATTATTAACAGCCTCACATTTAACACACCTAAACTACCATAAAAGCACATGCATTTATAACTGCTAAAATTTGACACACAAAATTTAGAATGTAAGAGCCAGAGCAATAGTACAAAGGGTAGGGTGCTTGCCTTGCATGTGGCCAACCCGGATTCGATCCCCAGCATCCCACATGGTCCTCCGAGCCTGCCAGGAGTAATTCCTGAGCGCAGAGCCAGGAGTATCCCCTGAGCACCACCAGGTGTAGCCCCAAAACAAAAACAAACAAAAACAAAAAGAAAGAAAGAAAAAAAAAAGAATGTAAAAATAATGTAAATTATTTTATAACGACATGAAACCCTGAAAAACTGGATCAGAGAGATAGTACAGGGGGTTAAGTTGCTTTCCTTATAAGTGGCTTATCCCCGGGTTTGGTCCCCAGCACCACATTATGATTCCCTAAACACCACCAGGGGTCAATTCTGAGAATAGAACCAGGAGTAGTTTCTGAACACCACCAGGTATGGACCAAAACCAAAACAAACACAACTAAAATACCCCTGAAAAACCAAAGTACACCAACTTTAATAAATTTTTTTAGTGAAAGTACTGGCAAAACCAAGAGAACTTTTCACAGTTAAAAAATAATCATGGCAGGAGGAAGGTGGAGAAATACAACATCGAGTAAGGCACTTGCCTTGCATGCAGACCAAGGTTAGATCTCTGGCACCACAAATGTTGCCCTCCTCTGACCATTACCAGGAATGATCCCTGAGCACAGAGCCTTGTGTACACCCTGACCACAGTGGTATGGCCCCCAAACCAAAAAACATTTAAAAAGTCAATGGGGACCAAAGAATTAATATGGAGTTAAGGTGCATGTGGCCAGCCCCAGCTTGATTCTTGTACCATATGGTCCATCAGCAGAGATCAGGAAGTAGACACCAAGCACCATGTGGTATGTCCCAAACCTTCCCCATAACCCCCTCCCCGAAATGTTTTAAATTTTAAAAATCATGCAGGCTGGAGAGGTAGTACAGATATTAAAGTGCATGCCTGGTAGGTCCCACAAGCATTACAAGGCCCCAGGGTGGTCAGTGGTAGCATGGGTGATCCCTGATACCCTAAGACCTGAGAAGCACTGATCTTCAGGTACTCACTCTGAACTGGTAGCAAGGAAGGGCCCAGAGGCAAATCTAAACAATTCTTGGGACACTTTTCCAAAAATAAATCATGTAAATTACATTTCAATTTGCTCAATGCAGCTAGTTATTTCTCAAGATATGATGTAAAAAAGATAAAATGTTTACTGTTAGAAAATTTTAATGATATAGGTACCTAAAAGTAACTAGACTTAGTATCCAAAGAACTTACAAGTAATTATGCTTCTGGGTTCTTGAAACAGAAACAAAGCATGCAGTGCTCGAGACTTGACAGTTTGATGGTCTAGAAAAACAGAAGCCAAATTCATGAGTAAGTTTTAACTAAAAACTTGAAAAAAAAAATCTGATTAGAAAAGTATTATTACCTACCATATGGAGATACCATCTGGCATGAAGAGAGAAGAAAAAGATATCCTCGGTCTTCCAAAGGTTTAACAAGAACCTGCAATTTTTGAAGAGAAGTTGAATATGCTTTATTATTTCTCAGCATAAAGCAAAAATGCAGCATGTTCTATAAATTATAACATTAATTAACAAGACTCCAGTCAAATATAAATTACTTAATTTTCAAGTAAGGAACAGATTTATTTCAACTATCTAGCCTGCTTGGCAAAGTATTGCTGGGAGTGTTTCCTAGATTCCCTTAGAACTGGTTGTGAGCCTTCTACAGCCCTGCAAAAAAAAAAAGTTTTATTTGAAGTTAGAAGTTCAATATTTGGGCTAATTTGTGAATCAGAAACAGCAAAAATAGAATTTGTAAGCTGAAGAAACCTGTGATAAATTATTCAGAATGTAACATAGAGAAACAAGAAGATGAAAAATAAAAGTGAGAATAACAGAGAACATGTTTAAAAATGTCATGAAACTTCAAAGTCATAGACAATATAAGGATAATGAGAACAGATTGCCTCAGCAGCAAACGTTCCTGCCTTGCAAGTGTGAAGCTCGAAGTGAGAGTCTTTTGTGCAACCAGCATGCATCAGGCATGGTCCCCGTGGCTCTTCTGACTGTGATCCCCAGAACACAGCATAATGTAGAATCTCTAGAGCACCTTAGCTAAGTGTATTCGTATTTAGACACTGCAACTGACATTTTGCAGGCTCTGTGGCCAGGAGTGTGAATCCTAGCAAGCACATGAATGAGCACTAAAATGTTGCCACTCCCAGCAAGTAAGTACCAAATCTAAATATGCAAAGTACCTCAACTAAGCATGAATATGACTCTGAGTGTCAAAACTACAAAGGACAGGGAAGAAAGGGAAAAAAAAGAAGAAATCAGAAGTATAATTAGAGATGAATAACAACATCCCAAAACTCACAAACGTGATTTTGTTGTTTGTTTGGGGGCCACACCTGGTAGTATTCAGGGCTTACTCCTGGTTCTCAAATCAGGACTTACTCCTGACTCCCAGATCACTCCAGGTGGGCTTGGGGAACCCTATGGGGTACCAGAGATTGAATCCGGGTTGGCTGCATACAGAGCAAGTGCCCTACCCACTATACCTTGCTCTGGCTCCTAAATCCTCAAATATGAAAAGAGAATAAATATCAAGGTAGATAAATAGAAATCTATCAAAATCTTCATAAAAATAGAAGCCACACAATATAGTAGTATACTGAAATTCCTAAAACAGCTGGCAAACCAGAATTGTATACCCAAGATCCAATAAATAATATATATTTTCCCCAGAGGACCAAAACCCAGAATTTAAATCAATTCTCAACAAATTTTAGAAGTTCACTACCTGTTCTGAAAAAGATTTCTTTACAAAGGAATACAGTTTTAGAAATAAACAAACGTAATTTCAAAGCTAGATAGTACAGCAGATAGGGTGCTTGCCTTGCATGCAGCTGACCCAGGTTTTTGATTCCCCAGCACCATATATAGCATCCCAAGCACCCTGAGTACTGATAAAGGTGTGGTCCCAAAACAAAATAAAAACAAACAGAAAAAGAAATTTCACATAGGACTGGAGAGAAAGTATAGGATTAAGGTACTTGCCTTGCAGGCAGATGACCCCAGTTCAATTCCCGGCACCATATGGTCAACCAAACAATGCCAGGAGTGATCTCTGAGCACTACTGAGTATGTAGTGCTCTGTCCCATCTCTCCTACTCCCCAGCAAAACATATTCAGAGTTGGAAATTAAAAACCATACCTTACCACTATGGGCTAGAGAGACAGTACAGAGTATTAAGGTGCATACTAGCATGAGGCAGACTAGCCAGCAGCCCATGGGTCCCTGAGCATTAGCAGTACAGCCCTGGCAGTCTGAACACTGCCCGGGTGGCCTGGGTAATCCCTCTCAGCATAGGGACCAAGCAGTCCGGTGTCCTTGGAAGTTAGCACTGAATTACTGCCAAACTGCCAGAAAATTTAGAATTGCTGGGAGGGACCCCCAGGTTTCCCAAGCACTGCTAAGGAAGGCCCCCCAAAGAAACAAAAATACTTCTATACTATGTGTCTAAGTAGTAATCATAATGGATACCAAAATACTTGAATTGATAATAAAAGTGAAACATATTCCCTGTTGAATATAAATGCAATGATCCTCAACAAAATCTTAGCAAACCTACCTGAACAAGTATCGTAGCCATGATTAGCATCATCAAAATGAGAATTAGCATCATCAAAAATACCTATTCTTCACTGGAGACATACGTCAGTGTTGAAGGTGTTTGCGTTGCACGTAGCTGACCTAGGTACAGTCCTCTTTACCACATATGGTCCCCTGAGGAATGTAAGGGGTGATCCCTGAGCACAGACCCAGGTGTAAACCCTTAGCATTGCCAGGTCTGGCCCCAAAACTAAATCCAACAAAAACTGAACCCAAAGCACTATACATTTAACATAATGCCCACCAATCTTTAAGTGGTACAATATTGCTAAAATGCATGTGGACTAGGGCTAGACTGTACAGTGGACAGAGCATATGCCTTGCATGCAGCCCAGCATGATACTCAGCACCACCAGGAGTAAGCACTAAGGACCAGATATAAGCCAACTACAAAAAAATGTATAATAGTCAAAGCAATCCTGAGGGAAAATGACGGGAGGCTTCTCTGATTTTAAATTATACTAGAAAACCATGATAATCAAAACTGTGTGATACTGGAATGAAAGGAAGGCTCAGATTAATGGAACAGAACTGAAAGTTCTGTCTATTACAGAGATAAATCCTAGATCTATGGACACCTAATCTTCAACAAAGGAGCTAGGTGCATATGAAGTAGATAAGCAAAGTTTCTTTTTTCAAATGGTGCTGGAAAAACTGGCTAGCCACATGTAAAAATATAAATCTAGATCCCTGCCTCACATTACAAAAGTTAACTTTTAAATTAACTTTTTGATTAAAATCTTGCTCTCAAAGGTCAGAGAAATAGCACAAAGGCTAAAGAGCATGCCTAACATGCAGATGTGATGATCCTGGTTGAAATCCAGGCAGAAGAGGGCCTCTAAACACAAAGCCAGGCATGGCTTCTGAGCACTGTTGGGTATTCACCTCCCTTACCTTTCTACCCCAAAAATTGGAGGCCAAAGATAGTACAATACATAGGACACTTTGATTTGCGCATGGCTAATCTGAGTTTGAACCCCAACACCACATATAGTCTGCCAAGAACTACTAGGAGTGATGCTTGAGCACAGAACCAGAGGCAAAAGCCTTGTGCACTGCCAGGCAAGACAATAAACCCCCCGTTAAAAAAAAACACCAAAATCCCCCACTTGATAATAAACCCAAATATATCAAAGAAAACATAGGCAAAATTCTCCAGAACACTGACTTCAGAAATACCCTCAAGGATTCAATGTTACTGGCCAAAAAAAACAGAGGAGTAAAAGCAAGGAAGTGTTCTACATCAAACTGAAAAGTGACAACACTGGGATTGGAGAGATAATACAGAAGGAAGAGCACGGGCCAACCAAGGTTTGAGCCCCAGTGTCCAATATGGTCCCTCAAACCCCCCAGGAGTGATTCCTGAATGCAGGGCCAAAAGTAACCTCTGAGCACCTCTGGGTGTGGCCCCCAAACAAAAATAAGTAAATAATAACATTGAGAAACAATGACTATAATAAAAAGATAATCTTTTGAGAAGGAAAAAGTATTTACTTACCACACAACTGACAAAAGGCTAATATCAAAGGTTTATAATGCACTCACAAAACTTACCAAAAAGGGAAAAAAAAACTACTTAATAAAAAAGGGCCTGGTGCTGACCGGACTTGATCCCTGGCATCCCATATGGTTTCCCAAGCCACATCAGGAGTGATTCCTGAACTCAGAGCCAAGATAAAAGTAATCCTGAGCATTGCTGAGTATGCTGCTCCCCCAAACAAAAACTTGAAATCACCTTATCAAAATGTGGGGAGAGAAATGGACTGCATACTTCCTCAAAGACAAACAGATGGCCAATAAATACATGAAAAAGTATTCTTTATCACTAATCATCAGGGAAATGCAAATCAAAAGGATTCTGCATATTAAATACTGGAGATAAACAATGGGGAAAATACAGTGCTGGCAGAGATGTGGAGAAAAAGAAATCCTCATCTACAATTGGTGGGAATGCTGTCTGTTTCAGACTCCACTGGAAACTATAGAGAATTCTCAAAAATTTATGAACAGAGGTTCCTAATGATCTAGCAATTCTACTTGTTGGTATCTACCTCAAAAGCAAAAACATTAATTAAAAGAGGTACTTAAGGGGGCTGGAGCTATACAGCACAGCAGGTAAGGCATTTGCCTTGTATGCAGCTAACCCAGGTTCGATTCCCAGCATCCTATATGGTCCCTTCAGCACGGCCAGGAGTAATTTCTGAGTGCAGAGCCAGGAGTAACTCCTGTGCATCGCCAGATGTGACCCAAAAATAGGGGTGGGGGGTGAGGGGCATGGAGAGGGGAAGGTACTTAAACTCATGTTTATTGTACCACATGAAAGTCATGATATGGAAACAATCCAAGTGTCCTAGAACAGATGAGTGGATAAAGAAGATGTGGTATATATAAACAAATGAAGAAATTCTAACCTATAAGAAGAGATGAATTCCTGCAGCTTCAGCAACTTGAATGAGGCTCAACAGTATCATCCTGACCACAAAGTGACAAAGGGAGGGCAAATCCTGAATGGTCTTATTCATTTGTAAAGTTTAAAGGAATGCATGAAGTATAAAAAGTATAAAGAAACAGTATGAGAATAGACAATGGTCAATGATAACATACTTAAAGTTTGCTTACAGAACTGAGCTTCCTAAAATTGGTGGTGGGGACGTTGTGGGGAGTGGTTCCTTTTCATCCTTACCTAGAAGGTGAAAAGGAACTTAAAGACAGTGGTGGAAAGATGCTCTTCGTGGCAAGGGTAGTACAGCAACACTACATTCCTGAAACAATAATACTGTAAACCACAATGTCCAAATTAAAAAAAAAAATCAGAACAAGTATGTAATTAAAAGATAAAATGTAACTGGGGCCCGAGAGTATAGTGGGTAGGGTGCTTGCCTTGTAGGTGGCTGATATGGGTTCTCAGCAACAGATTTTTCTCCCAAGGCCCCACCAGTAATGATCCCGAGTGTAGAGCCAAAGATAAAAAACAAAAACAAAAGGTAGACTGCAAATAAAGCATACTAACAACTCAGAAGTAACTGAAATAAAGTAACTCCCCAAAAGAAGTATAAAACAATAATAAGAGTCAATGGACCAGAGAGATATCGGAGTGGGTAGGGACTTGCCTTGCATGTGGTCAACCTGGTGTGACCCCTGGTACTACATATGGTCCTCAAGCACAATGCAGTCCAAAACAAAAAGTCAAAACCAAAATACAGTTAAGACAAAGACCTCTGATATATAAAATTAATAAAAATATCACATGAAAATGCTTATAGAAATTTATAAAAAAAGGCTACACAAATAATTTTATCTCAGTAACTTAAAAAGCAGAAAAATTCTAAAAATATTATACTCAAATTGGCCTATTTGAATATAATAAAAAGAAAACAGCAAAATAGAAACTAGATAAACTTTTACCTTTTTTCTTTTTAATACCAGGGATCAACCTAGGGACTCATACATTGGAAACATGTGTTCTATCACTGATTGAGTCACATGCCTAGAACAAAGGAAGTAGGGCCAGAGAGATAGCTTAAGCAGTAGAGCACATGCTATGCATGTGCAAGAACCTGAGTTCAGGACACATGCTTCCCCTCCCCAACACTGCACCATGTGTCCCTGGAAGAAAAAAATTTATCCATAAGCTAAGAAAGATAGTTTGGAACTATGTTCTATACAGCATTCAAATAATAGATTTTTCAAATCATACATATATAAAACTCTTGTAAACAATGAGTAAATATTAAATTACAGGAAGGTAGTCTGATATTGCTACAAAAACTAGAAAAGAATATGAGGAGAAAATGTGCAGTGCAGAAGCTGGGAAGATGGCTCAAAGAACTGGAGTGCATGCTCTGTATATGAGAGGCTCAGGTTTGATCATCAGCACCACACAGTCATTAGAGCAACTGCAGAACACCAAATCCAGAGCAGTCCTAAAAAGGCAGTGTGGTGCAAAAAGCAAAAACCAAAGGGGGGGGCCGGGGGTGGGGGTGGGGGTGGAGGTGGTGGTGCTGGTGGTGGTGGTGGTGGTGGTGTGTGTGTGTGTTGAGGGTGGTGATAGGGGGATGACACACTGCAGTACAATCTCACTCACCATACATAAAATCCCTAAAAAAATCAGACAAAACAACTTTTTTTTTTAAGAGGGACAGCTTAATACCAGAAAATGTGTAAATAAAATTTATCTATTTTTTTGTAAGATACAGTATACAATTATTAACTTTATGTGTCTCCTTTAACAGGCAATGAACATATCTGATCAAATTTTATTCTGAGTGTTTATGAAAACATTTTTGGGTACATTTAGCCATCTAAAGGGAAAGAGGCAATAAAACAAGACTGTCCTCCCAGTGTGTGTGGGTTATTTTTTACAGTGTGAACAGAACAAAAGGCTGATCCTTCTTAAACATCACATAAAAGAAGAAATGCTTGCTTTCATTTCTCCCCAAAATATTTAATTCTTTACATAACTTAGTAGGCAACAGAACATAAAATATAGTTATATATATAAACATACATACATATATATGTGTGTATGTATGTGTGCATATATATATATATATATATACACACACACATACACACACACCTACCTCTCGGTAAGCTACCTAGCGTATCCCGTCTGCATGGACAGAGCCTGGCAAGCTACCCGTGGTGTATTCGATATGCCAAAACAGTAATGATAGGTCTCATTCCCCTGACCCTGAAAGAGCCTCCAATCATTGGGAAAGACGAGTAAGGAGAGGCTGCTAAAATCTCAGGGCTGGGAGGAATAGAGACGTTACTGGCACCTGCTCGAGTAAATCAACGAACAACGAGATGACAGTGATACAGTGATACATAACTCAAGAGTGAGACCTGGGCTGGAGAGATAGCACAGCGGGTAGGGCGTTTGCCTTGCACACGGCCGACCCGGGTTCAAATCCCAGCATCCCATATGGTCCCCTGAGCACGGCCAGGGGTAATTCCTGAGTGCAGAGCCAGGAGTAACCCCTGTGCATCGCCAGGTGTGACCCAAAAAAAGCCAAAAAAAAAAAAAGTGAGATCTGCAGCAAAGTACTAAATTAAGTGCCCTATTCCAAAAAAAAATTACCTTATTTTATCATGATGAAATAAAGAGTGTACAGAAGGTAAGACAAAGAGATTAGTAGCACTGAAACGACTCCTGTATTAAGCTCCACAGTGCCAAGCAGACTGGAGGTTTTACATTCCAAGAAGAAATCAAGAACTTAAGATGTTTCTGCAGTTTCAAGAAGGCTCACTAGCTTCTGAAGAGATTATTTATCTACCAAAGTTATTATTCATTTACATTCTCAAGGAAATCTTTTCAAGAGGGAGAAACATCTGGCTCTTTCCCTTTACCAGAAAAAGAAAAATCTTTTCTCCTCATCCCTTGCATCCTTTCCCTCACAGTGTGGACCTAAGGTTAAAGACAAAAAAGGGTCAATATAGTGCTAAATAACCATAAAGTACTGTAAAGTATATGGTATAACTATAAGATATAAGGTATTAGCTGTAAGGCATAAGGTATTAGATCTGTCTTTGATTACAGATATGTTTTAATGTGTATAAAAATATGATTAAAAACTCAAAAGTAATCAGTGCACTTCCCATTATCCCAAGAACTATGAAAAAAGTAACTACAGTTAGAATAATTCTCAATGATGTCACCGTCACTGTCACTGTCATCCCATTGCTCATCGATTTGCTCGAGCGGGCACCAGTAACATCTCCATTTTGAGACTTGTTACTGTTTTTGGCATATCAAATACGTCACGGGCAGCTTGCCAGGTTCTGCTGTGCGGGCGAGATATTCTTGGTAGTTTGCCGGGCTCTCCGAGAGGGGCCTTGAACCTGGGTCAGCCTCATGCAAGGCAAACGCCCTGCTGCTGTGCTATCGCTCCAGCCCAATTCTCAATGATATTGGCAGGAAAAGGGATAGCTATACAAAACACCTAAATCTATAAGCTGATTCAGGTACTTTATTTTTGTGGTATACGTATGACCTGAAACCATTGCTTGATTCTGAGAAGCCCAAAAAAATGCAGTACTTACTCAACGGAAGAAAAAAATGCCAGCATCCTTACTATTCTGATTCTCACCGCTAGAAATTAAATAGTTAATATTATTTTCTGATAAACTTCTCACTGTTCAGACTCTCAATACTTAATTCTCTAAAACACATAAACCAGACAGACTTGGATAACTTAATATCCAAACCTATCTAAACAATCACTGAATTCAGGAATTTAATAGATTTTTCTCATGAGGAATATTTGTACTACAAACACACTATAGAGGAAAACAAGACATAAATATAAATGTCCATCTGTAGTGAATGTGCATGTGTGTCTAAGTACATGCATGCTCTAAAAGACCAAGCCCAAAAGTTTTAAGAAATTAACTGAAAAGTTATTGCTAAGTATCTATCAGTTCATAAATGTATAAACTGTTTACAAGCTTTGTATAGAAATCTGATTGCCCATTTATAAACATTGGATTAGATAAGCATGCATACAATGAAATGAACTCAGGGCTTACTCCTGGCTCTGCGCTCAGGATCACTCCTGGTGGGCTCAGAGTCTTATGAGCCACAGAGATAGTATAGAAAGTAAAGCACTTGGCTTGCATGTGGTTGCATTAACCATGACCCTGGTTTGGAACCCCAGTATCACAATGGCCAGATCATTGGACAATGAATAGGGAGATTACCTTGCACACAGATGGCCACAAGTTTGATCCCTGGCATTCTATATGGTCCCCTGAGCCTGGCAGGAGTGATCCCTGGGCACAGAGCCAGAAGTAAGCCCTGAGCATCACTAGGTGGAGAGGGGGAGGGAGGGAGGGAGGGAGGGAGGGAGGGAGGGAGGGAGGAAGGAAGGAAGGAAGGAAGGAAGGAAGGAAGGAAGGAAGGAAGGAAGGAAGGAAGGAAGGAAGGAAGGAAGGAAGGAAGGAAGGAAGGAAGGAGACACCCCGTAATAGAAGAGCAGGGATGATAGGTCAAAGAGCTGGAGTGCACACTTTGTATGCTGGGGCCCCAGGTTCAATCCCTGTAATTTCCTGGTGATTACCCAGAACAACTGGGAATAGCTTCCTGAATACCACAGCATATGGGCCTAAAGCCAAAAACACCAAACAAAATAAAGCTCTGAAAAGTCACTAATATAAATTTGCATTTGAATACATGGAAGCTGAGGCTCAATGAAAAATAAAAAATGGGGCTAAACTGATTGTACAATGGGTAGGGCACTTCCTTTGCATGTGGCCTTTAGATCACCTGCATCCCTGATCCCTGGGCACAGGGAATGGTCCAAAACCAAAACACCAATAAAGAAAGGTCAAGTGCTAAGCAAATGATAAGGTCAGAATACTGGAAGGAATGTTTTGCATGCAGATATTCAGTGAACCCCTGCATGGTACAGACCCTTGAACTTTGTGCAGGGAGCAGCCCCAAGGTCCTGACTGGGTGAGGCCCAGAAACCAAAAACAACTGCTAAAAAATTTGTAATAAAAAGCATTATAGAGCAAAAAGCTTTGTCACTTTCTTCTATGATCACCTCCTTTCCGCTACACTGTACATATGAGCAACACTTACTCATTTTACACTAATTCCTCAACCTATCACACATTCTGATGCCTGAACCTAATCCATACGCAATATCTACTAAATCAGATAGTCTTATATCACTTGTCATCTCCTTGCTCATCAATTTGCTCGAGCAGGCGCCTATGTCTCCATTCATCTGTGTCATGTGTTAGTGTGGCCCAATGGCATCTGCTTGCTGTAGCATCAAACCGTTTGTTCAAGGTCTTGATGAAAAAGTCTGACCATCCCATAGGTAGGTGGCCAGGCGTTCTTTTGACATGCCGTGGAATCCAGTCGGTAATAGCATTAGTCCAGCAGTCGTCTCCAAGTTGCATTACTTGTTCGGCCCATCTGATTTTCGACGCCTTGGCAAACGAGGCAGTGTCCCTGATTCTCGATCCTCGACGGAGATCGGAACTCTGGATTCCTTCTCACTTGAGTGAAATGTGATACTCCAAGCATAGATCTTTCCTCTTTGGGATACCCAAATAGCATTCTCATCCTGTATTTGTATGGCCCAGGTCTCTAGGTGTATGTTCGTGCAGGAATAATGGTGGAGTCGAAAAAATGTGCCCAGAGCTGGAGGTTCTTTGTCTTCATAACAACTTTGCCAACGCTCTTGAAGACGGAAGGGAGAACACTGGGAATGACATATCCATCCTGCCGAATTTGGTATGTGGGCAGGTGGACGTGGATATCAAAGAGATCCGAGTAGAGGTCGTAGATAACCTTCTCCATTGCCCTTCTGGAAGATGTAATAGATCCATCAGGACGTTAGAGGGCAGTCATGTTGGTCTTGTAGTTGGCAAAAAACAGGTGCATGTTGGAATACTTTTTTCCAGTTTCTGCCAGCATCAGCCAACACTGTTGCTCTTCTCCCTTTGAGGTCTTCCTTTATCACTTCTCTGCACAGTTTTTCGAGCTCAGACATTAGCTCATGATTGCCTGAGGCTCGTGCCAAACCAGACTGGCAAATGAGCTTGAGAGTTTCCGAAGATAGGCGGTCTTTTGTGGCTTTCTTACTCTCGGCATTCCTAGCAGTCATGGAGGTGCTGAACCAGTCAATTGTATTCCTGGTCGATGTTGTCAACGGTGGCATCTTCCCATATTGCCGCAATAGTGCCAAAGAGCTCCCTGTTGTTACCTAGTAGATCTCTTAAACTAGTTTCTTCTTTCATCATCAATTTAAAATTCTTATATCCCATCCACCTCTAATGTGATAATTTTCTAACTCATCCTTCCCCACTCAACTTATTCTCCACAGAGAAATAAAGGTTAACTATCAAAACACAGATCAGATCATGTTGCATATACTTAAACTTCATCCCATTCTCTTAACCCATTAGCATCAAGTCCAAACTTTGAAACACTTAAATGCTATCTGAGTGACATGACAGAACAAGGCATAGCCCAGCCAGCTAACCTTTTTAATATTAATATTTTTGTTTTTATGCCATACCCAGCAATGCTTAGGGCTTACTCCTGGCTCTGTGCTTGGGGATCACTCCTGGTGGACTGAGAGGTCCAAATAATACAGGGAATTGAACACAAAGGCAAACCCCCTACCTGCTGTTGCCTTCTCTTCTTTTCAGGGGAAGGGGAGCATGGAGTGGGTGCACACAGTCAGTGATGCTCAGGGGTTACTTTTGGCTCTACACTCAAAAATTAATCCTGGCAGTACTCAGGGGACCAGATGGGATGCTGGGGATCAAATATCTGGGTCAGCTGCATACAAGGTAAGCATCTATCTGCTATACTATCTCTCCAGTCCCATGTGCCTTGTTCTTTCTGAATCTTGAAACACATCACTGTGTCTAATGGAACTAACAAACCTCTATTTTACTACACTCATCACTGTATATAATCTTGAAGTGTATCTTTGTTTTTCCCTTCACTGAACTATATATAGTTTGTATAAGATAGTAATATCTAATAAATGTTTTTGAATATGACAATTACAATCACATAATACACTAAAAGATACTTTATAGGAAAGACTGGTTTGTAGAAAGCTTAGTGATTGAGCTAAAAAAAAAAAAGAGAGAATAAAGGGCTGAGATAGTTCAAAGGCCTAGAGCAGAAGCTCTGCATGCAGGAGTCCTGGATACCACCCCCAGCACCACATTGTTTCCTGAATTCCCACAAGGAGTAACTCTAAGCATTGTGCTGAAAACAGCCCTTGAGCTATTGTTATGTGGCCCTCAAACAAATTAAAAAGCCAGAGGTCAGTAAAATAGTTTTCATTTATTCATTTATTATTTATTTTTGGTTTGGATCACACCCAGTAGTGCTTATGACTGACTCCTGGTATTGACTCCTGGTATTGTGGTACCAGGGACTGAATGGAAGTCAGCTACATGCAAGGCAAGGGCCTTAAGCCTTGTATTATATTTCTCTGGCTTCAGAGGAAAATACTTTTTAAGTGGTAACAACAAAGACAGAAAAACATATGGTACTTTTAGTGGCAAAAAGGAAACAACATTTACTAATCTGCATACTTCTAAGGAGGAACATTTAAAAATCCTTCACTCACAAGTTTTTCTTTCTCCAGATTTTGTAGTAAACTCTCCATGTTACTTCCAAACCTTGTCTTTTCTACAACTTCATAAAGGCTACAATACATTCCATTCTTCAAAACTAGTGAAAGAAAAAAATACATAGTAAATATTCAAATAGATTTCATATATACATTTCCCCCTGCTTATATTTTTTGTTTCTGCAGTACCAGGAATTAAACCTAAAGCCGCAAGCCTACAGTGAGATGCCGTATCACTGATTCATATCCTCCATCCTTCTTATGTATTTCAATAAAATTAAATTACCTTCATTTGGACGTAAGTATGTTTCCTTGTAAAATAGCGCAGGAGGAATTTTTTGTTTCAGATGATCAATACTCATAACTGCTTCAACATCAAGCTTCTCAGGACTGAAAAGAAAATCAAAAAATCATGTTTTCCAATCCTTATTTTTAACATTGCAATATTCATGGATATATGAAAAAGAATATTCATTTCATTCTTTAAAAAGGATTTGATATGGGATGTTCAGATATATACAAAGGTAGACAGAAGACATCGCCTGAAATATTAAGTTTTTATCTTTGCTTCAGAAGCTAATCTATATGCCAATTTTACCAATCACAAGAGATGGGTGTGGTGCATGGAAGCTCACCAATAAAGTATTGGTGGTTTCACAGAACTAAAATCAATAAAAATAAATGCAAAAAATTAAAAATGGACATGGAGAATATCATGCTAAGTGAAATAAATCAAAAGGAGAATAGACACAGAATGATTGCATTAATGTGTGGGATATGAAGGGGGAAAAAAAAAACATAGTATGAGACTAACACCCAAGGGCAGTAGAAACAAGGGTCAGGACAAATGGTCCATGGTTGGAAGCCTGCCTCAAGGGCCGGAGGAAAGGGAAGTTAGGATACAGAAGGCACTATTATGACAATGAAGTTGGAAGGGATCACTCTGGATGGGAAATGTCTATTGAAAGTGGGTAAAGGAGCAAATATGATGGCCTCTATCTGTTCTGCAAACCATGATGCCCAAAAGGGGTGGGGGGAGGGAGGGAGGAAATGCCTTACAGTGTGTAAGGCACTTGCCTTTTATTCATGTGACCTGGGTTTGATCCCTAGCACCCCTTATGGTCCCCTGAGCCCACCAGGAGTGATCAATGAGAGCTGAACCAGCAACAAGTCCTGAGCATAGCCAGATGTGGCCCCAAAACCAAAATAAATAAATCTTTTAAATGACAAACCAATGGTTATAGTAACTTCTTATACATCAGAACAAAAACTTCATGGATGTTCCAATCTCCAAGCTGAAAACTCTTAAATCTATCTCCTGTACTTGCCCTGTCTAAAGCCCCAGCAACTGCACCCATGCCCCACTGCTCTGCCATGCCAATGGCCCACTCCACAGCTCCATTAACAATCTGTGACTCATCGCAGTTCTATAGACCCTGAAGTCTCTGGACCATACAAATTCTACTGTACTGAAATTCTAGTAGGAGCACACTAAATTAGATGGAAAAATAACATAGAAGCCATCTAAACTCTGTAGCACTGTGTCACTGTCATCCTGTTGCTTATCGATTTGCTCGAGCGGGCACCAGTCACATCTCCATTGTGAGACTTGTTGTTACTGTTTTTGGCATACTGAATACGCCACGTGTAGCTTGCCAAGCTCTGCCGTGTGGGCAGGATACTCTCGGTAGCTTGTCGAGCTCTCTAATGGAGACCAAGGACTCGAACCTGGATCGGCTGCGTGCAAGGCAAACGCCCTACCCACTGTGCTATTGCTCCAGTCCTACAAACAGCTTAGTAAATCCTCAAAGACTTGATGGCCCTCTGGTGAGATATAATTTTCATAATTTTTTAACTGAAATATTGTTGATAATTCCTTTTGCCATTTGGTTGTAACAAGCAATATAAAACAAATCATGTGTGCCTGCTGAGGGGGGCAAGTTTGGGGGGGTGATTGGGAAAATGGGTACAATAGTCGGGGGGGAAGATCACTATGGTGGTGAGACTGGTAAAAGAACATTAAAAGCCTTTAACAATTGTATTATGAACAGCTTTGTAAATCACAGTGTTTAAATAACATACAAAAAATTAATTTAAAAAAAGCTAAAAACTAGGAAAAAAAGAAAAAGAAACAATTAAATGGTAACTACTAGCGGCAAATTTTTCAAAATATAACATACTTACAGTTTGATAGGCAAAGATGCCCGAGTAGCTGATCGCAGAAATACATAACATAAAAGCTTTCCTTTATTTAGAAGCTGTCCTTTCCACAAGGTATAATTAAATTTATCTAAATACAAATAATAATATAGTTCAATATCAAGTATATGTAGTCCAATATCAAGTATGTTTACAAAACATAACTGGGAAGATATCTACAATTTAAAGAGAATAACAATTTTAAAAACTTGGTATTTCTATTAAAATAACAAAAGTTAAAACTATAAAAATTTTGTTCCGTAGGTATTTTTTCCCAATAAAATTATTCAAGCTGCAGTGAATGATCAACTTGTCTAATTGTTTTCATATCAGAAAACTGATCTCTTATTTCCGCCAAAAGAAGTCAGTGAATCTTGCTAATTGCACAAACCCCCACAATAGCTCATATTTCCAGCTAGTTCTCTTTTCACTGTGACAAAACTTGAAGACAAAAAAAATACTAATATTGCTCTATCTTTTTAAAATCCAGAGTCTTTAACAACTTGGTATTTTTTTTTTATTATTATTATTTGCTTCTTGGGGTCACACCCAGCGATGCTCAGGGGTTACTCCTGGCTTTGCACTCAGGAATTGCTCCTGGTAGTGCTTGGGGGACCATATGGGATGCCAGGGATCAAAGATCAAACCCGGGTCGACCGCATGCAAGGCAAATGCCCTACCCGCTGTGCTATCGCTCCGGCCCCACAACTTGGGTTTTTTTTGTTTTTGTTTTTGTTTTTTTTTGCTTTCTGGGTCACACCCGGCGATGCACAGGGGTTGCTCCTGGCTCTGCACTCAGGAATTACCCCTGGCGGTGCTCAGGGGACCATGTGGGATGCTGGGAATCAAACCCGGGTCGGCCGTGTGCAAGGCAAACGCCCTACCCGCTGTGCTATCGCTCCAGCCCCCACAACTTGGTATTTTTAAAAGTTGAGTTATAAAACATGTTTTTATGTTTTTAATTAAGGTGCTTAAAAAAATAAACTATTCTATTCATAGCAGCAGCTTCTCAAATGAGACTGTATACTTAAATGATCAAAAACTGATCATCCATCATAAGGTCCTATCCTCTTTTTCTACTCTGTACATTCTTATTCATTTAAAAACCGAAAGCACCTAACTTATTAATCATTTTTTGTAATATAACTTTGGGTTTTTCCTTTCAGCCTTGCTGCAGGGAACTTAGTTTACCTTAAAGCAATGTCCTTTCTGTATGGACACAGGAAGATAGTTAATATGCTTTGTAACTTGGGAGTTGATTGACTTCAATAATATTTACTCCTGGGCATCTGCTTTCTCCACTCAGTTGCCTTAGTTCTTAGTAAACCAAAAGCAGGGTCCCAATGAGGGACGGAATGAACACAGGGCAAGCTGTGAGCTACCCTTGCATTGAAATGGGCCAGGCCAAAGTGCCACAATACTCAACTATAAGTTGAGAGTATGGTCATAGACAAATGCTGTCATGATCCAAAAGTAACGACGAGACTAGGACCATGCTGGGGTTAGGAAGACTAACCTGGCCTGAGGACTGTGGTCTGGAATATATAGTGAATGTCCTCAGAAAGAACCAACTTTTAAGTTTGATATATCTTACTGTGCTCATACAGAATGACATTGCTAGAAATATTATAAGTAAATTTACTATAACTATTTAAGTGGATTACTAGCTGAGGAAAGAAAGTGACAAACTCTGGCTGGGATCCCTCCCTTTAACGGATCTCCAAGTAATCTGGAGTAATCTCTTTAGATGAGATTTTGTTAATCTTCTGGAGAAGTGGTATTACCCCTCTTTGTTGATTTGTTAATGTTCAGCCCACCTTTGTGTCACCACCCCATGTGACTGCTATATAACTAAGACCGTAACAGAAGCGGGAGAGAAGACACAGAGCAGGGGAGAAGACATAGAAAAAGCAGAGAACACATAGAAGCAGAAGACACAGAAGTGGCGTGAAGACACAGAAGCAAGGGAGAAGACAGAGAAACGGGAGAGAAGACATAGAAGCAAGCAGGAGAGAAGACAAAGAAGCAGGAGAGAAGACACAGAAGCAGGGGAGAAGATACAGAGACAGAGAGAGGTCGGAAGAGACCAGAGGAGAGACTACAAAGACAGATAGAGAGACAGACAGAAGAGAGCACAACAGCATACAGAAGCAGAAGCAGAACACAAGGAGGAGCCATCCCAAATCTGGTCCATACACAGTGGCTCAAGAGCACCGAACTCGAACAGTGAGAAAGAGAGAGAGAGAGAGAGAGAGAGAGAGAGAGAGAGAGAGAGAGCCGCCTTGAGAGCCCTCGAACAACACATACACGTCGCCCCTTCTGCACGCGTTTATATTTTTTACAATTTTCTATATATCTGTATTATTTCTGTTATAAAACTTAAGGAAGCAAATACAAAAATCTTACCTGTGTTTCTATCTGCATTAAAGCTATTGGATCTACAAATAAGATTTTTAGAAAAAAAGAAAAATATTACTGAATGAAAATAACATGACAGTAAACATTCAAGACATTGATATAGTGTGCAACTTTTGCTTTGTTTTTGATGTTTGGGCACACTCAGCTGTACTCTGGGATTATTCCTGGTGGGCTAGGGGGACCATCTGGGCTGCTGGGAATCAAACCTGGGTCAGTCACCAGGCAAGCACCCCACCACTGTACTAACTCTCCCATCCCTTAACATGCTACTTTTAATGACATACTATATAATTAAATCCTTTCTTCAAGTAGAACAAAAGAATTACTTGTTGGGGCCAGAGTGATAGTACAGTTGGTTGGGCACTTTACTTGCCTTACACACAACTAACACAGATTCAATCCCCAGCACAATGTACGGTCCTATAAGTACTGCCAGGAGAGACCCCTGAACGTGGAGTCAGAAGTAAGCCCCACGCACAACTGGGTGTGGCCCAAAACAAACAAACAAAATTTAAATTTAAATTTAAATCACAATTGAAGGCAAAGTAACTCAATGGGATTGACACATCTTTGTATACCTCCTGCCCCGGGTTTTGTTTGTTTAGTTTTTGGGCCATACCTGCCTGTGCTCAGGGTTTACTCATAGCTCTGTGCTAAAAGATCACTCCTGGTGGTACGCAAAAAAAAGACCACATGCATCTAACTGGGTTAGCTGTGTGAAAGCTAAATACCTTACTCTGTACTATTTCCCTGGCAGCAGGAGGCCCTATTTTGATACCACACCCTACCTAGCACCATAGAGTAGCCCATAAGCACTAGTAGGTATAGTCCCAAAACAAAAACTCAGTGACTCTTTAGTAAATATGTCACGGGGGTCATAAATACAGGGGTATCCTAAAACAGAACTATTTTTAGGTTAGCCCTATGTATTATGTGAATTAAGTACTTGTGACTGTGAATGATTTTCAGCGATATTCACAGATATAAATAAAGAACTGGATCTCAGCTACTTAAATGAAAAGAAAAATTTCATCTCAAAAATCAACAAAGAGGTCAACCTCAAAAAATCAGTATTTTAAGAAATATGGCTTTTTAAAGCAATTATATTGCTAAATATGTATCACATTTAATTTTTAAATATTTACTGCAGAACTGTTCATCGATTTGCTCGAGCAGGCACCAGTAAAGTCTCCATTGTGAGATTTGTTGTTACTGTTTTTGGCATATTGAATACGCCACAGGTAATTTGCCAGGCTCTGCCTCGTGGGTGGGATACTCTTGGTAGCTTGCCAGGCTCTCCCAGAGGAAAGGAGGAATCGAACCTGGGTCTAACCTGGGTTGGCCACATGCAAGGCCAATGTCATACTCACTGTGCTAGAGAGATAGCACCGTGCTATTAGACTTCTTAGTATTTAACTGGTTTAATATAAAGATGAGGCAACTTTTGTGGAAGGTTCTCATTTACAAGAGAACTAATAAAATTTGTCTTTTAAAAACTGCATTTGGTCATCTATGCAAAACTTCTATTTCTACCTACTTTAAATATCTGTCAAAACAGTCATCATGAACACCCATGAATCTAATTAATTTCAAGGCAAGGAAAAGATGAGACAGAAATAAATGCCTCTCCTAACTCAGAAGTGCATGATATGTAATCTAATACCATAATTTTTGATGTAATGAGAATGTAATTCTCAATGTTTAAGACTCAAAAGTCTTACCTTGAAGATACAAACTTCAGAGACTGCATATCATCTTTGTAAGTAAAAGACACAACTGCATATGGACACACATGTCTTGGTCTTCTCTTTAACTCATCAAAGCCATACTCATAAAAATAATACTAAAAATAAGAAAATGCAAAATAAAATTCTGTAAGAAGTCATGATGTACAGAGAAGGGGCTTGATACCCAATTTGACCCTGGGGACTTGTCTTATTCTTGCTTCCTGTCTTTACATCTCCCAATGCCCCATATCACTCCCCCTACCCCCCCCCCCCACACACACACACACATCTAGGTGTAACAATGGTGGCTCCTAAATGCAGGAATGGCCCTGGTAGTGCTCCTCCAATTCCCCAGGCATCCACAGGGAGTGATTTCCAGGCTCAAAGCAGTGCCAGGGAAGCCCTTCCCCCTCCCCAATTATTTGAAAAAGTAGAGTAGAATCACATTTATCTGCTAATATTTTAGAAATGATACTATCTAAGTTCCCTAACCCCTAACAGAAAATAAGCAATACTTGTTAATTTAACTATAGTATTAGTACTTTAATTTGCTTTCCAACAAAATATTTTCTTTCTGAATTTAAATAAATGCTAAGGTACTAACAGGTATCATATTCCAAAGTGTATTTTTCAATAGTTAACCACTAAAAATGTTCACCAAATTTCCTCATTAAAAATGTTTTTTGGGGGGCTGGAGCGATAGCACAGCGGGTAGGGCGTTTGCCTTGCACGCGGCCGACCCGGGTTCGATCCCCGGCGTCCCATATGGTCCCCCAAGCACTGCCAGGAGTAATTCCTGAGTGCAAAACCAGGAGTAACCCCTGAGCATCGCTGGGTGTGACCCAAAAAGCAAAAAAAAAAGTTTTTTTTAAAGGAGGCTAAATTATGAGGGTCAGCTCAGAAAAGTCAATTTGATACCAAAAGTAAAATACTAGATACAAGGTCAGAGAGACAGTATAAAGGGTAAGGTATGGTTGGTTAATCCTTGGTTCAATCCCTAGACCACATGTGGTCCCCTGAGCAGCACCAGAAATAATCCTGAGCACAAAGCCAGGAGTAAGACCTGAGTACTGCTGGGTATGGCCCCAAAACTTAAATAAAATATGAAAATATTAGATACATTCTAATTCACAATCTCATACCCATTAAGTCAAACGAAAAATTCTTAACTCCAACTGTAGCAAAGCAGCAAAAAGGAGGTATTAAAGGATTAGAAACATAGGTGACAAGGGTAGCCAGCTCACTTCTTTTATAACATCCATATTGCTTCTCTCCTTTAGCTATTCATAACATTCATTAGATTAGGGTTTTACGACTTCTGGTAAGTGATATTCATTTTAAAAATCACTTGTATGTGGAGTTACTGAAGAGCATTGTCCTTCAAAATCCATTCCCTTGGAAAACTATTGATTTCAAAATGTTGTTTCTCTAAAAATGCCTGAAAATTTTGGGAAGCATCAAGTCAGTTTATAAGTTCTGTGAGAAAGATCCGTAACTATTAGTTACCAGTACTACTACTGTCGAAAAAGTAATCAATTATTCAGATGACACTGATAATATATAATTTTGCCTAAGCCCCCAACAGTAGGTGTTACCCACGAAGAAAAAAGAAATGAGCAGGCCTAGGAAACTGCTCAACGAGCTGGAGTATGTGCTTTGATGTGAAAAAATGAAATTAGATCCCTGAGACCATAAGTTCTCCCGAACCCAACAGGTATGAATCCCCTGTCAGTAATGAAAATTGCTGACATTAGCCTATGAGGAGTACTTCCCCACCTCAGAAATGTAAAGAAATAAGCAAAATTAGCAAGAGGCCAGGAAGAACAGTGCAAGGGCTTAATGACTGCCTTACAAGTCTATACTCATGAATTCAAATCCCTGGTTCCATATACGTGGAACCTGCAAATGGATACCCATGACCAATTTCCTACTAAATTGTAATCCTAGAAAGTTTGTGCCTGTATGTTGTAGTCAGTGCTACAAGTGACCTTTGTGGGTATCACAGTGGGATATAAGGAACATAAAGGGGTGTGATTCCTAAAGAGCACAACACCTAAAAATATAAGCGAGCTCCAAGGCCAGAAAGTGACTTTTTGAAAATATCTGTGAGCACTACAACCACAATGTGTGAGTACCACAACCATGTACAAGTGTCAAAGCCAAATATGTTTTTGAATTCCAGGCATCTGCAGCATCAACAATGAGAGGGAAAATTTAAGGAGAAAGATAGTAGAAGAGAAAAATATAGAAAAAAGAGCAAAAATGAATTGTTATGTTAAATAAACGTAAACATTAAAAAAAAAAAGAACTCTTTCAGAGGTTTGCACCATTACTCACATACACTCCATTGGGAGATATATGGTGTGTGTACACACACACACACACATATATATATATATATATATATATATGATCTACTTCTGAACAACAAGAGCTCTTGAACATAGGCTTGAACTCTAAAGGACCATGCAAATGCTTACCGGCATTTGTAGATTAAACCCACCTACATATTAGTTGAGTAAATCCATTTATGTGGAACCTTCAGATAGATACCCATGACCAATTTTCTACTGAAGGCAAGGGAGATCAATGAGCCCATGCTTTTCTAGGGCCAACTGTATGGTTTTCACATGTTAGAAAGAATAACAGTATTCTATTATAGTGAAACATCATATAAAGTTTGTGAATTAATATACTTCAAAGTATGTTTAATGTGTAATCAGTATCTGAATAAAGCTTAAATAATTAACTCAGAGCTAAGGGAATGGTTCAGTAGTAGAATGGCAGTCTTGTAAGGGTGAAGCTTCAAATTCTATCCCCAACACTGCTCCATATACCAACTGAGATCCCAGCAACACTGTTCTTTGGGATTCTTGGTGCATGCAACCAAGCCAGGTCATAAAAACAAAAGAAAAGGGGGCAGGTAAAGCAATAATAGCAAACTTAACTCTGAGTTTGCATCTTAGACAAATGTTAAGACAGAAAATATCAAGTTGTTCCGGTGTTGGCGTGGATGTGGAGAGAAAGGGATCCTCCTTCATTGCTGGTGGGAATGCTGACTGGTTCAGCCCTTTTGGAAAACAGTATGGACACTTCTCAAAAAATTAGAAATTGAGCTCCCATTTGACCCAGCAATACCACTTCTGGGAATATATCCCAGAGAGCCAAAAAAGTATAGTTGAAATGACATCTGCACTTGTATGTTCACTGCAGCACTGTTTACAATAGCCAGAATCTGGAAAAAAAACCTAGTGCCTGAGAACAGTGATTGGTTAAAAAGACTTTGGCACATCTATAAAATGGAATACTATGTAGCAGTTAAAAAAGATGAAGTCATGAAATTTGCATACAAGTGGATCAACATGGAAAGTATCATGCTAAGTGAAATGAGTCAGAAAGAGAGGGACAGACATAGAAAGACTGCACTCATCTTTGAAATATAGAGTAACAGAATGGGAGACTAATACCCAAGAATAGTCAAGATAAGTACCAGGAGGTTTGTTCCATGGCATGGAAGCCAGCCACACATGCTGGGGGAAAGGGCAGCCTAAATAGAGAAAGGAACACCAAGTAACGGGGGTCTGGAGGATCCGCTCAGGATGGGAGATGCGGGCTGAGTAGACTATAGACCGAACACGATGGCCACTCAATACCTCTACTGCAAATCACAACACCCAAAGGGAGAGAGAGAGAGAGAGAGCAAAAAGGAAAGCCCTGCCACAGAGGCAAGGTGGGGTGGAGGGGACTGGGTGGGGGTGGTAGGAGGGATGCTGGGATCATTGGTGGTGGAGAATGGGCACTGGTGGAGGGATAGGTACTCGATCATTGTATAACTGAAATGCAAGCACAAAAGTTTCTAAGTCTACAACTGTACCACATGGTGTTACGGTGTTTCACTAATAAAAAAATTGGAAATTGGGGGCTGGAGCAATAGTACAGCGGGTAGGGCGTTTGCCTGGCACACGGCTGACCCGATCTGATTCCCAGCATCTCATATGGTCCTCTGAGCACCGGAAGGGGTGATTTCTGAGTGCAGAGCCAGCAGTAACCCCTGTGCATTGCCAGATGTGACCCAAAAAGCAAAAAAAAAAAAAAAAAAAGGAAATTAAAATATCAAGTGGTTGATATACTACATAAACAAAAAAAATCTAGGGGTAAAAATCCGTTAAGTCACAGACCAGAGAGAGAATAATACAATGGGTAAGCTTTGCATGTGGCTGACCCAAATTCAATCCTCAGCACCATGTAATAACCTAGGCACTGCCAGGAGTGATCCTTAAACACAGAACCAGGAGTAAATCCTGAACACAGCCAGATGAGGACCAAGAGCAAAACACCAAAAGTTAATAGGAAAAAAGATGAATAAATTACTCCATATTTTATTTCATATGGGGGTTACAACTTTTTATTGAAGGATTAGTAGTAGTAGATCATCAGAGATCTTTCTAGGCCAGGGTCTTACCAAAACTTCAAAATGAGGTATGTTAGGGGCTGGAGCAATAATATAGCAGGTATGGTGCTTGCCTTGTGCATGGCTGACCCAAATTTGATCCCTGGCAGCAGATATGGTCCCCTGAACTGAATCTGCCTGGAGTGCCCCTGAGTGCAGAGACAGGAGTAAGCCCTGAGCATCACCAAGTATTGCCCCTCCTACCCCCACCTCACAAAAGAAGAGAACAGGCATATTAGGGTCAACAGTGAATAAAAAATATATAATAGAAGAGGCTAGAATTCACAGTCTACAGAGAGTGACTGGCAAAGGAATCTGATTATTTCTCTGTAAGTTTGAGGAGTCAACTATAAAACACTGGAAACAACGACCAAATAGAAAGGAGAGATTACTGTGAGAGTGGCAACGACAAGCAAAATCCAGAGTCAAGAGAGATATGGTGATAGCAAGAGTTGAAAGGGAGATACATTTTAAAGTATTTGGTTACCAACAGATATGTGCACACAATTCTAGAATAGACTCAGCAACATACCTGAGTAAGCTCATAGGCTCTATAAGCCAAAAGTGATGTTATTCTATTGGCATTTTTCGACATGTGGCATTCATGTTTTGGTGTTGGGTCCAAAGCACTTTTACTTAACATAGATTCCAAATTTTTTACACCCATGGGATCATAAATACTCTTTATTTTACCCTGTAATTACAAAAACCTTTTAAGTCAACCTAAATTTAACTACTGACTATATCAAAGTCTGATAGAGTATTTCTTCAAATAAAAAAAACACCATTAAGTTTTTCTTTATCAGTTAATTAAGTAACACCCCAAACTTCTTATCAGTAGTGAAATAGAAAGAAAAAATCTATGAGAAAATTTTTTATAATAAGCAAATAAAATTTTATTTACAATACTTTTATTCACAATACTTTTCACTAGCTTAAAGGACATTACCAAAATACTATCCTCTTTTCATAGAAAATTCTCTTTGGAAAGAAAAAGTCTTAGATCAAAGATTGCAAACCAATTTCAAAAGCATCTTTATTCTAAAACACTAGAAAAAATTAATCGTAATTTAATGAAAGCTTAGTGTCAACTAAAATTCAAACCAATTTTCATCTTTGATATAATATGAATGGTGATATTACCTTCATTATTTTAAAAATAACAACATCACCCATTGTCCCAGCTTCCAAAGGATTAGCTTGTAATAAATCAGCATATCTAGAAAGATAAACACCTAGCAAAGAAGAAAAAAATTTTAAGAATTTTAGTAAAGAGGACACAAGTACTAAAAAAATTCAAATGTTTAGCCTAATAAGAAAAATGTGTCATTAAAAATTTAAGGATGGGAAAACAGCTATTTTTAAAAATTGATAAAAACTGAAAAAAAACATGCACTAATCAAAAATTTCAAATTCTCTAGGAATACAGTAGACATTTTTAAGAAAAAGTATTTTTGATCAATTTGAAGAATGCAAAATCAGAATCAAATGCTAGAGAAACTTTTAAAATCTAGAAGCTGAAATTAGTCTCATTTTTGGCAACCTGAAAAAATATATGAACTCACTCATAAGAACTATACCGAAATCAGATTATATAGTTTTAAATGACAACTTAATGTAGAACGAGAAAAAGAAAAAAAAAAAAGATTACCCATGGAAGGATTGCCAAGAATTGTTATTTTGGACTGGCCCACTTGTAATCCTTTTTCACACACACTTTGAACCTAAATAAAGAAACACTGTATTTTACAATTATAATACATTAACAATAAAGAAAATATTTAATCTGTTTTTAAATAAAACCTAAGCTTCTAAACTATGCATTATCTCTATCACAGAAATCTTATTTCTATGCCAGATCATAACTAAATAGCAATATGAAAACTGACTTATACTTCCAGTGTAATCATACATGGAATTCATTTTTGTTTACGCTAGATCAAATATATATTTGGAATACTTGCCATTCACATTTACAGATGTTTCTTGTAGAAAAACATGGAACCAGGAAATTATTCACTTATTTATTTTGCTTTTTTGGGTAACAGCAGTGCTCAAATGACCATGCAGTATCAGAGACTGAACTAGAACTCTTAAAATGGCAAAGCATTTGCTCTCTTCCTCTAAGCTATTTTCCCAACCACACAAAAATATTTTGAGACAAAGTAATCCCATCTAAACATCTTTAAAGGACAAAAGAATATGATAAATATAGAGGGCAGGAGATAGTATAAGGTAGGTATGATATAAATATGCAGGGCATGAGATAGTACAAGGTAGGCACTTGCATTGCATGCAGCCAACCTCTGAAACCAAATATGACACCTGAAACACTAGGTAATTACTGATCAAGAGGCAGAAACAGTCCCTGAATATTGTTAGGTGTAGTCCCAACAGCACCCCACAACCCCCACAACAAAACCCAACTCAAGTATGCAAGATAATCCATGGAAAGAAAAATTATTCATTGTCAATATCAAGCACATTCTAAAAAAAGAAAATAAGCAATGAACAGATTTTTTTAAAAAACAAATCAAATAAGGGTAGAGAGGGAAACAGATGTCTGGTGGAAGGTGTAGTGTTGGAACATTATATGCATGAAACTACCATTAATAGTACTGCAAGTCATGGTGCCACAAATAAAATTAAAACAAAATTCTAATTAATAAATTATAAAAGATACCTTGCCCAAATAATTTCTTTCACTTTCAATAAAGGAAAGGTTATATTTATCTTACACTGTTAATTGAAAAATTTGTGACTTAGAATAAAAAATCGTCAAATTGCATGTTTTTTTAAGTCGGGAATCAGGTATGAGGCCTCACAGAAAGCTTTAAATGTCACTATAAAATGGATTTCACTCACCTGATATCGATCAACCATGAGAAATGCATAGGATTCTGAAAGTTCTTTATCTAAACGACCATCAAATTTCAGTTCTCTTCGCTTTTCTGTAAACTAAAAGAAATTAAATCTGTATCAACTCCTTAGCATGCAATTACAGTTTCTTAAAGTTTAAACTTAATTGCAGAGGGAGCTGAAGCGATAGTACAGTGGGTAGGGTATTTGCCTTGCACGAGGAAGACCAACATGACCCCTGCCATCCCATAGGGTCCCCTCAAGCACCAGCAGAAGTAATTCCTAAGCACAGAGCCAGGAGTAACCCTTGAGCATCACAGCATCAAAAAGTAAAAAAAAAATTTTTTTCCAGAAATTTTATTTCCAAAATATTCTAGACCAAAACAGTTTTTTCCTCTTCCTATAGACTCTGCTTCTATTTTCCCGTTAAAATTGGGTCATGCCCTTTAGCACCCAGTGTTTATCAATTTTAAGTACATTTTTATTAAAATTTTACCACCGCCAAATTCTCCCATATAATACATGCCTTAGTTTCTTTAGGGGGTGGAAGGGGAAAGGAGAGGGGAAAATAAATTGGCAATACTTGACAGTGCTCATTGATTACTCCTGGTTGTGCTGAAAGGACTATATGTAGTGCTGGAGATCTAACCAGAGTCAAATGCTTGCAAGGCAAAAGTCTTATCCCTGTATTAATTCTCCGGCTCTTAACTCTATTCTTAATGCCAAGTATACTTAGTAACAATACATGCTCAACCATACTTTCAGGATAGAAGAGCGACTTGGTCTTACATATCTGAACTGTGTATCACCCTAAACTAATGATTATCACTCTTAGATACAAATAAATATATTCAAAACATGGAGCCCGTAACTACTAGATTTACATGCAGAATTCGGGTCAGTACTGTGCTCTAATAATTAGATTCTCATATAAAATTAACTACTCAGGCTGGAGAGATAATACAAGAGTTGAGGCACTGGTCCTGCCAACCCCAGATCTGATCCCCGTTTCCTTGAGCACAGAACCAGAAGTAGCTCCTGAGCACCTGAGTTGTGATAAATGTGGCACAACTCCCTTCATCTCCCTCCAAAATTAACAACCTGCTATGAAACTATGAAATGACATGAAAATACATGAACTACTCTGTATGTCAGTAACATTCATCCACTTTAGAGATCCTTTCAAAGTTAAATTCTTATAGCACTAGAACAAATTACAAAAGTATAAAATCAATTGTATTCTATGTCCACTAGAATGCAACATAAATAGCCAACATTGCAAAGCGTTATTTACAAAAATAGGGGCATTCCCAATGGAGACCCAAGCCAAAAGTATGAGTAGAGGGTGGCACGCAGTGCCAGTAACTAAATTCAGACATACATAAGGCATTTGCTCTATCACTGAAACTAGTATCCTAGTCCAAAATATCAAATATTTTAAAGTATCTTATTTCTATTCCGTTTACACATGCTTTGCCTAAATCAGCACCCAAAGAGTTGTCTAATTTGTATATAAAATTTAAATTTACTATATAAAATACTCAGCCATTCCCCTTTATGTTTTCTGAGAACTTCTACTGGTCACATTAAGGTAATTCATCAACAAGGCAATAATTGGAAAAGAGCAATGCATATTATAAAGCATGCATTTGATTAATCTTCCAACTTAATTGCATTGTTTCCATTCAATTAGCATGTACTCAATAAACCAGAAAGTCTTGCTACGATTTTACAATTAAGTCATTATGCAATAAATCATTCCTATAGTAAGATTATTATTATCTTGAGGGCCATATTCAGCAGTGCTCAGGGCTTACATTTGGGGATCACTCCTGGCTATGTTTTTGGGACCATATGTGGTGCTGGGGATCCATCAAGTTGACCATGTGGAAGGCAATTTGCAAAGCAATAGGCAACTTGCAAGGCAATATTAAATCTTAGAACTACCTCTTCGGTTTAAAATTCAGTTTTAGTAAAAGAATTTACATAATTATGTATCAATTTAATAGAGCAACTAAATGTAGGGGTATATCAACAATGTTTGAGCTGGAGGAAGGGAAGATATTGTCATTCGAAAACTTGTTTTCCCTTCTATAATTTGGCTTCCCTAAAAACTAATGGCATTTTTTCAGAAAAGGAAAAAGCACATTCCATGCTAGAAACTGGATTCTGAAGAATCTCATTAATGGGTACAACTTAAAACATACCTCCTTTTCCAAAAGTTCATTGTGTACCAAGCAAGCATATTTGTAGTTAAAATTTGTTATAGAGGTTGGTTCAAGGTAAGATGAATGCAGAATATTTAAGACATCTTCAAATTCTCGAGAGCCAGGAGTTAATACCTGGAAAAGTGCTAAAATAAAAATACATTAATTTTAAGATTTCATTTAAAATAGCTTTTTAATATTTTTAAAGTCTATAAACTTTTAAATTTTTTTTAAAGAAACACCCAGGCTATCTTATGATATGCAAAAATGATACTTATTAATTCACTGACGAAATAGTAAAACCAGCTGTCTACATACTCAATTTCTTCACCAATAAGCATCTGGCAGTATACATGAAGACAAGGTGATTACTATTCTGCAATCTACATTAGAAAATCTATATTATTAAATAATTCTCCTAAAAGCCAGTGCATAAACTCAATTTATCTCAATTCCTACTAGTTTGTACTGAAGTAGTATGTCTAAGGACCCTTTAAGTTAAATGTTAAAATGCTCCTGGGTATAAACTATGATAGCATAAAAACATTTAAGATACTTAAAAGTTTATGAAATGATTCAATTTGGTTATCAATGTCTAAATGAGAATAGATACCTACTAGTTTCTTATATTATCAACATAATATAAAGGACATTTTTTTATAAAGACTTAATGAGATGTTAAGATACAGAGTTGTATTTTATTTTATCTGGAGTCAGAACTGGACTAAAATACCAGATATGACATTTACCAGTTTTGTGAAGGACCTTAGGTAAACCAATTACTTAAAACTCTATTCTCTATCTGTGAAAAGGAGAATCACCATATACTATATGTCACAAGTGAGAAAACACATGAATAAAGGTTTAATACTGCATCTGATACAAAAACAATAAAAAAAATTTATGGCTCAATCCTTCAACTACTCCAAAACCACATTTAATTTTTCTAGCACTAAAGTCAATTGTAACTCATTCTTGGACTACTGGATTACTCATTATTAACCCCAAATTTGCCTTTTCTACATGAAGTAATTTTACTATTTTACATATCAAATCTATACTTTAAGACCATAATCAGTGTTCTACTTATATACACTTTAAAGGTAACAGACAACTGTAAAGTAGTAAAAGATCTTTTTTCTATGTTTTT
Source organism: Sorex araneus (assembly GCF_027595985.1). Lineage (NCBI taxonomy): Eukaryota > Metazoa > Chordata > Mammalia > Eulipotyphla > Soricidae > Sorex > Sorex araneus. The sequence goes on from NC_073305.1 coordinate 52,715,600, forward strand.
CTACACATCGGTATTGAAGGTCTTGAAGGGCATGATGTTAAATAATATATCCATTAACCCACCAAGCTATAAATGCATTCAAACATTTATTGATTGCGAGCTCTACAAAAGTAGGAACTATGTTTACCTTGTTCATTAGTCTAAAACCAATAGTAAAACTGAGAGCACATAACCCAAGTTGAATCACTAAGTGAAGAAAATGAGAACGAAATTTGCAAAGATCTTCCTTTATATTGAATTTAAATATTTTACAGTATATTGTTTTTTAAACCAATATATTGGTTTTTAAAGTTTGTCTTGCAAGTTCAGTAACTCAGTAACACAAAAATCAAAAACTAAAAAGAAGGAAACATTACAATCTCTTAAATCAGTTTTATAGGATATGGTAGGATAAAAACATTTTCTTTGTCACAACTGCCCACTTGGGTAAAACTTGGCAAGATCTGGAATAATCTTTGTATTATTGGGCCAATGAACCAAGCATGATTTTCAGTTGGGTTTTATGTATAATGGATTTTTATGTTTCTAGACTAACAAAGTGATTTCAAATAAAATGCATCTAAAGTATAACATACCCTCACATTCTTATGACAGACTTGAGTCTACAAAAAGTTTCAGTCACATTCAACTCTATTTCTGCCATCAAATAAGTGAAGTTAAAGCATACAAATTTCATACATTAATATTCAAATTATTCTCAAAAGTATAAACATTTCTGTTCCATTACAAGGCAATATCATATAGATGTACATCAAAGTAACTAAAGTAGACTATCATGGGGAAAAACTTGTGAAGATACAGTAAAAAAAGTGCAAGATTACTGATTTAGTTAGGTTGAGTCAGAATTATCTTTTTCCCAATCATTATTTATACAAAACCTAAATGATGATGCAACTCTTAAGAGGAACGAGTCACTGTTCTTGCATTGATAATTAAAAATTTAACACGTGTATGCTTTGATTATATATTCTAAGATGATCTACTTTGTCCCTAATTCTTTTATAGGAATATCCTTATCAATATATCCTATCACTTCTTATATATCACAATCTTATTCAGGGATAATTAACTGAGGAAATAATATGACTACCCAAATTGACGGGGCAGGGGGGTTAAATATTTTAATGTTTCACAAAAATATTTTAATGTTTTAATGTTTCATTATTCTCCAGAAATTCTAACAATTACTGAGTCTAATCATTAGATCATTAATCCTTTTCAGACTTTATACCAACAACTTTAAATGAAATGCATCACCGCATTTAAATTGTCAAAACTTCCAAAAATGTTTATTATATACACTTCACAAATGAAACCACTAACATCTGACTTGGGCCCAAGTTTCACAATGAACGAATTAGACAGAGAGGATTCAACCTCAGGTTTTCTGACTCCAAATCTTGAGAACTTTAAGTAAAAGGAAACTATATATCTGTATGTCTAACAGCTGAAAAATACCATTCTAAGTAATGGAAAAAATTATTCTTATTTAAAACCAGAAAATCATGAAGAACAGTTAGTCATTGAAGATTAGCTGAGAAAGAACAAAAAATTTAACATCTAATGCTGTGCTAGATGCATTCACATGTTTTCTCAATTCTTTTCTCTCAATTTATCAGGGTCATAAATTGAAGACTTTTGGATTTATTAGGGTTATAACAATCTTTCACATATTATATAAGTTTTATTTACAGAATTTTGAAAAATATTTCAGAAAGATGGTTGAGTTAGTTGCTGATTATAATTCCTAAGGTATTACTAATAAATAAAATTGGTTATAGACTTATAAAATTGAAGATTTAGATACAAGTTGGAAGATTTATAGTTCAGATGAGACCATTATTTCACAGATAGAACTAGAATTCAGGTTTGCTCATTAGTCTATTTCATCATGAAGTATTTTTTATTACTGGTAGCATATAATGTATACTTGAGAATTTAAGAAGTTGGAATACAAAATTTCTCTCATCAAAATAGGAATTTTGTTGCTTAATCAAAGAAACATTTCTTCATTTTCAACAATTTAGTGGGTAATGCCAATCTCTTTGTATTAAACTATATATATGCAAATAATCATATATATACATATAGGTAAAAATAAGTTAAATTTTTAAAAGACGGATCACTCATCAAGGCAATATAAAAATATATTCTAATTTAAAATAAATTATCAAAAAGAGGGAATAAGTAATGAGATTGAAAATCACATATGATTTGTGATACCAATTTCATCTCAGTACTAATGATTACAACAAATATCCATTGGTTCCTCACAGTAATTTACTTGAGCTGTTTTAAAAAATCAATTCTTTCACTCTAATAAAATTGCTATAGACATAATACTTTAGAAATGGGTATTCCATTTCTAAATTAAGGTTGAACATAGTGTAGAATTAGGAATGAATATGCTGCTGGCAGAGATCTAGAATTAAGAACAAATACTGAACTGTTGGTTTTTGTGGTACTGCATAAGTGGTCAAGGAAAATTTTACTTTCACTACGTAAAACTTAATTGCATCAATTAAATGTTTGATACGGATAAGTGGATTCTGCTTATACTTTCAAGATCTGTTTTTTCCTAATATATGAGTCTGTTACTTAGAAACACCATGCATATTTAAGGAGAATGCCCCCCTAAATTTTCAAAAAATTATGTCACACCTACTAAGATTATAGGGAAAGATGGATGTTGGAGAGCTCTTAATTCTCCTGGCCTGGAACAGTACATACAAAAGATTCATGAAAGTAGATAAGCTGTGAGACTCCCTTGTGTCCCACAGAAAACAATAGCCAATTTACAGAAAGTGAATCTCAATATTTCATTTCCCAAGAACTTTGAAGGGAAAAAAATTTTCATCAAATGCTATCACCTATTTTAATCTTTATGACTTAAGTTTTAGACCAAAAGTATAGTGAAACATCTGATGACAAAATGCAATTCCACTTTGGTTATATTTTAAGAATATCATTATTACTAAAAAAGTTGGTCCATTCAATTGCTAACACATACACATGAGAAGAATAAAATTTTACTGTCAATAAACACTGTCAGTATGGCCAGAGCAACAGTACAGGAGGTAGAGCGCTTGCCTTCCATATGGACCACCAGGGTTCGATCCCCAGCATCACATATGGTCCCCCGAGCACCACAAGGAGTAATTCCTGAGTGTAGAGCATGAAATTACCCTTGAGCATCAGCGGGTATGACCCAAAAAAGAAAAAAGAAAAAGAATTAAATTAAAAATAAAGGTTGTCAGTACTGCTGAATGTCCTAACTTTGTAATATTTGAATATCATTTTTGAAATTCAAATTCTACAAGGCTAGATATACTAAATGTTTCTAAATCCAACAAAGATTAAAAACAAACTCAGTTGGACTGTAGATACAGAGATTAGGCCACTTGCCTTGCAAGTGGCTGACCCCAGTTCGATTCCTGGCCCCACAGAGGGTCTTCAGAGCACAGTCAAATGCCCTGATCACTGTGGGTGTGGCCCAAGTCGCACCCCCAAAGTAAAATTAAACTTTCCTTTTAGGATATCAAATTAAAGCTAAAATTTTCGTATCCTTAAAAACAAAGTCTTGTTAACAGTGACTGGTGGTAAATACTCATCAACGAAGTTCACATTTGATGAACTCCATGATTTAGTAGTGTGACCTTGGGCAAGCTGTTTAACCTCTAGGTACTAGTTTCCCCATCTATAAAATGGAAATACCATCTACCATGTAAGATTTTCAAAATTCAGTTAGTATGTGTAAACTGACAACAATGTCTAGAACTTATCAAGCACTACAAAGTGCCATTATTGTCTAATCAGTACAGTAGTATCTGGAATGCCATGTTACTGTTAAGACCAAGAAAAACAAATTTGTATCAGTGTCTACTTTCAAAATACTTTCAAAACACCAATAAATCTCAAGCCCTAACCTTGAATTTGCCTGGAAAAGAATAGTCACAAGCAAAGAACTGCAATACTTTTAAAATAACTACAACAATCTCTGATACTAAGTTTTGAGGGATCTACTGAAAATGTTCAAAATTTATGATGTGACTCAAGACTAGAATTCCTAATCAGAACCTATACTGTGATCATTTTTTAACAAAAAATAATACTGCTATAAAACTAACAGTACCAAATGCACTGCTTCTGAGAAAGCATTTTTTAAAATAGTAGCTTCACTTTTTCACTAGATTTTGTCACCAAGAACTACCATAATTCAGCTTGGATATGGACAGAGCCCATAATGGCAAAGTAGCTGCCTTTTTAAAAAAACTCTATTAAAATTTTTAAAGCACTATTTAAATGTTACTGCTCAATGAATAAACAAATAGACAATGATTTATTTCGCTGAATATTAAAAAAAAATTCCAGACTGCTATATTTCCCTTTCTATAACCTCCATGACTGAAGAAAGCGAACAACCTTTTGTCTCAAGTAATAATGGGAAAAATAAATTTTCCCCAAGGAGTGTCAGACTCAGGAGGAAAACAACTAGGTTTTATATTTCCTAATCCCCTAATTAGACCCACTTTTAGTATGTTCAATTTCAGTCGATTTTACAGTAACGTCCGGATATACCTAATTAACACACATACAATGCCATTTGACATTTCCTAGTGCCATCCCTTTCAGACTGAACTATGAGGGTTTTGAGGTCAATTATAGGTGTTATTGCAAGTGAAAGGGTTTATGATATGCCATAAATTATACTACTGGGCACTTAAAACCTTCAAAAACATAAACTTAGGGCTGGAGAGATAGCTCAACCGGCTGAAGCATGTCTTGCATGCAGAAGGCCTAGATTTGATCCCTGGCACCGCATGGTCTGCCCAGCACAGAAATGGGTTATCCGTGAGTACGACTGGTGTGGCCCAAAGGAAAAGAAGGGGAAAGAAAATGAGAGAAAGGAGGAAAGAAGAGAGATTTCAATATTTTATTAGGCTTTAATAAAAGGTCAATTTCCTACCTCGTAACCAGTGCCCATCCGAAGGTAGGTCCAATATCCTATACGATACCAAATGAAAATATGGGCATCTAACTTTCCTCATAAAGATATCACATCTGAAGTAAACCAGCATTGCCAATTTTGACCTTTACAAGTATCCTCTTGATCCCGAAAATGACATCAACTCAAAACATACATCTAAAAACATTACTCATGCTTGTGCATAAAAGGTAATCTCATCTTTATATAGTTTCTCACATCAAGGCTGTCCTTGGCTGTGTCTGCCAAACATAAATTAAATTTGCCTTTATTTGTAGATTACTAAATCAAGGAAGTCTCAATCTATCTGTGATAAATAGAGCTCACTGGTTGAAAGGAAGCACAAGTGCTTCACTCAAGACTCACTAAGATTCTAGCTGCAAGCAAAAAATTTCAATTATTTAAGTAAACCGTGAAAAACTGAACAACGTGGAAAACAAAAAAAGGCTAGGTGGACTAAATCCAGAATACAAACAGATCACTGGATAGTCAAAAATGTGTAAAGCTATACTAATTTTGATCTTCCTTAGAATGGTTACTAACGGTAGGTTTAAAAAAAGGTAAGTGTATTTCATATATAACTATTCCCATACTGGTTCCCAGAACCAAACTGGGCTTTATTATTATTCTGGTTTTCAATCTAAAGTTCTCATCTATAAGATCAAGGGCGACTCTTGGGCATAAACTAACCTTTCCATCTTTTCCCATTGGGAGATTACTGCACCAAGAACCTACCTTCCCATCCTTGCCCAATACAAAACAAGACATACTGAGCTTGGCTTTAAAAAGAGCAAGACCTATTGAATCTGATGCTTCCAGATCAAGGAGGAAAAGAAGAGGAAAACAAAAACAAAAACAAAAAAACTCTGCATGGAAATGAAGTGTGATGGCAAAGAGCAGTGCATGGATCACATCTAAAGGCGATTGCTAAACAAGGGGAAGACGCTGACATCAAGCCAATTTCAAGTAGACACATAAAGCTGGAGGATTTCCATAGGGAGAAGCACTTGTGATCCTCAGAACGCAGTGGCTTTGGCGCAAGCCCCAGAATCCATGGCCACAGGCTATCTCCACCGCGAGACTTCTCAGAAGCATCCTTAAGATACATCCGCTCCTCGGCTTTCGGGGGGCTGGGAGGGAGGGGCGCCGCGCACCATCTTTCCTCTCGGGGAGCTGCAGCCTTATGGACAAGCTTCCGACCTGGGCGCCTTCCGACTTCCTCGGGGAGCGGGGGAGCAGGGAAGCGTGTTCTCCCGCTTTCCTGTCCTCTCGCGCCAAGCGCGGCAGCAGCAGCCGAGCGGGCCGTGGAGTGCGCGGAGAGGGGCGGCGCCGCATGCGTGTTTACGTGTCTCGGATGGGTGCGGGGAAGCGGAGACGAGAGAGGTTCTAATGAAAAGATGGAGGGGGGAGGGAGGAGGAGAGAGAGAGAGAGGAGAGAGAGAGAGAGAGAGAGGGGTTGGGGAGGAAGGGAAGCACCACCTTTCTTTTCTCTGCTCTTCCTGGGGATCTGAAAACTCCTCCTAACGGGCCTTTCGGGCTCTTCTGGGCCTTTGGGCGGAGGCGCCGCGCCCGCTTCTGGGGCGCCTTGAGGCGGCTCGTGGCCGAGGGCCGGGCTGGCCTCGGCCGCTGCCGCGGTCTCCTCAGGCCCCGCCGCTCCGCCGAGCTCCGCGATGCTGAGGCGGCCGCCGTCACCGCCGCCGCCGCCATTTTGTGGGGAGGACTCGAGCTCCGGAAGCGACTGCTTCATCTCGTCGTCGCCGCCGCCGCCACTCGACCAGCTCGCGTTCCTCCGCTGAGAGGCCTTGGTCTCCGCCGCAGTCGCCATCGCGCGGCGTGAGGAGCTCCGGGAAGATTCGGCTTCCAAGGTCGCTGGGGGGGTGGGGGGGAAGGGGCGGCGGGCCGGCCTCGCCGCCGAGCTGCTCTCAGCCCACCCACCCCCTTCCCCCCGCGGCGGTGGGCCGCGTACCCAACCCAGCAACCTCTAGGGGACCCCCGAAGCGGGTGCCCCGACTCTGCCACCCGACCCCTGGAGCCGCTCCTCGCTCTAGAGAGTTCTTCGGCTGGCCCCGCCACTCAACGTGCTCGCGTCGGGGCCGGGAGTGGGCGGGGTCAGCGCGGGTCGTTCCGCCAATGGGAGCGCTGCGCCCGCCTCTGCGGATGCCGTGAGGCAGCGCCGGAGGGCGGAGCCTCGGGACTCCCGAGCCCGCCAAAAGGGGAGATGGCAATGCCGGGTGATCACCTCGACGCCACGACCAGTTGTCGTGTGGATGGGCCTCGAGACGAGCCGTGCAGTTGACCCGTGCGACCGGCGAGCGCGACGAGCCTGGCAAGGCCCGCGGAACGTTGGCGACGCCTCTTTTCCGGGCAGGATTCCACCCACTTTCGGCACTTGAGTTACCGTGGCCAAAACCCGATGGACTGATCCCAGGTTTGAGAAATAATTGCATATAAAAGCCTGGAAAGGAGATAAAGAGAGGAGGCTGCTGTGATAAGGACCTGAAACCCTCAGGGCTGACTTTCCCTGAGGAAGGTCATTCTCACCGGGATTTAGATTCTGTTTACTGTCCACACCTCCTCTTTTGTCATAAATAACCCAGTGGGATCCATTCATCATGCAGTAAGTACTTGGAATGCTTTGATAGATCTACAGCTTAGTATTACAGTTTGATTCTGGGGCTGGAGCGGTAGTACGGGGGGATAAAGCGCCTGTCTTGCAGACCTCTGACCTTGGTTAGATCATTGGCTTGGCTGATCCCTTCCCTATTCTACCCAGCACCTCCGAGAGACCTCTGAGCACAAAGCTAGAAACAACACCTGGTGTGGATCCAAAACAAAAACCAAAAGGATTCTGCCAAGTCAAAGGGGCGCCAGTGGTAGCTTTTCAACTTTCCTTTCATATTTTCAGCTTTCCTATAAATTGTGTGTTAATTTATAAACGTTTGCAGTCACATTTAAAATGGAACGAGGAAATAGGGGTTAAGGGCTTCTGATAGTGCCTTGATCACATGTTGCCTGAAAGCAATCACATTCACACACAGTCTCCAAAAATTTAAAATATACAGCAAGATCTTGGATGTGGCTCGGCAGTAAACATGGGTTTAATCCCCTTTGATACACACACAGACCAGAGCGATAGCACAGCAGGTAGGGCATTTGCCTTGCACATGGCCGACCTGGGTTCAATTCCTTTGTCCCTCTCGGAGAGCCCGGCAAGCTACTAAGAGTATCCTGCCCGGCAAGCTACTTGTGGCGTATTCAATATGCCAGAACCAGTAACAGGTCTCATAATGAAGAGATTACTGATGCCTGCTCAAGCAAATCTATGAACAACTGAACGACAGTGCAACAGTGACAGTGCTACAATACACACACACAATATGTGTACAAGCACATTTGTGTATTCACACCAAGTGGTCATTCTGCCTTACAGCTACTTGACAGTTAAGTGGGAAACCTTTTAATTAGCATCAGTGTAGGTTGAATAAACGATCATAGGTTATTGTGAATATAGAAAATATCTACTGGGTCCTTTCTATATACCAGACAACCATACTATTTCCACTTAATCCCCAGAAAAAAACAGGTAACAACAGGGAGATACAGATTGTGCAAAACTTAAAGGGTTGTAAGACATTATTCAGATTAAGTTAAAATCAAACGTTGAAACTATATCTGTTTAACTTAAACTTTTAATTCTTGCACAACAGTCCCCCACAAAAAAAAATGATTGATAATGTCTAAAAGTATAATACAACTTAGTCTTTGCCTTATTGTTTCTACTTAAAGAACATTCCCAAGGACAGTGAGATTCTTTTATCCTGTGATAAACATCAAACCTTTTTAACAATTAATAAGGAATTAGGACTAGCCCAATCTTTTTTGAATCAGTGCAGTAAATTGTAAGAACATGAGTGTAAATTTCTTATAGCAAATAGGGTGAAAACACATTTTGGAAAAAACTGATTGAAAGAACTGTAGGCTGAAATACTGCATTCTTTTAAATTAAAAGTATCTTTTTATGTGGTACAAAAGATAGTGTAAACTTTAAGGTGCTTGCCTTGCATGTGGCCCAGTTTGATCCCTAATATTTCATACAGTCCCCCATATAGTAGCACATCCCTAATAGCACTGCTGAGTTTGGTCCTAATTGCCCATTTTTCTGTACAAAAGAGGCTACAGATGGTAAGAAACTCAAATATTATGGCTACAAGAATTTTGTAGTTCATTAAGGTATGCCCAAAAGTTCATTTTTATCACTTTAAAAGTAGGAATTCTCATCACTTAAAGGATAAGTAGACACTGGTGCAAAACGTTTTCCTCATTTGTGAGTTAAAAGCCAGTTTGGAAGGTAAGAGATAATTGGCAAGAAGATCTGATGATAATAAAGATTACCAGAACTAAGAATAGAAGAGAACCATCATTAGTTCTCCATCGAGATTGACCCAAGAACAGGAGAGGTAGAGCAGTGGGTAAGGTGCTTGCTTTGTATAGGCTAGCCTGGAGTCATTCCTGAGCAGTCAGAAGTTAGCCATGAGCACATTAAAGTGGCCAAAACAAACAAACAAACAAACAAAAAAGTGGCCAAAACAAAAAACAAACAAAAAAATGGAATTAATTAAAATTGGATAGAATATTTTTTTCTATTTTGACTCAACATTAATTTTGCTGTTGTTCAGCCCTGGCCCAGAGATACAGCAGTAAGTCCCAGAAGGCACCACAGTGCTGGAGATCTCTCTGGGCCCCATACTGGGCCAGTTTCACCTGGGCACCCCAGATGGAGCAGATGGGATTCCACCTACTCCATTTGGAATCCCAGGAACTTCCGCAAGAGCTTCCACAAGCAAGGCCCATTTATGTGGGTTTCAGGACTGAATCTCCAAGCCTCATGGCGACAGAGGACCTGGGCTGTCCCTCCCCGGATCCCCACCCACCCAGCAGACTGGCTGTCATGCCCAAAATTTGCCTCTGGGCTCCATTTTAGCACACGAACAGCCCTGGCCCAGAGACTCCCAATTGAATCCCAAAATATATTAGTGCCATACAGAGATGTTTCTGGAACCCAGTCATTTACAATCTAGAAATTTATGTTTACAATCGCCGCCATGTGAGCTCTCATGATGCTCAAAATGAGCAATGAAAAATAAATTATCAAGCATCCACTCCTGGCAGGTAGGCTTGAATGGTGTTGGGAAATTTTGAGCAAAACATAATGCCAAAATTAGAGAGAGTATTGGGGAAATTGTCTGCTGTAGAGACGGGGTGAAGACTGGGATGTGGGTGGTGGAAAATGTGCACTGGTGGAGGGATGGATGTTCCATCATTGTATGGCTGAATCTCAAACATGAAAGCTTTGTAACTATTTCATGGTGATACAATTAAAAAAAAAGTAATGTGGAGTTCATGCCCAATTCAATCAGCTTATTCAATGGCTGAACAAATAGCAGTATTCCTACATTATTAAATAAAAATTGCTGTTGTTTGTTTTCAGGTTGGAGTTCAAACCCAATTTTTTTTTCTATTTTTATTTGAATTTTTTAAATTTGTTCAGTCGCTGTGAGATACAAAGTTGTCTCAGTGTACAGTGTTGGATGACCCATCTCTTTACTGGTGTCCACCTTTCTCCACCAATGTCCACAGTTTCCCCCCTGTCTGCCAGCCTGCCTCTATGGCACTTTTCTCTTTTCTTTTTTCCTTTTAGGCACCCCAACTTTTTTTTCACACCACTGGCTGTGACCCTGGAAGCCACCGGCTCCACCAGGGTCCCAGGCTATCTCCAGACCATCTGAGCCCCCAAACCACTTGGGAGGACCCCTGCTAAATATATATCTACATATAACTAATGTAGATATACATATTTATATAATACACATATACATATATACATGTGTATATATGTATATGTGTATTATATATGTGTATACATATATACATACATATATGTATATATGTATATGTGTATTTATATAATACACATTTATATAATACATTTATATAATACACATATACATATATAGACATATGTAGACATAAATTTTTAGGAGGGCCCAAGGATGTAGCTCTGCAGAAAGGTGCTGTGCCTTGCATGTCTGAGGTCGTGGGCTTGACACTAAAGCATATATATGCATATTGCATAGATTTAAGTGTTTACTGAGTGTACTGCTATGTGCTAAGGATAAAATGGAAGCAAATGAACATGGTTATCTCCTTAGGATTTACAATTAGTAGGGAATATATCTAAAACTAGGATCTATGGTGATGGCCAAGCAGAAACCAAAAACTTAAGATGGAGTTAGTGGGTGATGGGGGTATGAGTGAGACTATATGAGTGTTTATACATATGCATATAGATATCAGATATATTTGTTAGGGAGCGTTACCACAGATAAACAGAATTCTAGAGCTAAAGTTACCAACCAGAGATTAGAAGTCTAAAATCTATTGTGTTCCCAACAAATCAAACTGGTAATGGGCACAACATATAAGGGCATTAGAAAATAATGTGGAACAGTCTATAAAGGGACTGCTATCACATTTCAAATTTGCAAACATAAAAATGAATTTCAACTTTATTTTAAAATAATCTCATTTTAATAGTGACCCTAGTGACATTGGATGCTAGTAAGAAATGTAAACTGTTACCCAACACTTTCTGTATGCCAGGCAATAGTATAAGACTATTCTATGGAGCCAGAGAGAAACTAAACAGACTGGAGCTCATGCTTTGCACACAGGAGGTCTGGGTTCAATTTCCAGCACGTCAAGTTTCTCTGAACACCACTGAGTGACACGAGTACTGCGGAGTGTGGGACCCAGACAAAAAGAATTGTATTACATGGTTTTGAGTTTTGGGGGCACATTTGGGGGTGTTCAGGGGCTACTGTTGGCTCGGTGCTCAGGGCTCGCTCCTGGAAATGCTGGAGATGGAGGGCTGGACCATTCCTGCTGATGCTCAACCTGGACTCAGACTTCACAATGTGATGCTTAGGGCCACCAAGTCATACTGGTGCTGGAGATAGAACTTGGGGTCTCATTTATTCTAGATGCATATATAGGCTATTGCTTGAGCCATCTCCCTGGCCCCATTAACTTCCTTCAGGTAATTTAGATTTGATAGGGATAGGGGTGAGTCACACCTGGCAGTGCTCAGGGCTTACTTACTTACTTACCCCCATCCCCCACTAACTCCATCTTAACTTTTTGGTTTCTGCTTGGCTCTGTGTTCCTGGTTCTGTGTTCAAGGGTCATTGCTGGCAGTGCTTGGTAGACCTAATGTGCTGCCAGGAATCGAACCATGTATTGTGCTCACTCCTTAACCCCCGTACTCTATCTTTATCCCCATAATTTTAAGCCAATTCTGGAAAGAGAGTTACCGGACCAGTTCTAAGAACTGAGTAGGGGTGAGGCAAGAAGAGTTATTCTAGGCACAGATGATTGGGTTAGCAAGGATTGCCTCGGTGTGACAGCATTTTAGATAAGGGAATTAAGTTATATATCTCATCACGGGGCTAATACTAGGCCACTTCATGAGGTGGGTATTCACATTTTTCTGAAGCAGTAGCTTACAATGTACTAGCTAGTATAAAATAGAAGCTATGACCAAAGAGATAAATCAAAAGGCAGGAGCACATGCTTTGCCTGCAGAAGCCCAATTTAATTTTCAGTACTACATGGTTCCCCAAGAACTACAAGGAGTAACTCCTTAGCACCAAGTTCAAACACTGTTAGATATGGCCCATAAACAAAAAATAAATTTAGAACAATTTAAAGCAAGGCACAGAATAGAAACAATAGACTGTTCTATTTGGGTTAAATCAGTTTAAGTCAAAATAAGATTAGTGCTTTTCCTACCAGCTGTAGCAATAGCACAGCAGGTAGGGCATTTGCCTTGTATGCGGCCGACCCGGGTTCGATTCCTCTGTCCCTCTCTGAGAGCCTGGCAAGGTACCAAGAGTATCCTGCCTGTACGGCAGAGCCTGGCAAGCTACTTGTGGCATATTTGATATGCTAAAAACAGTAACAACAAGTCTCAGTGGAGACGTTATTGGTGCCCGCTTGAGCAAATTGATGAACATTGCTACAGTGCTTTTCCTACATCTTTCGTGTTACATAACTACCCACATTAGTTGGCCATAGAGAGCAACTGCAGCTAAATGACAAAGATAAGGGAGACCTTTAATTCTACATACTTTTGTACCTTAAAGCATGTGAATATATCACTCAAAAACAAACTATGGTTTAAAAAGAGGAAGTGGTCAGAAAGATGTTACTGGGATTAAGGTGCATGCCTTGGAAACAGCTGACCCTGACACCACACTGCATATGTCTAGGTGCAGCCCTGGAAACCTCTGAGGGGTCCCTGGAACTCTTGAGCACTACTTGGGAGCACCCCTCCACAAAAAAAATAAGTAAAAAGAGAGAAGGCATTTGGACTCAAGTGGAAAAGCATGCTGAGTTATCATTGTCATTACTAGCAGCTTGTGCAAAAGTAATACAGTAATAATAAGAATCTAGAAAGTCAATACATAAACTTTGGGAAAAGTCCTTACATTTGATTATAAAGGAATTACAGGCTTTCTCGTGTTGGTCAAAGCAATAAGGCATGTATATAGTTAGAATAAAAAGTATTAATAAAATCTTTTAAATTTTTTTGGTGTTCAGGACTTACTCCTGGCACTGTGCTCAGGGATCAATCCTGGCTCAGGGGATTATTTGTGGTGTTGGAGGTTGAACCCGGTGCAAGGCAAGCATCGTGCCCACTATACTATCACTTTAGCCCCAGTGACTTTGAGGAGAATAAAGTCACTAATAAGATTTGATAGTAACAATCCTTAACATAACAAAGAAACTTCATGTGACTTAAAATACTTCCTTATGTGTTCTCCTTGTTCCTTTATTGTTGCAGTGACAGGAGTGAGGGAGAGATAGCACCCACAGAAGAGATGTTTATAAAATTGATTGTTCTTGTGGGGGGCTGGAGCGATAGCACAGCGGTAGGGCGTTCGCCTTTCACGTAGCCGACCTGTGTTCAATTCCTCTGCCCTTCTCGGAGAGCCCAGCAAGCTATCAAGAGTATCGCGCCCACACGGCAGAGCCTGGCAAGCTACCTGTGGTGTATTTGATATGCCAGAAACAGTAACAATAAGTCTCACAATGAGAGACATTACTGGTGCCCACTCGAACAAATCGATGAGCAACGGGATGACAGTGACAGTTCTTGTGGGAGTTGCTCATGCACATTTGGTTCTTGCACACTGTAAATTGTACAGTTTATTGGAGCATCTAAGATCCCAACTAGTACTTTTGCCAGGATCACACTCATTATATAAGTCTGTGCCTAGGATGGAAGTCATACCCTTGAGCCTGCAATGCCAACATACTACCATTGAGCTAACCCTTCATATGAACTTCTGGTAAAAGATGTATTCCATACTCTATGTATCTTGAACATTAAAGTTCACATAACTAGGAGCCTTCTTTATATTTGGTATTTCTGTCGAAATTAGCAGGAGGGAGAACAGAGAGATGCTGAAGTAAGGCACATGTCTTGCTTGTGGTCAACTGAAGTTCTATCCCTGGCACCACATATGGTTCCCTGAGCACTTCCAAGAGTGATCCCTGAGCACAGTTAGGTGTTTCCCAGCACCCTTTTCCTCCTCCCCCCAAAATAAATTAGATCTAAGGAAAGATAATATAGGCTAATCAATAAAACCACTGTGAATAAATCTAGTTTATAGAACTTTAAGAATTTTAGGAATTAAAGGTCAGATAAATGGCTAAGCAAGAGCACATGCTTAGAATGTGCAAGGCCCTGACCTTTGATCACTAGTACCATGTGTCTAGGTGTTTTGTTGCCCTAGAGCATCACTGGAGGAAATCCCTACAGAATGGGTTTGATACTTAGCATTGTGTTCCTCCGTGCACCACCAGGAGCGACCCCTAAGCACCAGAGTGGGAGTAACCCCCCCAGCATTGCTGGCTTTGGCACAAAAATAAAACAAATACCCTTTAAATGATTTATATTTAAACTTAAAGTGCCTTTTACTGCATCTGAGAAGATAGATGAACTTCATTAGCTAAATCCAAGACTTGCTGAAAACAATATGGTTTAATAATTGAAAGTAATTATTGAGTTATAACAGCTGGATTATCAGCACAAACTTGGTTATATGGTCATTTACATCACACATAATTTCACTCAGAGAAAGATTTAGATTTATACTAAATTCACATTGTTATTGTTAGAGCACAATTGGTAAGTAAGAGGGGAGAATGGCACAAAGTACGTAAAAAGGAAGTAGCTACTTCAAGAGGAAGTAGCACATTGCAAAAGTGCAAAATGGTGAAATATGAACATATTCAATTAAGAGTGTTCACGTGAGTCAGGCATTTGAAGTCAAGTAGAGCACATGCCTGGCATGTGCAAGGTCCGCGTTCAACCTCCAGCATCCCTGGACCTCCACCCAGCACTTCCCCATGTGGACCCCAACAATAAAAATAATAGGTAATTTAATGATCCCAAGTATTACCAGAATTGTGCAACACATTTAATTTTAGAATATTGTATCTACCTTAAAAGATATAATACATATCTACATATCCCTTACCTTTCACCTCCAAATCCACCATTCCTCCAGTCAGTTCTAGACAATTGCTTTTGGACTTTCAAGTCTTTAGGTTTTTCTATTACAGACATTTCATATAAACGGAGTCATAACTTTTGTGACTGGATTCCTTAATTATACATAGCTTTCAAGGCCGATCTATATTAGAAGCACATATTAGTGCTTTCTTCCTTTTTTGTGGCAAAATAATACACTGTTATATGATTATACCTTATTTTTCCATCCATTCACTAGTAGTTGAAAATTAGCTAATGGGGGACTGGAGAGATAGTACAGCAGTAGGGCATTTGCTCTGCATGAGCCATGCCAGGTGCGATCCCTGCGATCCCTGACATCCCATATAGTCCCCCAAGCACTGTCAGGAATAATTTCTGAGTGCAAAACCAGGAGTAACTGCTCAGCATCACCAAGTATGGCCCAAAAACATAACAAAAATATAAGAAAAATAAAAGAAAAAAGAATTAGCTAATGTTCCTTTAAAATTAGTACTTAATATGTCACTTCATCCCATTGCTCATCGATTTGCTCGAGCGGGCACCAGTAACGTCTCCGTTTTGAGACTTGTACACCACGGGTAGCCTTCCAGGCTCTGCCGTATTTAATATATAACAAAAAAAGATGATGATAATTTTAACTTTTATTACTGGAGTTTTGTGAATTGGGGGGGGTGAACATCCAAAGTTAGATGAAGTCTCAACATTCTGGTATTATGAAATTATGACTAGTAGATAACCAGAATCATGTTGTATAAAGCAGGCTTTGAGTTCAGTTGTTGCTCAGTCAAGGAAACTTGCTTCTGCCTGTCCAGAAGTCATCCGCAAGTCTGTAGGTGCCTTTAGAGAAACAAAAACTTAAGAATCTGGTATTCCTTTGTTTCTTTTAATTTATTTTTTATTAAAAACACTGTGGTTTTGGAGTTGGGAATGGGCTATTTCCCCCAAGCTCCCTGTACTTCCAGAAACCCTGCAGTCACACCCTGGACCACCTCCAGCACCAAGTAAGCTCATTCACTGGCAATCATCCAGAAACTCATAAATAAATATTGAAAGAGACCAAAAGATAAAGAGATTCTTCTGGATTTCATGCAAGGCTGAGTTGTCTGAGGCACACTTAAGGGGGGAAGATGAGCCCAGCACCTTTTCAAACAGAGCCCCGGCAGCTGGAAACCTCTACACTCCACAATTGCTGCCATGCTCCCAGCTGGATTCCATTGCTCAGGACGAGCCTTATCTAGAAGTTAATCCACTAAAAAACTCAGGTATGTGGGTTTTGTGACTGAAATCTTCAGACATTTATGGAGTCAGGGATGGGCTACCTCCCCCAATCTCCCTGTGCTTCCAGAATCCCTGGCAGTTAAAACTTTAACTCCATCTTTAACACTCCATTAAAAATTTTGTACTTCCTGGAGCACGCAGCCATCACATCTCAAACTCTACAACACTGATAAATCAGGAGTAGTACACCAGATTGGGTGGGATGTAATGTAGAAGGCAATTAATCTCAACAAAATATAAATACCGAAGACTTAACCTGTAACATTTTCGTAATCTCTTATACAAGGATTTAATGGCTCCATGGTAAGACAAAACAATTGTGACTTTCTTCTAAGGAAACATTTATTTTGTTAGCAAATTCTGTTAGCAAATTATTGATAACAAGCAATATAAAATAGATTATTGAGGCCCTTCTATGAGGACAGGCTTAAGGAGTGGTTGGAAAATTGGAAACAATGGTAGAGGGAAGGTATAATGGTGGTGGGATTGTTGTTGGAATATTGAATGCCTATAAAAAATCATCATGAATAGCTTTGTAAATCAGTGTTTATATAAAATGTAAGGTGAAAAACAAACAAAAATAACTACTATGATTTACAAAGTTGTTCATTATACAGTTGTTTCAGGCATTTAGTGTTCCAACACAACCATTGTGACCTTCCCTCCACCAATGTCCCCGTTTTCCCTCCCATCCCCAACCTGCCCCAAAATCTGGTGTTTCTAAGGGTGCTGGTGGGAAGTTTTTTTATTTTCTCAGAAAAACACGAAGATAAAACAAATAGGAGAAATGATACATAGAGGAATGGCTTAAATGCGTAGGGCTATAACTTCATATGTTTTATTTTATGAAAATACTAATCCAAAGAGCTATGTGCATCCCTGTGTTCATTGCAACATTATTTTCAATAGTCAAGATATGGAAACAAGGGCTGGAGAGATGTCTCTCAGGGTTGAGCACATGCTTTACAGGCATGAGTCCCTTGTTTAATACCCAGCACCACCTGGTCCCTCTAGCACTTCTAGGAGTGAACCCTGAGCACTATTGAATGTAGGCCCCTTCCAACGTGAAAATAGGTATGTAAACAACTGCTCATCATTGGATAATGAGTAAAGATGTATTATATATAGTCAAGTATAACTTCATAGGAATATATTCTAAAAAATCTATTATGGGTGATTCTATTGTGTGTGAGCATCAAAGGGTATATCTCACACCTTGGCTTACTATACGAACAACTATTGTATATGTGGTTCATCACCCATCAAAACATCATTATCCAATACAAGACAAGACTCTATATATAGTGGAATCCCAGTCAACAATAAAAAGAAGATGAACTTTGTAATTTATGGCAACATGAATGGACTTGGAGAATATTGTACAGAAGTTAGATAACTCATGTAAAAACACAAATACCCATTATTTCACTCTTATGTATGTATAAAATAAAACAAAAACACATTCTTAAATTATAAAAATAAAATGGTGACTATTATAAGGAAAAGAAGGCAGAAGCTAATCTTTTGGTCTAGTTTAAAAATATAATATATAAAAACATCAAAAGATAATACTGGGTACAGGAAACAAGGAATGTATTATTAAGCAAATTTTCAATGTTTTAAAAACATTAGTTCATATAACCTTTTAAAGACCAAGGTCATTATTAGCATAATATATTACTATGCTCATCCAAAACAAAAAAATTTAACTATTTCTATTGTTTAAAAGTTTAAATTGGCTCTTAATAATGCCCAAAAGTAGAGAGAGAATATGGGGAATATTGTCTGCCATAGAGGCAGGGGGAGGGTGGGAAGGGGCGGTATACCCGGGATATTGGTGGTGGGGAATGTGCACTGGTGGAGGGATGGGTGTTTGATCATTGTGAGATTGTAACCCAAACATGAAAGCTTGTAACTATCTCACGGTGATTCAATGAAATTTAAAAAAAGGAAAAAAAAAGTTTAAATTGGTTTTAAAATACTTTATTTTAGGAGGCCAATGCTTTGTTCATTAGGCTACTGGGGCTTCTTAAATACTTTATTTTAAATGTCATTTCCTATAATATTTCCAAACACAAAAACATTTTCCCCAATTATTTTTTTCATTCAATGTAAAACATTTTTTGGGTAGAAGTCATTCACAAATGTTTGCAAATTAGGTGTTTAAAAACAAAAATCCACAAAGTTGTAGTACCCTCCAGTGACTGAAAAAATAGACAATTAATTATTTTAATTTTTCTTCTAAGAAGTCGTTGGGGAATCAGCCAAGCTTAAATGGGGGTAATTGGTAGGTTTATGGTTACAATTTACATAAATTATAGACACATAACACCAGACATTTATCTAATTGTAAAAAAAATCTGGTGTTAAGTTACTTCCCTGAAAGAATTCTACTTGTGGTTTGTACCATATGGTGATTAGACAGTTCTCTTGAGAATCTAAATGTGTTTCTCTGGGGACAGGATATGTGAAAAATGGGAATAATGGTTTATAAAAGCTCACTTTTTCTTTACTTTGCAAAAGTTCAAAATATCTATGTATATTTCTTTAATAAAATGGTATTAAATATATAACCTCATGATTCCTTAATATTTGTACTCACCTTCCTACTAGAGATACTAATTAGCACTCATCATTATAGTTGCTTTTTTGTTAACTAATGAATTCTTCATTCTCCTAATCAATCTGCTATCATAAATTGTATGATCCTTAGTTGGTTTTTTCCCTATAAATGTAACAAGAAACATAAAATTATAATACAATCTTTTTCAGATATTTATTTTATTTTTATATTTATTTATTTTTTATTGAATCACCATGAGAACAGTTACAAAGCTTTCAGGTTTAAGTCTCAGTCATACAATGATCAAACACCCATCCCTCCACCAGTACACATGTTCCACCACCAAGAGCCCCAGTATAGCCCCCATTCCACCTCCCACCCTGCCTGTGTGGCAGATGATTTTCACTTTACTCTCTCTTTACTTTGATTACATTCAATTTTTCAACAGAAGACCCACTATTATTATTTGGAATTTTCCCCCAACAATCAGACCTGCTGAAAAGGTATCATTAGATAATTTGTTTTCTATTGCTGATAATGAAGAGCATATGATGTTGTGTGGCTGCAATAGCGGCCACACGATTTTGGGTTTCTGGTATTTTAGTAATTAAGTCCAGAGGGATTTCTGCCAGAAGCCACTGGGTTCCAAGATTGGTTTGTGTGCCTCTGGGATCATGGTCGTTTGGGAGCGGAGGAGCCATTGGTGGGCAGCCACTCAGGGTCTCATCCGGACAAGGAGCTGGGCCGGTTCTGCTCCCCCCATCCCAAGAGTCCCTGCATGCCCCATCACTGCAAGCTCATACCTCTCTCTCTGTCCAACAGGCTCTGAAAGATGGCGGTCACTATGCTGCCGCTGAGAGGAGACAACGCTCTTTCCCCAGGGGCAGCACAGGGCCATAATTCACAGACCAGGAGCATTTCTGCCAAAAGCCGAGGGGTTCTGAAATTGGTTTGTGTGCCTCTGGGATTGTGGCCGTTCAGGAGCAGAGGAGCCATTGGTTGGCAACCACTTGGGGTCTTTCAAATATTTCTTATACTAAGTTTAAAATGCTATTTTAGTTCCGGCCCCGCGCAAGATCGACCCTGGAGGCAACTGAACCACTTTGGACACGAGCGGCGCCCCCAAAATGCCTCCAAACTGTGTGCTCGGAGCTTCTGGCCCAGGCGCTACTGGCGGGGTATGGTCTTTTCTCTCTCAACTCTTTCTTTTTGAACGCAGCGAGGCAATAGCCGGTTTTTAGACTATACAGGAAGCCCGGGAAAGCCGATGGGGCGGGACTTCCGGCTCCGCCCTGTGCCTGCCGACATTTAAGCACAGAGCCATGTGGGGACGCTCCTTTCCGGCCCCGTGCGAGATCGACCGTGGAGACAACTGAACCACTTTGGACACGAGCGGCGCCCCCAAAATGCCTCCAAACTGTGTGCTCGGAGCTTCTGGCCCAGGCGCTGCCAGCGAGTGGTGCAATTACCAAAAGAATTTTCCCTGGACTTCATGTAGAAATCCAAAACCGCGTGGCTGCTATTGCAGCCGCGTGACCTAATATCTCTTGATTGTCAGCAACGTGTAAATGTTCCTTTTTGGCAGGGCTTACCGTGGGGGGAAACTCCAAACAATAGTACTAAGTTTTTTGTTGAAGGGTAAAAGATTGTAGCGATAGAATTTTAGGCAGAATTTTCCCTGGACTTTATATAGAAACCCAAAACCGCGCGGCCGCGGCAGCCTAATGTCATCTAATCATCAGGAATATGAAATGGTTCCTTTCTAATGGGTTGGACTTTAGGGGGACCATAATAGGGTTAAAGTTTGTAGCGACGTGTAATTTCTGGCTGTACTTTCCCTGGACTTTATACAGAAATTCAAAGCCGCAAGGCCGCTGCCATGGCCGTGCAACCTATTATCATTTAATCATCACCAATATGAAATGGTTCCCTATTAACGGGTCGGACTTTGGTGGGAAATCCTAACAAGAATAGTAAGTCTTTTGCTGAAATATTGAAGGCTACCAAAGTGGTAGCCATCTCTATAGACTGAACTAAGCCATATCCCCACGCCGGCTGAGAAGAAATATCCTTCTTTCTCGGGAAGAAACGCGGCGTGGCGTTAACCATAGTATGATGTCCATTAAGCTGACACGGACCTGGTGGCGTGGGAATGGGATACAAGGGAATAAATGATTATGTACTTGGAACAGCAGGACGCTGGTGGAATCTCGAGCCGGGGCCAATACCAGCGTATTACTTTTGGTTCCAGAAACTGCTTGCAGACATTCTACCAGACTATCAACTAAGCCAGAGCCCCACGCCGGCTGATGACGGGAAATAACCATCTTTTTTGGTTTGTTTTCCCTTTGTCAGGCAGCGTGGTGATTACTAAACAGGCGTGATCTCGGTGGCGCGGGACGAGGGGGGAAAAAATAGAAAAGTTATGTAACAAACAGCGGGACTTAATATCTCTACATTCTCAGCAATGGAGAGTCATCAAATGCTTCCTTGACAGTGGGACTGTCTTTTCTTTTTTGGGGGGAAACCCTAGCAACAATAGTGAGTTATGTGTTGAAACATGGACTATAACCAAGATAAAGCGTAAACGAAGTGAAACTTATCACTTACAAGGGCGGGGACTGGGGGGGCGGGAGGGGGCGGGAGGTATAATGGGGTGGTTGGTGATGGAATATGGGCACGGGTGAAGGGAAGGGTGTTTGAGTATTGTATAACTGACATAATCCTGAGAACTATGTAACCCTCCACATGGTGATTCAATAAAATTTAAATTAAAAAAAATTACCCTAAAAATTAAAATAAAAATCAGTAAGAATGAAGGAGGATAATTGTATGTAATATATTTTCTGTATCTTCTATTAAATGTGTATTTCATCTTAAAAAAATAAATAAAATAAAATGCTATTTTAAACAAGTATGTTAGGCATTTAAAACTTAAACCACTACAGAATTATATGTATCACTTGTATCACTTGTCATCCCATTGCTCATTGATTTGCTTGAGTGGGCGCCAGTAGTGTCTCCATTCATTCCTGTTGTGTGCTAGTGTAGATCAATGACGTCGGCTCACTCCAGGAACATGAAGAGCCTCAAACCATTTGTTCAGGGTCTTGATGAAGAAGTCTGACCATCTTATAGGTGGGCAGCTAGGCGTTCTTTTGATATCCCATGGAATCCAGACCGTAACAGATCTAGTCCAGTGGTTGTCTCCAAATCACATTACGTGTCTGGCCCATCTCCCAGATATTTAAGCTTAATTAATTATTCAAAGTTCTATGCTCCCTTTCCTACAGAAAGGGATTGGGAGTCAAACATGGAATTTTAAGTGTACTTTATTTAAGTCGGGGGCGGGGAGGGGGCAGGAATCTCACCTAGTTGGTTCTGAGCTCAGGGGATCACTCCTGGCAGAGATCAGGGTTCATATGTGGTGCCAGTAAGTGGGTACATGAACCTAGGTGATCCTGTCCTTAAGTGTGTTTTAAAAAACACATGATAACATATAAGTAAATTAAAAAACTTCAATGATCTCCAGCCATAGTCTACCTACCGTAGTCTATCTACTATATCTAACCTAGAAAGCAACCTTAAATGTAAAAATATCTCATACATTCATGTTGGGACCTATAATTTTCACTTTACCACAAACACTAATTGCATTTATTCACCAAACCCATTTTTTAAATAAAGTTTTTATTATTTTTTTCTTTTTGGGTCACACCCAGCGATGCACAGGGGTCACTCCTGGCTCTTCACTCAGGAATTACTGCTGGTGGTGCTTGGGCCACCATATGGGATGCTGGGAATAGAACCTGGGTTGGCTGTGTGCAAGGCAAATGCCCTACCCACTGTGCTATCACTCCAGCCCCTCACCAAAGCCATTTAATTATTTAACTGTCAGGGTTTTTTTTTATTTATTTATTGAGACACCATGTGGAAAGTTACAAAGTTTTCAGGTTTAAGTCTCAGTTATACAATACTTGAACACCCATCCCTTCACCAGTGCACATATTTCACCACCAAAAATCAAAGTATAGCTCCACCCCTAGCCCCCCTCCATGTAACTGATAAATTTTGCTTTACTTTCACTTTGATTGCATTCAATATTTCAACAAAACTCACTATTATTGTTTGGAGAGTCTCCCCCCTAAAGTCGGACCTGCTGAAAAGAAAGCATTTGATAATTTGTTTTCCATTGCTGAGAATGAAGAGGTATGAGGTCGAGTGACCGCACTTAGCGGCCTCACGGTTTTGGGTTTCTGTATTTTAGTATTTTAGTAACTAAGTCCAGAGAAAGATCTGTCAGAAATTGCATCACTGCCAACTTGTACTTCTCAGTTATATTATATTCCACATATGAGTGCAATCTTTCTATGTCTATCTCTTTCTTTCTGACTCATTTCACTCAACATGATACTTTCCATGTTGATCCATTTATATGCAAATTTCATGACTTCATGTTTTCTGACAGCTACATAGTATTCCATTGTGTATATGTACCAGAGTTTCTTTAACCAGTCATCTGTTTTGGGGCACTCTGGTTTTTTCCAGATTCTGGCTATTGTAAACAGTGCTGCAAAGAACATAGAAATGCAGATGCCATTTCTACTATACCTTTTTGCCTCTCCGGGATATATTCCCAGGAGTGGTATTGCTGGGTCAAATGGAAGCTCAATTTATAATTTTTTGAGAATCGTCCATATTGCTTTCCAAAAGGGCATTCCCACCAGCAGTGAAGAAGAGTCCCTTTCTCCCCACATCCACGCCAACACCGGTTGTTTTTGTTATTTGGGATATGGGCCAGTCTCTGTGGTGTGAGATGATATCTCATTGATGTTTTGATCTGCATCTCCCTGACGATTAGTGATGTTGAACATTTTCTCATGTGCCTCTCACCCATTCGGATTTCTTCTTTGGGAAAGTTTCTGTTCATTTCATCACCCCATTTTTTGATCCGGTTGGCAGTTTTCTTCTTGTGGAGTTCAACCAGTGTATTGTATATCATTGATATCAACCTTTATCGGATGGGTACTGTGTAAATATCCTTTACCATTCTGTAGATTGTCTTTGTACTTTGGTCACTGTTTCTCTTGAGGTGCAGAAGCTTCTTAGTTTGAGATAGTCCCATTTATTTATCTCTGTTTTCACTTGCTTGGCCAGTGGCGTGTCAACTTTGAAGATACCTTTGGCTTCAATGTCCTGGAGGGTTTTGCCAACCTTGTCTTCAATGTACCTTAGGGATTCTGGTCTGATATTGAGGTCTTTAATCCATTTTGATCTGACTTTTGTACATGGTGATAGGTGGAGGTCTAAGCCCATTTTTTTGCATGTAGCTGTCCAGTTTTGCCAGCACAATTTTTTAACTATCAGTTTTTAAACAACAGTGTCTAATGAGGGAGATTAAACATAAGACATACATCCTACTTGCAAAGATAACCAAGTGAAGGAGACCAACCTGACACCATTTCATAGAGACAGACTGTCTGAGTTTGCAAAGCCAGAGTTATGGAGGAACTAAAGCAGTAAGGGATCAATGATAGGAATCTAGAAGGTGAGGAAACAAGGGAAAAATAATATACAAACAAATGAATCAAAAACATTTATGTATCAAGGAAACTTTTATCTATCAGGTTCTTGTACACAGGGCTAGACTGAATCATAGAGACATTCATGTGCTGTTGTGTTAAGTGATCTGGACTTAATCCTGAAGGTAAGAAAGAAGAATTTAAAGAAATTAGGAGACAGATCCAGTAGAAAGTGCATTTTACACAGATCATTCTGGTTCCTTATAGAGAAAGTAGATTTTAGGGTGATACATGAAGGCTCAGAAAGACAAGTTACGATACTTGCAAAAATTAAGATAAGAGGGGCTGGAGTGATAGCACAGCAGGTAGGGTGTTTGCCTTGCATGCGGCCGACCCAGGTTCAATTCCCAGCATCCCATATGGTCCCCTGAGCACCGCCAGAAGTAATTCCTGAGTGCACAAGCCAGGAGTAACCCCTGTACATCACTGGTTGTGACCCACCCAAAAAGCAAAAAGCAAAAAGATAAGAGATAATTTAGGACTCATGGTAATTGTCAACTTAGATAGATTTTCTTTGCAAATAAGAGACTTCTTCCAGTGGCAAGATCTGGAATACTAACCAATAATAGTGAAGGGAACATGGCTACATTCCTATCTTAAATGGAAAGGATTTCACCACCCTCACCCTACTCCTTCACCCACAGCTTTCCTTTCATGAATGTGAGATGTGGACAAAAAATAAAATTCCAGTTTTAAAATTAGACAAAATTTTACTTGATAATCAAGGTGAAGATTTGAATCTTGTTAGGAGCTGCTCCACCTGTTACAAGCTCAAGCTATCTTAGAGAAAAGGAACAATCTGTGTCAAACAGTACAGTCCAATATTTTTTAGCAGAGTTTCTGAGTTTTGTTCATAAAATTTGAAGTGTCAAACTTTTCTATTTGTTCTGATTCAGAGATTGTTATCTATCCAATGAGGGAGTCAAGACATCAGCAAGGTTAGACTTTTGCTTTAAACTTGCTTGAGTACCTGTTTCATTACCTTTTTTGGGGGGAGTGGCACACCTGGCAATGTTCAGGGTTTACTCATGGCTCTGTGCTCAGGAATTACTCCTGGTGGTGCTCAGGGGATTATATGGGATGCTGAGGATCAAATCTGGGTTGGCCACGTGCAAGGCAAACGCCCTACCCACTTTGCTATTGCTCCAGCCTCCTGTTTAATCATCTTATAACTGCCTTCTGGTCAGCAACAGAAGTTAAAAAGAAATTGAAGATTTGTAGGTTTTATTTCTGCACAGGCATGTGGATTTATCTGCAGGACTTCTTCCCATAACAGGGTCAATCAATTTCAAACTAACAGTAACATCCTCTATACTAAACTGTGAACTATTTTCCTTGTTAGAATGATTTAGCAGAAACCCATTGAGTTTGAAATGGAATGATGGGGTATAAGAACAAAGAAAAAGAAAATGAATGGTTTAAGTTTTCCTGTTTTCACTCCAAGCCTAGATTCAGGCTGTATTTGATGTGCCAAAATTAGGTACATGTATAATCTTAAGCACACCATATTATGTTCTTTTAAAAAACAATACTGGGTGAGAATACCAGTTTAATTGTAAAAAGAGTTTAAAATTGTTAAGGATAAAAGGAACTGGAGAGTTAGTAGATCAGATAAGGCTCTTGTCTTGTGTGAGGCTGTCCTGAATTTGATCCCCAACAATACTTTGGGTCCTCCAAATCCCACCAGGAGTGATCCTAAAAAAAACTGTTTGGGAAATTAAATTTGAATTAGACATTTGCAGAAAGTCTGATATACCTCTATGAAACTCTGGGTTCTGAGAAATAATTCAATGCCTGGCTAGTGAACACTAAACCTAACATCTTTTTTTTTCTATATAGCAAACAATTTTTATTTACAGCATACAAGTATTTTGATTTGTTTTTTAATTAAAAAATTTCAATACCTATAAAAATGAATTAAGATCAGTGTATATTTTAGTTTGATAGAATACCCAACATAATGAACTGGAGAGATAGAAAAAAAATTGAATTGGATAATTTAAAAATTTTCCAAAATTTTTGACTCTATTAAAAATGTGCTGTTCTGAGTGGGAGACTATCACCCAAGAACTGTAGAAATAAGTACCAGGAGGTTGACTCCATGGCTTCGAGGCTGGCCTCACGTTCCGGGGAAAGGTCAACTCAGAGAAGTGATCACCAACTACATTGTAGTCGAAGGCCATGTGGGGGAAGGGAGTTGCGGGCTGAATGAGGGCTAAAGACTGAGCACAGCGGCCACTGAACACCTTTATTGCAAACCACAACAGCTAATTAGAGAGAGAGAACAGAAGGGAATGCCTTGCCACAGTGGCAGGGTGGGGTGGGGGGGAGATGGGATTGGGGAGGGTGGGAGGGACACTGGGTTTACGGGTGGTGGAGAATGGGCACTGGTGAAGGGATGGGTTCCCGAACTTTGTATGAGGGAAGTATAAGCACAAAAGTGTATAAATCTGTAACTGTACCCTCACGGTGATTCTCTAATTAAAAATAAATAAATTAAAAAAAATAATAAAAAAAAAATTGCCTTTTCTTATTTCCTTTGTAAAGAACTCAGTATTAGTAGATTATATGGCAACTGATGGACAACTTGTGACATTGGGATGGATTTAACTATATTCTGGAGTATATTGCACAGTCATATAGAGCATTTACTGTAATAGTATTAACTTTGTTTACTTTATGTTTTGTATCTTACTTTCAATTTCTTGATTATTTTTCAAGAAAAGATTTCGATTATTAAAGAAAAGTATGACTTCACTATTTGAAAAAAAAAATGTGCTGTTCTCATTTAGATGTATGCTGTGACTACACAGTTATTTGTTTGAGGAAAAAAATATAAAGCCACAGTAGGATATACTGGAGGTAGGCTAGTATTTAACCTGGACAACATTCAACATCTACTTTCAATTCACCTACCACCATCTGGATAAACACTTAAGTAAAATAAGTCAAAACCATTTTACATGCTTAATAGAAATCTCACCTGAAGTTTTCTGACTCAGTCTTTGATTGGGTGAAGTGATGAAGCTCAGTAAGTATAAAACATATTCTATAACAAATACTTCATGCAAACAGGGTTAAGTATATTCTGAAGGAGACTGTCCAGAAAAATTTCTCAGAAACTAGAATGAATAATTTTGGAAATATTTTGTTTTCAAATCATGTCCTCTAAAGCTCAACAGAGCTATTTCTAAATGAGAACCTTCATGAATCACCTAAAAAAAATCCAAAGAAAGTGAGTTCTCTCCACCATTCATTTTTATGTTATTCATAATCCATCAGTCTTTACCTGTACTTCCTAAAGGACTCTATTCTTTGATGTTAAATAAGTTAAGGACCAGTAATGACTCAACCAGCTTCTTCTAGATTCCATCCCCTCCTGTTTTGTACCTGCTCCTCTTTTTGGCCCATAAGACCTACACCTTTCTCCAGATAAACAAAGATTGGAGGGAAAATAATAAACTTCCTTTGAAGCAATGTATCTGCATCTTTCTCTATTCTAAATTTGTCCTTAAATAACCCCAAGTCAAATATCTCTATTACTAAAAATAAATCATTTACTTTAATAAACATTTCAGGGGCAGGGGTTATTGCCCTAACATCTTTTTTAAGCCCTGAAAACTAGCCCTCAGAAACATAAATATCGTCATTCCAGAAGAGGGCAGCAAAACTTTACTAAGCAGTTGAAAAAAAATCTGAGTAGCTTTTTTGTATTGCTTAACAATATTTTTCAAATGTTCAGTAAGAGTTAAGTGAACATACACATATGTATGTTCAGAAAGGTATATACTAATCTTATATATAAATGTTTAACTACACACACACATACACAAGCTTATCTTATGTGAGCTCTACTATCTAATTGTAGATTTTTTTTTGATTTTGCTTTTGAAGGCCATAACTGGTGCTTCTCAGGGCTTACTCCTGGCTTTATGCTCAGTGATCACCCATGGTGGTGCTTAGTGAACCATATGCAGTCCAAGGATCAAACATGAGACAGCAAGTGTCTTACCCTCTATACTCTCTGTCTCCTTCAGGTATTATATTTGGTTAATCAGAATTTTTCGCAGAGTTCTGAGACCACAAGTGCTCTTGGATGGATAGGACCTAAAGCAAGAGCAGAGGGAAACAGATGTGTGAAAAATGTAGACGGAGTGTGATCTCTGATTTGATCTCTGGCACCATAAAAAGCCCCAAGCACTGACAGGACTGAGCCCTGAACACAGCTGGACAACCCAACTTCTCCCCACACCATCTCCACAAAAACCAGAATGTGAGTACCACAATTAAATGAGTGTGACCTCCATTTACCACCACCCACAACAAAAAAGCAGCAACAAAGGGAAAGGTATAAAGGTTATAAAAGAGGCACAGAAAAATTTTCATCTTAACCTTTTTTCAGTGTATAATTGAACAGAGTTAAGTACTTTCACATGATATGTGCCCAATTCTACCTCCTTTCTTAGCTTGCAAAACTGGAACTCAGGCAACTATTGACTTACAGTGTTGCCCATAGGTGCTGAGACAATCCTGACAGATTTGCTCTTTGGAATTCTCAGGAAGATTCTGGAAGATTGCTCAGTGGCTTAGGAAACACTCAGGGTAAGTGAGTGTTTGAACTGAATCTCTGATGTTCAGCAAGCACCAGGCAATCCATAATGTCCTGGAAAGTGATGAGATCCTGGCAAGGGAAAACTAAAACAGCAAACAAAAAATTAACACCTTTAGACATTAAAGCACAATTTCCCATTCCCTTGTCCCCAGCCCTGTATGCTTTCTTGTCTATGATTTTGACTGTTCTAGGTACCTTATACAAATAGATATATAGTAATTGTCTCTTTGTTATTATCTTATTCCCTTATAATATCTTCAAGGTACAGCCATGATATATACTATGTGACAGGAATATTCTTTAAGACTGAATAACATTCCATTGCACATATATATCTATTTAGTTTAGCCATCTATCCATCAATGGAAATGAAGCTTCTTAGCTACTTTGAATAATGCTGACTTGCTCTCTGAGGGGCTGGAGTAATAGCACAGCTGTAGGGCGTTCGCCTTTCACGTGGCTGATCGGAGTTCGATTCCTCCACCCCTCTTAGAGAGCCCGGCAAGCTACTGAGAGTACCGAGCCCTAGGGACAGAGCCTGGCAAGCTGCCGGTGTGTATTGGATATGCCAAAAACAGTAACAATAAGTCTCTCAATGAGAGACGTTACTGGTGCCTGCTATCAATGAGCAACGGGATGAGCTCTCTGAGACCTTGCTTTCTAGCCTTTGTAGATGAACTGGGAAGCAGTATTGCTGGATTATATGGAAATTTCAAGTTTTTGATAAACCATCTTCTATCTTACTGCTTTATAGCACCTGCCCAATCTTACCTTCGTACCAATGCACAAGGCTCTAATTTACCTACTCACTCATCTTTCTTTTTGTTGTTTTTGTCTTTTGGACCATACCCAGTGGTAATCAAGGATCACTTCTGGCAGGGCCGCACACGCTCATGCTCGGTGCGTTCGGAGCCCCGGTGGCTAGCAACACTGCGCATGCGCCCTGAGAAGCCCGCCAAGGTGCGGCGCCGGCGGTCGTCGGGAGGGCAGCCCGTGACGCCGTGAGAGCTTTAAAGTGAGGGTCGAGCAGGGCGTCGGAGGGTCTGTCCGGGAGTCAGGCCAAGTGTCCTCGGCGGCACGAGGCGCTGCCGGCGCCCCTGCCCCCCGGGACGTGGAAAAGGTGGAGGAGGAGGAAGCCTCGTTGCCGCCACCGCTGCAGGACCCGTCGCCTCTGAGCCTTGACCCTCGCGCCCGACTCTCGACGTCCCTCGCCGGGTTCTTCAGCCTCGCATGGGAAACTGGCGTCCAAGATTCTACCCCCTCCCCACCCCGGGGCCCCTGGGCGCGTGCCCCGAGAGCCATGCCCGCGCGCCCCGGAGGATCCTGAAGCAGCGTCGCGGGGGCCGTGGCGGCCACGTGCAACGCCCCCATTGCCCGTGAAGGGAGCTCACTGCAGAGACTCCTGCCAGTACCTCCACACCCTGCCCCTCCGCCCGCACTCCTCCAAGAGCCCAAGCCGCTGCCACTCCGTTTACGTCATAAGGCTGAGAGCCTCCTAAGGTTGGGAGGGAAGAGTCTGGAAAGGGTGTCCCAGAGAGGGGTCTTGGGGGTTGAAATTTGAAGTTTCCCGGGACTAATTGGAGGGGATGGAAATGAACAGTTCAAATAAAAGGGTATTTGAGCCCTGCTGTATCTCCTGGGATTAGAACAATGCGGGGAAAAAAAACCCAACTTGTTACATGAATGAAAAATAAATAAATGAATATTGATGGAAAAGTCTGGTGCCTTGTGGATAATGAGAGAGGAGGAACGCCAAGTTTGGGAGTGGAAGACAGGGGGAGGTTGCTGGGGCATACTGTTTGGATCTGGGGATCAGAAGGGTTTCTTTACTCACCAACACCCACTAAGCACGGCACACTAGCAATTGGTAGGCGCTGGAAGTGGCTTAGAATTAGACAACTACAGGGGTCCCAGGATAGCTCAGGACCTTAAAGCACCTGTGTTACAAGCATAAAGGCATCGAGTTCAATTCCAGATGCACAAAGTGTGATCCTGGCAGCTCTGCCACAAGCAATTCCCAGCCCCACAGCAGATATGTGTGAGCACACAGCTAAGAAGCTGTAATACCTAATTGAGCACCATAACTAAAAGACGTGAACACTTGGGCCAAAGTGTTTGTGCCCTGTGTCCTATGTTTTTAGTCTTTCAGTTATGTCTTTTGATCATGTCAGAGCAGAAGTTTTTCCTTTTAGTTTTTTTTTTTTTTTTTTTTGCGGTAGTGGGGCTCCAAGCTCATATGGGGCTCAAGGGCTGTGAAGTGCCAAGAGTTAAACCCAGATTGCCACCATGTAAGTCATGTGCTCTGCCTTTTAAAAATCAAGTGTCCATTTAGTTGTTATGTTTTGGGGCTCTCAATTTATACTATTAACAATCCCTCTACCAATATTCCACTGGTTTGGTTATTGTAATATAGGAAAATTTGAGCAACTCTTTCAATTTTGTTCATCTTAAGTTGTTTTGGGTGTTCTATGTCTTTCGATTCTATATGAATTTTATCTTATGGATTTTATCCAGTTTCTGGGGTTCACTTAACTTCTTAAATCTGTGGATATATAGTTCCCAAATTTATGAAAGTTCTTGCAGTCTCTATCATCACAGATGGGGGAGAGGGACACGCCCATTGGAGCTCAGGTTGCTAAAGCTCCAGGCACAGTGTTCTGGGATACTCCCAGTAGTCTCTGGGGAACCATACGGCTCTAGGGCTCAAATCTAGGACTCCCACATGCAAAGCATGGGCTCTAGCTCTTTGACCTATCTCCTTGGCCCCAAATATTTATTTTTTGTCTCTTCCATTCTCTATCCCTATAGGCTTGCTCTAAATTTGTCCATGCTCCACATATGTTTTACAGGTTTTTCTCTATGTGTATGAGGCAAGGGGTGGTGGTGCGTGGGACCATGGTGTATAAGGAACCCAACCAAGGACTTACACATGAATAGGAAGTGCCCTACCTGTGAACTCCACCCTCTTTTTACCTTAAGTGTTCATCTTTGATAGCTTATATTACTATATCTTGTTCACCAACTTTCTGCAATATATGATCTGCTACTAATCTCATACATTTTCTTCTTGACATGACCATTTTCATTTTCATCACTAGAAGTCAGATTGGGCCATTTATTCATTAACCTCCATATCATTCATGTCTCTACCTAAAATATGGAAAAATGCTAAAATAAATATTTTCAAATGTCCTTGTCTGCTCTTGCTAGTATCTATGCCACATCTACATTGGTTTCAAATTTTAAAAAATATTTTTATTCTATTTTTTTCCTTCTTTGCATGCCAGTTATTGATTAGATGACATGCCATTAATTAGATGACAAACATGAATTTTTTCCTTTCCGGTACTGTATACTTTTGTGTTCTCACATAGATTTTTTAAAAAATTCCTCTCCCATTCCCATTGCCATTGTTAGTGGTGACCAGATTATACACACAACTACTGTGTCTGTGCATTTACCTGTGGTGTTCACTGAGTGTTTCACACAAACTGTGGTGCTAGCAACTTGACAGTACTTGCCAAGGGTCACACTTCTTTAGTTGTGCTTACATAATGTTCTTTGAGTTGTTATACTCATTAGCTGTGGTCCTCACACATTTTCCAGTTGTAGTGATTGCTGGGGATATCATATAGCCCTTATTTTACTTTTAGAGCTTGCATACCAGGATGCAGTGTGGTAGTAATCACTTGTGTTTGCAAAGGATCATAGCAGAGCTTGCAGGATTACACTCAATACATGTAGTGGCACTGGAGTTTCAACTTGTTATCTGATAGTCACAAGGCATGTGTTCTCAGTTATGAGATAATCCATCAGTCTTTAGCTTTGTTCTGGGATGCATTTACTTGAAGAGAGTTTAGTTCTTTTGATCCCCGCCTCTTTTAATTTGATCAAAATAGTGAGATTTGCAATACTATTAACAATGATTTCCATAGTACATAATTCCTTTGCAATACTATTAATGGTTTCCACTGCATAATTCCAATACTACAGCCACCAGTGTATCCCCCGACAGTGTATCCTTAATGCTCCTCCCTTTCAATCCTTACCCCCAACTCAGTTTGTAGAACAGTTCTGATTTATGATGCCTTTGGCCTTTTGTTGCTATATTGCTGTGTATCTTCAAGTCCTGCATATGAGAAAGATCATTCTATATCTATCCCTTTCCTTATGATAAACTTCACTTAGCATGATATCATCTAGTTCCATTTGTGTCATAAAAAATTGCATAATTTAGTTTTCCTTAGAGTTGCATAATATTCCATTGTTGTGTATATATCACAACTTCTTTATTCGTTCAACTGTAGTTTGGCATTTGTATTGCTTCCATATTGGCTACTGCATTTTAGTCTTTAAGATCTGTTGGGTGAAACCAGAGTGGTAATTTACTCTATGGTTAATTATTCCCCTTTGCTGAAACCAGGCCTCATCAGGAATTTAACCAATGATGATACTCTAGTCTTATTTGTGAAATAGGCACCAACCTAAACACCATGAGTTCCTGCCTATCTTTTGGGATATTTTTTCCACCCTTGGGTAGTTTGTTTATATGTGTGCACTGATCAGTACTCAACTGAGTACTTGAGGGAGTTTCTCTAGAGATCTCCAAGCTTTTTGTTGTTGTTGTTTTTCTCTCCATGCAGCGCTCCCCTCTTGGGGCTGAAACTGTCTCTGACTTCTCAGCAACATATCTTCAAACTGCTGAGTACACTGTGTACAGTCTGGTTTCACCTCCAATCACCACAGATGCCACAGCAGTAAAGCTTCTGTACCAGTAAGTACAAACAGTTCACATAAGTGCAGGGAAGGAGGAGCAGGTAGGGTGAACTTGGGGAGTAAGGGTAATGTCTGACACAGCATTTTAAAGTATAATAGCTCCTTTAATCCCCTTAATAATCCACAAAGTGGGCCTGAGAGAGTGCAGGAGGTAAGTCCTTGACTTGCAAGTTGCTTGCCCCAGTTCAAATCTCTATTGTGTATGATTCCCTGAGCATAACCAAGTGTCATTCCTGAGCACAGAGCCAGGAATAGTCCCTGAACACCACTACATGTGGCTCAAACCCTATATCGCCAATTCAAAATAAAATAAACAACAACAACAAAATAATCCAATAAGTTATTAATGTTATCCCTTAACTATTGTGTAAACAATACACAAGAAAAATTCAACAAATCTATAAGATACTATTTTCCTAAGATCTGGAATGCTGTAAGAATAAGGACAGTGTTGAAAATGAAAAAGTCTTTTTTTCAAAACCAAAACAACAAAAAACTGTGAGAATAAACCTTTTCCCCAAATGAATGCTTACCAGATCCCAGAAGGGTTAAAAGATAAAGGTGAGGAAATTTCCCCAGGAAATAAAGTAGAAGGACATTAAAAGTAGGAATGAAGAGATTAAGAGTAGAAATGAAGAACATTAAAAGTAGGAATGAAGAAATAAGAATACTCAAAGAATATTCAATGCAGGAGAAATGGGACCAAATCCAGGAGTTTCACTTTGCTCTTTCTAAAGTTCTTGAAAAGAAAAAAACAAACAAAATTGTGGAAAAGAAAGATACCAAAGAAGCGTTTGGGGAGACTGTCACTGTATCACTGTCATCCCGTTGCTCATTGATTTACTCAAGCGGGCACCAGTAACATCTCTATTCCTTCCAGTCCTGAGATTTTAGCAGCCTCTCCTAACTCATCTTTCCCAATGATTGGAGGCTCTTTCAGGGTCAGGGGAATGAGACCTATTGTTACTGTTTTTGGCATATCAAATACGCCACGGGAAGCTTTTGGGGGAGACAGTTGCTTGAATGTGACCAACCCAGGTTCAATTCCTAGTACCCCCTATGGTCCTCAGCCCTGTCATGTGTGAAATCTCTGGTTGCAGAACCAGCAGTAAGCCCTGAGGACCACGGGGTCCCAAATCAAAAGAAAGAGAAAATAAAGAGGGGGGATGGAAGAAAGGGAGAAAAGGAGGAAGGAAGGAGGGAGGGAGAAGGGAAGGAAGGAAAGAAGGGAGGGAGGGAAGAAAAACATTCTCTGGATAGACACCTCTCTACCCCCACTCCTCCCTGTAAATAAGAAGCAAAGTCAGTGAAAGAGTCTGGGTAAATCTTTGTGGCTGACTGAAGTGCCAACTAAGCCTTCAATAAATAGTGACTGTTTGGCAAATGTTGTTTGCTCAAGCAACCTTCTATCTGCAGTGACTACAGTTATCTCTTCTCACATGGGCAAGGTTTTAAATCATCATGATCTTCAGATTTCTCCTGGTGGGTTTGGTCACCTCTTCTAATTCCCTTTCAATGTGGTCCCTCTAGAATTCTGTCAGGAAACAAGAAAGCATGAATTAAATGAATCCATGGCATCAACAAGAGAGAGGTTCAGTGGTGTTTGCTGCAGTGCTGTGGGGGTGCCAAGCAAGCAAAACCAGCAAAGTGAAGCTGTACAACCAGATGTTCTCTTTACCAAATCTTCCAAGTCCCTGGGCTTTTGGAGAACTAGTAAGAGGATCACAGAAGCTTTATTAGAACAGGACTCTTGTCGTGAAGAGTTTTGCATTTTTAACTCTTGAAGACAGCTAGGAATGGAAACTAAAGCAGACAGTGGTAGTGACCACAACCCAGGAGCTGAAACCACACTCTAATTTTGCACAAAATTGCTAGTTCTGGCTCCCTTATTTACTTATGGCTTTTCATCTAGATGATGAGGATTACGTGTACTTGTGTGTAAAATAACATCTTGAAACTAGACTAAGAAACCATTTAGCCCTCAGCCATTTGTTCTAACCCACAAAATGTCAGTATAAACATTTTCTAACATATTCATAGTGCTTCACTATTTGATATCAAAGTTGATTTGATCATGGGAAAGTGGGGGGAAAAAGAGAAAAAAAGCAAAGTGACACCCAAGAACGATGAAATGGGGGAGAGATAAGGAAGAAGTAGAGAGGTGAGTAAGAAATACTCATTTAGAAAAAATAATTGGGGGACACATACCTGGGGGTGCTCAGTCATCCTCCCAGCAGTTCTCCAGGGGACCAGGGTGGCCAGGGCTTTGGTATTCACAGCACAGGTTTCAGCCCTGTAAGCCACCTCCATAGTCCTTAGAGAAAAATTTGAACTTACATTGATTTATACGAATATACTGGTTACTCTGGGAATTGACAATATGTCAAAGAAAATGGGGATAGTATATTTAAAGACCAATAACCTACCTTATTGAACAAACTTGCTATTGAAATTTGGCTACCAAATCTTAAATTGTTTAGATTTTTCATCTAGGAACTACTCTTAGGGCTTGATAGATTAAAAACTACTCTTGGGGAGCCAGAGAACAAGGAGATCCCCAGCACTGCATGACATTTCCAGCACCCCTGGGTGTAGCCCTGGAGACCCCAGTTCTGCAGAGACTGAGCAGTACTACATTCATGGGTCCTTTCTTGAACTGCCAGTCCTCTGGTTAGCTGAGATTTGCTAGCAGGCATCCTCACTCCCCTTGACCACCGCTCGAGAACAATGCCCCTCCAAACAAAATTAAACAAACAAAAAACTAATAAAAACAACTCTTGGGTCAGGGGAGAAGGCTCAAAAGGGCTGGGTCCTTGCTTTTTACACGGGAACCCTGGGTTTGATATTTAGTTCCACAGGGACCCCAAACATGACCATGAAAGACTTCTAAGCACAAAGCTGGGAGTAAGCCCCAAGCACTGCCATGTGTGCGCCCAAATCCAAGAAAACCCAAAATCAAAAATTTGCTCTGGATGAACTAAAAAAATTTCATTAAGAATTTGAGTAGTGAAGGGCTGGGTAGAGCACATGCTTTGCATGCAGAAGGCCTGAGTTCAATCCCTGGCATCACGGGGTTCCCCAAATAATATGCCTGAAACAGGCCCTGAGCACTGGCAAGTGTGGCCCCCAGACCAAACAATTTCAAAGAGCTGTTTGCCTCCTATTATATAGCTTGGAGTTCATTAACAGTCACATAATCTAAAAAGAAAATTCAACACTACTATTCTCTGATAAATATGGCTTATTACTTGACTTTATATGTAGTATAGTTTCAAGATAGTTGTTAAAATGAATAAGGGGCTGGGAATATAGCTCAAAGGGATGGAACACATGCCTGGCATGACACTCCGGTCACCGTAGCTCCTCGGCCCATTTTCAGATGTGGCCATGGTGGATCCCAGCAGTGATGGGCCCAGTCATCTAGCCACCAAGCCTGTTGCATCTGGTTGAATTTGGCCAGAAGTGGCCTTACCCTGCCCTTCCCCCAGTACTGTGCATGTAGCTCCTTTAAAAAAAATGCATAAGTGAATGATAAGAAAATACATGGAAAGTGGAACTTAGAAATGAGCTCAGCAAAAAGCTTTGGTGCCATTTACCAAAAGTGTTTGTTTTGAGGCTTACACTATTTTAAAGCTTGTATTTGGCTGGGCTAGAGATTAATACATTGGGTAGGGCACTTGCTTTGCATCCAGCTGATCTAGGTTTGATTCCTGACACCACATTATGGTCTCCTAAGCCTGGCAAAGGTGATCCCTGAGTGCAGAGCTAGGATTAACCTTGAGAACAGCTGAATGTGGCCTTTACTGCCCCCCACCTCCCCCCCAAAGATTTGTATTTAGGCAAAATAGGCAAACATTTTAGAAAGAAATTTCAGAAAAAGAACTGAAATTGAGAATTTAGAGGACAAATATTGTACACAACAACAACTGTGACAATGACTTTTTAATGCAATTTATTTGAAATGCTTCCAGAAAAGTTTAAGGCCATTATACAAAAACATTCAACATATCAAAACGTTCCTTGACTTTCCTCTCAGAGGCTATCACTTGACAGACCTCCTTTCTCAATACATTGGCCAAAGTGGCCGATGCTTCCTGCAAAGAATGATTCATTCTTTTCTCCACCATAAAACAACTCTCCATGACTTTCTTCTGCCTCTCTCTGCAACAGGTCCATGTTCTTGCTAAGTCTGTAACAACTTAGAAACAAAGCAGTTTTAAATAAACTTGTAATAGAAAAAAATTCATCATGTTTAAAATCTATAAATACAGAAATACATTTTACAGGGCAAAACTGACCACAATATCTTTTGTTTTTTGAAAAATAAGTAATATACCTTGCATTTTTATTGATAAATCTTGTTACATAGCTTCTTTGAATGCACAGGATAGATGTACATAATAAAACAACAACATAGTATTTACTGCTTTCCTTTCTGTAAACTTGAAAGACACAGAAGATTATAAAAGAAACTTTTTTGGCAATAATTTAGAATCATTACTACTAGTGCTGGTGTGGGTATAACTTTGCACAGATTATTCTTAATATTTACACTGGTTGGGAGCTTTTCTGCGTAGTCAGATAATGTTTCTTATTAAGGTCTGTGACCCTCAGTGCGCTGTAAATCAAGGCTGGACAAAGAGGTTACTAGTTTGGCTAGCTCTTCATTATTAATCACAGTTAATGAAGTTGGCCTTGGGAGAATATAATTAGGATTCTGATCAGCATAGAGCCAGAGCTGGCACATAGAGACCCGAAAACCAAGTGGGAAAACCCAGGGCTCTGGCCTTTCCTGAAAGGGCAGCGGACCTTGCCTTTCTTCGTCAATGTTTCTTACATAAGGTCATGATACAGCTCTTCTCAGTTTTTCTTTTCACACATTTCTGTAAGCCGAGTCCACTGGGTCACAGTTCTTCTTTCCTCATCTCTTCCTTCAAACTCTAAAATACATCAGCCTCGGCAGATAAAACAAGAGATGGGATCGTTTTGTTATCTATCCCGCGGGGCTGCCCAGGACCTTGCAGTCCTCTTCCACTGTCTTAGGCTAGAAGTGGCTTTTTCACACAAGCTGGTCATGATGACAGAGCCCTACTGGCGTGAGGTACTCTGCATTTCAAGATCCAGAGTTGACAGCTGCTTTTGTGCTCGTCCGTTTAAGGTTAGACTCTCTCTCCTGTCCCAGGAGATGTGTGCATCAGATCTGTACTGATGAAATTTCAGGGTCAAGACAGTGCTGCTTCCTTTATAAAATTAATCTCCAGAATCCCCAGGAATTTTTTTGTGCATTCTAGCTGGATAACATCGAAACAAGTTTACTCCAAGCATTGATCTTTTACAGCTCTTTGGGTGCCATTGCAATACATGAGTGACTTCCTCGTGCCCTGTCTGCAGGGCTCTCAGTTCCAGTCCTTCAGTTACCATGTCAAAGAGCTTAAGAAAGCATTTGAGGAACACACAGGGACTCTTCCAATAATCTACATGAAACAGTAGTTTAGGGATCTTATTTCCTTCAATTTAAAAAAAAAATCCAGCAGGACAACTGAATATAACTTGTTCAAGTACCTCTCCATCCATCCTGACACTTGTGAAATACAATACAAGATAATAACAGTTGCCAGATGCCAGCTTATCCAAACAGAATGGCAGTTACAGTACTAGGGATAAAGGTAGAGATACAAGAGACTGGGTCAACACAGTCATCAAAGGATTAAAAAGTGCTTCTCCAAACTGTTCCATGTGTGGAATGCAAATACTTGTACAGGTAAGACACAGGGCTACTTCAGGGAAGTACACGCACTTCTGTCAGACATTGCTTTCAACATGTGTGCCATTCCCACAGGAGGAGTCTGTCTGTTCCATGCGCTCACAGTCAAGGCTGACTTCACTGGTGTCCATGCTACAGTCAGATTCACTGTCCGATTGGTCCATCTGCTCAAGTTTGGTTTCTCTCTGGGGCTCCCTGCTCCCAGACGTGGGACTGAGAAATGGTCCCTCGGAGTCAAGCACCCCCACTTGCCCAGCTGCACACAGGACTGTCTCTTTGGCTTGACGAATACAGTTGAGCCACTGCTGTTTGTTGAAGGTGTCATTAGCTTGGAGTGAGTGAGTCTGGCTTTGGGATCCGTTTTTGAAACTTACTCTGAAGAAATTTTTAACTAGGAATGAAAAACACATGGGAGAAAAGGTTAAGAGAGAAAGAGAGAATTCCACAGGTAAAGAAAAGTGGGGACGGGTAGTAAGTAGAGAGGCTCTAACCCTGACCCCTGTTCCTAGTGGCCAACATCAGAGATTGGGTATAAAATGTGACACAGCTCAGCTTACTCAGCTGCCACCACCAGATAAGTATAGTTGATACAGGTTGAGCTCAGTTTTCATCAGACACTTGCAAATGGGTATCACAGCTATGAGCAACTACATCTTATGTTTCAGGGGACCCCAGAGGACTAGTTACCAAGTCCAGCTGCCAATCAAAATTCCCTGGAGAACTTGTTAAAAATATAGGCTGCTGGGCTCTACCCTTAGAGATCTGGATTCAGTAGGTGGAACTGAAAATCTGTATTTTCAACAGCTGATCTAAGCTAGAGTTTTTTCAAGTTTATGAAGCTCTTTATAATACCAAAATTATGCCTACAGTCCTCCATAAGATGGTACCTATGTATTTAACATTACAAATGACTGAGACAATAGGCAAAGGCACAGAGTTATTATACATTAGTTTCAATTATAAAAATTGAATAATGTTGCATTTATTTTTATTTTGGGGCCACACCAGTGGTGCTCAGGGCTTACTTCTGGCTCTGCATTCAGAAGCACTCCTATCAGGGCTCAAGGGACAATATGGGGTGCCCAAGATTGAACCTGAGTTGGCTATGTGTAGGGCAAGCCCCTACCCTCTGTATTATCTCTCCAGGCCCTGAGTTACATTTAAAATACTTCAACAGAAGTTACATCCATTTGAAAATAATAGTGCATAGTCTGGAAGACTTTTCTTCTTTTTGGGTCACACCT
Source organism: Sorex araneus (assembly GCF_027595985.1). Classification (NCBI taxonomy): domain Eukaryota; kingdom Metazoa; phylum Chordata; class Mammalia; order Eulipotyphla; family Soricidae; genus Sorex; species Sorex araneus. Next base: position 52,757,021 of record NC_073305.1, read on the forward strand.
GTTGATGCACAGGAGTTACTCCTGGATCATGCACTCAGGAATTACTCCTGGCAATGCTTGGGGAACCATATGGGATGCTGGGAATCGAACTGGATCGGCCACATGCAAGGCAAATGCTTTACCCGCTATGCTATTGCTCCAGCCCCCTTTTTTGTTGTTTAATAGCAAAATACAACATTTAATGGGCCCTGTGCAGTGTGCAACACAGAGTTCACAGGAGCAACTGCAATCACTCCTCTTGCTCTCCTGTCTCTGTAGTCAACAATCTTGAAACCAACAGTTCATATCAATTCAGGCTCCACTCTTTGCTCCTGGTCAAGACCCTTAACTCCTTTATATCTCAGATTCATTATTTGTAAAATGGAAGAAATAAAGAAGATATCTCTTATACGGTTACTATGGAAGATAAGAGAGCTAATACAAGTAAGGGCTTACATAATGTCTGACGTGTAGTCAGTATTCAAGAAATATTAGAGCTGCTGCTTCTGCTGTTCTCACTACCACTAGTATGGAAGAAATAATGAGGAGAGAAAAGACAGTATATATTAAATAACTTCACAATAAAATAACAGTGTTGGTAGTGAAGAGACAGTACAGCAGGTAGGGTGTTTGCCTTGCACCTAGCTGACCTGGTTCGATCTCCAGCATCCCATATGGTCCACTGAGCACTGTCAGGAGTAAGTCCTGAGTACAGAGTCAGGAGTAATGCCTGAGCATCGCTGGGTATGACTCCAAAACCAAAAAATTAAAAATAAAATAAAACAATGTTAACCCAAGAGGCTCAAATGTCACTTCCTCAAAGGCTTCTCTGGTCATTTAATCTAAAATAGACTTCCTATGGTTATTTCTATCCCTCTACTGAATTTTAGTTTACTTAACAGTATACAGATTTGCTTTTGTTTGTGTACCATGTATTTCTTATACTGTAAGCTCCAGAGAAACAAGAATTTTAAGGTTTTTGTTCACCAATATATATTAGCTCTTAGCACAGTGCTTCACACATAGGTGATACCAGAATAGACACTGCTATCTTAGTTTCTCTTGGTTACATTTTTACTAAGTATAAAATTAGAGAGGCCCATTTGAGTAACTACTGAGGAACTCTAAGGCCAGTTTACAGTTCTTCTGTCTTTTTAGAAATGAGTTTGCCAGCTCAACTTTAAAAAACCCACTGTTATGTAACCTGTAATTATGTAGAGCCTCTGTGGTATTCATATGCTTTTACCCAATAGGAGACAGACACAGCGGGTATAGTGTGTATGTGTGTGTGTGGGGAGGAGGGGGGCAGGGTGCCTATAAGGAAAACCAATTTTATATGTGCACAACTTCACCTGCAGTCTCTTTCTTAATCTTTATCGCAACATGAAGTAGGCATGCGTGTATGCATCCCTGCCTTGCATATGAGAAACAGGCTTCCGGAGATTGAGTAAGGTCACCTATTAGTAAGGAGTGAGTCAAACTGCTGTTTCACTCCAAGGCTCTCTCCCTCTCTCCAGCTGGCCATCCCAACCTCAACCAAAGACAGTGCAACGGGTCAAAATGCCATGCATACTTCTTTCGTTGTTGCTGAAAGCCCCACGCAGTGAGCCGCCCAGCCTCACTTCTCCATCTTGCAAGTCTTCTAGCAGCAGATCCTTCACTGGAATGGGCTGCCGGTACAACTGGTAGCAGAGCTGTTCATTGTGGGTGATGGCTCGTGTGATCACAAGCACTTCTTGGAAGAGGAAAACATGCAGTTTCTGAAAGAAAAGAAGCCACAGATCTCCGTAAGCAACAATCTAGTGACTAGCTCACTAGTGGCTTTCCATGGGCAAGAGAGCCCATCCCCAGGTTCACGTTGGATTATGGATTTCTACATCAACTCTATCTGCAGGGGCATACAGAAGTTGTCAATGTGGAGGCATTTCCAGAGTATTCCAGTACTATTACTACAGGAGTAAGTCTGTATAATAGCATTCTGAAGCCCCACTGAAGACAAGCACTATAGACAGACACACCTGCAACCAGGAATTCCAACTCCAGATTCACTATCCTTGTTGCAAGTTACAACCTGTGCTGACACACATAGCCTAAGGCTTCCATAAAAAAGAAGGGGGGAGGGAATAGAGTGAATAAAGTGAAAAGTGGGGCTTAGAAGAGAAATCCCTGAGTGCAGAGCCAGGAGTAAGCCCTAAGCACAGCCAGTATGGCTCAAAAACCAAATAAAATGAAATAAAAATAAAGTGGGGTTTAGTACTCCTGGATTTGGCTTATAATACCTAACACTTCTGAAAGATTAAAATTAACAATAGTCTATAAAGGTTGAGACTGGTGTAACAAAACCTATGATTAATCTTTTCTTCTCAAACCTGTAAGAACACTTATTCCTTCAACCACAGATTATCAGCTTGGGCCACGCATTCCAACTCAAAACACCGCCCATTCCAGAGGAAACCAGAGCATGCTGCCGAGGCCATAAAGGAAGATGATCAAAGTTGTCCTAAGTTAAATGCATCAGAGCCTTGGATCTCTGAAGAGACTGCACTTAAAAGGCTGATTGATGACTGATGTGTGGTGGTGTGGGCAAAAAAAAAAAAGAGAGAGAGAGAGAGAGAGAGAAAAGAAAAGAAAAAAGAAAGGCTCATCTCAAACCACATCATGAAAGCAATTTTACTTGCTGGGTGAAGCTGGAGTAAATTGGCTCCACTCAGTTCCAAGTGCTAGTCTGAAAATGCTTGGGGACTGAAGTGAAAAAATAAATCTATAATTTTGTAGCTAAGTTTTTGGTTTTCTAATAGAAATACTTGGGACTGTATTTCTCAAAGGTCCAGAAGATCAGGCCAGGGGTGGAGTGAGGGTGGGGAGTCACAATTTTGATTTGGGGTACTGTAGCACTGTCATCCTGTTGTTCATCGATTTGCTCAAGTGGGCACCAGTAACGTCTCCATTGTGAGACTTGTTGTTACTGTTTTTGGCATATCAAATATGCCACAGGTAGCTTGCCAGGCTCTGTCATGCAGGTGAGATACTCTTGGTAGCTTGCTGGGCTCTCCAAGAAAGCGGAGGAATTGAACCCGGGTCAGCCATATGCAAGGCAAACGCGCTACCTGCTGTGATTTGGGGTAAAAAAACAAATATTGTCAGACAATTATTCTTTGGGAGAAAATTCTACTGAGAAAGGAAAAACTAAGTTAAAAAAAAAGAAAAGAAAAAAATCCCCCCCTTTCTACTTTTGTTCTCAAAAATATATCTACCTGTGATATGAACTACAGTTTCTTTGGGGCTGGGGTGGCAGGATCGATCCCTGGGTATCATCCATGCAAAGCATATTCCCTACCACTGAACTACATTCCCAGCTAGAATCCATCTTTAATGCCCTTGCCACAATCCACACAGTCTTCAGTCCTTAGCTGAAAGAGAACAGGCCTTCATCCGAAGGACTGAGTCACTTTCCCAAGTATCTACAACAGCACTTCTGAGAAAATATGGTGAGGGAGCCAGACATCAGACATCAGTGCTCACTAGTGCTTTGTGAAAATCAGTGAAAAGCAGAATTCAGCTTCCAGCAACAAGTGGAAGCTGAATTCAGTATAAAAAGAATTATTTCATAAGCAGTGGCCTATGATAGATCTTATCACCTCTGTGCCACCTCCAGTTGGTTGGCTCTATAGAAGTCCTGATATTGTGTACTGTGACATGTGCTAAATAATTTAAAGTAACATTTCTAAGTGACTGGGCCCAAACACTAAACTGTCAGGATTCCATACAGGGTTGGGTATTGCCTGGAGCAGCCCCTGGGCCCCAGAGCACTGCTGGGGTGGTGCCTTTCTCAAGAAAAGAGTTGGCAGATACTAAAGATGAAATGCAATTTAAATGGAAATTTTTTTCTCAATGGCTTATTAACATTGAAATTCATTGAAATTTAGATATATATTAAAAATATATTATCACATAAAACATAAAAATTATATATACACAGCATTAATTTCTACTGGCTACAAGTATAAATGGAAAAATTTTTAACTTATAATTTAAATCCATATCCTTCTTTTACTCATTGACTCCATGACCTTACATTATTGAGTGCTGACAATGTGTTAGATCACCATAAAAAGTGCTCAAATTGACAAGGCATATCAATTTAAGAATTTTTTTAAGAATTCTTTTTCTGTCAAAAAGAAGCTAGAAAATGGGATGTGTACAGTTTAGAGCTAGAGATGAGGCCAATGAGTTTAGGTTACTATTTCCACAAACAGAAACTTGGTCTTAATATGTCTTTCTAGATATATTTGCTAATCCATAAGAAAGTTTTTTCTTTTCTCTTTTTGGGTGGCACACCTGAGGATACTCAGGGCTTACTCCTAGTGGTACTTGGGGGACCATATGATATGCAGGGGACTGAACCCAGCTCGGCCATACTGTTCTGCCTACTGAGCCATCTCTCTGTCCTCGAAAAGGGTTTCTTATAGCTTAATGCATTCAACTTCAGCAGTACATTGAATTTAAGGATTATCTGTTTTCCTGTGATCTCTGTTAACATCCTATCAAAATCACCCTTTTTTTCTGGTATCAAAGTGGGGGAAGATCATAACTGTTTTGCATCTGATAAGGAAGGTCATGATCAAACAAGATAAAAAGTTGGTACCGTTATGTTTCTTTTCAGTGTTCCCTCTGAATATGTCCTGCTCATGAAATTTTAAACACACACACAATAAAATATACTTTACATAATATCTGAGTATAAATAATATATAACAAATTATAAACATTACATGTTTGTTATGTATAATTAAAGTTATATAAAACATAAAAACATAAACTTCTGTGTACACACATTCCCATGCAAAGATGAATATGTGATCCCTGATATAAAGGACAACGGGAAGGCATTTTTGTGTAAAGAACATGATGGTGGGTAGAGAAAACATAGTAACAGGAGGCCCAGCGACAAATGGATTAAGTGTTGGTCAGACTGAGACAGAGGATCTACTCACCACACCCCGGTTGTTCTTCAGTTCACCGTGACAACACAGCACTCTCGAGCTGTCGATCAGAGCGTCTTTCTGGCATTCTTCCAAGTAAAGAAGTCGCTCTTTATAATAGCGGCATTCAGATTCTCCAGTCTTGGTGTTGATTTCTGCCACAATTCCCTGAATGATGTTTATCTACAGAAACAAAGAAGAAAGTGTGGGGAAATTAAGCAACTCTTCCACACAGAGTCACAGGGTCTAAGCCAAGAAAATCACCAAGATAGGCTTGGATCAAATTCTGAGCTGCTTTGGGAAAGGGCAAAATAAAGGTAAATTTTAATATACCATATATCTATTCATCAATGCACATATACATATAGACATGCATATATATACATACATATACATATACACATACATATTTTTACAGGTCTATAGGTATTTGCAGTCCATATAAAACTATATTTTTAAAATTTGATTTTATGCACTGTAGTTTACAATACTGCTAATGATATGATTTCATGTATAATACATTCCCACATCACACACCCTCCACCAGAGTGTCCACTTCCCTCCACTATTGTCCCAGTGTTCTCCCTACCCCCTGACCTATTCCCTCCCACACTTCTCTCCCCTATGGTAAGCTTTGTACTAATGACCAGTTCTCAGTTTCTGTTGTCTTTGGGTATTTATTAAACTCCTACTTTCTTTATGTCCCACTTATGAGAGAGAGATCATTCTGTGTCTGTCCTTCTAACTACACTCTGCACGAAGCTCTCCATACCCATTCACGTAGCAGCAACTTGCATGATTTCATCTTTTCTAAAAGTATTCCATTGTATATATGTACTGTAGTGAAACTAACTAAAGCCTAATTGGATCTGTGAAGATGACCTTAGGGTACAATTTTTAATGTGCAGGAATCATAACTAAGGCTCCACATTGCATATACTGTTAATTAAAAAATTACGCAAGACAAAACAAGGATATAATATGGAGACATGATCAGTGGACATTTATTCTGTGGTGATATTTTATCACATGAATAATAGGACTAAAAAGTCAGAAAATACTAGAAAGTAAAGAAGTGATAAATTAGTTGAGCAAAAACTCAGTGAGCACAATCAAAGGCAAAGTAATGACTTCCTTAGCAGGATACTCTGTCCCCTAAGAGTGAAAAGACCAATAGTTTCATCTCTCCAGCAGTGGTATAAACTGAAAAGACCTGGTGAGAGATACTAGTAAGATTTCTTGGTCATATTTACTTAACAGAAAAACAAAGAAATCTGTGAAAAGCAAGATTTCAAAAGAGGCCTTTACTGAACAAGAAACGACCAAATCTTGTAATTTGTTAAAGTGGTCGTGAATTCTAGGACCTAAGAGATTACTTTTCACAAGTTAGTGATATGGTATCTTCTGTCCAAAGGAATAGGAATGAAGAATGAAAAATTCTACACAGTAATCTTTGGTAGCAAGTTTGGGAGAAGATTTTAAGGTTTTGAACTGAAGTCTGGTGACTGTACCCTATGGACAGATATATAATCTCCACACTTCAGTAGCGACTAAGGTTCAAGTATTTTTTGTTATTTCCTATCTCTCAAATTTAAATTCATTATACTTTGATAAAAAAATAACACAAACTGCTGACAGTAGATGAAGGATCAAACATGATGGCCTCTCAGTATCTGTATTGCAAATCATAATGCCCAAAAGTACAGAGAAAAAAGAAAGGTGCATGCCAGAGAGGCATGGGATGGGGAGGGTGGGGGCAGGGGTCAGGAGGAAAACTGGGAACATTGGTGATGGAAAATGCGCACTGGTGGAGGGATGGGTGTTCGCTCATTGATCACGGAAACTCAATCATGAAAGCTTTGTAACTCTCTTACGGTGATTCAATAATTTTTAAAAAAAATAACATTATTGAAAAAAGCACTAGGCTCCTTGTATCATAAATGTAGATCTTTAGCCTTTGATGTCAGCCTAATTTATTGAAAAGAAATCATGTGAAATTAGACTGATTTTTTATTAACACCTAACAAGCAATAAGTAGAACACTTTGGTAAACAAATTTTATCTTTGTTTCTGTCCCCAGTGGTTTTCAAAATTATCAAAAACGAAACCAAAAAAGTCACAAAATATGCTAAAACTATGACTTCTTTAAATTCAAATTAATGCACATTGAGCACCTGTTCAGTGTTAGACTAGATGGTTGCATGAAAAAATGAGAGAGCTTCTTGCCCTCACATAGCTCTAAAATATATGGCAGGGGGCTAGAATTGGGGGCTGAGTACTTAAGGTGCTTGCTTGCCTTGCATTATGTTGACCCTACTTTGAATTCCAGAAACTACATATGGTACCCTGAGCACCAAACCCCTGAGCATTTCTGGGGATGGTCTCTAACACCCTCTCCATCAAACATATCTGGGAGGTTTCTGTGCCATTGCTTTATCTTACCCCTCTGAAGCTGTAAATATTTATTTAGGAATGTTGGGCATTAACCGCAGGGCCTCATACATGCAAGACATGTACTCCATCACTTGAACCACATTCCCAGCCCCTTTAGCATTACATTTTAAATATAAGGGAAGCCATACATTTTACCTTGTTTCAGTATTCATTGCTGTGGCTCAGGTTATCAATTAACTATTACTAGGTAAACCTGGATAGCTAGATTTAACTAATAATTGAGTTGACTTCCTGTACTTTCTGCAAGTATTCTGGAAACCAAAAGAAAATGCAAAGCAGGCAGAAACACATATTCACTTCCTAAATTAACTGAGGAACTGAACAGCTGGCATATTACACAAAGATTAATAAACTCAAATGCCATAGCAGCTTCCTAGAGCAGCTTTGACTACTTTCAAATGCTGCTTCTTTCTATGGTATTTTAAAAAATGTAAAGATATAAAATAATGAAAACCATGTATTCTGTAGTTTGTGTGTCTGTGTATTAATATGAGGAACTGCCAGTCTGCCATTTATTAAAATAATTGTTTTGCATATATATATATATATGTATGTATTATCCTGCACACAAAGAGAGTTTAATCCTTCTCTACTGGTTTCTGAGAGGGATTTGTTATGCAGAATTACTTCAAGGAATAAAGTTACATATAGCAAATTATCAATAGCAATCAGTTGTGGTAAGTTGTGAGTTTAAGTGAAATTCTTTTGCTTCTCTTATCAGGGTTCAAACTGAAAGGAAAGGACAGGTGAAGGATATGATGAGGGACACCTGGAACAGACCAGGGGTGAAGTTCCCATAGGCTGGAATCCTCATCCTCAAAATGCTCTCTAAAAGCCCCGAGTGTCTAGTCACTTGTGTGATAGTATCTATTCACTGGTTCTTAATAAGAATGAAGAGCAGCAACTTTCACTGATTTTTGCAGTGACAAAAATCAAAAGCAGGACAGTCCCTCCTATTGATACCAATGATTGTGCGGGTTTATGTGTGTGGTTTTGTTTGTTTCCAGGTCATACCTGGTGGTACCCATGCAGTTGGAACAGTACTAGGGCTTGTCCCCAACAGTGCTCAGGGGCCAAGTGATGCTGAGGACCAAACCTGGGTCTCCTGCATGCCACGCATGAGCACCAGCTCTTTGAGCTACCTCCCCAGCCCTCTGATGACTTTTATTTTTTTAGGAGCTGGGAAGCAGTGGTAAGTAGAAAGAAGAGACATCTGCAGGGTCATTTTCTGGGTAAAGCAGTCCTTAGAATTTATAACATAAACAATCAGATCTAAGGATTATTTGCATATCCAAGTTCCTATTTTAAGAATTTCTCTTTTGGGGACATTCCTATAAGCCTTCCAAAATACTTTTAAGAAATTCTAATAAGATATGGTAGTTTATGTACCACTTTAAACTAGAGCTTTCCTTAAATCTAATCATAAAACTGAATGCTTGAGTAGAAGCAATTTACTTAGAATACTCTGAATTTTCCCTTTTCATAAACGAAAATTTTATTCAGAGAACCTAAGTCAAGCTACATTATTACTGTGGATTTTCTGTTTATTAAACACTCACAATATGCCCACAAGCACAGGGCTAACTATTTCTGCTCATCAAGAGTAATAACATGGGAATTTTGAAAAGAAGGGGAGAAATTGTCATGCCTATATAGTATAGTTTGGCGTTTAGAAGACTGGCTTTGCAGACATTCTCAAATGCAGATCTGCCATGCTTTGTGCACAAACTGCCTCAAACAAACTATAGACCTGCTTTTGAAAATGGCATCACATTTTATGTACCAGGAAAGCTGGGGCCTCCTTTCCAATTGTAAGCAACTATATTCTTCTTTCTCTATTTCAAAATTCACACTCTAGTTCTCTCGTGCTTTTTTTGTTCTGTTTTATTTTTTAAAAACAGGACATTATTTGTCCATTAAAAAGAATGTCATTATTTGCTCCAGATTAAAAAGAAGAAAGCTTTATAGTAAAATTCAGAGCCTGTGCTTAAAAAAATAAAAGTAATTATTTAGACTAGTTCGAGCTCTGTGTTGTTTTCATTCCTGCAGACCACACAGTAGCTGAGATGAAATATGGAGAGGCAGCAACTCTATTGCTTGCTTCCCTGTAATAAAAACAAACATTATGAAGTGAGATGGGCCTCAATCTGGGTGCCTACATCACCCCTTGTGATCAATTGAGGATCTGCTGTTTATGCCATACACACTGAACACCTCATGAATCAGGACAGTCTTTCTCCTCCTTCCTCTCTGCTTTATCCTAGCTGGATTCCACCTCAGCAAGACTGCCTCACAATGTCTAGAGGCCAGACTTCTTTCTGCAATTCCAAAGGCAACAGGGGCTTAAAGAGGTGGCAAGGCTTTCAGCATCATGGTATAGGATCATAAAGGAAGAGAAAAGGCACATGGGTCACAGTCTAGAGTTCTGATGTCAATTCCATCACCTGCAGGCACCGGACCTGGACAAGTCTCGTCTGGAAAACTATTCTAACAACAGCAGCTATTCCATAAGTTATGAGGAGGATTGAAAGAGACACATTAACCAGAAGGCAGTTACATAAAGCTGATCTACTTGGCATTCAGCAGGCATTACTAGTGTTACTGCTTATTACTATAAACGTCCTCTCTGGGAAAAGAGGAAGTTAGTTTAGCAGTTCAAGGCTTCTGTCTGTCAAATCTTTTATGCATGTCTTCGTTCAGTCATTGCCCAGATCCAGTCTGGGAATGAGCCCTATGAATAGGTCTCTTTGCTGCCGACCCCACTGCCACATCCTTTGGTTTTCAAAACTGTACACCTGCCCCATCACAACTTCCTCTCCACTTGCCTCCCTGTCCTTGAGTCTCCTCCTCTTCCTCTATCTCCTGCTCTACAGACAAAGAGATCAATATGCCCAAGGTCAAAGAGCTTATTAGTGATGGAGCTGGGATTTGTGCCCTGAATCCAATCTACAGAGAATACAGAAAACAACACAAGAAAAAAAGAAAGTCTGAAATTGTTATTTTAAAAAGCTTCTATGTGGGGTGAGCCCTATCCTTTGCCTCCTTTTCTAGCTGCTTCCTCAGACTCTCCTTGGCCCCAGGCAGACTGATCCATGATGACACTGTTCAGGCAGGACCAGTCCTGTCTCACTCTTTGCTCAAACCATTCACTTGTGCTAGGCTGCCAGCTTCCTCGACTTGCCCAGAAGAGCACCACAATAGACCTGAGCTTTCTGGGTGGAATGCTCAGTTTTCAGTGTTCCTGTGATATGGACCCCACTTCTTCCTGGCGTTCAATAGCTGCAGGGGGAAAAAATCCATAGTTCTCTCTATTCAATAAACATTCTCAGTGTTTTGACGAGTTCCTCCACTGCAATCTGGCCTTGCTCTTAGACAGGCTTCACAAATGGGCTTTGGAGTGCTGGTGAAAGGTAACTCCCATTTGCTAACTAAGCCAAGATATTCCATTTAAAATATTAGCCCTCAGCAACAGTAACCATTCGATTACAGTCATCTATAGAGAAATCAAGATGCTTTCAGAATCAAATTGACCTCAGAGCTCGTTTCAACATAAACACTGAGTTAAGAAGCTGAAAAGTGACTTGCAAAATCAAAATACATTTGATGGTCAAGTTAAGCTTGAAGCCTGAAATTCCTGGGTTCCATTTTCCTGAGGGCCCTTTACTCATCCACTTTCCTAATCCTCTAGATATAGAGGGTAGGAGTGGGGGAAGTTGAGTGGGAGACAGAAAGAAAGTCACCACTTACAGCTTCTTCCAGGTGCTGCTGGTCTGGATTATCATTTGGTGTGTGCCTCAAGATTTCCCGAAGCAGCAGAGGGTATTTCACCAGACGGCTTCTTGGGATATCAAGGAAATTCCAGAGATCTAGTTTGCGGCTAAAGGGGGATTCTAAACATCGCTGCAGAAAATCTTGAACTCGGTGGTCTTGTTTTTTGTGGTCCAGCAGAGCTTTGGCGGCTACTTGATTGCTGCAGTAGCTGTCATAGGAGCTGAGACAAGGCAGCTAAGAAAGGAACATCAAAAGAGAGTTGGAATGTTAAAATAACTGTGCTCTGAAGCTACAAGCAAACATCGCTTGTTGCAACTGAACAAACACTTAACTGGTCTCCAGGCTGGGCTATTATCCCTTTATCTGCCTGGCTGGAGGAGAAAAACCAGTGAAATTTTCAAATCATTATTAGGCTCTGGCTTCCTCACACAAAAATAATTTTCTTAGTTGCATCATTAGTTTTGTGGTTGTCAAATTCCTACATAGTTCGTTTGCATTTTCTGTCAGTCTAAGCTAAAAAAAAAATAGAATTCTTGCATATACCTAAATTTCAGTACTTTCCTAAATTGGAAATAAGGCACATATGCACAGTTCAGATATACTGTCAGAAGAACCTGGTAAGGGTACTTCTTTGAGAAATTATTTAAGAAATGCAACTTATTTTTTAAATTATTCATAAAAAATTATCTAGAAGAGTTAACTCATGCATGCATTCATGTGTGTGCATGTGTGCACACAGACACATACATGAAGAAGCCAGACTTTACAGCCCAGATGTGTGCATGGTACAAGCACCACTACATAGATGACTAGATTCAAAGGTGGATTAATAGTAAAAAAATATATAAAAATATAATTAAAAAATAGAAGCTAGAAGCATTTAGAAGGATGACTTCAACTTTTTGACAGGCCCTTAACCACTGAATCTTGTTTTTATGCAATGGTTAACCTCACAATACTATTCACCAAACAATTCAAGACTTTGAAACCCTTAGACTCCACCATGTCACTTTTAGTGCAATACTAGTTTCCCTAACATGTCGCATCCATAGCACCGCAAAGTACAAACACAAAGTCAGAGACTTAGTGAAAGGGCTGCCCATCTTTCTGTCCCCCTCCTCTCTCTTTGTGGTATCCAAGATTCAGCACCCTGATACATGAGTTGCCAGTTTCCATGGAGTTACCAGAGAAGACAAAATGCAGCTAATGGTCCAACTGTTGATTTCTCTCAACAGTGACTATAGGTGCTCCAAATCATGCTCAGTGGAGGCAAGAGAGCTTTTTCATTTCTGCCTCCCAATGATTTAAACTGGACCTACTATCCAGTTGACATTCCAAGTTTGTGTTCCGCTTAAATTAATACATAACTATTTAATAGGGTGCCAGGTTAGGAAGTATTTGATGGTTTGCTTACAAATAAGTTGTGCCAGTACTGTACAAACCAACTAGCTAATTATTGCAGCATCCAGACAATAGGTTAAAGTAAAAAGAACAAAGCTGCAGTTTCTCTTAGTTCTCTTAGTGAAATAATTCAGGGACCCGAAACAAACAAAAATACCATGGAAGTGATGTTTAAGAAGTTCACTTCTGAGTTTAACATTCCTTGGAAATGTCTACCTTCCTTACATGTTATAAAAAGAAAACCCAGAGCAACCCTTTATTTCTCTATTTGTGTTAAAAAAGAGCTGAAGAAATTCTTTCTGCAACCTTATATTTGAAAGTAATGATAATTGGTACTTACACACACACACACACACACACACACACGCACACACACACACACACACACACACACCCCTCCCAGATGTGGTATTATGGCTTGTAATTTAGATTTTTAGAGTTAATTAAAAGGAGCCTCAGGTCCTCTTAATTTCATTTCTACTTCCTCGCCTCTTAAAAAGACTGGGAAATGCCCAATGTTTTCATTACCGGAAAACAAATCAACAGTAACCATTGGATGTGAATTATCGAAGAAAGCCCGCCGCATTGCTGCCCACCGTCCAATGGGCCACTGCTCTCTCTGATCCTGCCGCCTCTGCTGCTATGGCAACCACACAGAGCTCCAGTCCTGCATTCACACCTGACAGAATAGAACGCTCATTTCCTGAGCAGGACCTCAAAGGCTGTCTGGCTTAACCCACTGGCTAGAAAAGGCCACAAGTATAACTGAGAGAGAATGTAAAAAGTGGTTCCTAAATACACACACTTGCTACTATATGCTGTGAGAGAGGATAAGGCAGTGGTTAAGAGGACAGGCTGTGAAACAGAACAAGGTTTAACTCAGTTACTGGTCAGGAAACCCTTCTGAGTTTCATTTTTTCTACTTCCCAAAGCATATACTGACATCTTCTTATACTCTCATGAAGTAAGGTAGATAAATAGTGTAGCATGGCACTTGGATCCTGGTTAGGAATCAGTACATACTAGCTATTATTGCTATCCTACAACAACAGTAGGATTTTTGCTGTTTTTTAAAATTAAAGCAGTCATAATTTAAAGATACTAAACTATTTGCTCAGTAGGAGATAAACTGAAGCATATTCTCTGCTCCCCCTTTCCGGCGAAGCTTGAAGCTATTCAACATCTCTTTAAACAGACTATAAAGAATTTATTATGGAAATTCATTTTTCTTCTTTTGCTTTTTAAAAGAAATTCTATCTCTGTAACACTGTGAAAAGTTAAAGAAAAAAAAATTTTTTTCATTTCTTTCATTCCATTCCTGACCCTCTCTTTGGAATTAAAATTTAATTAGAACCCAAATTAACATGACAACTTGTCCTTTAAAGAGCTTATAAATTATTTTATTACTGAAAAAATGATAGTCTGAAGATTAGTTGCTTGGGAAATTGCTCCTTTCTCTCTTTTTCAGTTTTTTTTAAAAATAGCCTTTAAAAAAAGTTAACATATATGTAATAGGAAACTTAAAAACTTAAAAACAAAAAGCAAAGAACAAAGTCATACACAATACAACAAGCAGTTCTGTCTGACATCCTTCTCGGTGCTATTTAGGAAGTTGTTTCCTATGACAAGGAGGCTCAGGAGAACAAGCTTGAGACATGTGGAGGCTGATCCACAGTAACCAAGGTGGCTGGGGGGAAACCCGCACTGTGTAAAGGTCTTCAAAGTGAAAGTAATTGATTCATTCTAAGGTCAAAAGGACTGACCAGGGTTGTCCACTTGGGAAGCTCACTTGTTTGAAAGGTTCTCTCCCCTCCCATTTTTTCCCTTTGGGGGCAAATAAATCAATTTTTCATGGATTGCCTGGGCTCTGACTTTTCTCATTCAAAGTCCACTAAGATGTTTATTTTGTTCTGTTAAAAAAGCCAGAACTCAAACAGATGTACCTCTTGGTTTACAGTTCCCACTCACAAGGACACATCTGCAGTTAAAAGAGGGAAAACATTTAACAGCTCATCGGGTCTGATAAATAAGGGTCAGTTCTCATGAAGCCTGGTAACAATGGGCCACTTGTTAAATATTAGGCTGCTCTTCAAGCTACAAGTCTCCATTTGAGGTTTGAAATGTTCAGATAGCAATGCACCAGCACGGTCATGCTTTCTTCGTCTAATGACAATAAAGGATAGCAAAAGCCATCCTCTCATCAAACCAAATTTCTGAACAAAAGTGACATCTGTTTCAGAAAAAACCAAAAATCTTCACTTATGCTCCTGGAATAAATGGAAAATCTATATCTGATGCCTAAGTAAACCATATAGCTGCTTAGAGCCATCAAATAGAGCAGTTGTCAAATGCATTGTGGAGTGTGGCCTCTTTGGCCTCTTTACTCTCCATCAAAGCTGTCCACAGCCTCAGGAAGGTTAACAAATACAGAGACTGACTCTTGGGAGAGAGCTCAAAGGGCTGGGGGCCTGGATTTGATACCCTGCCTCAGAGCTTCCAAATACCACCAAGTGTGGCCCAAACAAAAAAGAAATACTGAGGTAGACCATCTAATCTCATTAAAAATGTTCTGTTTCCAGCTGGTAGAATCTCTTTAGAGAAATTTTTTATGGGCTAAATCAATTTTTAAAAAAAATCACCAGGACTCAGAACAAAATGAAAGTCAAGAGTGTAAGATGAGTGATCACTCTTGAAATATTAAGGCTGACTTTCTAAATTATTTATCTTAGAACATTACTTGCCCTTCTGACACACTGGGGATATTTCAGCCTCAGTGCTAAAATGGACTACTGAACAAAAGTTATCTATGTCATGAAACCCTCAAAGTCCCTGCTGGAAAGAATAATTGGGAAGCAGAGGTTACAATAAAGAGACCAACAACATGAAAATTAGGTCCTGAAAGGTTTTTAAGAAGTTTAAAATACAAATGTGACTGTAGAAAGAGATCATGGAAACAGTATGATTTATAATCTTCATAATATACTAGACAGTGGAATGACTCTTAACACTTGTCAGTATGGTACATGCTGCTTATTTTTCCAGATGACAGTGTGGGCAGACAGATAAGAGAACTGATTTTGTATGAAAGAAGTCATCAGGGTAATCTGTTTTCATTATTTGCTTTATAACAAATGAAGAACACTTGGAGCTGGGTGGGATATTCAAGTGCTCAAAGAAACAGAAATGTACAATTTGGAAGTGATGAGCACTATGGCAGAACACAGCTCATGTCTTGTCTAAACTAAATTATAGTAATCAGCAACCACCTATGAAATCTGATAAAACACAAATTCAGGGTCAGGATTATATATTTAAAATGTATATGTACATTTAAATGTCTATATAAACATACAGGATTGTATATTTACAACCTAAGACTAAGCTTACAGTTTATTTCTTTGTTTAATTAGGAAAGGAAAAGCATTCCAGTAGGATAATTAGCACAATACCCTGTTCATCTAGTAGTTACTTAGGATCAGATGTATACTAAATATTCACAACATTTGGTTCTGATCTTGTTAATGAAATTACATTTGATCATAAGCCTTATTATGGAGCCTAAATAAAAGCCTTTAAGGTAATGGACAGGAATATATCCATGAATTTTTACTGGAATAAAAGTTCAAACAATATGGCAGAATCTGACCTGAATATCAACTAGTTTTACATGAGTTGATGTGAAACTAGAGTATCATGTATGCCTCCATGGGACTCAAGGGTTATGTGGTGCAGGGTATTGAACTTAGCCTCACAAATGTTAGGCATGTGTTCTACCAGTTTAGCCCCCTACCCCCACCCTGTGCCTTCCCATTTAATTTACTGCACAAATGTCATGCTATCGTTAAATAAATTTGGAGTAATTTTCAGTAACTTTTTAAGAAGAAAAATATGTTTTCATGCTTTGAGGAGATAAAGTATTACACAATACTTCATTTTACTAGAAATTTAGTATTTGATCTGTTTTTACATATGAATCCAATCATTTCAATTTCTAAAAATCTAAATGAAACTCCATTGAAATTACTGCAAATTATCTTCCATTAAGACCAGAGAATTTTTCTTACCCAGCCCACAAGGATAGGCCCAACATATTCAGTTGAACCATCAGGTTTCCGAACATCTCGAAGCTGACTCAGGAGCGCTGATAAAGAAAAAAAAAAAAGTGGGGGAGGGGAAAAACAAAATTTGTGTTTTGTTAGACACTTCAATATAAACAAGACTAGATTTTTCACATTGTTTCATAATCCCGAGTTGTTAAAAGACAATTCAACTAAAGCTACAAGTTATGACTCATTCAGGGAATGAAATTATACCTTCATGTAAAGGAATGAGAGAGTCCAGTGTTCCAAAGATTTGATTCAACTCTTGTTCTGTCATGATGGAAAGTTTCAGCATGGGGTCATGATAGGCCTACACAAGAAGGATAAAAGATGGGAACAGATATTGAAAATCAGAGGATGTTAGTTGTTCATGTAAATGAGGTCTGACATAGTAACAAGAAAATTTATTCTCCCCAGCAATATCTTCCAAACAGGCTCTGATCACAGCTCAGAAATGACACAGGTGGGACTTCAGAGCGACAGAAAGTTGAACTAAGCACATATAGCAGGGGTCCTTTTGTTTTTATTTGGGAGTGTTTGCCCACTACGATGTCACAGGCCTTCAGAGGTCCTTTCTGATTCTGTGATTCTTATAGAGGCTGTGACTATCAGATAGTCTGATTTTTTTTTTGTAACTGAATCACTGTGAGATAGTTACAAAGCTTTCATTATTGAGTTTCAGTCATACAGTCCATCCCTCCACCAGTGTACATTTTCTACCACCAATGTCCCCAGTATTCCTTCTGCCACCCCCACCCCACCTACCTCCTACAACTATGGCAGGAATTTTCCTTTTTACTCTCTACTTTGGGCATTATGGTTTGCAATACAGATACTGAATTGGTCCTCTGTCTACTTTCACACACATCTTGCATCTCGAGTGATCCACCATTGACTAAGTGATCTCTTCTCTATCCCAACTGCCTTCTTCTCCAGCAGGCTTCCAGACCCTGTCTCTACTGTCCTTGGGTATTAATCTCATACTATATTATTTTATATTCCACAAATGAGTGCAGTCATTCTATGTCTATCCCTCTCTTTCTAACTCATTTCACTCAGCATGATATTCTCCATGTCCATCCACTTATAAGCAAATCTCATGACTTCATCTTTTATAATAGCTGCATAGTAATCTATTGTTTAGCCCCAAGGGAGTCAATGGATAGCAAAGTTTTGGAGAAAGATTTATTGTCAAGACCTTCTTAAACTTTTCCCACTCCAACCACATTTTACCTGAGAAAATGCAGCTTGGGTAGCAATGCAAGAAACATTGTAGATTCAAGAGGTGATTGATTTTGAGTTAACTTTTGGTGGCTGTGCACCCAGGAACCTTTCCCTCTTGCCAAACATTTTGCCATCCCCCACAAATGTGATCCCCATCCCCAAGTTTGGAATCAACCAACAGTTTAAGCATCTAAGGTCAAGATTAGACAGACTACAAAAGTCAAGGGTTTCCTCTCCTGTCCAGCATTTAATTTCCACATAAAACTTATACACAGTATATAATCACCTCCTTCAAGTACTTTAATCCACTCATGAGACTCCAGTAACTTTTTTTGTATTTCTGGTCCCTATTTCAGACAGTGCACACTCCCCACGGATATAGGAACCTCCATGTGAGACTTTTAAGATAATGAAATATACATAAAACTAGGCCCCCACAAACACCTTTGGTGAAACGATTCCTGGAGGTTCATTAGTAATGTACAGGGGAGAACCCCTGAGGGTACATGGTTCAGATAGTCTTTTTGATTTGAGCTATTTTCTCCACTGCTAGATTTGCAAAGGTTCTTCTCTATTTTTGATAGCCTGTCTTAGTCATAGAGTGCCTATGTAGCACAATTTTAGAAATGTGAAATAACTCAGAAGGAAAAAAAACAAGTCGCTAAACTAACCACTAGATCTAAACTTACCTTTTTTGCCAGTTTCAAGTCCTCTATCAAGTCTTCTTCTCCTTGGGAGAGCTCAAAGATTGCCTGCAAGAAAAAAGCATATTCACTGACCTCTTCCTTTCTGAGACCAAATTGAATAGTGCTTGTTCCTGTTCTCAAAGCCCCAGGTCTACTTATTCTTAAATACACTCAAAAATTCTCAACAGTTAAATTAATCCCTAATTATCTTAAGGATTCTCAACAGTTAAGTTAATTTGCAGCAAAAGTGTCAAGTAGCTAAAACTTACAAAGCAAAGACTGTAAAGCCTCTGTATTGTGTGCTTATACATCTGTGGGAGACTTTCCACATATGTTTTCCATCTAACAAGTCATCTTTCTTGGTATAGAACTTTAATGAAGCCGAACAAGAAGGAACTATTTTAGATGAAATAATTATAGTTTGAGCTATGGATTCCATTTCTCCATTGTAAGAGGCAATCATAGTATGAGTTTGGATGTGTTGGACACATCAGTTTTATTAATCAGAGCATCACAACTTGTCTTTCTTCTACTCAACAGAAGCTGGATCTCCACAGAAATCCTTTTTCCTTCCAGCCACTATCTTTTTCATTAGTTCGGTTTTTTTTTTAATTGGGGAGGGACATACCCAGTGATATTCAGGGATTACTTCTAACTATACACTCAGGAATCACTCCTGCAAGTGCTTGGGGGACCATATGGGATGCCAGAGCTCAAACTACAGTCAATATGGCAAGGAAAATGCCCTACCTGTGATACTATGGCCACTTTTTTTTTTTTTTTTTTTGCTTTTTGGGTCACACCCAGCAATGCACAGGGGTCACTCCTGGCTCATGCAGGAGTCACCCCTGGCGGTGCTCAGGGGACCATATGGGATGCTGGGATTTGAACCCGGGTCAGCCGCGTGCAAGGCAAACGCCCTACCCGCTGTGCTATCACTCCAGCCCCCCGCCACTTTCTTAAGACTGAAAAAATCCAGTATTTCATCATTAAACATGTATGGCAAAATTAATTCATTCTAAATTACTTCCAAGTTTTACCTGGCACCATAAATTAAAAGAAGCTGTCCATGTGCAAGAGTGTGTAAATGGGCCGTTTCTACCTTGCCTATATTAAGCCATCATTTTTAAAAGCTATGATGTACAGAACAAATTTTTCCTTCCATCTGAGAGTCTAATTGATGACTAACATAACATTATAAAAGACTGCATGTTTGTGGTGATAGTGTGGTCACTACCATCTTTCTTTCAGTCTATAGGGAAGAAGTAACTTAAATTTGAACCCCATTCCCTATCTATGTGGGGAGGGAAGTGAAGTACAAGAAAAAAATGGGTATCAAAAAGCAGATGGAGGGTTGAATAGAGGGAGTGATTCCTGAACACAGAGCCAGGTGAAAGCCTTGAGCATCACTAAGTGTGGCCCCCAAACTAAATAAAACAAACAAAAAAGAGATGGAGGTGGGACATATCGCAAAAGACTGGAGCATATTCTTTGCCTGAGAAAGCCCCAGGTTAAAATTCCTGGCACTGCATGGTCCCCTGAGCACTTGGAGTGGCACCTAAGAACCAGTGTGTGACCCCAAAACAAAACAAAAGAAAATGGAAGCAGAACACAGCACTAGAATCTAGTGAATGAAGACCCCTGACTGAGGCACAGGAAAGTCTCCACGTCATGTGTTTCAGTGGGCTCTATTTTATTTAAACTTTTATTTTTTAAATAATTGCAGACTCACACAAAGTGGCAAAATCAGTACGAGGAGGATCTGTGTTCCTATAAACCTACTTTCCCCAATTGGGGGCACCTTACATAACTATAGTATATTATGTAAACCAGGAAATGGCTTGCCACAAAATAATTATCTAGCCTTTACTTAGACTGTCCTCAGATTTCCTGTACATTTGTTTTATTAGTGGTCACTTCAATAGGTCTGAGACTCTGACTTAACAAGTATGACTGGATGGGGCTGGAGCGATAGCACAGCGAGTAGGGCGTTTGCCTTGCACGCGGCCGACCCGGGTTCTAATCCCAGCATCCCATATGGTCCCCTGCGCACCGCCAGGGGTAATTCCTGAGTGAAGAGCCAGGAGTAACCCCTGTGCATCGCTGGGTGTGATCCAAAAACAAAAAACAAAACAAAACAAAAAAACAAGTATGACTGGAGAAGAGGAACCCCACTGAACCCCACTCTGGGTAAAACACCAGAGTTAGAACTTTGTAAAGGGTCAGCACAGTGTCACTGTGAAGACCAGAGGTTTTGGAGGAAGACAGGATCTGGGTTCAAATTTGATTTTGCAACTTCCTACATGAGTCACCTTGGATTCACTGTACCTTAATCATCTCCTCATCTGATGAATCAATCCTACCCTTCCTTCTTACTACCAAACTGTATAGGTCATACCTATATACTACTATTCTTTGAGAAAACACAGGAAAGTATAAATCACCCATAATACCTGTCATTGGGTTAACCAGTTTAAGATTCTGCAGTATTTCTTCACAGGAATTTTCAGGGGAGTTATTTAAAAATGTTTTCAATGTTTCACTTATTTATAAATAGTATACTGACACGGTGCATGAATGGGTACATAATAAAAACTTACCTCTAACCTTTTTTTTTTTTTCAGCCACATCTGACTGGATCAGGGGTAACACCTGGCTCTGTGTTCAAGGATTACGCCAGATGGGGCTCAGGGAACCTTATGTAGTGCCAGGGACTAAACTTAGGTCAGCTACATGCAAGGAAAGTGCCCTACCACTAGTTCTCTTGTTCTTTCTCCCCTCCTCTCTCACCTCCTTTCTTTACCCAAAACCCTTCCCAGGAGGAAACAATGTTATCAATTCTTTGTAAGTACTTCCAAAAATATTACACAGCTCTACGGTAACGCATACACACTTGTTTTATGACGGCATACTATACATCCATTTTTGTGCTTTGCTGTATTCACTTAGCCATACATATCAACTCTTGTGTTCCAACAGCTATGGACTATTCCACATGTGGACATTCATTATTTAACAGCCTCATGGTAACACAACCAGGGTCTTTTTAGCTGGCTTATAAACACAGTGATGAAAAACCTTGCATACATATTTTTTTTTTAATCTGTGTATAAGTGGACTTGACCAATAAGTTCCAAAAAATGTGTCAATGAGTCCAAAACCTAGAAAGTTTTCAAGTACTCCTTCCTCAAGGTCAAAATTTCCACAAAAATAGACATTAAAAAATTTCACTAGCTTAATGAGTCAGAAAGTGAGGGACAGACATAGAAGGACTGCACTCATCTGTGGAATATAGAATAACATCACATGAGACTGACACCCAAGGCCAGTAGATACAAGGGCCAGGAAGATTGCCCCATAGCTGGAAGACTGCTTCATGAGCAGAAGGGAGAAGGCAGATGGAATAGAGAAGGCATCACTAAGAAAATGATGGCTGGAGGAATCAGTCGGGATAGGAGGTGTGTGCCAAAAAGTAGATAATGGACCAAACATGATGACCTCTCAGTGCCTGTGTTGCAAGCCATAATGCCCAAAAGTAGAGAAAAAGTATGGGGAATATTGTCTGCCATGGATGCAGGGGGAGGGTGGGAAAGGGCAGGTATACGGGGGATATTGGTGGTGGGGAATGTGCACTGCTGGAGGGATGGGTGTTTGATCATTGTATGATTGTAACGCAACCATGAAAGCTGTAACTATATCACAGTGATTCAATAAAATTTAAATAAATAAATAATGAAACAAAACAAAACAAAAATTTCACTAGCTTAAGCCTGGCCTGGGCTTTCTTTTAATACAGTGTATACACAGCCACAGAGGGCTTATTGAGACAGAAATCTTACATGGATTGAAATTAACTGCATCTCTAAAAAAAGAGGTTTTCCCCTAGGTTGGATCAATCAATGTTTTATAAATGGAATATTTTTAGAATATTCTAGAAGTTGCTATTAAAATTAAAATGATCCCTTTTCTGAAATCCAGATTCCTAAACAGATACTTCCTGATTCATCTTTATAAATCCATTTTTTAAAAAAGTTTCCATTGAAAGCAAAGGCTACACCCACCCAGCTGGGTGCTGGTTTTTCAGTTCCTTCCACAAATTCTGACACAACCCCATGTTAGCCGCTATCCCTCTACAAATGCACTGAAGCTCTCATCTGGAGACCATGGCCTGGACCCGCCTTGGCTTTCAACTGCAGGGCACCCTGAGCCAGCTCCACTGCCTTGTCCCTGGGTCCCGTGCCTACCTCCTGCCGTTTGATTTCCTTGGAAGTAAGCATCTGATTGACGCACACATCGAAGGTCTCACTCCACAGCTTGCTGTCTCTCCGTTTGGTGCTCGAGGAGGTGGCATTTCTGGACCAGGGGCGAGGGGCGAGGATGTCGGGCCGGCTCTCACTGCGGAAGCTAATGGAACGCTAAACAATGAGAAAAAACAAACTGTTACGGGGGCAGGAATGGCAGGGCTGGGTGGATCCTCGGAGCAGCTTCCCGTCACGGACAGAACATAAATCAGACATTTGCAAGAAATTAAAAAAAAAAAAAGGCAATGCTGCAAGGCTTTTGGGAAGCCGGGCATTGTTATTTGCAGGAGGCTGCTTTCACTCACGTGCGGGGAGTATCCGCTCAGAGAGAGCTGAGTACCTAGTGTACCACTGCATCAGAACATTGCAAGCCACACTCAAGCACAAAGGCCACTCAAAGTAATGAGCTCTGCATTCCCCCCCAGGGATGCTTCCCCTCTTCAGATGAACAAGGATTAGCAGGAGTGGACGTTCTTAAAAGAACTCTGGGAGTCCCCCTCCTCTCTCTACTTTCTGGCAATAGAATCAATCTCCCAACTTCCTTCCACACCTTGTCTCACAAAGTGTGGGTGGTTTCCCCTGACCTGACCTATCACTCTGGTTCAGGGGAGTGGGACATGATTCCCTGCAATCTGTAGGAGAAAGAGAAAGAAAGTCTTTCCTCTTTGGGGACTGAACTCTAGAGAGAGTAAAAGGATGAGTTTTGTGCAACTCCTTTCAGATCACAACAAAAGAGTCCGCTATAGGAGAGAATAATAGGACAAACATAATGAAGGCTGCAGAGAGGTAATGGCAAGAGGGAGGTAATGAGCTTCACCAACACCATTTAAGCATCCCACAGTTTTAAGCCAGAAAGAGCCTCCTAGACTTAGAGACTAATTAATGCCATCCCCTTTCTCTCCTTCCATTAATCTCAGTGGAGCTGTGTCAAGTGGAAAAGTACCAACTACCAACACAACCAATTTATATGCACCATCACAGCAGCAAACAATGCCAATTCCTGAAGCATTTTCTTATTTTCCAAAAAGGTTCCACAAAATCTGGGGCCAATTGAACTGCTCAAAGTCTACCTTTATGGTTGAAACAGGCTCCCATAGTACTTCCTCATGACAAAAAATGATCAAAAAGAAAGCCTAGAGCATCATCTTTGGCCTTCATGAGAGGTGGATTCAATGTATTTATTGGAAACATTCCTAAAGTACTCAAGTATCACTGTGCTCAAAAACCACATCTTAGTGAGCAAATATTCCCATGTCAGCAGCCTTCAGTGTGAAGTTGCAACTCCTCAGTTTGATACAGAAGAGCTCTTGGAGTCTGACTGGTGTGTCTATCAAGGATCACCTCCTGCACCCACCCACTAGCCCCCATCTTCAGCTTGACTTGGCTAACTCCATTCATTCTTTAGGCTTCATGCTTTGCCAGCGCTTGGTGTTTCACTCAAGCATATTTTTCTTCCTGGAATGCTTTCATTGAATTAATTTCTTAGGGGCTTGGGACCACACCTGGAAGTGCTTGGGGCTACTCCAGCTCAGTGCTCAGAAGTCTCAGAGGTCACTTGTGGCAATGCTCAGGATCACACAATCCTGGGGATGGAACCAGTCCTGGGTTGAGGCACCTGGCATACTTTTCTTTTATGTTTTTTGCTTGGCTAACATCTAACTCTCCTCATGCTACAACTCAAATTCCTCCTATGAAAGGATCAATGCCCCCCCCCATTCCATCTCCCAGAACAATCTGAACACACCTTTGATTTAGCAATGATCACATTTCATTATTGCTTACAGGTCACCTGCTCTGAACTATAAATTTCCTGAGGGCAAGAAAGGATTTTACATGACATATGAATCATTATCACTAAGGCATTCAAAGATAACTTCCAAATATTTTGAAATCAACAGTAAAATTCAAATAAAGAAAAATAAGTGTGTGTGTTGCTAGGGATACAACCCAGGACCTCACACATGCACAACAACAAACAGTTCTACTGCTGAAATGCATCCCAACTCTGCAAAAATGTTTAGAAAACTATTGAATACAAGGACATTGTTAAGTAAGTTAGCTTAATGGAATATTACCTACCCACTAAGACAGCTCTGAGATGGCTAAAATCACTTCTACTTAGTTTAAAATAGGAAAATCTAAAAATGAATATTTTAATACCATTCCAAATTATGAAAATGCACACAGAAATAAAGGAAATGCCACAAAATTCTGTTGTTTTAGCCTGTGAATCTTAGTTGCCAAGCTTTCATGAAATATGCAGAAGGAAACTTCCAAGGGGCTTTAGGGCTTTGCCATGACCTTCTGGAAGCCGACTTTGCAAGTAGCAACACAGCCACTCAAGCGGGCATAGACATCTCTGAGTTCCCAGCTTGTTAATATGCTGGTCAAGAAAGTACTTGCAGCAAAGACACAGTTCACTGATGGTATCTTGCAAATCCCTGTGATCTTCCAAAACAGGTCCTTATAAACAACCACCCAGCTAATGTTTGCAGATGCCCCAGCACTCACAATCAATTAGCCACAGGCACAGAAAGGTCAAAAAACGAGGGAGTGAGTCATCAAGCAACTCACTCATCTCAGTTTGTGGTTCTAATGCCAGCCAGGGCAGGAGTTAAGGAACAGGAAGAGAGGAAAACATAGAAAAAGAAGATTCAAAATGAAATCCATTTTCCACTTTCACTTGAGAAAGTTAACCACCCACCGGCTCATTCTGTCAATCCCTGACCAACACCCCACACTCTCCCACCCAGTTCTGAAAGTAAGTTATGTTCATTTTAAATATTCAGACCTTACTAAAGAATAATAATGAAGTACAAATCCCCTCGTTTTCCCACATCCTCTTCCCCAGAGTAACTGTTGTTAAGTATGTTCCAGATCTTTCCAAACCCCTCTATGCACTTGCTATCATTCAGAGAAAAGAGTTTTTTTTCCTCCTCTGCAATATGAGTCTTTGCATTAATACTATTTTATTTTAGTTTTGTTTAGGGGACCTCACCTAAGTGGTGCTTGGGGGTTGCTCCTGATGATGCTTGAGGGAACATATGACACTGGGAGTCGAACCCTGGTCTGCGTGCAAAGCCTGTGCTCTATCCATTGAGGTATCTGGCCTTAGAACATGACTGAGGTGAGAGGCTGGAGAGACAACACAAGGGTTAAAATGCTTGCGTTTCGTGGGGCCAATCCAGATTCAATCCCCTGCACCACATAAGGCCTGAGCACTGCCAGGACTGATCCCTGAGCACAGAGCCGGGAGTAAGCCCTGAGCACTTCATGTGTGACTCAAAATTATCTTCCCCCCAAAATTACTGAGGTGAAATTTACAGAAAATAAAAGTAGACCTGGGTACTACTCCAGTGATTTGCAGTGAATACCCAGGCCTAAGGAAAAGGTGTCACTCAAGCCCTTAGGTGCTAGAGATTACCAGGACCAGGGCCACCTAGATGTGCATGCACCTGGGAGTCGGAGTTGGGGAAGGAACTTTCCGATCCATAAACTGATCATTTAAAAAAAAATTAAATTAAATTCAGTAGCCTTTAGCACACTCACGATGTTGTGCAACTGCCACGTCTATCTAGTTCTAAGACATTTCCATCATCCCTAAGTCACTCCTTCGGCTAGCTGCAGCATTAACCTACCTAGAATCTGGATGGGACGCAGTGATTCAATAACCCCCATCTGATGGATATTAAAGCCATTTCCTGTGTCTGGCAATTACAAAAAGTATATCAGCAAATCTCCTTTTATGTATTTGTGGTACTATTTCTGTAAGACAGAATTCCTTAAGTAGAATTCCCCAGTCCCAGAAGTATCAACATTTTAGTGTTTGATATGTACTGCCAAAATGACCTCCAGACCATCTGTTCAGCATTCCCAGAAAGGTATGCCAGCACGCTATATCATACTCCCGTCAACAGGAAGTTATTAGCAATAGGATGGGGGAAAACAATGAGAGCTTAATTTCAGTTTCATGTTTTAAATGTAAGATCAAACATCACTTATTGAAAAATTTCCCAGAGTTGAAGGTTTCCTTTTGTTGCAGGTTGGGAGAAAAAGAGAAGCAAATTCTATGAGGAAGCTAGGGCTGTGAGAAATTTGCCACTTTGTGTTTCCTTCGTGATTGCTGGGCCCTGGTACTAAGGAGGGAAGGGACGGGGGAAAGTTCACCTGGTATATCCCTTAAGAACTGTTCTATGCCTGCCTGTTCTTAGTCCTTCAAGTGAGTTCTCTATGATCCTCAAACCTACCCTGCAAAGTGGTTAGTTTACAAATGAGGAAACTGAGGCTCATGGAGGCTAAGGGACTTGCCCAGGCAGGTTTCAAAACCAGATCGGCCAGGATCCAAAACTTGAGCCCTTTTCATCTGGGGGCTACATCTGTGGCTTATAGGAAACTCATGCATGGTGGGGAGTTTCTGTGACATGGAGCCTGAAGCTGATTTTAGGAATAATGACCGAAATGGTTCTTTGATCAAAGTTCAGTCTCATATCTTTAGTTAGGCTGGTTATAACAAGCATTCGGTCTTTTAAAACTCTACCCAGAAGCTGGGAGAATGTTGATAGGAAGATCCCAAAGAAGAGATAAAGAATGGTGGTCAGGTGCATAGTCAACAGTTGGCTGGCCTTGGGGACAGTTTATAGTTAACTAGGCTGAAATCATGGGCAGCGTCCACCCAATGTAACCAGAATCATGCACCCTACCTACCAACCATTAGTACAACTGGGCACAGTGAGGCGGGGAGTTGAGGTGGAGGAGGAACTTAGACTGACCACTGCTAGTAGGAAAAAAAGAAGAGGATGCCTCTGAGAACACTGTGCTGCCACTACCCACTCCTCAATTCATTTCCTCCTGTTTTCACCATGTGCTGCATGATATAATTTGCTGAACTGTTTCTGATATGTCTGTTTCCTCCAAACTGAAGGGGAGTTCCTTGAAGGCAAAGATACCCATCTGCTCTACTCACTAATACTTTCATCAGGATCTCAACAATTTTGCTTGCATGTGCAGCAGGAGGGGAGCTGGGGAGCCGTGTTGTACCTACAAGGAACAAATCATTCCTACTCATGTTTGACCGATGTAGAAACTGCAGCCTCAGAAAAATGACACTGTGCTAAAGATTATGCGGCTAATGAAGGCTGCTCCCAAATTTATCCCCAGACAATGGCGAATGACAATGCAAGTCTGATCCCTTTCAGTCCACCCTCCACCCCGGTCCATTTTTTAAACTAGGACCTTATCCTGCTTTTTTCTGGAGGAAGATTTAAAGTGTGAAGTAATACCTGTGCCCAGATAGATGAAGTTAAGGTTTAGTTGATGACAGAGTTTCTCAACCATACCTCCACTAACACTATAGACCAGAAAATTACCTGTTGTCCTATGTGTGGTAGGAGGCTTAGTAATTTCCTGATCTCTAATATTAGATACTGGCTGTATCCTCTCCTTGATTGTGACAACCAATACATCTCCAGGCCCTGTCACTTATCCCCCAGAGGGATTGGGACAGGTCTGGCCCACAGAGAAGGACCCCACCTCTTGGAGGCAGAATGTATGAAAACAGAGACAATGTCCTGATCCCATGGGTATGGGAGAACAAGAGCTGGAATAAAATCTGTTCCAGGATAAGCATGAGATTCCATGAGGGACTCTAGCCTAGCACATGAGTTTTAAAAATCCCAAAGCTCATAATGGTTGGTAGCTAAAATAACAATGACTATAGCAGGTCCAGATATTACAAATTTAGGAAATGGGTGCACGTGTTTAGGCCTGGGCTGGGTTATGGAAAGATGTTGCAAAGTCTGTCAGGTGGGAGAGGGGCTCTGTTAAATGTGTCAGGGGAAATGTAAACCCAGCAGGTTATGCATGATGGAACCTATTTGATAATGCCACCTGTTCAGCGGGGTGCTCCCCGGTCCTTTTCCAAAAACAGAAGGACTCTCCAGCCAAAGATAACAGACTCTAACAGAAAAGAAGCCAAGCCAGGGAAATTCACCACACTCACCATTGCTATTTTGCAGCAGATGGCTTATTATGAAATAAATTGGAGGTTAGGGTGGGACTGTAAGAGAAAAACACAGCTATAATTGGATCAATCAGTATGTACCATGTTATAGGCAGGACTGGAAAATGTTCTCCACTAGTATCCTAAAGGACTCTCACAGAGAGCCTGATTGAGCAATTAACTTAAACTGAGAAATAACACTTCCCAGCTGTGTGGTCTCCATCACATTTGACCTTCATTCTAATCCTAGCGTGAAGGATTAGTGTGAAGAGGCACTAAGCAGATTCTTGTATTTTTTCCTTTTAATAAATAAAAATATTGAGTACCAGAGGATTAAAGGATAGACACAAGGGTTGGAATAGGAACTGAGTGCAGTCCTTCGACTATAAAACATGAATTTGAGTTACGAGCACAGGTTTGGGAATAAAACAAACATGGCTTCAAGTCAACTTTGTGATTGAAAGATCTTGAAATAGTTACTTTCTCTCTGAGTTTCAGTCTCCTTATCTGTAACAAGACACAGAAATGACTAATCACAAAATCGAAATGAAGATAACTCCAGGACTTATCAAAGCACCTGGAACTGGTCAGCAGGAAAGTGGATACTGCCTCACACTGTTGTTATACCTCTGACTGCATTGCCACCATTAGTGTGGTTTATGTGTGTTTTCGTCATTACCAAAAAACATGTCTCTGGTCTACTTGAGCAAAGAGGTCACTGCATGACAACCATTTGGATAACTTGAGGAGGGGGAAAACCCTCAGCATCAGGTGCGACTTATGAATGCAAAAAATCCAGAAAGAGTTTTAAAATGTTTCAAAATTGGAATTAGTTCACCAAAAAGCAACAACACCCATAATATGGAATATTACCCAGTTGTTGAAAACATTCCTTTGTGTCCCCTTTGGGGCCACAACTACTAAAACTGGAACTGTACAGAGGAGAGTTCTGTACAGTTGTATGCCCCTGCACCAAAAACCCATGCAAATTTGTCATGAGTTCTTTTAAAAAAATCTTTTTTGTTTTTTTAAAAATAGTATATATATGAGCTACCATATATATATGGTAGTTAATTAAACCTAGTATGGTGTAATCATTTCACAGTACCTGTAAATCAAGTCCGCTTATGCAGTGCTCTAAGTCAATTATATCTCAGTAAAGCCGGGGCAAAGCATTCTCTTTTGAAAAAAACCTTATTAATAAGAAAATCTCACGTGTAGAATTCAGACAAAAAAGACTGCTGGTTAAAATCAAATGCTAACAAAGGGTTATTCCCTAGATGTGGGGGGAGGGCTATAGACTATTTTGTATTTTTATCATCATACTTCTTTACACTTATTCTCCAGATTTTCTATAATGGAGTGATATGAATGAAGAAAAATCAGAACCAGTAGACAAATACACAAGACCATGAACACCAAATCACATGCATTACTTGCTAAGAACATAAAATCTCACCTGTAAAGTGTGGTTCATATTAATACACACTAAAGACATGTTTTTTTTGAAAATACCCAATGAATTCACAATCAGTAAATGTTGAATCCCAAAGACTCAGTGCAAGGAGAAACACTCTACAGCTGTGAGGCATTCTGAGCAGAATGACTGAGGAGCAGAAGAAAACTTTAGTTCAGAGGTGGGGAAAATATTAGTGGAAACTAGCAGCTCAGCTTCTTCACAGGACACCATGAAATGGCTTTTACATAATAATGTCATGTTCCACAAGCTGAAATGGAAATTCTGATTAGCCCCACCTCTCTGGCTAACAAAGGAACAGGAGTGAGATGGGACGCTGCAGTCCCAAAGCCTGGCCACGACTTTTTGATCTTGGTAAACTGCACTGTTATTCTCACCAAACTGACGTTGGGGGGCAGTCCACCTCACGAGCAGCCCTGGTAGATTCCACAGGACCCGTTTCCACAGGCACTTCCCGGTGGAATCCTCGTAGAGTTGTGAAGGAGACAGCCCTGAATCTAAATCGCTTTGCACAGAACTTGGTTTTTTGTAAATACTACACTAATGGAAGTTGTTATTTCTGAATAAAAATAGATAATTTTTATTTTTATTTATAATTTTATAAATTTATAGTTTATTAATTAAATTTATTTTATAAATCTATAATTTTATAATTTTATTTAACTTTAAATCACAATGGTCAACAATAACAATGTTTTACTATTATTCTAAAAATTATTCTATTATTCTAATTACCAGAGCAATAGTACAACAAGTAGGGCATTTGCTTCATATGTGGCCAAACTGGATTCAATCCCTGGCATTTCATATGGTTCCTTGAGCACTGACAGGAATATACTTCTCAGTGCAGACCCATGAGAAACTCCTGGGTGTGGCCTCCAATACCAAAATAAATAAATAAATAAATAAATTGTTACTTGGTGGTCAGGGATAGGGCTCAAGTAGCAGAGCATGGATGAGGCCCTAAGTTTGATCCCAGGTATGCGGGACCCATGACTGAGCTCTCCAAGCTCACTCAGAATGGGACAGGGCCTCCTCCCCCAGCTCCCCAGTTTTCCAGTAGCTTGGCAGTCACACCCACCAACTGCCCCCAGCACCATATAATCTCATCAATGGCCAAGACCAGAGACTATAAAATAAAGCTCCTAGAAGGAGGCAACACAGAATGTCCTGGAGTATGCAGCTGGACCTCTTATACTCTAGCCCACTGATGTACCAAAAGTAGCACACATTTGTCTGGTTTTAACATACATGCTCGTAATCTCTTACATAAGGGCTTAAACGGCTCCAGGATGAAATACAACAATCTTTACACACTTTCCTATTATGGTGGTGTGATGGTACATGGTGGTGGGAATGGTGTTTGAATATTATCTGTAATGGTGTGAATGGTGTTTGAATATTATCTGTAATGTACTACTGTGAACAACTTTATAAAAATATTAAAAGAATTATGTCCATAAAAATATTTAATGACTTAAAAACACATTCTCAAACTATAAGTTCCTTTATCTAAGACATGAAATTATTTATTCTGACAAGAGGAAGTTAAAATAGTATAACTATTATTTTATTAAAAGATACACATCACATATAGACTACAAAAATAAAAATACATATATGTCAACATGTTAATTATGTCAACATAATTCTTAAATAATGGTGACTTGTGATTAAAAGTGACTTTTAGGGGCTAGATGGATAGTAAAGAATGCTTGCTTTGAATGCAGCTGTGGCTGCTGGACCCTGGTTCATATTCACAGTATCTTAAATGGACCTCTGAGTGAGCACTGTCAG
This sequence comes from Sorex araneus, assembly GCF_027595985.1. Classification (NCBI taxonomy): domain Eukaryota; kingdom Metazoa; phylum Chordata; class Mammalia; order Eulipotyphla; family Soricidae; genus Sorex; species Sorex araneus. Next base: position 52,789,191 of record NC_073305.1, read on the forward strand.
GGTGACTTCTGAGCACAGAACCAGGAATAGTTCCTGAGCACTGCTTGGTGTGGTCCCCCAAAAAAACATACTCTTCTCTGTGCTTCTCTATATTATTCCATTTTTAATCACTTTATATAATCATGTGGGCTGGAGCAATAGCACTGCAGGTAGGGCATTTGCCTTGCACGCGGCCCACCCGGGTTCGATTCCTCTGTCCCTCTCAGAGAGCCCAGCAAGCTACCAAGAGTATCCCACCCACATGGTAGAGCCTGGTAAGCTACCCGTGCCGTATTCAATATGCCAAAAACAATAACAACAAGTCTCACAATGGAGACATTACTGATGCCTGCTGGAGCAAATTGATGAGCAATGGGATAACAGTGATAAAGTGATATAATATGGTAAAAAAGCACTTAAAATATGGCAAATGGATTCAGAAAACATTCTATACAGTTACCTAAAGACATCAAAATATTCACAGTCTAAGTAACTTAATTAGGAGATTAGTGATGTAAAATAAATCACACCAACATGCTGAACTAATGCCCAGTTCATAAAGATCTTATTTTCCAAGATTGGCTGTGATACAATACTTCCCTTAAGCCAGATCATAAAATTCTCATCCAAATAAAGGATGAAAGTAAGAGAACAACCTATACCAGGAAATATACAACCAAAAATTCCAAAAAACCATTAGGAGACCAAAAAATATTTAAATAAATAAACAAAAAATAACTTTACGAAAAGTTAGCGTTTTTCCAGAAAGCTACAACTAGGATAAGAAACCTTTGATAATTGCACAGCTTGGAATGGTAAAACCAAACCTAACAGCAGGGTATAGAGATGCAAGAGAAACTGATCAGCCACAGGCCCCAGGCAGGTTTGCTCAAAAGCGAAAAGATGATAAGGAAGGGCAGCAGGTGAGACTCTGCATAAGCCCAAAATCAGGCTGGGGTGTATAAATTGCATATTTACACCTAGAACAACGCAGGAAGGAAATGAGAACAATATTGAAAAGGTTGATTGGGTGTGGGGGACTACACTCATTCTTTTCTCTTTCCCCTTTCTAGATTTTTCCATCATGAACACACTCTTTTACAATGGAAAAAGAATAAAGCCCATGTTGGGAGAGAAGGCCAGGCCCAATCAGAGCGGAATGAACACTGCATTCCACCATATGCACTGCTCTCAGCTCAAAGGAGCCCGCCAGCAGCACGCAGCTGGGACCGGAGGCTGCGCGCATTCTATGCGAGGAGCAGGAGCCTGCAGCCGTCTTTCAGAGCGGGCCAGATTTTCCTCTTGGGCAGGCCAGCAAGGGGATTTATAGGCCCAGGGGGATCCAGACATCTGTGCCCCAGTCTACGTCCCCATCAGAAGCAGACAGAGCGCCATGCAGTCGGCAGTCCCTCTCCAGCTTCCACAAATGCTGCCTTTGTGTTGGGGCCCTAGCCCCCAATCCATATGAGGCCCTGGGGAGGAATGGGAACAAATCCTGCAGTGTCTTGCTGGACTGCTGCTGCGTGGACCACTCATAACTGTAACTGGGCTTTTAACCTTTGTAGAAGGGGCTGCCGGTCCCCAGCTCTCCTGATATCCTCCTGGGTAACCTGTGGTCTCCCAAGGAGCCAGAGGAAGGACTGTTGAGTCTTCCGTTATTGATGAGAGCATCCTGCTTGGCCACTTGGATTTAAATCCTCTCTTCTCCTGTAATAAAAGAAACCCTATGGAGAGCCATAACCAGATATCCAAAGGGCCAGAGTTGTCTGTAAGGGGACAGGGACAAAGTACTGTGGCAGAAAACCAAGCTGCTTATTTATAGTTTTGAAAAGCCCAAATAATGCACACATGAGGATAGGGAACGAATGATTACTGACAGGGCTGGGGCTGCCCCTCCACTCCTCAGTCTCAGGTCTTCCCCTTCTAGAAGGAGCAGCCAGACCACCCCAGACCACCGCAGGCAATATGGGAAGCTATCTGAGTGTCCCTTTGGGGTTTTCCTTTCTCATTCAGCCTCCTCTCAGATGACATTAGCATGCTAGCCCATTCTAGCTGTCAGGTAAGCAATCAAGTTACAGGGCACTTACTGGGGTGCCAGGCATTCTGAGGAACTTGTCCTGCATGTGCCAAGGTGAGAGGTAAGGGTATGGTGGGAATGACTCCTGAAGCTCTGCGGATTGCCATGCAAACATTCTGCATCCAACTGCAGGGGCATATTGTTATTTGATGACTCCCTCCCCCAGGACACACTCAAAACATAAGCACATTGCTCCAGCTCTCTCGGAGTCTATATTGTAAAACCATTATGAATAACAAGTTCTCCTCCGTTGTTTCTGTCCGACAACTGAAACCTGGTGTGAGTGATTTATCAGGACTTTTTTACAAAAGCAAATTCAAATTATTTGACCAAAGAAACTCTTGAGGTTTGAAGAAGCCTATTTCAATGAACCAGACCCCTTTCTTGGATCTGGCCTTCCTGTCCTTGCTTAGACGCAGACTGCTGGAGTTCAGACCTGGCTGGATTTCTTTCTGCCTCCGTTCTCCAGCTCAAAGGAAAATTCCAAGGTGATCCGATTATTTCCGACAGTGTTCCCAGTGGAGGGGAGAAAGAGGTGAAGAAAGAGAGGCTGCCAGGGAAGGCAAGAGGAAAGATTCTGAACGTGTGACAATGGAGGATCTTAACATGATATGCAGCCAGGGCTGGTTTGTGGTGGGAGGTGTAGACAGAACTTTCTCTAGACACAGGAATACAACACCGTGGGCCAATAGGTCACGCAAGGCAATGGCAATGAGGTGGACTGTATGCTGGGGGGGAGGGACACGTGGGAGAGGTAGGGACTCTCAAAGGGAACAGCTGACTGGCTGCTCAGGTTCAGCACATCACTGCTGTGTGAGAAAACTGACCCAGCGCCATCCTGACATTCCTACTTGACTGTTTCAAATGTTAGCTAAAACACGCAGCCGGCAAAATAGAACTGGAGGGCCAGATGAGCTGACCAGAAGGCAACTCCATCTAGATGTGGCAGGATTAGGGAAGGGAACTGGGTCTGCAAGAAAGCTCATTCCATGCTTGGGGGACGTGTGCGGGCCTCCCCAAGACAGAGGGCGACTGTCAGAGGAGAGGCATAGGATGAGATGGCTGGCCTTGGAACCAAGCCTGGTTGTCTTACAACCACAGGAGGAAACACAGGCACCGAGATGGAAAGGAAAGGGTCAAATGGCAGTAGGCAGACTAAGGAATTTTTAAAAAGCAGAACTCAGCAAAAGACCAGATGTGCAGGACCAGGGCAGTGATGAATCTTCCAGGGGAAGGCTGCAATGAACTTGGCCAGAGGGCTCAGGGACTGGTCATGGGGGAGAAAAGGTAAACACATTTTTCTTCACTAGCTTCAAAGTCCCTCATCTGGCTCCCCCAGAAGATTTTTTTCTCTTCTCTATCCCCCTTCCCCCCATAAAGGGAATCAGGGGAGAACCAAGTGCTCAGATACCTCAGCACTGAGAGAAACAGAATTGATTCTATAGCCAATCAGGTGACGTGGTCTACAGTTAGGAGAAACTGAGCAGGATTAACAGAAATGTGGGTGGGGAGAGGTCAGCACTGAAGACCCACAGCTCTAGGAAAGTGACAGGAGAGCATGGGCCATGTGGTGTCACGGGGTCCCAGCTGAACGGGGCAGAAGCAAGAACATGAGGTGGGCCAAGGGAGACTCTCAAATATTTCTCAAATATTTTTGTAGTGTGGGTGATACCTGGGTTCTCCATCCACATTTTTCTAAATGGTTCAGAAAGCTAAGACACCACACTCTCTAAGTAGAAACATCTAGAACAAGTGAAAACTGGCAAACTCAAAACTCTCCAGCTAAACAAGGGGGGGAAGCCTTTTTTGTTTGTTTGTTTTTTGAATTTTTATGGCGTGACTTTTGTGGGCCTCAGTCTGAAAAGGATCTTTTTATGATATCAAATTGGATCCAAATCCTTGCGCAAAGAACAATGCTCATTTTAGGAGATAAACTTTATTACAAGCTTGGGAATAACTGTGGCACACGTTCACCAGATCATTATGATAACAGCCAGTCTTTACTACACAGCTAATTAGTAAATTAGCAGTTGCTAACTAAGGGCCAAGGTGCTTAGGCTCAGTTCTTTCCCGTGCTATCCTGTACATCTCTACAGTGATTTGATAAAGGCACAACTGGCATCACTCCCAGTTTATCCATTAGGTAGAAAAGCAGGACCCATAGATGTTAACTTACTTGCCCAAGGTGACAAAGTCTTTGAAGGAGCTGAGGTCAGAACAGAGATAATTCACTCTGGGGCCCTTATTCTAAGCCCAGCGTCAGTAAACATTCTCTATAAAGGGCCAGATAGTAAATCTTTTGACCCTGAACAGCCAATATGACTGTATTAGAAGGGTTGAGCTCTGCCATTGTAATGCAAAAGCAGCCACAGACCACACACCAGCATTTGGGGCCAGGCTACGTTCTAGCAAAACCTGACTGGTGAACACTGCAATCTGAATTTCATATCATTTTCATGTGTTATGAAACAGCCTTCCTTTTCTCTTCTCTTTCTCTCTCTCTGTCTCTCTGCCTCTCTCTGTGTCTCTCTGTGTCTCTCTCTGTCTCTGTCTCTCTCTCTCTCTCTCTTTCTCTCTCATTTATAAAAGTAAAAACTTTCACTCCTTGGCCAGAAGGAAAGAGGCTGGGCTTTTCCCTGCACCCTGTGGTTCTGCTGCTCTCAGGCTTACTCAGGTGCTGAATTCCTTAGGTTAGATATCTTAGAACAGGACCCCAAATGTGAATTTAGAGGGGGGCACAGGACTCTGAAACAGGTGATAAGAAGGGACCCAGTAGCTGAGATTTCTTGAGTAATCCTTCCAAGGACTCCACTTGAGACTCCACTTAAGACTGAAAAACACGTCTGCCTTAACGGCCCCTCATGTGTTCTCCACAATCAAAGCTGATGTGAATTCGGGTTCATCTGAAACCGAGGGAGACTCCAATAGAACAGACCACCCCCTTGGGCACAGCATAGGTTTTCCAAACATGCAGGAGCCTTCTTACCTGCAAGGTCTGACCGAAGCGCTTCAGTGGCGTGGCCTTCACAGGGGGGATGAGGTTTGCAAGCGATGTGACTCTGGAAAGGGGTTTCACCCGTTTATTACTGGGCTCCTGGAGGATTTAAAAAAGAAAAAAAAATCAAGGTCAATTACAAAGATTAAGTCACTCCACTACACAATTGGGCCCCACTCCACAGGCTACTGGTTCTGCACTCTCTCTCACTCCAGTTGTTGGACCATGGTGCAGGGGGCAAGGAAGGAGCCACGGGTGGGGGTGTCAACAGAAGAAGACTCCAACAAGGCAGCAAGTAGGCAGCCACCAGCTCCCTTGCCCCCAATATCTGCCGACATGTAACTTGGAAGCCTCCACTTTAGAGTTTATAACAAACTCAGATTCGACCCTTGATGTAGCAAAATGCTGCCTGGGATCTTCTGTCTAATGACCTTGCCAGACAGTCTTTGGAGGCTTTTGGCTTCATCTTTTGAAACCTTTTTCCTCACTGCGCCTGCAGCTTCTTTTCACATACATTTTATACAAACGCTTTCCTAAGGCACAAAGAATCTTGGTTTTATACTTCACTAAATATCTTTTTAAATGTCAAAAAAAAGAGAATTCTTCTATTACTATACTCTTAAGAAAGCATTATTGTATCTACAGTATACTTGAAATGTCCATATTAGCATATATAAATAGCAATCCAACAGAAAAAGGAAACATATATTAAAAAAAAACCCTACATGGACGTTTGCTTTTATCCTACAGATAACTACGATTTTGAAAATAATCTCTACATAAAACAGACTTGGCTGATCTGCAAATTACTCCAAACCAAACTGATGAGTGGGAAATTATGCGTTTCCGATGCCTTGGAAGAGGAGAATTACATAAATAAAAACAATCAGTGTGGGAAAGAAAGGGGAGAGACAAAACACTCGACAAAGAAAACAGTTACCCTGGTCTTCCTAAGCTCCATCTGACCTGCAGTAGATGCTGGATAGCACAACAAGACACCAAATTTTGATGGGAAAAGCCAAATGTGCCAATTGTGGTGAACTTGAGTCACTCCAAGAGGGAGCCTCCAGACGATCATCTTTCTTTTTCAGCCATTGCTTTCAAAGTTTTGAGGGGTAAGCCAGAAGCTCACATTCTCCAGAACATCCCCACAAGGTGTTTTGACCATAGTAGGTACTTGGAAAAGTCTTCCTTGAACCTTGATCACTGTCAAGAAACTTTCATATCATTTTATGCCCTTGCCAGCCACAGGAACAAGAAGTCTTCTTTGGAATAAATCCCACCTTTCTGCCATTTAAAGAGACAACCAAAAAGGATAAAAAGTTCCCAAAAAAGGAGGGGGGGACCCCAAATCCCCAAAAACCAGCAACAAAAACACACACCCAAAACACAATCCCACAATGTGGCCAGGAGTGACTTCACAATTTCTCAGCACTGTGAAAAGCCCTTTCTAAGCGGAGAGCAAATCCGGACTGCTGGGTACCTCTCCAGCTTCTTGGCAAGCCGAGCTGAACCGATAGCATGAAACCCTCCAAGCACTGGGAAGGCTCAGTTCCAAAACAAAAAGGATGAATCTCTCAACATGAAAGACAGAGTTACAAAGACTGCAGTGCTGAAGAGAAAGCTCCAACAGCCCTTTGGTATCCAGGTGGTGGTACCCTTCAGGATGTTCCTGTCCAGTGCCTGGCTCCTGAGCATCTGTGCCCAGAAGGAGAATTTCTGAAACAATTTTTACGTCAGAGCTGCACCGTCAGCATACTGAACACACACACACACACACACACACACACACAGAGCCTCTTGAGCCTCCTAAATTTCTCAAAATGGCCCCTGTTTGGGGCTGAAAATGCCAGAGTTGTGATATAATCACCTTTGGTGGCACAAACTGCATTGCAGCCCGTAAGATTTCCTGGGGGAAGCAGAAAAGGTTTCAGATAATCCTGCACGCACCTCAGAGCCCGGAGACTCCTCTGTCTCTGTCTGAGCATGCTGTCGCTGCTGGGTCATAGATTCTCTTTCAGAATGGGGAGACAAAAAGGGCAAATGCCAATTGAGTTCTCTTGTTTTAAAAGGGGGCAGGGAGCATTGCATACTTGGCAGACTGGGGGAAGATTCAACATTCCCCTTGCTGTGTCATCTTTTCTAAGGTTCTGCTGACTTTGCTGTCCATTTCACATGACCCAGACACACCAGGGTTTTCTGCAGAGTTACAAGATGTATACATAACGCAGACGCCACCCCCTCCCCCCGCCCCGAAGCCCTCTGCAGGTTGAACCCAGTGCTGTTACTAGGTAATTAAAACTCCTTCCTAAGGCATTGCTCATTGGGAAGTAAACATCATGCTGCTCTCCGGCAAACTGACATTTCCAAATAATGAGCAATCAAACTAGAAACAATTGTAAACCTCCAGCAATTGTTGTGAACCTGTGATCTAGCAAAGCAGGCTGGTACAATTTCAAAACAGAACCACCTACAGGGTTTTGCATCTATGAAAGCTTCACGCCTGACCCGTACAAGTGAAGGATGAATTGTGTAGACCTTGTGGGTTTCAGTGAGAATCAGAGATTAGAAATTTTCCTGGCCTAATTTGATTTTTCTTTTTCATTTACTCAGTGTGTCTCCAGCTACGTTTTACTGCTGCCTACAAAGAGCCTTGGGGAAAATGTTTCCAGATTCTAGTTAAATAGCTCTATGGAGAACTGGCAAATGAAATAGTAGGGATGCTTTCAGGCTTTACAGAGAGATTAAAGAACCCAACCTGCAGAAGCTTCCTAGTCTAACAACTCAGCTGGCAGACAGAACTGAGCAAGGTCAATGCTAAACCCAGCAACAACTTGCCCTGTTTCAAGTACATACACCACCCCACCATGCAATTTAAAGCCAGGTCAGAGGGCACCTCTAATAGAGTTTTTAGAAAGAAAGAAAGAAAGAAAGAAAGAAAGAAAGAAAGAAAGAAAGAAAGAAAGAAAGAAAGAAAGAAAGAAAGAAAGAAAGAAAGAAAGAAAGAAAGAAAGAAAGAAGGAAGGAAGGAAGGAAGGAAGGAAGGAAGGAAGGAAGGAAGGAAGGAAGGAAGGAAGGAAGGAAGGAAGGAAGGAAGGAAGGAGAGAAAGAAAAGAGAGAAAGAAAAGAGAGAAAGAAAAGAGAGAAAGAAAAAGTCAAGCATTGCATATGATATCTAGGCACTATGTTCTGAATAACATCAGTTTTGTTTGATCATTTCCAGATCTTAATAGCCTCGCTTTCCTGTCTTACTGCACTAGCTAAGACTATGCATGGTTGGTTATAAGCTGAGAGAGTACACTAGTTTAATTCCTGATTCTAAAATGATGGGGGAAGGTGGGACGGCATGCCTAGAAGTTCTTAGAACTTATCCTGGCTCTGCACTCAAAGATCACTACATGGGGTACCAGGGATCAAATCCAGGTCAGCCGCATGCAAAGCAAGAGCCTTACCCACTGTTATATCCCTCTAGCCCTGCAAAAGTGATTATTATGAAGAGCTGTCATTAAGGATTGTGTTTGATGACAGCATAAATGAGATATCCACTATCAAGCAGAGGAAGTGCTCTTCCTTATCAAGTTTGCTGTGAATAACTATTTTTTTTTGTTTGCTTGCTTGTTTTGGTTTGGTTTTGGTCCACACCTGGTAATGGTCAGGGCTTATTCCTAGCTCTGTAGGCTCAGGGATCACTCCTAGCTGGGCTTGAGGAATCATAAAGGGACTATGCCAGTGATTGAACCCAGGTTGACTATATACAAGGCAAGAAGAGCTTTACCTGCTGTACTATCTCTCCAGCCCCCAGTTTGCTGTGAACTTTTATCACAAATGAATATTGACTTTCATCAAATTTCTTCTTTGTCTTGACAGAGGACAGAGTAATTGAGAAGTTCAATGCATTTTTGAAAAATGATTCATGTTTGTTGCAACCCCCCTCTTTAAGGCACCATGATTTACTAAGTTACTCATAACTGAATTTCAGACATACAATATTCCAACACCAATTCTACCACCACTGTCAATTTCCCTCTACCAGTGTCCCCAGGTTCCCTTCCACTGCCCTTCCCTGCTCCCTTCCCAGCCTCCTTGACAGGCACATTCTTAAGTCTGATTTTGTAGTTTGGATCTTGTGTTTACAGTATTTCTGGCTCTGTTTTAGATGTATATATATACCAGCCCTCTATCCCAGCAATGTACAGTGGTCCCTGACCCCTACCCTGATTACATCCCATCTCCTTCTTCTTACTCTCCCACTCAATTTCTTTCCTTCTCTGTTGCAGGGACTCTTGCCAGTGGTTTTTGCATATTTACTTTTCTAGTCTTCCTAAAATCCCTGCAGAGTATTATCTATTATAAGCCTCATTTTAAAGATAGGAAAACCAAAGGACAGAGTGAGCCAAGTTGCTTAAATTTACTCAGGTGAAATAGGTGTTTAGGACTTACATCTAACAGAGTTCTTCACTAGAGCCTGCAAACCTTTTCTATATGGGACCAGATGGCAAATATTTCATGCTTAATAGACCATGCAGTCACTTTTCTCATGACTATCATTTCTGTCATCAGCCATAAGCACTAAATAAATAAATGAACATGGCTATTTGTCTCTAAACAATGTGACAAAAAATTAAAATATAATTTTCACATGTCACAAAAAATTCCCTTCTGTATTTTTTTGAATCATTGAAAAATATAGACACCACTCTATTTATGGTCCAGTAGAAGTGGCTCATGGGCCATACTTTGCTGACCACTGTTCTGTACTCCTATTGGCCCTTCAGGGCTCAGGTCCTGGATCAGTTTTCTACTATGACATATATAAAGATGAAACTCACAGGCATGACATCCTCCCACAGCACACTTAGTCTTTAGGCCCTGGCAGGTAGCACAGGCTTGGCTTATAATCTCCCTGGTACTGGATATATAAGTCCTCCTTTGGTAAGTGAGGATATATGTAGTTACCTTTTAAGAGGAAACTCTACCTCACTTTTTTTTTTAATTCTTTTAATGGCTCAAAATATCATCCTGAACAAATATTAGCCTGAATGTAATACAAACGTTTCCTGATCATTAATACACACAAATAAGGAACATTAAAAAAGAGACAGGGTGCGGGGCGGAGGAGATGTCAAAAGTCACATGGGATTGGGGAGAGGGGATGAGTCGGGAACAGGATGGATCACAGGTTGGTTAAAGTCAAAGCTGGGGCAGGGGAATATGTACTTCAATGTGCAATTCTACCCACAGAAGATGGCCCAAAATCTCCATCATAAAAAGATTTACTTTAATGAACAAAAAACTGTTCTTGCAAATGCACCAGTGCCTGTTAAACTGAAGTGCAAAGTGACATGTGAGCCATTTACTTCAGTTGTTAATGAGGGCCTAGTGAGACAGCATCTAGAACAGATGTAATTAGAAGAAACCTGTTTGTTTTGTTTTTTTTAAAAAAATCCCATTATTGAATCTTCATAATTTCCAGTGAATCAAGACCAGTACAGAGAAAGATTCACATGGCTGGGGCATCCAATGATGGGGAGTGACTCAGAGACATTTAAACATACAGAGAGGCACGAACAGGGTCCAGAATCTCTGAAGTCTGTTTATTCCATGTTTATTCTGTCTTATACATTTGCTGATTTGTTTTGATCTTATTAAGAAATGAAACCCATCAACAGGCTCCTGATCACTGAACTCTGACATAAAACAATCTGTCAGAGTTCAATTCTGATTCATGTCAGAAACTATACATAAAACATGCGGTCACTCAAGAATAGATTTCTAAGGACAGGAGTTCCTTTCCTTTTTTATTTATTTTCACTTATGAAAGACTGCTAAGCTATCTGAGATTATGTCCCAAATACATGGCACTGTCCCTTTCTGGGATGATTTAGACCTCCAATCATTGCTAGGTCCTCATTTCCACTCTGCTTCTTGCAAGAAAAGGAAATAGAAAGTTCAGTATTGAAAATCGCCTTCACTTTACACCACTTCCTTTGGACCGAACAATAGTTCACACTGTTCTAGTTCATACCTGAGATTCTCATCTTCAAAACCTCTAGGTCATCACAGATATTATTGTGTTCTCAGTTCCTTTGGAAAAACCTAGTATCCATCCCACCCTTCTGAAGTCTCTTACTGACTTACTATTCATTTTTATCTCACTATTCATTTTTGACACACTTCTTCCTTCTACACTATAGCTTTACTACAGATGGTCCCACTCTTCCCTTTTAGGGGGAAGTGACAGTTTGCTTTGTATCTTATCCCTCAAAGAATCCGTAGATTCTCTTTCCTGGTTAACGGTTTTCTAATGAAATAGTTGAGAATAAATCTTAGTTAAAAAATGAATCTTTGGGCTGGGGAGATGACTCAAGAAGCATTTTAGCTATTTAGCACCTTAGTATGTACAAGGCCCTGAGTTTGATCCCTGGCACCACGTTTTTTTATTTTTTAATTTTATTGATTCACTGTGAGATATAGTTACAGGCTTTCATGTCTGAGTTACAATCACACAATGATCAAACACCCATCCTTCTACCAGTGCACATTACCCACCATCAATATCTCCAGTATTCCCCCACCTTTCCCATCCTCTCACAGACAATATTCCCCATACTTTCTCTCTACTTTTGGGCATTATGGTTTGCAATGCAGATACTGAGAGGTTATCATGTTTGGTCCTTTATCTACTTTTGGCACACATCTCCCATCCTGACCAATTCCTCCAACAATCATTTTCTTAGAGATCCCTTCTCTATTCCTGCTGTCCTCTCCTGCCTGCTCATTAGGCAGGCTTCCAACTATGGAGCAATCTTCCTGACCCTTCTATCTACTGTCCTTGGGTGTCGGTCTTGTGTTACATTATTTTATGCTCCACAAGGCACCTCATGTATCTTGAACATAACTGGGTATAGTCTTTGGGCTCTCAGCATTGCTGGTGATTCCCTATTAAAAATATCTCATTGAAACTCATATAAACTGGGTGACCTTGATCAAGTTACCCATAGTTTCTTCAAACAAAGAAATGGGGAAATAATATTCTCATAATGCAGTAGTGGGAAATCAGTGGATAAAGTTATCATTTATTGGAAACATAAACTTATCAAGACCCAAACTAGAACCTTCACGTGGATTTGCTTATCATATCTTCAAAACTTTCTACCAGAGATAATGTCATTATCTCTAGTTTACAGATGAGTAAATTGAGGTTCAATTAGCTTAAATACCAACACAGGTCATATATCTAAAATGGCAAAGGCAAGATCATAAACAAGACCACACACCTCTTAAACCTCTGCTACAAGACTGCTCCAGAGATAATACAACAGGCACAGAGCACAGTGCTCTGTTAATGCATATTCTCAACTAACAGTCCCAGAACAGGATTGTTATGTTTTCACAAGACTGTTTCTCTGACTCTTTCCCTTTGTATCTAAGAATAGGTGAACTCATCCAATCATCCAATTGTACTTTTTCTTTTATAAAGAGCTGATTGAAAAATAATTTTAGGTCTATGGAAGAGTTGCAAAAATAGTACAGAGTGTTCCTGTGCCCTCTTTGCCCCACTTCCCCAAATGTTATGTCTTATATAATCAGACCATTTATCAAAGCCAAGTTATTAACATAGCTACAACATTATTAACCAAACTATCAAAGGAGTTCTGGGATTTCACCAATTTCCCAACTAATGTTCTTCTGTTCCAGAATCCCACATTATATTTCACTGCTTGAGCTCCATAATTTCCTCCAATCTGTGGCAGTTCTCCAGTCTATATCTTTCATGATATTTATAAATTCGACACATTCAAAGAGTATGGGTTTGTGGGGGAAGGTGTTGTTGTAGGGAAAGCACAGGGGTAAGGTGCTTTCCTTGCAAATATCTGACCCCAGTTTGATTCATGGCACCACATATGATCCTCTGACCCTCCCCACCCTCCAACACTTGAGGAATCCCTGAGGAATCTCTGAGCACAAAGAGTTGGTTATTTTATAGAAAATCTTGCAATTGAGATTTATCTGTTACTTTCTCATGGTTGTGCTGAAATTACTAAATTTAACTTTGGGTACTAAGGGCAGAAATACTACAGAAAGGATGTGACTGTTTGGGACCCTCTCAGAGGATCCATGTTGTCATGGTATCTAATGACTAGTTATGCCAATCTTGACCAGTTGGTTAAAGTTGGTGTTGTGCCCCCAAAAAGACAAGTTGGCAAGTTGACTCCCAAACCTGGAACTGCGACCTTATTTTGTATTAGAATCTTTGCAGATGTAATCACATTAAAGATGATGATACAGTAGATTGGAGTCGGCCCTAAATCCAATCACCAGTGTCCTTATAAGAAGTGAAATGCAGAAAGAAACACACAGGGAGAATGCCATGTAATGACAGAGGTCATGATTGGAGTGATGTATCTATGAGCCAAAGCATATCAAAGATTTGCAACAAATACCAGCTCCTGGGAAGAGACAAGTAGGGATTCATTCCCCTTCAGGCTTCTGAGGGAGGATGGCCTACCAACACCTTGACTTCGGATTTCCAGCTCCCAGAACAGTGAGACATAAATTTATGTTGTTCTAAGTCACCTGGCTTGTAGTTTTTAGTGACAACAGTTCTAGAAAGCTAATACGGGGGTATCTGCTGTATTTCTCCACTGGAAATTTACTGTTCCCTCATCTTTGTAATCAATACATACACTGGGAGATAGTGTGCAACCTTGCATCCTTTCAAGTTCAACCCTGTCTGTTTATCCAGTATCTGCAAAGTTGCCTTTACCAATATGTTCAGTGCCTCCCTCAGGGAATTTCTCCTAGATGAACAAGGAGAACCTGGCAGTGTACACAAGACAGCTCAAGTATTTAGTTGGAGCAAGCAAGGAGTGGGGTAGCTGAGGTGGTGGGTAGGTGGGGCACAGTGGATCCCAGGGGAATGTAGAACAGACACAGAGACAGCAATGAGGAGGCCTTGATGGAGCTGTTTGGTAAGAGGAGTGTGGTTGTAGGGATAGAAGGGGAGTGGGGTTAGTGACTATCTTATTTATTTGAACTAGAAAAGGATAATAATTAAATAATGGTTTTCTAATTCCAAAATTTCCATTAAATTTTGTTTTCTGTTCTCCTTTCCCTGGCACAGAGCTCAGTGACCCGGTGCCATCTGTTACCAGAAACTGAAAGACAAGTAATGAAACCCAAATTCCAACGGAAATCTGGCTTCATCGATTAGGTCAGATGTGTTTCAGAAGTACTTGCTTTTTAAGCCACGAGGTAAGCAGAGAGTCTTCATACTTACAATGACAATTTTTCTCTAGGCACTTATACTGGGTTTGAGGACCTTAACAAACCACCAGGAATAGCTCCGGGAAGGATCTCTGATACATTTGGCTTGGCTAATCTCAAAGATGTCCTCACACACTCGATCCCACCCTGAACAATTCATTTCTCCGGCCCTGAGTCTGATTGCCTCGCACTAAACATCGGAGGGAGATTTGATTTCCTCTTTGGTGAAATGACCCAACTTCTCCACATTATAGGCTCTCACTGAAATCCTTCTTCTTTCTTTCTCACTTTAAGAGAAAGAAATTAATGATGGCTGCCTTTTGCTAGGTTGGTTTTGGTTTTGCCTTTGATTTAGTCACTAATGGGGAATTCGGAAGGCTTGGATATATAACTACAGAGCATTCAGAGTTAGTTCAGTCCATGGCCAAGCTTCAGTGATGGTACCAGAGTGCTATGTTAAGGATCCCATAATTTTTCCAAACTTTCTTCATGGAAATGCGACAGAGCAGATGACATGATATCCTAAGATGGCCTGGGCAAGTCCACAAAAACTCATCAACTCGAAGGGGTATAAAATGGAACACAGAGGGTTGAGACAGTACAGCAGGTAAGGAGCTAGCCTTGCATGCTGCCGATCTGGGTTCAATCCCCATACGGTTCCCCAAGCCCCACTAGGAGTGATACCTGAGCACAGAGCCAAGAGTCATCCCTGAGCATGGCTGGCCCAAACATTTTTAAAAAACATTTTTTAAAACTGGAATACAGTAAGGCAGGAGAGATGTCTTGCTCCCGGTAGATCAAGTCTGTCTTTGCTGGAGCCAGAGCCCACCTGCTAAGAGCCTGGAGCAGCACTATTTGCGGAGCTCAGACAACGATGGCACAAGATTCTGGAGGTATACTCAGTTCCTGCCCCAAACACAGTGACCCCCATAAATACAAATAAAAACAGAGGAGAGAAAGAAACCACACTTTATGACCGTTTCTGTGGACATTTGGCCTCCTTTCGTCCATTCCTTCTTTGTTTCTTTCTAGTCAAAAACACACAGTGACAAAACCAAAACAGCTCTCCAGTGTTCACAACCACCACGGAATGAAAAGAAAGGTGGGCCAGAGAGATGGATTTCAGCCAGGGTGCCCTGGAGAAGCAATTAATTTTACTCCAAACAGAAAGGCTGATGTTCACAGCATTTTGTTTTGTTTCTGAGACAAGACCTCAAGCAAGCAATTAATCATTATTCATCTCATTATCTTTAAATGTTTGTCCCCACATTGTAAAAGTAGCTTGTTCGATTTGTCAGCTATGGGGAAATTCAGATTTGTGGAATGACGATTTGTGGGCTGAAGGAAAAGAAAAAAGGAACCATGGGAAATAATTCAGTTTAAAAAAAAAAAAGTGGAGGGCCCCTCCAGGAGCTGAAGCAGGGAGAAGCAATGTAGATCGTGAACACAATCTCTTTGCAGTGCCAGTAAAATAAAACAGAGCCACTGCTTCAGACACCGTCTTTTTGGCTAAGGCTTCCCTCCTCAATTACTTTCAAAGTTATTCATTTCAGTCAACATTATAAGGGTAAGTCAACATTTGTCCTGGCAGCAAGCCCAAATTTGTTATTTTATTAGTCTGCTACTGGTTCAATTGGCCCAAGATTAAACAAAGCTAATAAATAGCCCTAAAATATTGGAGTTTAGCAGAAAACCACATTCAAGTTCTCTTACACAGGATGTTACTATTACTTAACCTTGGGTCGGAGAAATGCACACCCACACCCCAATAAGTTCCTTTCAGCAGATGCCAGCCTATGGCCTGAAAATTCATTTCGGTCATGCCCAGACATGGCATGACAGACCTTCAGAGAAAGAGGAAGCCAAATATTTAGCTCTTTCTTCGGTCCCGAGCTCCGCATCTGCCTTCTGAACAACAGCAAAGCTCTTACTCTGTCGAGGCGGAGAGGGCCAGATGCTCTGGGCTAAAGTTGGACCTAAAAGAGCATGAGGCCGCCAGTGGTCCCACCTCTGGACTCCACAGAGCAAGACCAGCCTTGGGCCCAGCAAACATCTTCACCTGATTTTAAGGGGGTTACCTATGCCTCGTTGGCAAGAATGCCTTGACCGTGATGCACCCACCACATGACCCCCATTCCCAAGGCTGGAAAACGGGGCTAAAGTGGCACCGCTTCTGGTGGGAGGAAGTAACAAGGCACACAAGGGGTGGTTGTAGTGGCCTAATCAGAGTTCCAGGACCTGAGGAAGCCGCTGTGGCTCCGGGGTTTCATAACCACTCATTTCCTACCAACTTCTTGGAAACCCTTGGGTGGCATGCGAGTTCTGTGTTTGCCTGTCTCTGCGAATGGGATTCCCTGACACCCCCTGGAACTGGGTGAGAGTCAGTTGAGGGCAGGGAGTGCTGCCTCTGGGAAAGCAACTCTTCATGGTTCAGGTCTTGGTATGTGCAGGGCTCAGTAGTCCTTTAAGGGGAAGTGGTGGGGTGGGGGGGGATGTGGTGCTCAGTAGTAAAGCACCAGGCCCCCGCATGCATGAGATTGTGGGGAGTCTGACCTCTGGCGCCACCCCCACTTGACCCCAGCACTGTTCCTGTGATGTCAACATATTTTTGTCAACAATGACGACAATAATAGCAAAGGGAACAGGGAAAAACAAACAACACAGAGTCCTTTGGGCACAGTTGCTGAAGCCCGCACAGGCTGAAAACAAGGGACAAAGTCAAACCAATATTTCTGCCCAGAGTACAATGCCCTGGGAACTGCAGGCATAATGACAGAGGGTACTAAGACCTCCAGCTAAGACAGTGGCCTCTGCAGGCCCGTTCTCCTGGAATGTGGGGGTGACTCTCCTCTCTCTTTCAGAGAAGCTGGAATGGGGGCATGAAATGACAGAGCATCATTCTTGGTACTAGTGTGCCCCCCCAACCCCCAGGAAGCTGACAGTAAATATTAGGTCGGTTTCCTCCGTTCTGATGTCCTAGGAGAGGCCCGCTGGCTCCCACAGTCTCTAGTGCCCTGGCCTATCCCTGAAGCAGTGGATTTTGTCCTGGGCCTTCCAGAGACAAAGCCTGAGCTCCAGGTCATCCACCATGGACTCAACAATCACATGCTCTGGCCAGAAGCCCTGGGCTAAGTATTTGGATTTTACATTCCTGCCTTTCTTTCTTCCTGCAGTTTTATCATCTGTTTAGTCAAACTCAGGGTGGTGGGGGCTGGGGGTGGGAGGGAATAGAGCAAAACTGGGAGTGGTTTGGCAGGATCCAAGGCTAAGTCAGGAAAGGAAAACATCAGTTAAATCCTAAGATAAGAATCTGAGTATGGGGGAGGGGATCTAAGAAGGTGGGTCTAAGGGTTTTAGAGAACTCTACCCCACTCTAGATCCCTGAATTACAGGCTAGAAGAGATTACCACTTGCTTTGCAAGTGGCCAACCTGGGTTCGATCCTCAGCATCCCATAAACCCAGAGCTCTACCAGGAATAATTCCTGAGAGATAGAAAGGAGTAACCCCTAAGTATTGTTGGGTGTGGCCCAAAAACACAAAACAAAACAAAATAAGAGCTGCCATCTCAGGACTATTCAGGAATAGGTGACATAGAAACAGTCAACTCATAGTGCAAGGTGATATTTCTCCCCCAAATAACACATTAGCTAAGGTTTCCAGAACATACAAGGCGGGGGGGGGGAGGCAGGGTTCACTGTTGGGGGTTGTTTTTTTTTTCCTCTTTCCCCATCCCCAACCCCCTTCTATCAATCATCCTTTGAAGCTCAGTTTTATCTTAGTTTCCAAGAAAAGAAAAAGTGATGAAAAAGGATGAGCAGATCTTAATCTCAGAGTTCTAAAGGAAGGACAAATTGTTCCAGATGAATCTGAAGAGAGCAAACACATCTCAAGCAAGCAAAGCTGACACAGCCTGTCTCCCATCTGATGAAGACGATGATGCCACTGGGACCAAGGATGCCACCTTCAGTGCCAGGGGAGCATGTGATCAGGCCAAGAGCACCTTCTTGTTACTCAGACCATTTCTGCTTTTAACAAGAACAAAGCTTCAGAGCAAACAAGCCTCAAAGAGCTGGGAGCTCCATATGGAAATCTGAAACGCATGTGCCATGTTCCTTGGAGACCCTGAGCTGTTCCTCCTCACAGTTTACCCCTTCAAATCAGCCGTGCTTGCACTTGGAAGTGAAGAATGCCACACTTGAATGTTTTGGAACTATCTGATCTCTTCTAAGAAGAGTTCATGCAGAAATTGGTGGGGGTGAGAAGAACACACCAGTTACACAGCCCTAAAAAATGGACCAAATCAGTTAAAATAGAAAGTTTTTCAACTTCCAGCTTTCACTTGACATCTTGACATCCAATGCACAATGGTGGTATGTTGGAATATAAGGAACAATGTGTACTACTCAGGCAATGTGAGGTCAGGAATCTATACTGGCCTTCCTCTTGCTTCTGCACACCCAAGCTTAGCAGATAGCTTCTAAATGTGAATCCCTGAGGTAGGTAGGGGTATATGTGTGTGTGTGGGGGGTAGGTGTGTGTGTGTGTGTGTGTGTGTGTGTGTGTACCCACTTACAGAACACAAGACTGACTTGCTTTAAGAATTTTCACTTGGTAGCACTTTTTTAATGACAAATTTTAAAATGCCCACTGACAATAGATTCCCCCCCCCCCACAAAAGCTCATAACAAACCCTGGCTCCTAGTGCTTTGCACTTGCAACCTTGAAACCCAGTGATTAAGTGTTATTTCTAACTCTCCACAATTAATATGCAACCAGATGTATAATTATCTACAGCTGGTTAAAACTCAGAAAGCCAATGAATTTGAAAAAGGAGGTATTCTTCAGCAAAGGAGGCGAAAGTGCCTGGAGACCCAGCCTCACTTCACTCCCTATCCACTAGCTTATTTCAAATCATAAAAAAATCAAGATGGAAGGCAAATAGATGATGGGGGTTGACTTAAAAGAGTGGAACACAGACCCGTGATTTGGAGGTTCAGTTTTTGTAAAATCATGTTGGTTCAGCCATTGAAGATTCCATGGTAAGGGATGCCAAACAGAATTTCCAGAAAAAGACAAAGGTAGTTTTGCAGTATAAGGAAGTTGTCATTTATTCCTGAGGTAAAGGGCTATTGCAGAGGAGACCTTGTATCCACAAGGGGTAAATACAGAGGGCTCCCTTGGAGACTCTGGAGAGATAAGCTGCAACACACTTTTCCAGGAAAGGCTCCCTAAGAATCTTCCAGGGATGTAGGGAGCAGCTTCCTTCCTGGTCCAACCTGCAGCCTCTGCCCCGCTATTTAGGCTCAGGCTCTGTGTTCCTGAGTATGAGAAATGGGTAGCAAGGGCATCATACCCGACTAAGCCTCCAGATTTGTGATTAAATAAATGACATGCTGCCAGGGCTCGCAGTTACTCCCAGATTCTAGCAGTTTTCTAAAAACAATTGTTCTCCCACCTCTGTGTCTCACACTGTCAAGGAGAGAAGAAAGTGATCTGGAGATGATGGGGAAGCCCTGCGTGGAAGGTGGAGCCAGGCAGTCATTCTGCACTGCACGCTCGCATGCTCTGCCTGCACACACAGACACACAAAATGCAAACTGCATAATCTGCACACACACATGCATAGTCATGCAAACATGCTACACACATAATCACACAATCACACATACTCATCTAGAACACACAGCAACACCATCACCCCATTTCATAGGCGAGGAAGTGGGTATTCAGAGAAATAAAGCAACTCTCCCCAACCCACCTGACTTGAAAGTCTCTTCTCAGTCACACACTGGCCACCTCCCAGGATATACAACCCCCTTTCATATCATAACAGCAATAATACTGAGGGTTTCTTCAGACCCTCAGGTGCTTTGGGGGCAGAATTTCTTGGACTTTTTTCAAATACAAATGTGCCCATTTCATGGAGTGGACAATGAAGGCTCAGTGGGGTTAACTGCCATTAGTGGCAGTGGTCTGAGACCACAGCTGCGAGTCAGCAACATTCTTAATCATAGTATGGCTCTTTTACTAAGCCAAATGGGAGCCTGAGAGGAAACAGACCAGAGGGGCTGATACTAAGGCAGGGAGTTGGAAAAGAGGCTATAACAGTCAAACCCTGTCCCTTGGAATTGGCGTCCCCCACTCCTCTGCTGGTGTCTCCTTCTCGCTTCTTCCTCTGCCGCCAACTGACACTCCTCCATCAAGGGCACTTGGGAACTGGTCTCTTCGTACCCTGGGGCTTACTAGATGGCCATCGCCCAATAAAACTTCCCACTTCAGTCTGCCAAAGTCCCAAGTAATGTAGTCTTTTTGGAGAGATGACTCAAAAGGCTGGTGTGCTTGCTTTGCATGTGGCAGCCCAGGTTGAAACACACACACACACACACATCCTCCCCAAGCATCTAACATTGACAGTAGCACCAAAACCAAGGACAGCTGGCTTTCCTCTGACAACTGCCAATATATTCAGCTTTTAAGTAGCTTCCTCAAACTCAGTAAAGTCTGAAAACAGAAAGCATAACTTTCTCTTCTTTAAATCTGGGGGGTGGGGGAATGATAGGTCAAGTCTGGTCCCAATAATTCTTTACGGACAAAGAGCATTAGGGGTATTGTCCAGCTTCCTCTTCAGTGACTGTGGTGACTATCATGCAATGGAGTTTCCACACATTTCCAACAAAAGATCTATTTAGAGTGAAAGTGCTCTGCTAAAGAATGGAGCAGGACTCCAATGCAACCCATTCTCACCTGCTTGTCTTGGGCCTGGGGCAGTGATCAGACCAGCACACAGTTAAGATTCCCTGAAGAGGGCCAGAGTGAACGCTTTATATGGAGGAAGTCTGCATTCAGTGCTAGCACCATGGTTCCCTGAGAACTGCCAGGATAGAACCCTATGCACTGAGACAGATGTAGCCTATGAACACTGCCAGATGTGACCCCCAAACAAAATTCCCCGATGAGGGACCAGGGGTGTAGCTCAAGTGAAGAGCCTGTGTTTGCCCATTGGCACTGTTTGGTCCCTGAGCACCACTGGGCATAAATCCCCCAGCCCACCCCAAAATAGATTCCCAGAGGATATATGCCAACGTGGGGGAGAGATCACACACGCCTCATTTCCTGCCTCTCTTCCTGAGGCTCATATGCCACCTTCTCTATGAAAATCATCATATGCTGGCCTTCATTTTTTTCCACCTGTGACTCCTTTTCACCTGAGACATTTTTCTGTGACCTTAGGAATGACAGTATATAAAACAGGTATACAAACTAGACATTTATAGATAATAAATCATAGCACTATAGCACTATCATCCTGTTGTTCATCAATTTGCCTGAGCGGGCACCACATCCTGAGTAGCTTGCCAGACTCTGCCATGCGGGCGGGATAGTCTTGGTAGCTTGCCGGGCTCTCTGAGAGGATGGAGGAATTGAACCTGGGTAGGCTGCGTGCAAGGCAAACGCCCTACCTCCTGTTGCTGTGCTATCACTCCAGTCCAATACATCACAAACTAATTTATTTTAAAATAATTTTAAACATTTTTTTTTTTGCAACTGCTCTGTTGAAGCAATGATGATGGGAACACAAGAAAACCACACTGAACTCTTTTGTCCCACCTGGCAGGAATGTGCGTGTATGCCTGCCAGTGTGCTTGGAACATCTTTTGTTTTTTAAAAAATAACGTCCAGTGCCAACTCAAATCCTTGGGAAACTGGGTGGGTGTTTCCTAAAAGGAAATTCAAGTGACCTCTCTGTGAACCCCTTGATAGGACTAACCGCAGCATCCACTCAACTAATGGACGTGAAAAATAGGTGCTGCTGGAACAAGGGTCTGTGGAGCTCTGGCTGTGGGCAAGCCCTGCAAGCCCACAGTTGCCTGGAAAATTCTCATCCATATAGCTGAGGAGTTTCCACAAGTTGGTCTGAGCTCACAAGATTGGGATCCAAACTCAGCTCCTCCCGTGTTCCAAATCCAAGCTCCTCATTACTAGGCTTGACGGCTGCCTCAGATTAAAAACGCCAGTTTGCCAATCCTAACTGGAGGAGGAAAGATGATAATTTAAATGATTCCAACTGAACCTTTTGACCCTTTGGCTTTGGTCCTTAGAAGAGAAATTCTGGTGTTTTTTGTTTGCTTATTTGATTGTTTGCTTGTAAGGTGGCTAACATTAAATCCAGAACATTTTCCTTGCTACAGAAAAGCTAAATTTTCCCTATGAATTGAGCTGCTAGAAAGTCAATGGGCTGAGCTCATGTTCTGCACGTAGGAGGACAGGATTTGAATCTTAGTACTACCTGAGCAGCGTTGGGGGGACCTCTAAGCACTAAGTCAGGAGCAGCCCCTGGGTACTGCTAGTGTGTTCACCACCCCCTGCCCCCAAATATTGATATCTGAAATTTGGGTCCTATGCTCAAATTCCAAAGGTCAAGTCTAGCCTGTAAGTGGCTGTGGCCAAACATGGAAACTGAAAGGCTTTTAATCCCAGAAAAGCCTTCCTTTGGAATGCTCTTCATACACTATTTCCAAACTGTATCATCAGGACAATTTCTTAGCCCCATGTCTATATTCCTGAACTATTACATATCTCATGTTTCCTTACAGTGCATAGTAAACAGTATAAAATTAAATGATATCACTGCTTTAACTTGAAAAATCATTATCACCTGTCCTAAATAGATCAGTGATTTCCAATCTCAGGTTCACAGACTGGTGTAGCCTAGCCCTATAGATTTTTTTTTCTTTCTGGGTCACACCCAGTGATGCACAGGGGTTACTCCTGACTTAGCACTCAGGAATTACTCCTGGCAGTGCTGGGGGGGAGGGGTCATGTGGGATGCTGAGAATCGAACCTGGGTCCACCGCCTGCAAGGCAAACACCCTACCTGCTGTACTATCACTCCAACCCCCCAGCCCTATAGATGTTAAATTGGTTGGAAACTCACTGAAATAGATCACCCACAAAAAAAGAACTCTATAGTTTCAAACTCTTATCACTCTTGTTTCCCTGAAGCATCTAGGCCTGAGCTTTGTTAAAAGGGGGAAATTTGCAAGTGATAGACTCAAAAACATACCAGCTCCAGAGGTTTTCACCTTGACAAAATCAGATGGGTCAAAAGAGAACTGAAAAGGGAAAGTTGTTCAAAATCATGGTGGGTCCTCACTCCTGTACACCTTGCCCCTGTATCATTTGAGCTACCTCAAGTGCTATGAAACCCACCTTTTGAGAAATAATGCTTTAACCTAATCTCACACCCGACAAAGACTCTCTGGTTCCTAGTTATGCCCTATTGCCAGCTAACAAAGGGAGCAGTTGTAAGAAGAAATAAAGGCTGCTAAAGAAATGCAGGTGAGCATTTAAGAGTCTCCCAAGCAACTTTTCCCTTAGCACCGAACCAGAACAAAGTTCACTCTCTGAGACTCTTGGAGCCTGAAAGTAGCATGTTTGGAAGTCTTTTCTGATGTTCTCTCCCTGTTTAAAATCTATGATTAGTCCCCACCAAGAAGCTGAAGCGGAAGGAGGTGACTTTTCTTGTGGCTGACACTTGAGCTACCATCAACGTTCTCTCCTCTTCTAGCATCAACTTCCTTTGCCACAGTGGTTTGCGACCTTACTTTGTCCGTGAGACCATACCCAGAGGTGGATATGGTCTGGAGCTGGTGGTACCTTTTTGATGTCCTGAGCAATCATCAATCGGTAAGGAGCAGGGCTAGTGTGTGAATATAAATCAAGGCTG
This sequence comes from Sorex araneus, assembly GCF_027595985.1. Taxonomy (NCBI): domain Eukaryota; kingdom Metazoa; phylum Chordata; class Mammalia; order Eulipotyphla; family Soricidae; genus Sorex; species Sorex araneus. Next base: position 52,813,237 of record NC_073305.1, read on the forward strand.
CCAAAAACCTACCCAGAATAGTGAATCACCCGCATGTCTCCCCTACCTAAAGTGAAAAATAAGTAGTGTCTTCACCGGTGACTTTAATTATCTTCTCTATATTTGCTTGGAATTGTTCTTGTCATGTGTGGGGATTTGGAAATTATGAAATGTTAGCCTTGTGATATAAGATAATATACTCAAGAAGGGAACTTGTGCTGGCCTTGTGTCAGGTCAGAGAGCACCCAGAAGGAAACCGATCACTTCTCCCCCTGTCAGGTCCAACGCCCTCTCTTTCTACCCACTGGCTGGTTCCCTTTTCTTTATGTGGCTGCTGTTTCCAGGAAGACTCCTCTTTTCCAAGTAAGATAGCTGCAAAACACTGAATTTTATAAAGTCGTTCTTGTAGGCTCTTGGTTTTATTTCATTGAATCAGGTTACCAACCTCTAGTGAAGTCTATGGAAACCAGACTCATGGGAAATGGGCTCTAGTTCACTCTAACGTTTAATTAACACCACTGCTGGAAACATTAGACCTCCAAAACATTAGAGCTCCAAAAGACACTATTTCAAGATGGCATCTATATGCATAGAAGTTTGCGTCTACTCATTCTTTGGGGCACCTGCCTTTTATCTGTGATCGTACATCACAGTTACAGTGAGGCCTTGCCATTGGCTCTTCTGGAGGGCAGGTGCAGGGAAGACCCACAGGAACACTGGCCCCCAGTGAGACTCCTCTATGTGATCACATTTAATGAGATTTATTGTGAACACCCCCAAATAGTGCTGCTTACAGCGGATCCCCCTCCCAGCTCAGGAAGATGACTGGTTTAAGACATCTGTACAGTGTGCCAAGACATCAAGACTGGGTAGGAGGAGTCACCATTTCAGCCCTGACCCTTCACTGCTCTGAATCTCTTCCCTCACTGGACAAAGAGGATTTGCGTGGCTCAGCTCCCTTAGTGGGTGTCAGGTTTAAGGAGGAAGCAACGGATAGGGCACTTGTGTAGCATGCAGCTGACCTGGGCTCGATCCCTGGCACCCCATATGACCCCCCAAACCCCACTAGAAGTATCTCTGAGGGCAGAGACAGGAGTAGGCCCTGAGCACTGCTAGATGTGGCCCCCAAACAAACAAAAATCAAAGGAGGAAAGCAGGTGAAATAACTGCAATTTGGATAGTGGTAACATTGTTGGGTTTTTTAGTAAGCAAAGGGAGGATGGAAGGATAATGATGAACATCCCTTCCCCCACTTCTCTAAGCCCAAGTGCATATGTCTACACTTAGATTGCTTACATCATGCATCTGCTTATGCTCAATTTTTCCCTCTTTGGTTTTTCCAGGAAGACTAAGGTATTTCTGATTGCTAGTGTGTGTTAGATCAAATGCTGCACATGCCCGAGGTCAGTGTATGTGGGAGCCAATCTCTCACTGTAGATCAGGACAGATGCAGGTTTTTCAATGGTTATAAACAAGTTGGAAAAAATGCTAGACTGGAGTCAGACTATCAGACTTTAAGCTTCAGTTCTGACATTCCCAGCAGGGTGATTCTGGGAAAATCATTGAGCCTCTTCAACTTGAGGAAAATTATACTCTGGTGATGTAAAGAATATAAGGTGTTTTTCTATACCTATAACATGCACCAACATAAAACTTGGGCCATTATTGTGAATTATATCATTATGAACAACTTTAGATGCCTAGTTCCCTGACCTGGCCCCATAGAACTGAAATACTGGGCCCAAAGATCTAAACCGTTTTTCCTATTCACATATGCACTGGAGTCACTTTATTCCTTACTGAAATGTGTTATTTACCTGCAACATCAGCAGCATTCAGTTTTATTCTCTCTTGAAATATTTTCAAAGTCATTTAGTTATGAAATAGTAACTTGTTATTTGCCTCTTTAAAAATATAAAAAAAAATTGGGGGCCACAACACCTGTGCTCAGGGGCTTACTCCTGACTCTGTACTCACTCCTGGCAGGGTTTGGGGGGGACCACAGGTGGTCTTGGAGATTGAATCTAGTCGATTGTGTGCCAAACAAGCACCTTCCCCAATGTACTGTCTCTCTGACCCCTCATTTTTGTAAGTTCTATTAGAATGAACATTTGAAGCCTGAAGATGGCTGAGTGGCTTAAAGCATGTGACTGGCAATACAAAGCCATGAGTTCAATGCCTCAGGCACACACCAAGCACACAGCCTCCAGGACTGCTATACAAGCTGAAGCAATCCTGACAGCCCTGCTCTGACAATCCCTTGCAAAGGAAAAATACTGGAGCCGCCCAAAGAACATTTCAAGTAACTTACGCATAACCAGGCTATTGCTGTTGCTTACCTGTCAGTAGACATCTTAGCGTATTCTTTTACATTTATGTAAGTTTATATCAAAAATTAATACTTGATCTGTATCTCTATTTCAAAAATCATTTTCAATAGATCAGTCTACTTGTCTTGTCTAAGGAAACATATTAAACATGGAAGAAGCCTTATATGTAGACTGTATCTTGGGCTGTTCCTAACTTAAGTTTTCCAGGTACACTGATTTGGCTATGAGTCCAATTTATGAAAATTAGAGGAACCAGGAATATATATCCAGGAGAAGGCAAGCTCCTGGGGGGAGTATGTGTGTGGAAAGTGAGGAGAAAGGTTGGTGGGATGGAAGAGAAGGGGGCTGGGGAGGTTTTCAAATATCAGGAGCTAACTATTGAACTCTTTAAAAAAATATTTTGCTGGTGATGGGACCAAATTGAGGGCCTCATACTTGAAGGCAAGCACTCTACCGCTGAGCTATATATACCTCCTGCCCTAGAGGCTAGCTATTGAAAAAGCACTATTGTATAATACACAGTTCTAGAAGGCAACATTAAATTAAGAAAGGATTTGTCTGTTGATCCTTATTGAACAAAGATGGAATCTAAAGCCTTAGAAGGTAATGAACTCTTCGTCCCTGGAGGTGCTTAAGCCAAGAGTGAAAATCTCCAGCAGTGGATAGAACGGGGCACTTAACAGGCCTTTCTAAGGTTCTATAACACAGTGGCCCCGGATCATTTCCATGAAGTTAGTTTCATTTGTTTCAAAAATCCTGGGGGTTGGGGCTGAGGGGGTGATGGGACACCTACTTCCTCATCTTTGGGGCTAAAAAAGGAAGAAAGGAATAAGAAAAATATCCCGAAGCAGGAAAGTTAGTAGAGGGGTAAGTTGTCTTTTGTGAGGCTGACCTGGGCAAGACTCCTGGCACCATATTTACAGTTTCCTGAGCTAAGGAGCCCCCTGAAAAACACCAAGAATGGCCCTTGGTTGGGGTATAACCCCACCCCCACCCTGCCACACACACAATAAAAAACATCCAATGAATTTATCTTGAAGGGTCTGGTTCAGTTCAAATTAACTGAAGATTACAATTATTAAGCCTGCCTTCTTACAAAGGGTCATAATAGCCCAAATACAATAGGTCTGTGTTTGCTTCAGTAGATTTTCTTCACTGAGTTGTGACATAGTCACTTCTAAGTTAATAGCTAGTGTCACTTCACAAAAATTGGAAGACATTAGAAGCACTGCCTTTTACTCCAGACAATCTATGAGCCAATAACAACAAAAATAACTGGCAAATGGATTCACAGCAATTTCCTCATTTTGAGGGACCTGTACTTATTATCATTGCTGACAAATTATGAAACACAACTGCATGCATAATGAAGTAGCCATAATGTAAATGAAGGAGTCCTTCTAGATACTCACATGCCATTAATAACAATTACATGTACCCAGGCTTTGAAAAATTAGGATATGATCAGTAATTTATTTTCATTCAGTTGTTATAAAAACAGTGGCATCAGTCCAGGATTTCATAGGCAATCACGGAGCATCTTGAGAAAACGGCACAATTTGCAAGTACCCAGATGGCAGTCAGGGGCTTCCAGTTATTGACTTACGTGGTTACCATAGATAAGCAAAATGACTAATTGCAGAACTAACCAATTCACCTCCAAAGAGCTGAGTATGCGGAATTCTGCCGAAGACTGGTTCCCTGGAACTCTTGAACACAGAACGGAAGTTACCAAAACCCTCTCAAAATGGAAGGTTTACAAACCCCACTCCTGTGGTTTGCAGTCATTCTATGTAGTAGTCTGGGAGAGTATTGTCTAATGGTGGGATCTCCCACCCAGATACATGGGGGGGGGGAATGGGCTTTTGGCCATGAAGCAATTTGCTCCAGCAACTGGGTTCATCCTGCATGTGTTATGTGGTAGGAAGCCCAGTGATTTAGTCATTTAGAGGCATCGTGTTGTGGTTGGGAAAGTACAGACTTCAGGGTCAGATTGGGGAGTCATGGCTCCACCACTGAGTAGTTCAACTCTTCTGAAAGGCTACTTTCATTTTCTTTTACAAAAAGGGGCAAAAATCTCAACCTTGTAGAGCTGTTGTGAGGTTGATGAAAGGACTTGCAGTAAGGCTCCAAAAACACTGCTATGCATAGAACAGTATATTAGGAAATTACAATCTTGATAATTTTTCCTAAAACTAGTTTAGTTTGAGATGTAGAAACCATGATGATATTCACTTAATATGTACCTAAGCACTGTAAATGAATCATCTCATTAACCCATCACTGAAGTCTTACAAAATAAAATTTTTATTCCCATTTCACCACTAAAGAAACCAAAAATTAGAAGAGAGAGCAGATGGCACATCACTGGGACCCAGCAGTCATAGTCCAGAGCTGATGCCCTGAACTGACTCAAATGTACATGTATAAAGTCAACATATTTATTTTTCTCTACAGACCTATTCCTAATTCATGGACACCCCAAAGCCCAAGACCACCTCCTACCACCACAAATACTTTCTCCTCTGACTATGTCTTGGAATCAGGACCAAAAGACTAAAACCAGATACTATCAGCATGTGCTGAGCTTTACCTGGTAACTCTATGTGGCTCCCCACCCAGCATGATCCAAAGTCACATGATTCACTGGAGTCTAGTCATCCCAAAGTTTGAAATTGCAATAACTCATCAGAACAATTTCCATGCAGCTGGTTAAATAAACTGGCAGTTCAACAGTATGTGAAGCAGATTCCAAGAAATATATGAATGGCTGGAAACTGGTTGACCCCTTTAGCTCTCCAGTTGGCAGGCCAGGAATATAGCCCCAGGTGCATACAATTTTCAAATACCTCTGTAGACTGAGTGTGCATAAATCCTGACGGGCAGAGCATTCACTTTACCCTGCAGAGCTGAGGCTTGAAAGATACCTCCTCAGTTACAAACACACTCAAGAGTATGTATTTGAAAGAAAATATTTTCATGCATTTTGTATTGGTAAATGTAAAATTTAGTCCTCTCCCCTGCCTTTTCCTTCACAGAGGTAAACGCCCTCAGTTGCCACAAACCATGCCAGTGTGAAAAGCTGGACTTAGTCCATCAGGAAACCTGGCATCGAAGCTTGGCTCAGCTACTGATTTTCTTCAAGGCTTTCTTCAAGACACCGCCCATCAGTGTCTTTATTCATGAAGTGGGGGAGAATAATGTGTGCTTTATATGCGTGCTGTTTACCTTACAGTAAGATTGGGGCTTAAGAAACTAGATACAGCACTTGGAAAAGAACTGGAACTCGGTCATTTCTGGGTAGGTGTCATCCCAAGAGTCCTGACTGAGTCAAAATCAGAGCATACACTTTTAAGAGGCAAAGGCAATAAATAGAATTACAATTAAATCTCGTCTGATACTAATCAACATCTAAGACTGAGTAGGCTGTCAACTTGTCAGCTACAGTCTTAGAAAGAAGAAAACAGAAACATCTTTGTATTTTCATGAAAAATGAAAGGGACTCCATACCTTTAAAACTATCTCAACAGGCTCCGGCATTCTTAGCTGACATATTCGTTCATTTTGTCTTTTCTTCAAAAGCAAACCTCACCATGGGGAAATAGTAACTTTTAATTTCTATCTATTATTTTGTCTTCTTGTTTGTGGCCTTCCCTGTAGTTCTGGAGGACACCAGAGCAATCAATATCTGGTGGCTCCAGGGAAGTTTATGCAATGCCAGAGATCAAACCTGGAGCATGCAAATACCAGGCATGCACTTTAGCTCATTAAGGTATCTCTCTGGCAACCAAATCTAATTCTTTAATAGTGGTGACAGCTTTTCTTTCAGTGACTTGATTGGGTGCTTGGAGGACCTTACATGTCTAGGGGAACCATATATCCTGTAATGGAAAGTACGCACCCAATAAGAAAATAAAAATAAATGAAACAAAATAAATGAAACAAAGCTGCCACCAATAATCAAATCAGAAGAAATAAGCTTAACAATGCTCACACGATCTCATGTTTCTCTGAGAAAGTCAACTAAGTGGACTAAGCTTCTAGATTTTGAGGTTAATGATTCAAGCCGGAAGGCTCTCACAGGTTATTGGTGTTCAAATTAAATATCTGAAATGTAAGTCCTGCACTTCAGTTATAAGGAATACCAGTTTAAGCAGCAGTATTATATTGATATAATTAAGACAGAATATTTTCAATATTTAAAACTGAAAAAAAACACATTTTAAAGTCATAGCTTTTTTTCCCCTTCCACTGGATGCTATAATTAAGTAAAAAAAATTAAAATAAGCTGAAATCTCAAGTAGAAATTTTGCAATTGTTCATTTCAAATAGAATTTCTATTGGTGCACATTTTTTTCAGTGCATATCAATGAACACCCCTTCCCCACAAGTCTTTCCTCTGTGGATATTCCCAGAACGCTTGCTGTATTGGCACCAATGTGCTAGTGCTATAAGGCCTTCTCCTGTATGACATTCTGCCCACTGTCCTACTTGGAGTAAAAGCTATGGACAGGGCCCTAAGGTCTTTAAGGGCACAGGTGCTCTGTTGCAGCTGCCTTTGAAGGTCATAAAGAACTTAAGGTAAGCTAGTCATTTTTTATTATAACCTCATTTTTTTCATCCAGGAAGATAAAGCTAAAAACTTACTTTCATAGGAATTAACAGCTAATGCCTAGTTTCTAAGCAAGTAGAAAGGCCAACTAATATATGCTACTTAAGTACTTAGAAATACAGACGACACCTACTGGTAGAATATATATCTAGTGAACTGCTTTTGAAGAAGCGAGGGCCCAGAAGCCTTAGCAATCTTCTGTGCTGATAGGAAAACCAGAACCCATTAAAGTCATGCACGGTTCTTTTTCTGACATTGCCTATCATAATCAGGAAGTGATATTAGCTCAATGAAACTAAGAGATGTAGTGGATTAGAGGCTTCTGCCTCGAGGTACATGAAGAGATACCTCTGATTTAAACTTCCCCCTCCCCCCACACTAAACTTCAGTGGTAATACCTGAAAAATATTAGCCAACTAATTCCAAGATTGTTTGCCTCTCATCTTTACTCGCACACCAGGATTACTCCATATAAAGGACGATAACATTTTAGAATTGAAGTCCAGGTGCCAATAAAGAAATTAACATTTGACATTTGATAACATATTTCAACCTCATCACATTTGTGATATTCAGATACACCTGTATTCTAAGATTAAGCAGCTGAAATAAGCCAACCTACTCAAAAATCAAACAGCAACAAAACAAACAAGAAAAACCACACAGGACTAAGTGACAGCAAGAAGGGACTAAAGTTCAGAGCTATCCTCACTAATCTTCCCTTCAATTCACTTCACGTTATTAAATTCAGTTATATTTTGCTTTCTTTCAAAGGGGTGTGAAAGGGCACTGCTGCTACATTTTTTTAAACTATAAATTCCCCACTGAAAGTCATTAGACCCATTCCAAGCCTGAGCAACCTGAGTTCTATGCAAATACGGTCCTGTCAAAACTCCAACAAGTGTCCAAACATCACAGTTCCACAGCTGCTGTGAACAATAACTCTTTGTGGAAATAATGCCATTGAGCTGGGGGTGCGGGGTGAGAGCTGTGCTCTTACAGAAAGCTGATTACAACCAGAGACTCATCAGCTTGGAAAAACTCTTGTTAGGGGGAATGAACCTTTGATGAAGACCTCCCGAAGATGCAGAACTCAGCGAGCCAAGGGCACACAGCTAAGTTGACCCAAAGAGACGGGTGGTTGGAAACCCCAAGAATGCTCCAACAAGGCCGGATGCACACCTGCAGACAGACTGTCCCTGGAGTGGTTAGGGGGAGCCGGGGTCTCCCAGCGGTAGGAGTGGGTGAGCGGTGAGTGAGTGGGTGAACGGCAATGATGAGCTGGGTTCTGCGGGTTCCATTACAGCGACACTGCGCTCTAACCAAAGCCATGGTATCCCCCAGACCCTCAGAGACCCCGAAGGTCCCTTTCTCCTCCAGCTAAACCCAGCCTTTCAAATCAGCGAACGCTTTGCCAGAGATATAACACGCTGCAGGAAAAGACAGACTAAACATAAGCCAGGAGGACTCCCGCTCTTAAAGCCAAGCAAAGTTCCCAGAAAGAGAAATGTTTCCGACGTTCCAACATCCCCCCCGCCACCCGCCAACCCCCTCCTCTCCAGGAGTTTAATTCATTTTCAGGATCCGTGCGGAAGACGCTCAAATTACTCATTTTGCCCTGCCCCCCCCCCCCCCCGCTGGATGACGCCCACCGACCAGGCAAAGGCGACAAGACCAGAGGTGCTCGCCGTGTCCCGCCGTGGCTGCCAAACAGGTGCAAGGTGACAGGTGAGGGAGGGATCCCGGGGGGGGGGTCCCCGCGAACCTTCCTCTTCTCCCCGAAGACGGGCTAGAGGAAGCCCCACGCTTGCACGGGAGCTCTTTCCTGACACCTGGACCTGCTGCTCTGGTCCAAGAAAAGTCTCTGAGGATGCTGGGGCGGCGGCTGCGAGCCACGACGGACGCAGCTGGAGGCAGGGGCAAGGACGCGCGGCGGCTCGGTGCGGGGAGGACGCGGGAGGGGCGCGGGGCCGGGTGTACAGACGGAGCACGGGGACGGGGAGAGACGGAGACAGGGATGGGAGGAGGGACCGTGGCCCAGTGGGGGAGTCCAGACGATAAGGGGCGCCGGGAGCCCGGTGCGGGCGGGAGGCCCTACCTCGGCGTCCTTGGCCGGACTGCTGCTCCGGGGCACCTCCAGGCTGCAGTTCGCTCTCTTGACCGTGAGGTAGAAGGGGTAATCCTTGGCCACCATGGCGGCTGCCGGGCCTGCCCTTGGGGATGTCACCGCTGAGTCGAGGCGATGGCAAAATTCCCAAGAAAAACGGGGCCCCCGCTCCACGGTGCCGGGCGGCGACGCGGAGACTGACAGCGTGAGCTTCTGGTTTGACTAGAGCCGGCTCGGGCGCTTGGGTTGAAAGGGAGGCGGAGCCGAGGCCGGGCCCGCCCACCTGGGGCGTGTGGGCGTGTCAGGGGCGTTTCGGGGGCGTGTCGGGGCGACAGGGGCGTGTCGGGGCGGGGCCAGGACGGGGGCTCCGCTCCACCCGGTCCGGAACGCCCGGGTACCGCGACGCCTACATCCTCCAGGGCGGCGAGGGGCTGGCTGGCTTGGATCCTTGAGCAGCACGGACTTGCGGCAGGTTCCTGACCTCCCGACCTAGGCTCGGGGTCCGCGATTGCGAGGCCGCCTGGCACACGAACGTCTCCGTTTGGACTCCCTGGCACTCCCAGGGAGGTGGAAGGGAAGGGGTGGCGGAAAGAGGCATCGGGCAAACAACAGCGCTGGCAAAGAGGGCAAAATGCAGGAGGGCAGAGAGCAAGTATGGTTGGGCCTGGGAGGGCCTTATTCCCAGCTCAGTCACCTCCCCCCCACCTCTTTTTAATGACCATGCCTGCAAATAATTCACAAACAGGGGCCAGAGATAGTTAAGGCACATTGATGTGCCCTGAACACTGAACCGCTGACAATATTTGGTCGAGAATAGCCTGGAGGCGCCCCAAGCCTGAGCACTACTTGGGAGAGACCCCTCCCACAATACAATTTTTTTTTTAATCGATAAGTAGTAAAACGTTAAAGGTATACAGTTGGTTAAGGGAACAAATGTAAACACCTGGGTAACAATTCCATCAGGACTCAAAACATGCCTACTATTTTAGAAGGCTTCCTCCAGTCCTTTCCATATACCCACTTTAGTACAGGAAAAGGGTGTTAAGAGGCTGCCTGCCACTCATAAAGGGCCCGGGTTTGTGAAGTTGAGGTAATGCAGTGCTGACTTGGCTCTACATTTTGGAGAAACATTAAAATGTGAAATACCCAGTAGGCAGTTAGCAGATCCTGTGCCACTGCCAATCCAGTTGGGACAGTCAAAACCCAAATGAAACTAGACTGCCAGGCAATAAGAATGTGCTGTACTATGGAGCACCACAAGCAGCACTCAAAAGGAAGATGGATTTGGGGCATGGAAAAGATCTCTTTCTGTGAAAATTACAGGTGCCAAGAAGTGCCCCAGAGGTTGGCATGCAAGAACCTGGTTCTTGATCAATTCCTTACACCACATGGTCCCCTCTGATGAATATCAACAGTTGCAGCTCTGGAGGCACCCAGCACCTTTGGAGTGGCCCACAGATCCCCAGGACCTCAAGGCAGAAGCAGCATTGCATCATTGGGCCATTGCAATGAACTGCCACCTGGTTGGCTGAGAATCACCAGTGCATCCCCTCCACCTCCACCTACCTACTGCCAGACCTCCTGAGCCTTGGTTGAGATGAGAAAAAGACACCACATACAAAAAACAAAATGATAGAATGATTATGGCATAATGTCATTTGGTTCAAAATAAATGCCATTGATTTCCTAGAGAGTCAAATGGAATTGTGAACCATCTTAAAGGATGGATAGCAATCTTAGGGGTTCCCGTAGAACTGAAAGGGATGCCAGTGGGTCAGTGGAATGAAAGTATTAAAGATCATTGACCTGCCTTTGGGCCGTGCTGTGGATCGAGCAGGATGGAAGAATCCAAAAGCGCGCCCTTGGACTCCAAGCAGCCCACTGAACTAATTCCGGCATGGGATCGGAGACCCCACAGCGGGCTGCGAGAGTGGAAACCGGGGATTCCCCAATTCTTTTAACCTCTCTCTCTCAACCCCTTCCTCAGGAGCACAGCGCAGGGTCCACGGCTTTCTGACTGCAAAATGGAGACGCCGAACCTCTCTCCAGGTTTCTCCATCTTATGAGCACCATAAAAGGGTAAAAGTTTGTAGTGATGTTATTTCTGGTTGTACTTTCCCTGGACTTTATACAGAAACCCAAAACCGCGAGGCCGCTGTCATCTTATGTCATCTTAGTATCAGCAATATGTAATGGTTCCTTCTTAATGGGTCGGACTTTTGTGGGAGATCCTAACAAGAATAGTAAGTCTTTTGCTGAAATATTGAAGGCAATCAAAGTGGTAGCCATCTCTCTAGACTGAACTAAGCTATATCCCCACGCCGGCTGAGAAGAAATATCCTTCTTTCTCGGGAAGAAACGCGGCGTGGTGTCAAACATAGTGTGATGTCCATTAAGCAAACAGACCTGGTGGCGTGGGAATGGGATATAAGGGGGAAAATTATGTAGATGGAACAGCGGGACGCTGGTGGAATCTCGAGCCGGAGCCGATACCAGCGCAAGACCTTTGGTTCCAGAAACTGCTTGCAGACACTCTACTAGACTATCAACTAAGCCAGAGCCCCACGCCGGCTGATGACGGGAAATAACCATCCTCTTTGGTTTTTTCCCTTTGTCAGACAGCGTGGCGATTACTAAACAGGCGTGAACTCGGTGGCGCGGGGCAAGGGGGAAAAAGAAAAGTTATGTAACAAACAGCGGGACTTAATATCTCTATATTCTTAGCAATGGAGAACTATCAAATGCTTCCTTGGCAATAGGACTGTCTTTTTCTTTTGGGGGGGGAAACCCCAGCAACGGTAGTGAGTTGTGTGTTGAAACATGGAATGTAATCGAGATAAAGCGTAAACGAAGTGAAACTTATCACGTGCAAGGGTGGGGACTGGGGAGGTGGGAGGGGGCGGCAGATATACTGGGGGGGTTAGTGATGGAAGATGGGCACTGGTGAAGGGAAGGGTGTCTGAGTATTGTATAACTAACATAATCCTGAGAACTATGTAACCCTCCACTTGGTGATTCAATAAAAAAAAAAAATAAAGATCATTGACGTGGGACCATTGAGAGAATACAGTGGCATTTGCCTTGCACATGGCCAATCAGGTTAAACCCTTGATACCGCATATAGTGCTCCAAGCACCTCCAGGATTAATCCCTGAGTACTGCCAGGTGTGCTGTTAGAGCACAGAGCCAGTAGGATGCACTGAGCACTCTAGTTCAGCCCCTCCTCCACAAAAAACATGTCATGAATAACAGAGATTTTAGGTAAATAGTGAATGCAGGGCCAAGGATATGGTTCAGTGGTAAAATACATATCTTGCAGGCCTGAAACCTTGGGTTTTGATCTAACCAAAACAAACCAAGCAGGGCATGTATAAACTTAGAGCTAAAGCACTTAAATTTTTACAGGAAAAATAAACTCACATGTTACTTAGGAAATGAGAAATTATTGAGAAAATATTAAAATATAAAATGACCCTGGGGCCAGAGTGGTAGTACAGTGGGTAGGGTGTTTGCTTTGCATGCAACTGACCTGAGTTTGATCCCCGGCATCCCATAGGTCCCCTGAGCACTGCCAGGGTTAATTCCATAGTGCAGAGGTGGGAGTAACCCCTGAGCATCACAGGATGTGACCCCAAAAGCCAGAAATTCACAGCGAGTGGTCATCTGGGGGACCACTCCAGTCTTTTGTTTGATGGGTAGGAGAGGGTGGAAACGAAAAGACCTGGGTGCTGTTTCAGTGCTCTCTGTCTCCAGCTAAGGCAAGATGCCAGCAGCCCCCACTTTCAAGGCAGGAAAACTGTTCTTCTGTCCCATGTACTAAACCCACACCCTGGCACTAAATTCACCCTCCATCTTGCCCAGTTAGTACAGACAAACTGCCTGCAGATGTAGGGAGTGTCTGGCCCATTTTTACCAGCTTCCCTGTTGCCTTGATGGACTGGATTCCAACTGAGATTGAAGAGACCACCTGAATGCCCGCCCACAGATATACATACCAAAGCAATGAGAAGGAAGTGATGTGAGAAAAGGTTTGGTATGGGGAAAAGAGGTTTAGAATCAGTGGCTTTTCCTATTTATGTTTTCCTGAGGACCACTCTGCCCTTTCGGCCTGAGCTCTGCTGACAGGCTCCTTACACAGATGCTCACCATCTAAGTCTGGCCAAGCTTGGGGAGACTAGAGAACACATTCTCTAAGGATACCCAACCAGTCAGTTCCTGATAAACACAGCAGTTAGTGGCTGGTGTGTGTGTGTGTGTGTGTGTGTGTGTGTGTGTGTGTGTGTGGAGGGAGAGGGGTTGTGAGACAGGACTCTCTCAAGATTCCTCTAGCTATCAAGAACCTGGGCTCTATACTTGGAACTGATCCTCATTCCTCCCTCTTCCTACTTCTCTGGCTCTCTAAACCCAACATCTCAACTAATGATGCTGGCCAGAAACAAGTTATTTGGGATAGATGGGTTGAATGCTCAGGGGAGCTCATTGGACCTTCATCTCTGGTTAGAAAGTATAAGTCCCAGCCTCTGGTAAAGAAGAGAATAATCCTGGGAAAGTCCAACAGCCCTGGTGCTGGGCTTGAGGATGCTCAGAAGGACACTGTGCTATAAATCTAGTACAGTGACAGATTATAGAAAGATAGAAGAAGAGGGCTTCAACCTCAAGTGTAAGATGAGAATGTGGCTGTATCTATTTTCTCTTAAAACATTATCTTGGTCTTCCTCAAAGATTCAAAACTTTAAAAAACCTATTAGAATACCTGGCCCCATGACATGTGCAACACGATTATATATTTTCCATAGTACATACCAGAGAGACAGAGGGAAAAAGGGGAGAAAAAGAAGAAGAAAGGAAGGAGAAGAAGAAGAAGAAGAGGAAGAAGAAGAAGAAGAAGAAGAAGAAGAAGAAGAAGAAGAAGAAGAAGAAGAAGAAGAAGAAGAAGAAGAAGAAGAAGAAGAAGAAGAAGAAGGAGAAGGAGAAGGAGAAGGAGAAGGAGAAGGAGAAGGAAGAAGAAGAAGAAGAAGAAGAAGAAGAAGAAGAAGAAGAAGAAGAAGAAGAAGAAGAAGAAGAAGAAGAAGAAGAAGAAGAAGAAGAAGAAGAAGAAGAAGAAGAAGAAGAAGAAGAAAGAGAGAGAGAGAGAAGGAGGGGGAATGAGAGAAAGAAAAAAATAAGAGAGAGAATGGCCTCTAACAAATGCCACAGGTGAAAAGCAGCATAAGCTCCAAAATGAGTGTGAAGTAAAGAGAAGTACAGAGTTCCCCTGGGTGGTCTGAGGCTTCCAAACTTCTCATGGCATGAATGTCCCACCATTATGAATCAGATTCTAGTGTTTAAAGACATATATTTCTGGGGCTGTAAGACTTGTAAACCGAAGCTAGCAATTTGGGGTATATACAGTCGTGTATGTGGTCCTTGAGACATTAAAAGGATTTTCAAGGATATTTTTGGGTTCGTGCAATTTCCTTCCACCTTGTACCCTGACTTTAGCACTCCCCATTTGGGATGTGTTACTCCAACATTAACAGGTTTGGGGGTTAGGCAATCTGCCTGGGTTTCCCGCCAGGGCTGCCTGTGACCAAAGGCTGTCAGAAAGTAGGCTTCTCTGTTAGAGTCCCAGCACCACGGAGGTGGCTGCCACAGTTGAGAGAAGGGCTCCAACTCCGCAAAGCTGCCCAGCTGCAGGGCCCCAGGAGCCCCCTTGCCCCATCCTGCCTGAAGGTGTGTTTATGGGCTTAGGAACAACTCAACCCCAAACAGTCAGCTCCACTCAAAGTTACAGCACAAAGTGCCTTTCAGAACTCGCCTTAGGCACAGCCCGTTATAATCCTATAAAACGCTTCAGAGCCGGGCAGTGTTCCTCACAAGCCAGAAGCCTGGAGACTAGAATAAAGAAGCTTGTTTTGAATTTCCAGGAACGGTGCCAAGTGCAGGGCCTGTGCTGCCGCCTGGGCCAAGCACAGCTCATTTGTGCAGTTGGTGGAGTGGTGGGCCTCCGCACATAAGCCCACCACAGGTTGTGAGCTCCTTTTAGACGCACAGAGTGAGGCAGGGTTGGGAGACCGCCCATCAACTTCTTAAATCCCACTCCCATGACTATGACAGGCCCAGGGGGTGACAATCTTCTCGGTGAACAGGACAATGCTTGGAGGGAGCATTTCTTAGGGGGGAAGGCTGCTGAGCCACATCCAGCAGTACTCAGGGGCTACTTCTGGCCCAGTGCTCAGGAATATCACTTCTCTGGGGACCAAGTGTCCTGCCAGAGATCAAACCTAGGCCAGCCATATGCATTGCAAAGCAGGCTCCTTTAACACCTGGCCTATCTCTCCAGCTCGAATTCTATTGTTTGTTAAGGGCTTACTCATTCATTCATTTGTTTGGTGATTCATTAAATATGTAAGACTACTTAATACAGTTCAAAGACTCTACAAGCTAGAGTTCATTCCTTCCCGATCAGCCCCTGGACCTATGTGCCAGGTAGGAGAGAGTGATTTTAAAACATTTCAAGTATAACTTCTGTATGCCTTTGAAGAGGAGCTGAAGTAACAGTTGTCCTATGAAGTCTAGCCTTTTAATTCATGTCCCCTCATCCGCTTCCTTAGATTGGCATTCTCTCTTCTACAATTGCTAATCTGATATGGTCACGTAGATGCATGTTGAGCACATGTAAGTAATAATACCTCCGGCCTCCTCTCCCCTCCATTTGGGTTAGGAATATTGTTAGAAGGAACAATATATCCCAGTTAGGAATATTGTTTCCTCTCTTCATGGAAAAGAATGTGTGGGTGGGGGGGATGGTAGAAATTGAAGAAGTTCTGGCAGTGAGTTGAGAGATCAGGACTGTGTTTTGCTGCCAGGCAAGTGAAAAGGGACACAACTGGGCCTGGTAAGATAGCACAAAAAACTGGAGTCCATGGTCCCCAAGCACCTTGCTGGGAGTAGCTCTCAAGCACCACCAGATGTGGCCCCCAATCCAAACCAACAAACACATAGCATATAAGGAAGAGTGGGGAATGTGTACTGGTTCTATGCTAGATTTGTGAAAATATATCTAAATATATGTGTGGATATTCTAAAATTAAAGGATTGCTTTCTTGCATTCTCTTAAAGATTTCATTTTCTGAAATAAGTCTAAAAACTCAGTGCAGTTTTAGAGAATATGGCTCTTTCCCCCAGAATTGAGCTTGATTATTAGCTGTAATGGAAAAATAACCAAGTTTGTTTTGCTTTTAAATATAAATAAGTCTTTCCTTGAGACCCCACAGACAGGGTAAGGCTCTGGTTCAGAAAAGCAGTGATTCGCCGTATTTCCCAGGGGCCTTTGGCAATGTGTAGATTTATTTTTTATTGTATAATGGGAGTTGTGTGTGTGTGTTTGCGGGGGAGGGGCGATTCTCCTGGTTTTTAATGGATTATGGTCAGATTACTGGTATCATCCTATACCGCATCCTACACCCCACACCAAGAAAGAATGAACAGATCCCAAATAACCATGGTGCCACTGTTCAGAAACTGCATAAAGAAACATGTAGAACTGAAAGTGTGGCGTGATAGTCAAGATTCCCTGTTGGTTTTGACCTAAGAGTATATTCACTGTAGACCTTCATCACTGATGGGTGTCAAGTATCAGTTTGCACTTAGGGTGGAACAAAGTAAAAATGCAGGCCTCCCAAGAAGCCCCAGGATATTTCCCTGATGCCCAGACCTGATCCTTAACAGCACAGCATATTTCACAAAACATGAAAAAGATAATAAAATGTGGGAGTCAGTGTGGGACAGAAAATTGTCCTTAACAGTTTCAGATATAAAAATGAATTTCAAAAGACAGTGAAAATTAAAGTTTCAAAGTAGAGTGCTTAAAGAAGAAATTGGGGAAAGAGAAGAGAAATATTTCAAACCCTAGTGTTTGCCAGGTCTCAGGCTTGGTGCTCAAGGGACCTTGAGAAGCCCGGATCAAACCTGGTGCTCCCATATGAAAAGCATGTGCTCCAGTTTTTTGAACTCTCCCTAGCTTCAAGAAAACATATTTCTGTCATTATCACATTATTTTAATGTCTGGGGATATAGAAATGCAAACCTAGTGATGAACTACAAACTCAATTCACTATCATTTTGATACATTTCTGGCAGTACAGCATGTATGACGGAAACCCATCTGAATAGAAGTTTTGCAATAAAAATCCCAAAACATATAGATTTTTTTGTTGGTTTGGTTTGGGACCAAGCCTGGTGGTGCGTAGGGGCCACTCCCAACTTGGTTCTGGAAAGAGGGGGGTTGCTCCTGGCAGTGCTGTAGGAACCATGTGGTCCTAGGGATCCAACCTGGGCCTCCCACATGCAAAGCATCACTCCTGACCTTCAAACCAGCTCCCTAGACCTGACCTCCCATAATTTGAGCTGATCATTATCATAAAACTTATTTTGCTCATAGAGTTTAAGTCAGTCCTTAAAACATGTTTTGTACACACAGTTGTTTTTTTTTAACTTTGTGGCTCTTCTGTATTTAAGAATATTTCATATTTTAAATGAAGAATTTGGGGCCAGAGCAATAGTACAGCAGGTACGGTGCTTACCTTAAATGGGTTTGATTCCTGGCACCCCTGTGGTTCCCTAGTACCACCAAGAGTGATTCCTTAGTGGACAACCAGGAGTAAAGCCCTGAGCACTGTCAGGTATGGCCCAAAACAAAAAGAAACAAACAAAAACAAAAAACAAGCACAAAAAAGAATTTAGTAAACATGTTATCCTCAAAAGTGCTTATTCCCCTTCCATTAAGCTAATCTCCATGTAAGGTGTTTTTTTTTTATATTAACTTAACAATCCATGGAGAAATTTGGGCTAGAAATGTGTACAGTCTAGCTTTGAGTAGTGAAAGTGTTTCCTCCACACGGAGTATAACTTCAGCAAAGTACTGTATTTCATCAAACCTCAGATGCCATAAATTATACTATGTGTTATCGCTCTATGCACTCCAATGAAAGAAATAATGTTGCCAATTAAATCATGATACTTAATAAATTGGAAGATACATCTTCATTTTAGAGAGATGAAATGTATGTGTGTGGAGAAGGTATATGCTGCAATGAGTTATTGCGGTACACATATCATCTGGCAGAGATTAGAAAATTTACATATTCCCAGAAACATGACTTCTGGGAATTCAGGAATAATAATTCCAGAAATTGTCTTCAGAGACATCCACTGAGAAACGTGGCAAATCCATTTCCCTGAGGGCGCATTTGGATCACTGACCTACAATTATTAGCAGTGAACTTCAGAAATTGGATTTTTGTTTTTTTTTGGTTACTGTTATTTTTGTTTGGGTGTCACACCCAGAGGTGCTCAGGGGACCATGGATGGGGGGACAAAGACTGAATGCTAGACATCACACATGTGAGTCCAATGAACTACCACTGAGCCACATTACCAGCTCTAAAATTTGAATTTTTGATAGATACCCTCAAAGAACATGATCTGAGGAAAACAGTGTTGTGAATTAAAATTATTAGCCATTGGACAGAGATAGTACAGAAGTTAGGCTGCTTCACTCAGGCCAAGCCTCACCCACAGGTGAATCTCCAGAAAACCCAGGTATGCAGGAGTCTGTGACTGAGAACTCTGGGTTCAACAGGACCGGGAATGAAGATCCTCTGCCCGTATCCCCCTGTCTTCGTCAACACAGCAGTCACGCCCATAAGCCACCCCTGGCTGGCACCAGATAATCTCATCATCCAGATCTCATGTCCTTCTCTCTTGGACAGAGCATAACAGGACACATACCATAACCATGCTGCCAGACCCACACTAGGCTGTTTCACTCGGGGCGCCCCTGAGGGGGGCAGGTGAGACCCCACTCCACCCCAAGCCTCAGCAGCCGAAAACCTCCAGAACTCAATCATCACCATGCTCATGGCCACTCTCCACACACTAGGGCTGAGCCTCACCCATGAGTGAACCTATTCCTGGACACTTCACAACACACACCCTACCCATACTCCAAGAGTACCGCACCACATTTGATGGTGTTCAAAGTAGGAGGTAGCCAATCTTAGAGGGGGATATTTTGTATTACGTACATATATATGTAGCACTGTATACATATGTATGTAGCACTGTAGCACTGTTGTCCTGTTGTTCATCAATTTGCTCTAGTGGGCACCAATAACATCTCCATTTGTGAGACTTGTTGTTACTGTTTTTGGCATATCGGATATGTCACGAGTAGCTTGCCAGGCTCTGTATATATATGTATATATGTATACATGTATATATATGTATACATATATATGTAAAAGAACACAAGGCTCAACCTTTAACAACATGTTAGTGATCTCTTACAGAAGGGCTTAACAGCCCCTGGGTGAAATATGACAATCTTCACACTCTTTCCTCTAAGGATACTTTTCTGTAGCATTTTCAGTGGTTTTTCATAACAAACAATACAAAATATATTATTTCAATTCTGCTTTGGGGCAGGGATTGGGGTTCTGGATGGAAACATCCAAAATATGGTGGTGGGAAGGTGTAATGGTGGTGGGATTGGTGTTTGAATATAAAATGTAATCAAATATTGTGAACTACTTCATAATATAAAAATTTTTTTAAATAATAAAATTAGTGTCAAACAATAATTAAAAAAAAAGTTAAGGTGCTTGCCTTGCACATGGCCAGCCAGGGTTTCATCCCCAGCATACCACATGATCCACAGCACCCACCTGGAGTGATTCCTGAATGCAGAGCCAGGAGTTACCCCTGAGTACGACCGAGTATGGTCCAAATCGCAAATTATTAAATAAATGAAAACAAATTATTAGCTAATCCAATAATATACTTGGGCCCTTACATTTCCCAAACCCTCTAAGCATATATCTTGAGGCCAGAGGTCCCTAGAAGTAATTTTCCTAGTGGTTGTAGCTCTGAAATCTAAAATGGGTATGAGGAAATATATGGCCTCAAGAGCGTGCTATACACACAGGGGTGCATTGGCCAGAGCACAATACACCAGGGACCGGGAGATAGAACAACAGTTAGGGCTCATGCCTAGCCTGTGCCTGACCTGGGTTTGATCTCTGCCACTACATGGTCCCTGAAGCATCACTGGGTGCAACCCTGAGGATCCCTGAGCATTGCTGAATGTGATCTCCTCACACAGTATCACTGGCCGACCCAGGTAATTCCTGGCATTATAGGGCCTCATCAGCCCAGTGTCTTCGAACACCTACACTGCTGAGAAATGCAGTTGGGATATCATGTTCCCTGAGCAGTGCTTGCTCCCCACCCCATGCCAAACACACACACACACACACACACACACACACACACACACACACATACACACACGTATATATCACTGTCATCCCATTTCTTATCGGTTTGCTCAAGAGGGCATCTTGAGACTTGTTGTTACTGTTTTTGGCACATCAAATATGCTACAGGTAGCTTGCCAGACTCTGCCGTGCGGGTGAGATACTCCTGGTAGCTTGCCGGGCTCTCTGAGAGGGGCAAAGGAACCGAACCCGGGTCGACCGCATGGAAGGCAAATGCCCAACCTGCTGTGCTATTGCTCCAGCCCACACATATATATATCATGATAAATATATAACTACATATATATGTGTGTGTATGTGTATGTCTGTGTGTGTATTTACCACTCAGCAGGAGATGTATTCTAGTTGCTGGAACTTGCTCTATCATCTAGAGTTTTAATTAAAAGCATGTTTACCTTCATAGCTGGGGGACATGTTTGCATTTCAGTTTTCTTTTAAAAAAATTAGCTGTAGCAGGAGAGATTGGGAGAAGAGCAGTTGGTTTGAGAAGTTTACTTGAAAAAAAACCTGGGGCTCTGGGGCTAGGGAGGGGGGCATGTGTAGGAGGGCGTCCTGTGTACAGGCCTTAATTACAGAGCAAGTTCAATCAGCAGCAGCAGCCCAGCACTGCTGGCAAGCATGAGAATCACTCATCTGGCAGGAGCGGAAGTGGATTGTAGCATGCTTCAAAGCGGCCCTTGCTGAGGGTTTGCATGTCGCGTGCCATGGCCATCAGACAGTGTTATAGAGGGTTAGAGGGTGCAAGTTCACTGGGAGCTTTAGCTAAAAGAGGGAGGTGAGAGGGGGAGGCACTTCAACTACATTTGAATTGTTTGATCTCACTTCCAAATATGAACTAAGCAAACACAGGAATCCTGTGTCCATAATTCTGATTGAATCAAAAGCTTGGGAAAGAGGGGCTAAAACAAAAGTGCTCCTCTAGCAGACTCACTAACTGACCAATGTGTCTTCACTGCCTGGCAGCAGACTGTAAGGGCACAAGGACCATATTTATTTGCTCATCCAAAGTGGCTCCATCTTCTACCCTGCTAGCACACAGTGGAAGTACACTTGTTGGAATAAAAATTAAATTCAAGTGATGCTAATAAAAGAATGTGTTATAAAGGAAAGTTTAGAGAAGAATCTTTGCAACAAGGACACAGTGCATTAAAACTTTATGGTATGGGACTAAAAAGTCATAGGCAAAATGCTTCCGTGAATGTTGAAATTTTGGAAAAAGTACATCAATGTACTAATACTTAGTTCTCTGAAGAGGTCAGGTACAGGGTAGGCATGAGCCCTAACTGCTGTACTATCTTCCAGCCCCTTTATATTGTGGTCTGGCCAATGCACATCTGTGTATACAGCAGGCTCTTTTTTTTTTATTTTATTAGTTCACCATGTGGAAAGTTACAAAGCTTTCAGGTTTAAGTCTCAGTTATACAATGCTCAAACACCCGTCCCTTCACCAGTGCACATATTCCACCACCAAAAATCATAATATACCTCCCCCCTTCCCCCCACCTCCCCAGCCCCCCACCCCGCATGTGTAACTGGTAAATTTCACTTTACTTTCACTTTACTTTGATTACATTCAATATTTCAATAAAAAAATTCACTATTATTGATTTGGAGTTTCTTGCCCCTAAAGTCGATCTGCTGAAAAGAAAGCATTTGGTAATTTGTTTTCCATTGCTGAGAATGAAGAGATATGAGGTCCGGAGGCCGCACTAGCAGCAGCATAGTTTTGGATTTCTGTATTTTAGTAACTAAGTCTAGTGAAATGTCTGCCAGGAATCACAACATTGTAAGCTTGTACCTTTCAGCTACTTTATATTCCACATATGAGTGCGATCTTTCTATGTCTGTCTCTTTCTTTCTGACTCATTTCACTCAGCATGATACTTTCCATGTTGATCCACTTATATGCAAATTTCATGACTTCATGTTTTCTGACAGCTACATAGTATTCCATTGTGTAAATATACCAGAGTTTCTTTAGCCAATCATCTGTTTTCGGGCACTCTGGTTTTTTCCATATTGTGGCTATTGTGAACAGAGCGGCAATGAACATGGAAATGCAGATGTCATCTCTACTATACCTTTTTGCCTCTCCGGGATATATTCCCAGGAGTGGTATTGCTGGGTCAAATGGGAGCTCAATTTCTAACTTTTTGAGAATCGTCCATATTGTTTTCCAAAAGGGCTGAACCAGTCGGCATTCCCACCAGCAGTGAAGGAGAGTCCCTTTCTCCCCACATCCACGCCAACACCGGTTGCTTTTGTTTTTGGGGATGTGGGCCAGTCTCTGTGGTGTGAGATGATATCTCATTGTTGTTTTGATCTGCATCTCCCTGATGATTAGTGATGTTGAACATTTTCTCATGTGCCTCTTAGCCATTCGGATTTCTTCTTTGGAAAAGTTTCTGTTCAATTCATCAGCCCATTTTTTGATCAGGTTATACAGCAGGCTCTTGAGGCCATAAGTCTCAGGCTCATTCTCGATTTCACTGCTACAACCAGTGGGATAGTCACTCTGAGGACCTCTGGCCTCAAAATCAAAGCTCAGAAGGGCTTGAAAGTGGAACGGAAAGTGTATTATTGGACTGGCTAGTAGTCTGCTTTTTAATTTATTTAATAATTTATGATTTGGACAATACTCGGCTGTGCTCAGGGGCAACCTGCACTCAGGAATCACTCCTGGTGGGTTCAATGGACCATATGGGATGCTGGGGATCAAACTCTGGTTGGCCGCATGCAAAGCAAGCACCCTAACTGCTGTACTATCTCTCTGCCCCATGGCTGTCACTGTCACTGTCACTGTCATCCCATTGCTCATCGATTTGCTCGAGCGGGCACCAGTAACATCTTTGTTGTGAGACTTGTTGTTACTGTTTTTGGCATATCGGATACACCACGGGTAGCTTGCCAGGCTCTGCCGTGCGGGTGAGATACTCAGGAATCAAACCCAGGTCGGCTGTGTGCAAGGCAAACGCTATCACTGCGCTATCGCTCCAGCCCTGTGGCGAATAATTTTAATTCACAGCACTGTTTTCCTCAAATCATGTTCTTTGAGTGTAATTATAAAAATTCAAATTTTAGAGTTCTTAATGTGATAGAGCACTGGAATCACACGTAAGATGCTGAGAGTTCAATCCTTGGCCCACCATGGTCCCCTGAGCACCACTGGGTGTGACCCCAAAACAATATGAAAGGGAGCTCCTATAGTGTAAGGCATCAGGACATCTTAGAATATTACTGAAAGTGTTCCCTCAATCTTTTTACACACACTCAACAATTTACACTAATTCCTGGGGGCAGGGTGACTGGCCAGGAAGATGGAAACTAGTGGCAAAGACAGTGCCAAAAAGTTTGTTTCCAGAGATGCTGTGTGGCAAGCTCTGCCGTCCTTTTTCTTCCCTCTAGAAAGACTTTGTTTTCCTCCTCTAAGATTTTGATGTTGCTTAAACCCTACTGGTGTATGTATGCCTTTTCCTTTTGCACTTGACCTGTTCAAACCTAATGCTATTTCTACTGAATCTCTGTTTTCTACATGGGGCACTCAGGAACTGACTTTTAAGAGAGAGATTTGCAAGACCAAGCATGGCCCTAATCTAGAGTTCCACAAATGTCACAAATTTATGACATTCTAGCCAAGGTGGCCATGGGAGAAGGAGGCAAGTTTTCCCTTGGCTGCTCTGCCCAGGGACGATCATGCTCTCTTGCCTGTGTTCCTTACGGAGCCTTTCAAGAGATGCTTTGAGAGCTCATTCGGTTTACATGCAATTCAATGTGAACAAAAGTCATCCATCAGTGAGAGGGAGGAGGGGAGAGAAAAAGGTAAGAGAATTAAAATTGCCAAACCAATAGCATGTGCCTTCCGCCTTGAACTTTAGTAACCCAGCACTGCCTGCAGGCTCAAAAAACCAAATGCAATGGGTAGATACAAGGCTTGCGCCAGTGCCAGGAAAATACAGCAAGACACAACTTTTACAAGGTAAGCAATTATTCATTAATAAGAGCCCTGCAGGAACAAAACTGTTTTTAATATCTTCGAAGTTGGCAACCAGATGCCTGAAACCTTGGCTCAGCACATCCAAAACTCACAGCAGATAGGACCACCTTCTTGAAGATGAAGTCATCTTCCAGGGGAAACAATAGCTGGGAGGCTGGGTTTTAATGATTCAGGGAAGGAGGGGAATTTGATCTATATTTACTTTGCCATAGCAAGACCCAAACGTTACAGGTATCCCATATGTTAGGAAAATTTTCAAGAATTTTTTTTAAAAGGAAAAACATTTTGTAGACACTCTGTGGATCAAGAGCTCCATCTTTCTCCCTGTGCCAAAGAAGAATTTTTTTTGAATCCTCTAATTTGCATGCCATATTTCATAGATCAATAGCACAGTGGGTAGGGTGTTTGCCTTGCACACGGCCGACCCGGGTTCGATTCCTCCGCCCCTCTCGGAGAGCCTGGCAAGCTACGAGAGTATTCCGCCTGCACGACAGAGCCTGGCAAGCTACCCGTGGCGTATTCAATATGCCAAAAACAGTAACAAGAAGTCTCCTGATGGAGATGTTACTGGTGCCCGCTAGAACAAATCGATGAACAACAGGATGACAGTGATACAGTGCAATGCTATCAGGAAGATCTAAAACTACAACTCTTCATTTGAATTCTGAAGATGAAACAGCTCTTTGGGGTGTCTTATTACACTTGTCACCTCCAAAAGTGTTAAAGGAAGTGCCTGTCACGAACATTCAAAAATAAAAATGAAAATGATGCTGCAGAAGCTCAAAAACCAAATAGATCAGCATTTTGCTTCTGTTTCCTGTTCATAAAACTTGATTTTTAAAAAAGAAAACACCCATTAAAGGGGGGAAAAAAGCCCACAACAATAGCTCATTATTCTTTTCCTAAAAGCTTGCCTTATGCCACTTTGAAATGAGGTACCATCAAGTTTCCTGAGTAATGGGTTCCAAATAGCACCTCCCTTTCCTCACTCTGGTAACCCCCCTCCCCCACACCCTGCAATTGGCATCATTCCTGAATCCAGGCACGCCTCAGTTGACCGTGTATATTCCCTCCTACCTGTCCAGAGGAGGCCAAGCAATTATGCCAGCTGGAAGCAGGAGTAATGGAAGCTTCCTTCCTTCCAATTAATTTTCGTTTCCTAAAGAAACTTTTAATAACATGTGCAGACTTACAAAGAAAAAAAATCACTCACAGACTGCTCTAGTGGTGAACTGAAAATAATCATAAATGTATTGCCTTGTGATATTCATCTGTGCAGAAGATAATTTCCTCCCTTGTTTTCCAGGAAAGCAGTGAAATAGTCAACGTTCTTCATTTAGTCTTCGGTGGACATGAATATAAAGTCTGGAATGAGAAGTCTGGATTCAAAAGTCAAATTTCTATTTGCTAACTATCTGAATTTGGGCAATTGAACTATATTAAAACTGAGTTTAATCATCTGTAAAATAGGGATGTAAAGGTTTCAGTTTCAATGAAATAAAACATAGAATTGTTTAATAACTTAATACACATATCACTATTCTTGTGTCTGCCACACTTGCTGGAGCTTGTGGAAGAGTGACAGTAGGAGGGAGGAGATTCTTTCAGCCCAGTGCTATGTCACTTTCTGTGGTGCTCAGGGACCATGTTGTGCTGGAGATTAAACCCAGGGCTCCTACATGCGAAGCACGTGCTCTAGCCTGTTGAACTACCTTTCCACTTCCTATATCAACATTCTTGACACCAGTAAGCACATTATTTTGCTATCAATCTCTCTGCTATATAAATCATACTACTCCCTTTTATTCCTCACTGAATAAGAAAGGAAAAGATGCATTTGGGGGATCCTTTTCATTTCTCCTTCCTTCCAAAGGGGTGACTTCTCTCATTTTAATCTATGATTTCAAGTATAGGTTCTAATATTGGACATACATTAAAGAATTCTTTCATTTTAACCAATGATTTCAAATGTGGGTTCTAATACTGTACATCAATAAAGTTGCAGAGCACAGAGAACTAATGTCAATCAGAAGACTGGTCCCATCCTGGTTCGGTGTTTTAATTTTCCCTGTGACCTTGGGCAAGTCCCTTACACTCTGAAGTGCAGTTTCTTGAGCTGTAAAGTAGGATGCCTTAAACATAAATTCATTATCTTCTGTGAGTCTATGAAACAGCAAAGGGAGTATGTATGAACTGTTACTTGCATTTTTTGCTATTTTATTGCAGTAGGGGAAATTTAAATGTTATTATTACTCCCAGATGTAAACATCCTTGTCTAAAAATCATCAAACTTGGTAAAGGCAGCCCACATTTGGGGTTAGTTTGGTATGCTCGCAGTTTATAAGGGCTCATCAGAAAACCCAGTCCCTGGGCCAGCAACGTGGCACAACAGTAAAGCGTTTGCCTTGCATGTGTGAGGCCCTGAGTTTGGTCCTCAGCAAAGAGGGAGGAGGAAGAGAAGGTGATGGAGGTGAAGACAACAAAAGAAAATTCAGTCTGCATTTGGCAGGAGATACCTATGCCTCGATGCCTGCATTCTCCACTTTGTACTGGAGCGATAGCACAGTGGGTAGGACGTTTGCCTTGCACACGGCCAACCTGGGTTCGATTCCTCTGTCCCTCTCGGGTAGCCCGGCAAGCTACCGAGAGTATCCTGCCCACACAGTAGAGCCTGACAAGCTCCCTGTGGCGTACTCGATATGTCAAAAGCAATAACAACAGTAACAACTAAAGTCTCACAATGGAGATGTTACTGGTGCCTGATCGAACAAACTGATGAACAACAAGAGGACAGTGCTACCTATGCCTTGTGCCCTTTCATATCAAATGACCAACTAAACAAGGCTGAAACAGAGGTAAGATCAGTAGTGAGCAGAAAAATACTGCAAGATAGATATAGCTAGACTACAAATGAGCTGAAATGTACCACTGCCACTTAAAAATAGGTATCTAATTGCACAGTGCCTGTATTGTCTGTAGGACTTCTACTGTGTCCTCTTCCTACTGGCCTATTAAGATTATGAGAAGTGTCTGTTCCTTTAGTGACTAGGACTTTAATGCCTTGTGGATTTTGCCACGTCATCTCTTCCGATCTGCCCCTTGTATCCCAGTGGCTGGGCAGCAGCGAGTATTGTTCTGGAGGTGACACACAGATGGCCACTGGCATGTGGCACTGAGCACTGCAGGCACCTCAAGGTCAAGAGACGGGTCTGTGCACACCCAGGCAAAATTCTCAATACAAAATATTTACATTGATACCATTGCACTTTTGTAAAAACCCCAACTTAAAATGAAGTCCTCCTTCTGCAACTTCTAAACATAGTGTCTTTATATGTAAACGAACAGAGTTAGAATTGCTCCGCCAAGCATAAATGTTGGTATTCACTCACTTGAATGTGAGCTCCAGAAAGACAAGAACACTCACTCTCCTGTTCAGGGCCCGAGCCTTAGGACTGAAAGATGCTTTGGCAAATGACAGGAGCACATCTGGTGGGCATAGTGAATGCTTACATAGGGCTCGCTCATGACAGACACTCCCTCCACTCAAAAAGATGCATCTCAGATCATCCTCACAATGATCTGGTGAGGCAAGTACTTCTATAGAGGAAGAAATGGAGGCACAAGGAGTTCAAGCAACTTACCCAGAATCACAGGACTGCTAAGTGATAGGATTGGGTAGTAAAGGCAAGAAACCTCATTTCCAGAACCTGCAGTCATTTAAAACTAACTTCACACCTTTCACAACTCAAAGGTTAGGGTCTGTAAAGCTAGGATCTGAGTCTGTAGGCTTGAAAAAAAAAAAAACATTAAATGAGAGAGAGGCAGGAGAACTGAGGGGTTAGATGACCATTTGGGTGCTAGAGACACTTTGGACCCTGCTTTCCAACCAGACCGTGGCTGGTCACACAGCTGTGCCTGCTGCCTTCCTGGAGCAAGAACTACCACAGTATTTTCAACCACCAGCCAGATACTCTGGGTGCCCTGTCAGCAACTGGGACACGAAAGCACAGCTTCACAGGGAGGAGGTGGAGGCGGGAAAGGAACCAGACCAGGGGCAAGCATAGAGCAGTAATTTCATTGGCTTCATCCAGGTTGACTGTGATCCCAAAGAAAGCCAAGAGCTAAATCTGGAGGAGTAAAAGTTCCATGTTGGATGACTGGATTTGCTTTCAAAAGCCAAAGAAGGAAGGTGGTGATGGCTGCACAACAATGAAGATAAAGTAAATGTCACTAAATGATATTTTAAAATTAGCAAGATAATGTGTTTTATTAAAAAAGAAATCCCAACAAGCTGAAAACTAATCTGTGGAGGGGGTTAGGCCATACCAAGTGGTACTCGGAGGCTCTCCTGGATCCGTGCTCAGGGCGTCACTCCTGGTAGTGCCCAGGGGATCATATGCAGTGCTGGAGATTGACAAGGGTCAGTGGCATGCAGGATAAGAGCTTCACCCCTGCATTACCTCTCCAGCCTTAAAAACTATTTTATTTATTTTTTTTGTATTCCTTTGATTATTCTCAAAACAAAACAATAAAAACCAAAAAATAACGTAGCCAGAAACTTTGGATAGAACAAAAAGCAGCCGCTGCAATTTAGGGAGGTCACATGTTATAGAGAAAGATTTCCAAATCATGTTCACTGCTGCTTTCTCTAACAGGCCTGTGACCATCCTAAGTTCTTGCGATCTGCTTGAGGGCCTTTTCTCTGCTTTGTAGAGGGTGGCAGAGTAGTTCCGAGAAGTCACACAGCTACCAAATTCACTTTGAGTCTAAGCACTAATGGTTTTAACCAGGCACCTACAATCCTCACCCCTGGTCCACGGGCAGCAGGCACTATGCACCACGGGGGCAGCTGACTTTATAGGCAGGGCTGTGTGGCCTCACTCATATGAGGTCACAGTGCACAGACAGCAGGCTGCTCAGGGCTGGTTCTCTAGGAAGGAGAAGCTGGAAAAGGATGATTTGCATTTTCAAAGAGACAACAGTGAGGATTCCTTTGTCTTTGAAGAAGGAAGTTGTTCTTTTACAACCTAAGGCTCTAAGGCACCTGAGTGGGAGTGGGGGTGTGGGGGGAGGGGAGGGCGGGGAGGGGTGGTTCCGTCCCTGTTTATCCCAGGGCTCCGGGAAGCTGTGGGCAAATCGTTGAACTTTCTTGGCTTCTGTTTGCATTAAACAGAGTGTACTGACTGGATTAGAGTTTTTCAATGCAAGTCTCGTGGAACATTAACTGCTTACCGCTTACATTTCATGCCCAGGAGGTCAGGGGTAAGAGAGGAGCCACAACATGGACTGACCTTCTGTCCCACCCTCGTGGATGTGGGGGAAGGAACGGAAGACATGCGTAGCTGGAGAACACAGCACCAGGTGACTTCAATCCTCCTTCACTTCCCTACTGGATACTCTGGGACAATATAAGAGAAAGGGGAGAGAGGCGGAACCTTAGGGACCTAGGCTGGGGTTCATCTCGAGTCTGTATTTGCACAGTTAGCACAGTGAATGCCGGGCTTTTGAGAGCGGGAGGGCACTGTCAGACATAATGGGGAGGGATGCTCAAACTTTTGTCTTGAAGTACCCACCTTTACATAGAGGGAGCACTCCAGAGATTGCTGACAGCATTAAGCTCAATAGCAGACAGGCCTGCATCAAATGGAGACAGGTTGCGGAAGCGATGTGACTATGCCAAAAGTGCCCACCGTTTCTGTGGCCCCAGCCACCCACTCCACCATAAGCCATTTTCAGATCAATGTTTTTCCACCCGAATGAGCACACCTCTTCCCGAAGGATAACCACAGGTAAAGCTTCTCTTGCTTCCATCCCACGTGCTTGGAAACTGAACAAAGGGGAGCTGTCTGGAAACTGAAGAATTCCTCCTGCTTGCATTGTATCGCTGCCCAGGGTTGTGACAAATACTGTTTCATGCATTTCCAGCTTAGCTTTAGAGCTCAAAAGACAAAGTGCCTTGCTAAGAATGGAAACAGTTACAGGAGTGAAAAAAAGGTGAAAGAACAAAGAAATGTAAGCCCTATATTATTATTTTATTCATTCACATAGTAGTCTTTTCTTCCTGAGAAAGGTGACAGTGTCCACAGCCTCCCAGGAATGACCAAGACTCACAATTAGCTCCTTATTATAATTTTTTCATTCTAAAAATAGAATTCAAGAGTAATCTCAGGTCTGCTGACTTCCAGCTTATGTTTATTCTACAAAATCAGGGTGCTCATGAGCCATGTTCCCATACCACAAAGGCTGGCACCTAAATGTTCCATAAATATTTGTTGAATGGATTAAAGAACAAAAGAAAGAGGTTCTAATAGAGGCACTGAAGGCCATGCACAAGAGTGGAGCAACTGGCTGACATTTGAAAAGTTTGGCAGCTCTTTGACCTCAGGTCCAAACTAGCCGCTCCCTCATCCTTCTCTGACTTTTCAAATATGACCCAAGCCTAGACCAGGTTTCTCTTCTGAGAAAACTGCCTAGGAACAATCCAGCCCACAGGAGATGGCTCCCTCTTAATTCTAACACTTTTTATGACTACCACTCATTAGTCTTGTTTTATTAGCTGCCGACATTTGGAAAGTGTTTAGCAGTCTAAAGCCACATAACTTTTCTGGTTATCTAACCAACTAGAAGTACAGCTGCTGTTAAAAAAAAAAAAAATTGGAGGGTGAATTGGGTCATCCCCAGTACTGTACAGGGCTATTCCTGGCTCTGTGCTCCTGGTGGTCACTTCTGGTGGTGCTTTGGGAACCATATGTGGTGTCAGAGATAGACCTGGGGCAGCTGCATGCAAGATAAACACTAATTCTGGTACTATTTCTTCAGCCCTCTGAATTCTGTGTGTTTTGATGCAAACAGAAATGGAACCCAGGGTGATATATTGGCAAGGCAAGTGCATTGTCTCTAAGCTATGTTCCTCGCCCAGCTGGAATATTTTATACTGGTGTAAGTATTCCTATATGTCCAACTTCTTACTAGTTGAATGGTCCACCCAATCTCTAGCTTCTTCCTACTGCTCTGAGGGTGGGGTGGGAGGAGACCAAGTAACAATTGGTATCTTGTCAACTGCATAGGACTCTGTATGGAAAAGGACTATCAGACTGTATTGTTTTCCCAAGTAGATCAAGAAAAAACACAGGCGGAAACCTTCATGACATTGAATCTAGAGGTATCTCCAATGACTCAATACCAACAGCAAAGCAAATGGAAGCAAAAATAAACAAACAGGGGGCTGGAGCGATAGCACAGCGGGTAGGGTGTTTGCCTTGCACGTGGTCGACCCGGGTTCGAATCCCAGCATCCCATATGGTCCCCTGAGCACGGCCAGGGGTAATTCCTGAGTGCAGAGCCAGGAGTAACCCCTGTGCATCGCCAGGTGTGACCCAAAAAGCAAAAAAAATAAAAAATAAAAAATAAAATAAACAAACAGGACCATATAAAATGAAGTCGGTTTTGTACTATAAGAACAATGACCAGAATTAAAAGGCACATCCCATGCTGGTTTTTTGTGTTGTTGTTGTTGCTATCTATTTGTATATTTTCCCCACCACTCATTTGACAAGTGGTTAATATCCAGTACATATAGAAAGCATTTGTAAAACTTAAGAAAAATAAAACATATCAACCCTCTCAAAAAATAGGGAGAAGAGATGACAAAAACTTACTGAGATATACAGATGGTTAATAAGAATAGAAAAAAAATACCATGTGTTAGTGATCATCAGGGAAATGTAAATCAAAGGGACAGTAAGATATCTTATACCACTGACAGTGACATACATCAAAAAACAACCAGTATTGGTGAGGATGTAGGGAAAAAGAAGTCTCATACACTTCTGGTAGGAATGTCAACAGGTTCAACCTATTTTGGAAACAACATGGACATTTTTCAAGAAACTAAAAATTGAGCTTCCATAGGACTCAGCAGTCCCACCGCTGGTTGTGACTCAGAGGTACAGCTCCTGCCTGGTAGCCACAAGGCCCTGGGTGTGATCACCAGCACTGCCCTGGGATCCCGGAGTACCACAGTACATGTCACTTCAGGCACACTTCAACAAGAAGCCTAGAGTGCAATGCTGGGACATCATCAACAACAAAGGATGGGAAGTGGAGGAAGTAAAGATGATATCTGATCAAACCTACAGCTCTGCCCAGCAGTTTACAGAAAACAGGAAGATCAAGGAAAAAGTCATATCACAAGAAAGCAAGTCCCAAATCCAGGAGAGTAAACATGGTGTAAGACAAGGATCTGACTTATCCAACAAATCAATCAACAAGTCAAGGAGAGGCATGGAAAAAAGGGAGAAGGAAGTTTTACAGAATAACTTCCTTATTCTGTAAGAAAGGAGTGAACTTGTATGGGATCCTGATGCAAAAGATCAATAGGACATGGAGATAAAATACCAAGAATTTCTCTTTGTCATCCAAGATGCAATCCAAAGGCAAATTTGGGGATATCTGACTTTGGACTAATGAGCACAGTATTATAGTTAGTTTTGAATGTGAAAAGGTATAGTGGTTAGTTATGTAAAAAAAAAATTAAATGCCCTCATTAGTTAGTAAGAGATTGCCTAGTCCTGGTTAGTGAGATGATGATTGAGTTTTACTTAAAATCCTAAAAACACAATGTGAGACCAGGGATTGAACATTGAGATTGAAATGCTACAAGTGAAGATGCAAATTATAATGTACTCTTAAACTATCCAACTCAGAAAATTATAGTTTCCAAGGCTGGTGAGGGTATAATAGAAATGGTACTCCAAATAGTTGAAGGCATTTAAAACTGTTCTGCTATCAGGAGGTGTCACTATGTACTAATAGTGATCACAGTCAGTCACAGTCATCCCGTTGCTCATCGATTTGCTCGAACGGGCACCAGTAACGTCTCCATTGTGAGACTTGTTGTTACTGATTTTGCCATATCGAATACACCACAGGTAGCTTGCCAGGCTCTGCTGTGCAGGCAAGATACTCGGTAGCTTTCCGGGCTCTCCAAGAGAGGCGGAGGAATTGAACACGGGTCATCTGTGTGCAAGGCAAATGCCCTACCACTGTGCTATCGCTCCAGCCCACTAATAGTGATAAAATGTACAAATATCTTGTCCTCAAGTTCTGACACATGTGAATATGCCAAAAAAATAATAATATATACAATACAATGGCAAAATTTTCAGTGTATTGTCATTTAATAGTGACTAATTTAAAATAATAATAGGCTAGTTATTGAACAGGATAATATACTACACACCAGAAACTACATTAAGTGCTTTTATACTGTATTCCCTAAACAATCCTCTGAGGAAAGTATTATCATTCTCTTGATGGAGCTCCTCCCTAAGACGACACAGCTAAGAAATGGCAAGGGAGGAAGTTCAGGTCAATTTTATCAGACCTGCACCGTTGCCCTGACTCACATGTTCGACAATATTGGATATTTAAATTAAATTATGACATTCATGGAATGAACATTATTTAAATATTAACAACAATATTTGTGAAGTCAAACTCAGGGAAAATGTTGAAAAAGAAGAATGGAACTTCATGAAGGCACTTATTAAATATGTATTTATGTGGGAAATCTTCGCAGGAGAAGTATATAAAAGGGAAGTCACAACTGTACTAAAAGCAAGGTCTTTCAATTATGGCCCTGCAGTTATTTCTGTAATTAAAATAAAAGGAAAGGCAACTGAAGTAAGGGGTTGTGACTACTGATGGAACCAGGGCTTGGTGGGATAGGTGTTCCCAACATGTTACAAACCTTTACTTTTTTCAAATAAGTGTCTTTAATTTTTTGGAAGTCTTCCAGATCTAAAGGAAGAAACGCCCTTCTCCTCCTCCCCTAAATATCTTTCCAATGATCTCTGCTCAAAATTTTGGCAAGAAATTTGACTAGCAACAAAGAATCAACCTGTTGTTTCCTCTGCAGGGATGCTGTGTAAAATATTACAGTAGAAGATGGGTGTCTTCAACATACCACAAGAATAAGACTGCAATATATGAATCTACAAAGCACGGTTGCATGATGGAGTTTCACTTAGAGTGGAGAACCTCTCACAGCTCATTTATTATTTGCATGATGTGGGGGATGGGGGAGTAAGAGGGGGGTGAGGGGTATGGAAGCACCAGAAAATGAGAGATCCAGTTTTTCATCTTATCACAGCCTAATGCATCCACCAGACTGCTAATCGCCTCACAATCCCAACCCACAGCTCACCGTCCTGCATAGACTCTGCTGTGCTCCCCCCACCCTGGAAACACCCATTCAGCTCTTAGATACAAGCTGACTGCAAGACTCTATATATGGAAGTACTTTGGAATCTATGAAATGTTTTACAGATGAAAGGTTATCCTGTTGAAAAACCTGATGTGTTTCTTCTGCCATAAATGAGTTCCAGAGACATTCTTTGAGGAGGGAAGAAAACAACTAACTAGATCTCTCTCTTTTTTTTTTTAACTGCCACAACCACAGTGACCATAAATAATCAACTTTTTATGACCAAGCTTCTGTAACTGCCAGGGGATCATTATCATCTGAAAAAGTCTCTAATCTGTAAGCCAAGAGCACATGACCATTTGTGATTCTGTGTGGTATCCATCAGTACCCATCACCAAGATAACAGCTTAATCTTGAATGGAGGAGGCAAGAATATTTTTGAGGAAGTCCTGTTAGACATTTCCCTTTAAAAAACTGAGAAGGACTAGAGAGATAGCAGGTTGAGGTTGAGAGTGTGCGTTGCATGTTGGAGGACTGATTTTATCCCAGGTACTTCTTAGTCCACCAACCACTGCTGGGAGTAACCCCAAAGCACAGAGCCCGACTTAGTACCCCCAAACCACCAGCTATGTGCAAAAAATCTCCTTCCCCCTACTTTTTAAAAATCTAAATAAAAGGATTGGGATATAGCTTGGTGGTGGAAAGCCTTGCTTGCTCATGTGAGGCCCTGGCACCACAAAAGAAAAGAGATAGACAATAAAAATATCTTGGGGTCTTGGGGAAAGAATAAAAAGAGAAAAGTGAGACACCTCGCTGAAAGAACACACTGAGCTGAAGTCAGAGGACCTTCAAGAGAGTCCGTGCAAATTTTGTGGAAGATTATGGGAAAGCCTCTAGACATGAGAATGAAAACCACTAAAGATGGTTTGCTGAACGTAACTTGAAACATTTTAAGTTTGAACAGACAGAATTCCAGGAATTAGGAAGAGAGGAAATTGCAAGGTGCTTGGCAAAGCACTACAAAGAAAAGTTCACTTAACGATAGAGTATCAGGAAGAACAATGGAGAACTTTTTGTAGAAGAGGTTATTTTTTTAAATTAATATATTTTTAATTGAATCACCGTGAAAATATTACAAGCTTTCATGTTTGAGTTACAATCACACAATGATCAAACACTTTGGAGCGGGGAGAGGGGACAAGAAATAATAGGAGTAGTAATCATAATATTAATGATTGTATCACTAGTAGCTGATGTTTTTGTTTAGGGGCCAGACCTCGTAGTGCTCAAGGGCTACTCCTAGCTCAGTGTTTGCAAGTCATTTTTAGAGGTGCGGAGGGGACTATGCAATGCTGGGGATTAAGCCCAGGACTCCTACATACAAAGTGTGCACTTCAGCCTTTTGGACCATCTTCCCAGCCTAGCATAAACATTCTTCTTTCTTTTTTCAGTGCTGGGGATTGAACCTAGGACCTCATGTATGCAAGGTGAGGCCACAACTGTGGTCCATCATCATCATCATCATTCCATTTTTTTTTGTTGTTCTGTTTTGTGGTCACACTAGGTGATGCTCAGGGGTTACTTCTAGCTCTGCACTCAGGAATCACTCCTGGTGTTGTTCAGAGGACCATTTGGTACACCAGGATCCAAACTTCGTTTGGCTGCATGTAAGAAAAGCATCTTACCTGCTGTGCTATATCTTCGGTCCCCATCATCAGCTCTTTTAATCCCTAGACATGCCAGAGAGTAGCCAATGACCCTCTTTCTAGGAAAGAGACTTGAGGCTTACACAGATTCCACAAATTTTTTTAGACAATGGTAGGGCGATGATTCAAATCCTGATTTGCTTAAAAATTCAGCCTTTAAACTATTATACAAAAGGCATGTAATTATCAGATCTCACAGATCATATTTCGATGTTGTTTTGTTTCTGGGCTACACCCAGCAATACTCAGTGCTTACTCTCAGCTCTGCACTCAGGAATTACTCCTGGAAGTGCTTGGGGGCTATATGGAATGCTTGGGATCAAACCCTGGTCAGCTGCATGCAAGGCATGCCTTACCTGCTGTACTATCACACCAGCCCCAGATCATATTGATTTTAAAGATTACTGACAATTTTTAAATTAAGGTTGCATACCCATTTCTTCTCTAGCATTTTATCTCCTCACTTCCTGTCCTAAAGATACAAATGGAAAGAATGAAGTGCTATACCAGTACAAGAAGATAAGAAACTATTAGAAAAATCTGTGTGGGGGAGGTTCTTTGTTTGCAGACCATTATTATTAATAGCTAATTATACCAGAATTCTCGAAGTGAAATACTTTAGTGACCTCACTGTTTGAAGATTGTTCTAACAACTCAAGTATGTGCCTATAAATAAGAATGTGGAAAGGCTATGAGGTAGCAAGGTCAGGGTCACACAGCTAGCTAATTCCTAAGCACTGTTCGAACCCAGACACTGGAGTCCAATGGCTGAGTCTGAATTCCTTCTCTAAAACTCTTTTCTGGGATTCTGTGTGCGGGTGCGTACGTGTGTGTGTGTGTGTGTGTGTGTGTGTGTGTGTATCTTTCCAGGCCTCAGTTTCCTCACTTATAAAATGGAGTGAAAATAGAATATAAATCCACTGTAAGAACCAAATGGACGGTGCATGAAAACAAGACGCGCAGTGCCAGACACAGTGTGAGTTACTACTCCTGGCACAGTCAACAAAGAAACCAGACTGTTTCATTTACAAAGACCCTGGCACTTCATGTCACATTCTTTATAAGCTACAAAATATTCATGTGTGGAATGAATACACAGCCTTTGCAAAAGCACCAAATTAAGAATCTTGCCCAACTCAAGGGCTCATTCATTTTTCCAAGCCAGAGTCAGTAGTTTAGAGGAGGGAAACAATATTTCTGTATGTTCTTTTCCACGAGGCTTTGGTATTTGACAAAGGCTACTGACATAGGGCTGTTTTGCCAACAAGGCCCACTAGAATCAGAACCTAGTGTCCATAACAGGCAGCAAGGTTCTCTGTTGCCAGCTTTATTTTGTAAAGCTGGGGGCAAATGACAAAGACTCTTGCTCTT
Source organism: Sorex araneus (assembly GCF_027595985.1). Classification (NCBI taxonomy): domain Eukaryota; kingdom Metazoa; phylum Chordata; class Mammalia; order Eulipotyphla; family Soricidae; genus Sorex; species Sorex araneus. Next base: position 52,850,861 of record NC_073305.1, read on the forward strand.
GATGATCATGTGACAGCAACTCAATGACACCTCATTTTACCAGCCTAACTCAAGTCCAACTGCTTCATTCAAGCCTTTCATTGTTGAGCTGTTGGTGCCCAGAGCCCATTCTTTAAGAGCTCTAGAGAGAGGAGCTTGTGCTGTATGGCACCCTGGGGCTTTGCATACACACAGCTTCAGTCTTCGCTCTTCTAATAACAATTCTAGCATGTCTTTGGGGGAAGCTGTTTCTCTTTCAGTTCCATGATTTCAGTGAGCAAACTCACTGTCAGACCCCTTGGGAGTACATATGACTCAGGATGAACCAATCAACACCTCCTCCTTCTGATGGTAGTGATGGGGGGGGAGGGCAGGAGACTCAGTCTTTAGATTTTTATCAGAAGAATTGGTCAAGAAAGCACCTCTCAGGACCAAAGAGTACAGTGGATGATCCCTGTCACTGCATATGGTATCCTGAGACCCACCAGCACTGTTCCCTGAGTACTGCCAGGTGTGCCCCATCCCCACAAAAAAAAAGGCACCTAAATAAGAAGCTTGGAACATCTGGTGCCATCTTTCCATTAGGAGAGAAGACCATATATGAGAATGGAGGCAACAAAGAGAAATAAAGTTAGCACCTGGATCTAACCATGCCTGAATGCCATAACTCTTGGTCTTTCTGTAACTTGAACATGTATTTTTTTTTTTTGCTTAAAGGAATTTGAGTTGTGTTTTGTGACTGGAAACTGCAATTTTTAAATGCAAATACACATAAAAAAAACTTTATCATGTAAATACATATATATGACACATTATTCAGGGTTTACATTACATATCCAAATCTTGCTTCTCTTGAGAAAATTGTAAGTTTCTGGTAACAAGGAGATCAATTTGACAATCTACTATGAAGTCAAAACTGCTTGCCAAAAAAAACTCCTTAGGATAGAAGAAATTATTTACTGCAATGCCAAGGAGAACAGCATAAGAAAACGTTAACTTTTCATTGGTCAGTTTCTGGAACTTGACAGCAAACTCAGGAGCCATGTGAGTATCCAAAACTACCTTTATACTGGGGTTCCCCTACTTCTAATTCTCCTACAACCCCTTACTTGACCCTATTAGCATATAGGAAGATCAATACCCAAATACCAGGCTACAAGTTTAATTAGAACCATGAGGTTTAATTAGAACCATGAACAAGTCCCTAAGTATTACTTGTGACACTAATAAACCTAATTTTACTCCAAAGAGAGATTCACACCCTCCCCAACTCTTCGTATACAAATTTTAAGCACATTTGTATATAATTTGTGGAACTGGGATGGTGGGCACACACAGAGGTGCTTAGAGTGCTCATAGCCAACTCCTGGTTCTGTGCTCAGGGATAAGTCCTGGCAGGGGCTGGAGGACCATATGATGTGCTGGCTTGTTCCATGCAAGGTAAGCACCCTACCCTACAGATAGTACCACTGTACTATCTCTCCAGCCCCTGTATAGAATAATTTTTATTATAGTGTCATATGGACTGGTATGATAGCACAGTGGATAGGGCATTTACCTTGCACATGGCCGACTGGGTTCGATTCCTCCATCCCTCTCAGAGAGCCCAGCAAACTACTAAGAGTATCCCACCAGCATGGCAGAGCCTGGCAAGCTACCCGTGGTGTATTCGATATACCAAAAACAGTAACAAGTCTCACAATGGAGACATTACTGGTGCCCGCTCAAGCAAACTGATGAACAACAGGACAACAGTGCTACAGTGCACTGCTATAGTGTCATATGATTTTTTTTAACATATATCAAGAGAAACTTCATATATACCAAAGACCATTTATATACAAAAACACAGAAGTAGTGTATGAAAACTGACAGATAGTAAAGGCTTTTCTAACTATGAGTCAATGTTTAAGAAAAAATTTAGTCATCTTTTATACAATAAGTATAATTTTTTTAAAAAGGCCATCCACTTGGCAAACCAAACAAAAATATAGTAAGCAAAATAAAGCAACTCATGAGAAACTGGGAAAATATTTTCAACCAATTCATATGTAAACAAAGAGAAAACTGAGATGCAGAGAGGTTAAATTGCTTAAGGTGGCAACTATGAGTGGTAAAATGAAAATTAATTTCAGCTGTGACTGGCTCCAAATACAACACTTGAGGGCTGGAGCAATAGCACAGCGGGTAGGGTGTTTGCCTTGCACGTGACCGACCCGGCTTCAATTCCCAGCATCCCATATGGTCCCCTGAGCACTGCCAGGAATGATTCCTGAGTGCAGAGCCAGGAGTAAACCCTGTTCATTGCTGGGTGTGACCCAAAAAGCAATTAAAAAAAAAGAAAGAAAAAATACAACAGTTGCAGCTCAGGGCCGCACCCAGCAATGCTGGGGACCATGTGGTGCTGGGAATTGAACCCAGGGCCTCATACACGCAAGGTTTGTGATCTACTATCAGAGTTCCTGTGTATCCATTTTGCTATGCCATTCTATCTGTAATAGCACTGTAGCACTGTAGTCATCCCGTTGTTCATCGATTTCTCGAGCAGGCACAGTAACGTCTCCATTGTGAGATTTATTGCTGTTTTTGGCATATCGAATATGCCACCGGTAGCTTGCCAGGCTCTGCTGTGTGGGCGGGATACTCTCGGTAGCTTGCTGGGCTCTCAGAGAGAGACGGAGGAATCAAACCCAGTCTGCTGCGTGCAAGGCAAACGCCCTACCTGCTGTGCTATCGCTCCAGTCCTGAAGAAACAAGTCACTCAACTAAAAAGCTGTAGGAAAAGACACCCAGAGGCCTCCAATTCTAAAATCCTGGCCCTCCGGTGTAAAAATGGTCCCTGAGTAAACCACCATTCACGTGAGAGAGTTCCTAACCTCAAAGGAGGAGGCTAGAGCGGTTACTGTAGACCTTCACCACACGTTGCTACAGGTCTTCCTCTTCTTTGCTCAGAAGTCAGAAAGGGTAAGTGGGGCTCCCTCCTGGGGCCATGTGGGAGGGGAATGCACTGCTGCTGATTTGGGGGGACAGATTCTTCTTTGTTCTTTTTTTCCCTTTCTTTTTAATTGAATCGCTGTCAGATACAGTTACAAAGTTCATGATTGGGTTTCATTCATGCAATGTTCCATCATCTGTTCCTTTACCAGTGTACATTTCCCACCACTAATGTCCCTGATTTCCATCCTGCACCCCCCCAGCCTGCCTCTATGGCAGGTATTTTTCTCTTTCCCTCTCTTTTTCTCTTTCCCTCTCTCCCTCTCCCTGTTCCTTTCCTTTCCCTCTCCCTCTCCGTCTCCCTCCTACTCTCTCTCTCTCTCTCTCTCTCTCTCTCTCTCTCTCTCTCTCTCTCTCTCTCTCTCTCATTCTGGGCATTACGGTTTGAAGTATAGGCGCTGAAAGGTTATCATGTTTGTCCCTTTACCTATTTTCAGCACTCAGTTTTAGTTCAGAGTGACCATTTCCAACTATCATTGTCATAGTGGTCCTTTCTCTATCCTAGCTGCTCTCTCCCCACCACCGCTAGTTGCATGCTTCCAGCCGTGGACTATTCCTCCCAGCCCTTGTTTCTGCTGTCCTTGGGTATTAGTGTCATGGTATGTGTTTTCTTTTTTAAATATCCCACAAATGAGTCCAGTCTTTCTATGTCTGGTGCAAGTGCATCCACCTGGGCCCTGCAAAGGACCTCATAGAGGCTGTATGGGCTCAGGGACTCTACTCACTACCCAGAAGTGGGTTCCCTGGTTCCCAGCATGACCAGAAAGGACAAAGACCCCATGTTTGGTTTGGGCTCTGGAAGGTCCATAGCTGGAATACTCAGGGAGTTACTCCTGAGGCCCAACAACTGCAGTGAGGCTCTGCTTGAGACAGGTGAGACGCCCTCACTTAAGTCCCCCTTTTAAACACTGATGCTGTCACAAACCACCAGTTGCTCAAATTTGGATGTGGTGTAATTAGCAAAAATTGCAGTGCCAGTATCAATGTGTTAAGAGGGAATGTCTCCTCAGGTGGCGAGAGGCCCAAAGGCTGGGGCGCATGCTTTGTAGGTCGGACTCCCAAGTTTGATCCCTGGTACTGCAAGGTCCCCTGAGAACTTCTTTGTGTGGTTAAAAAGGCAGAGAGAAACAAAAGCCAAAGAGGCCATGCCTCCCAAATGACAGTCTTCTCAAACTCACACATATACAGCTTTTCAAAATGGACATATACCACTAAGTCAATTATCTGTGGTAATTCCAATATGTGCTTATATTGTCGTTCCATCTTTGAATGCTTACTGGAAAGTTTGCAGCAAAGTCATTCTAACAGCAACAAAACAAATGAGAGTTTGGTCCCTAAAACTGTAGCGTGTCAGGTTAGAGAAAGCACCTCCATCAACTTCATCAATTCATTAATTACATAAAAAAATAATTTGGTCTGATCTCTAAGGAGAATATCCAAACTGCTAAGATTTTAGCGACATTCTCCAAATTTCTGTACCAGTGCCCCAAATACCTGCACACTATTTAAGGTTTAGGTTTGACAAGCATGTTCTGACACCTCTCAATGGGCTGTGAAGAAGGCATGCCAAGAGCCCCTTTGAGAGAAGGCAACAAAACAAAGGCTGTCCAGTGTGCCCACAGTCACAAAGCTCTGTGACAGAGCTGGGACTTGAGCCAAGGAAAGGTGGCTTGAGTCCCCTACCCTGCCCCTCTCTTTTTAATTGTTGGGGGTGGTAGCTTGCTTGGCTGTACCGACTACACCCAACTATGCTCCAAGCTTACTCCTGGTGGTGCTCAGAGGATCAAATATGGTGCTAAGGATCAAAATGTGATCAGCTACATGCAAGACAAGAGCTTTACCTCCCTGTACAATCTCTCAGGCCTCTTGAGTTTCTATTTTATTTATTTTATTTTTGCTTTTTGGGTCACACCTGGTGATGCACAGTGGTTACTTCTGGCTCATGTACTCAATAATTACTCCTGTGGTGCTCAGGGGACCATATGGGATGCTGGGAACCGAACCCGGATCGGCTGCATGCAAGGCAAAAGCCCTACCAGCTAGGGGCCGGAGCGATAGCACAGCGGGTAGGGCGTTTGCCTTGCACGCGGCCGACCCGGGTTCGATCCCCGGCATCCCATATGGTCCCCCAAGCACCGCCAGGAGTAATTCCTGAGTGCAAAGCCAGGAGTAACCCCCCAACTGAGTTTCAATTTTAAACCATAATGCTACACTGTTACTCATGATGATGGTGGCAGTAGCTGGTGACAGTAGATGTGATGATGATAATAATAATGATGATGATGATGATGATGATGATGATGACAACAATTGTGGATGATGTTAACACTAAGTTCAGGGCCTTATGCTAAGCATTCCTTCTACCATATCACATTAAATTGAATCTCCCCACATATTCCATCAGTTTCATCTTCTCCATTTACCTCTCTCCACTTCACCTGCCACTACTCCAGCTTACCTGGGCGAGTGCCATGACTCACTAACTGTTCTCCTTGCCTTAAGGATTGATCATTTGGACAGTTATCTCAGATCACAGCATTGAGGCACTTTTGCCTAAATTCATCAGCAGTTCTTAACCAGTTAGACTGAACTGAAATCACAGTTTCTTGCCACAACTCTTTTTTTCTGTCAGTGCCAGAACCTCATATATGTAGGGTAAATGTCAGGAATAGGACCTCATACTCTATGCAGTGCAAGTGCTCTATGGCTGAACCAAAAATGAAAACTGACCAGGCTCTACCCAGCATCCTTCACCTCCTGCTTCTTTCCTCCTCACCCACAAGCCGTGCACAGCCTCCTTTCTTTTCTTTCTTTTTCATTTATTCGTTTATTTTTATTTTATTCTTTAATTAGTGAATCACCATGAGGGTACAGATACAGATTCACACATCTTAGAACTTGTTTTTCCCTCATACAATGTTCACAAACACATCCCTCCACCAGTGCCCGTTCTCCATCACCAATAAACCCAGTATCCCTCCACCCCCATCCCATCTCTCCCCCACCCCACCCTGCCTCTGTGGGCCTCCTTCCTTTTCTGACTTCAGTGTGGGCCAGGACACTTGCCGTGGCTCATCCCTGCTCCAGACCTCAGCAGAGCTGGCTCCTTTGGCTATTGAGGCATCAACTCAAATGACCACCTATTAGAGGGGCTGTCCCTGCATTCCAGCTCTCACAGAGCACCAATCTTCACCTCTTCCTGGTTGCTTCAAAACTCAAGAATTTCTTTTTGATTTACTGTTATTTACCCTCTCTCTGACTAGGCCTGCACTCTGGGAATGCAGGGATCTTGTTCCTCGTGTTTGCTGTTTTATCACAAGCACCTCAAACCGTGCCTGGCACAGAGTAGAGCCCAATAAATATTTACTGATGAAATAACTGCGTGAGCTCATTTACTCTTCTCAAGAGCACTGTTTTAGAAGGGAGGCAACAGTTTTGTAATCTTCAATGACACACCCGAGGCCATATGTCTAATTAGTGTCATTTAACCACAATTTTAACCTTCCTGTAAGAACTGGTCCTCTGACCTCGACTTTTGATCCCATTTCTCTGTGTTCAGTGTCACACTCACTTTTAAATTAGATCTTAGGACCGAAGATACAGCTCAGCAAAAGAGCACTGGCTCCCTCTCTGGAACACAAACATCAATCAATAAAAATAAAATCTCCATCTCTATCTTAATTTCCAGGCATCTTCTATGTTTCTTAGTTCTCTTCAAGAGGATTTAGAGTTTAGGGCCCATGTGTCTAGAATGTTGGCTCAAGGTTGGCAAACTTTCCTATAAGAGGCTGATATTTTATTTTACTATTTAATTGAATAACTGTGATTTGCAAAGTTATTGACAGCTGAGTTTTAGACATATAATATTTCAACACCAATTCCACCACCAGTGTCCACTTTCCTTCACAAGTGTTCCTATATTACCTCATCAGTCCACCCACCCCACTCCACCCCTGCCTGTCACTTGACAGGCATTTTACAAAATTTCAGTGGTTGCAGCTTAGATCTCATGTTTTCAGTGTGTATGGTCTTATAAGTACAGATTTATGTATTTTCTTCACTTGGAATTGTTTTTGGGATCCTTCTCTATTGTTTCCCTAGATCTCAGAGTTTAGTTGGATCCAGCCTATTTATTCTCCATCTTTATCTGTTCTCTTATTTGTAGATTATGTAGTTCTCTTTTCTTTCCTTCTGCCCACCCCACTGTTATAAAGCATTGCCTTTCACATTTGCATCCTGAACTGATATTGGTTCTATAGGGCTCAAATGTACCACAGGATATGTAGTTACAAACATACCAGATGTTCACTTTCTTCTAAAACATTTATTTAGAAACCAAATGCAAGTTTGGATCATACTTCATGAATCTTAGCCTCCAAGGTATATCAACACCCTTATGTTTGCCAAGAAGGATGAATGGTCAATATTTTTCTAAATTTTCTGTAATTTTGATTGCCATTGCAAGCATTCTGTTCAGGAGGTAGTGTAAAAAAGCACGTCTTCCTTCTTCACTGCTGGTGGGAATGCCGACTGGTTCAGCCCTTCTGGAAAACAATTTGGACGACTCTCAAAAAATTAGATATTGAATTCCCATTTGACCCAGCAATACCACTGCTGGGAATATATCCCAGAGAATCAAAAAAGTACAATCGAAACAACATCTGCACATGTATGTTCATCGCAGCACTGTTTACAATAGCCAGAATCTGGAAAAAACCCGAATGCCCCAGAATGGATGACTGGTTGAGGAAACTTTGGTACATCTATACAATGGAATACTATGCAGCTGTTAGAAAAAAGGAGGTCAAGAATTTTGTAGTTAAGTGGATGGGCATGAAAAGTTTCATGCTGAGTGAAATGAGTCAGAAAGAGAGAGACAGACATAGAAAGATTGCACTCATCTATGGTATATAGAATAACAGAGTGGGAGACTAACACCCAAGAACTGTAGAAATAAGTACCAGGAGGTTGACTCCATGGCTTCGAGGCTGGCCTCACGTTCCGGGGAAAGGTCAACTCAGAGAAGCGATCACCAACTACATTGCAGCCGAAGGCCATGTGGGGGAAGGGAGTTGCGGGCTGAATGAGAGCTAGAGACTGAGCACAGCGGCCACTCAACACCTTTGTTGCAAACCACAACAGCTAATTAGAGAGAGAAAGCAGAAGGGAATGCCTTGCCACAGTGGCAGGGTGGGGTGGGGGGGAGATGGGATTGGGGAGGGTGGGAGGGACACTGGGTTTACGGGTGGTGGAGAATGGGCACTGGTGAAGGGATGGGTTCCCAAACTTTGTATGAGGGAAGTGTGAGCACAGAAGTGTATAAATATGTAACTGTACCCTCACGGTGATTCTCTAATTAAAAATAAATAAATTATGAAAAAAAAAAAAAAAAAAAAAAAAAAAAAAAAAAGCACGTCTTGGAGCCAGAGAGATTCAAGGATACAGAAAGTACAGGGATTGAGGCACTTGCCTTGCATGTGGCTAACCCTGGTTTGATTCCTGGCATCAGGCATGGTCCCCCAACACCGCCAGAAGTGAGGACAGATCCAGGAGTAAGCCCTGAATACACCTGGTATGCCCCTTTCGCCAGAAGAAAGTAATTCTGCATTGTGTTTGTCTGAGCAATGACTCCCAAGGCACCTGGTTTGGAAGCAGTAGCATCAGCATTATCTAGGAACTTGTTAGGAAAGTATAGTTGGTTTTTTTTTTTTTTTTTTTTTTTGCTTTTTGGGTCACACCCGGCGATGCACAGGGGTTACTCCTGGCTCTGCACTCAGGAATTACTCCTGGCAGTGCTCAGGGGACCATATGGGATGCTAGGATTCGAACCCGGGTCGGCCGCGTGCAAGGCAAATGCCCTACCCGCTGTGCTATCACTCCAGCCCCAGGAAAGTATAGTTTTAAGGCTTATCCCAGTCCTGAGTCAGAAACTCTGCAATACCAACAGGTGATGCTAACACAAAAGTGTGGGAACTTCTGTATTGGAGCTTCCCCATTTTATAACAAGAGGAGGCTCAGCCAAAGGACCAGTCACATGATCATTAGGCCAAAATACACAAGCTAAGGAAGGATTGGGCAATTTTATACATCAGAGTCTTTATAAACCATGGGGAGGGTGTCACTGCGACAGAATGAGGTTCTGGTCCCGAATGGGGGCAGCCCTAGAAACCCCTAGAAAGACCTGGATATTATGGAGTTGGTGAGGGTTCAAAGAGATGTTATATAAAAAGCCTCACGTTGTATGATTCTGCTTGGAGCAAATAAGCAGGATAGGAAAACACATATAAAGTAGATTAGTGGTTGCACCGGAGAGGGACTGGGGTGGAGACAGTGCAATTTCATAATAGGCATAGGGTTTCCCTTCAGGGACACAAAGTGCTTTGAAATAAACAGAGGCAATGGTTTCACAACCTTGTGACTACAGCAAACGCCATAGATTAGTATAGTTTGAAGCAGATAATTTTATGTACTATGAATTTTGCCAGCATTAAATAAAAAAGAGAGCAATTACATGGAAAATACTCCACAGAGCACCAGGTCTGTTGTAGAAAGGAGAAATCATTATTGCAAAAAGTTGACTTTTTTGTAAAATGAAATGGTGGCAGACCCCAGGTCCAATCATAGTGCATTTAGTAAGGCTATGTCCCCAGTGAAAGATTCTATCTGAATCAAATAAATTTGTTCAATGACTTTGAATCAATACTATGGCGATACTGAGAACAATAGGGTTCAACTGTGTATAAGCAAGCAGTGTCCTCAGTGAGAGCAGCAAGTCCCAAAACAGAGTCTGCTTGAGTTGACCCATCTCTCTGTGCTCAGAGTTCCTCTAACATGCATTTGGGAGAGTTGTACATCAAAGGAGTCACTCTTCTCAGGTAGTAAAACTATGCTGGAGAAATAGTACAGGGGTAGGGTGTTTGCCTTGCACACAGTCAACCTGGCTTTTATCCCTAATATCCCATATGATCCAAACCCTGCCAGGAGTGATCGCTGAGCACAGAGACAAGAGTAAGTCCTGAGCACCACTGGGAATGACCCCCAAACAAACAAATGTATTGCCTTTATCTTATAATTGCCTATAAAGTCCATGTGCTGTGAGTATAGGAAAAAGGAAAGAAAAAATTGGAAAATGTGAAAAATAACGTACTAGGATACTTTAACTGGTGGATCCTTACTTAAAAGTATTCTGAATAGGGGCTGGGCAGATAATACAGGGATCAGGGGAATGTGTCTTGAATGTGCAGGATCTCAGCTGGAGCCTGACATTATGTGGCTGCCAGAGCAATGCTGGGTATGGCTATAGTGTCCCCCAGTACCATGGAGCTCAAACAGCACCTCATCCTCCTGCTTTAGCACTGAATCATCCAGGCCAGTTAGCAGGGTATTGCCAGGAGTGCCCCGCCCCAAGACCCCCTGGGGAGTCCCCTGCAAAGTAATCTGAATATAAATCTGGTCTGGGGGCTTGTATTCCTGGTTTTAATATTAGGCTTTCTGGAAACAGATGCACACCCATTTTTCATGAATTAAAATCAAACAAATAGTGCTAAATAAAACCATTAATTCAGAGAAAGACTAATTCTTCAATTATTGCTTCCACTTTCAAAGGCCTCAGCCACATGGAAGAACCATACTGATCCCTTGAAGAAAGGAATACTTACTTGACTTTGGCAGAAAGGCTTCAACGTAACCCACTTCCACCACCACTCCTCAATACACACAGAAAATGCCCTGTAAGGTCTCGCACCTCCAAGCAGAGGCTATCATGGAGCCCCATGACTGGGTCACCCACAATGCACTTCTGACCTTGGTGAGGGCCAGAGTAGAGAGATGGCATCATGTACCTTCATAAGAGTTAAGAACTAGGGAGTTTGTGCAAAGGGCTGGGGCAGATGTGCTGTATACTTAGGCTGGAACTTAATGCCCAGCGCTGCTTACACACCACCCCCAGCACTACTGGGTGGGTCCTGGTGGCCCCAAGCACTGCTGAGCCCAAGTACTGAACTGCTAAGCCAAGTATCACCAGGAGTAGCTTTCTGGGTCCCAGCACCACACTGGAACCTCACCCCCCAAATAATAATAAAGTTTTTAAGAAAATAATTTGTCTTTGCTCAGTTTCCCCAAAGACCCAAAATCATATCATAGAAAAATGGTGTTTAGCGTGTTTCTGTAAGACCTTCTTGAGGGTTCACCAGGCAAACATCTGATTAGCACAATTCTTTCTTTGCTTTCTTTGTTTCCCCCACCCACCCTTCTCTGTCCCTAAGAGAAAATTCATAATGATTTGTACAAGGCCAAGTAAGCAGTTTTAATTTTTATTTGTTTGTTTGTAGTGCTAGGGAACAGACATAGGGCTTCACACATGTAAGTGCTCTACAGCTTGCTTGAGAGCTACATTCTGGGCCAAATTAGTGGTTTTAGAAACGAATGAATTGAAAAACAGATGTTTCTTTTAGATCCACACTTGACAAAAAAAAACTTCTAAAGGAGTAAGGGTCATCTACAATGACCCTTGGACAGCACAGATTTGACTCTGGGACTCATTTATTTGCAGACTGTTTCTCTCCATGGAGTATGCAACCATGGATGTTGGTTGGTTGAATCTATGGACATGGAAGTCATGGAGAAGAGCACTGACTACAAAGGACTTGAGCATCCTCAGATTTCAGCATCAGGAAAGGTCCTGAAACCAATCCCTACCTCACATCCCAGCCCCCTACAGATAACAAGGGATGGCTGGATATTTGATTGTACCGGATTGGCACCTCTAAGCTCTGTGTTGTTCAAGGATAAACCCTAGAGTATTCCCTTTAGGGAAAGGAAGTTTACTTTAAGATGGGTTGGTGTTTTTATGGGGGAGTGACTTGAAGGCCACACCTGCTGGACTAGCCCCAGTTCTGAAGTTGAGGTGTCAGGAATCATAATGAGGTTGATTGTTTCCAAGGCAAGTGCCTCAACCTCTATACTATCTCTCCAGCTCCAAGGCAAGTGCCTCAACCTCTATACTATCTCTCCAGCTCCTAGGATGATTTTTTTTATTTTCTCATGCATTTTTGTACACAGAAATGTTACATGACACTCACTCTATTACACTTTTTTAAAATAACTAAGACAGCAACTTTGGCCATGAGGAGAGCTAAGCTACACCATGTATTACTATAGGGTCATTTCTGGCTCTGTACTCAGGAGTGATCCCTGGTTGTGCTCAGTGGACCATATTTGATGCTTAGGATTCCAACTGAAGTTGACGGGATGCAAAGCAAGTGCTATACTCCCTGTACTATCTCTTTAGCTCTAATAGTTGACAATTTAAATTAAAAATTAGTTTCCAAAATATTATGTCCTGTGGGATTATTCTAATTAACCGTGTCATACATTCGTTCATTGGTGAATTCATTCATAGAGATTCTATTATTCAAAAATTCATTCACTCACTCACCCAGAGACCTGAGGAGTCAAATGTAATCAAGCCATTCCCTGTTTGCCTGAATTTTTGCTTTTTATCCCCCTGTCCTACTTCAAATGATCCACACTAATTCTAAAGATGCTTTTAAGACAACTAGTAGAAAAATAAAGATACCATGTAAGGACAAAATGCAACATGAAAGAATTAGAGTACATTTCAGTGTTTACTACTTCCCAGAAGGCCCATCATCCAAATATTTCCCATGAATTTATGCTTTCAAAGATGCAGAAACTAAAGAGTGTGTTTTATTGGATGTGCAATCTTCTACAGAAAGTGAAGAATTGGATCAGAAAGGCAGAAAATGTAATTTTAGCCTTTGAAAAGGCTGGTGCTAAATTGTTGATTAAAAAGAATGGCGATTATAGTGCCTGGCTAGCTCAATCAGTAGAGCATGAGACTCAAAAAAATGGTGATCTGGGTTTGATCTCTGGCAACACACACACACACACACACACACACACACACACACACACACACTGCTTTATATTCTAGAACAGAGACTAAATAAGAGACTTTATAATAGGCAAGGGAAGAAAGTAAGCAAACTATTTTCCTGCTGTAATACTAAACACTAAAAAGAGCCTGACCAACTCAGTTTTTGGGGTTCTTGCCTAGTTTCCTGGCATTAGCTCCTACCAACCAAACTAACTAGGGCTTGTACTGTGGTTGGCCCCCAGCAAGGCAAGCACCTTAACTTCTGCACCTAGGTGTTAATGCACTAAGCCTTCCATTTATAATTGGGTAGAAAACGTATCATGAAATTTTGCAGTCCATGTAAGTAGAAAATATGAGGATAAAAGACAGTGCAATGAGTGAGAATCGAAGGAGATGACTATTCATTACAGCATTACAGGAGCTATTCCCTGAAGCTGGAGGGCAAGGAAAAGCTGTGGGAGCCTGTGGAAGCCTGCTCCTCATAAACCCTGGGCCCTGACACCATCCCTTCCACCAAATGAGATCACAACAAACTGCAACAGGTCTTGACACAGTTTCCTCCCAGGAGTCAATACCTCACCAGAAAAGGCTTACCTCTGATGTTCTGAATTCACCCCAGTGTAAAGGTGCCACTACAGGCACAGTCATTTCCTCTGCTAGTGTGTGCACACAATAAATCCACCCTGAAAGCTCAGGATTCTAGACTTACTTCAGTAGCCAGAAGTCACATCTTTCTAACACTGCAAATGTGGAAAAAGCCATAAAATGCCATCAAAGTGCACGTTTTTATTCAATGATTTCACTCCTGGGAAGACAGCCGCAGATACATAACAAAGTGCAGAACTGTTCACCACAGGGCTATTTATGTTTAGAAAAAGAGACAAATTAAAGATCATTCCCTTTGTGCTCCATATAACCATAAAATGGAATATTATGTACCTTTCCAAAATAATGACAGAGAGGTCAGGGAGCTGGTGCTGGGGTTAAGGTGCTTGCCTTGTTGGAAGCCATTGGCAGTTCAAGTCCTGGCACCATGTGGTTCCTCAAGCATCATTTGGTGCATGAGCATCACAGGGTATGGTCCCAGTAGCTCCCATCCCCAAGCACCACTGGGGTTTCTGGGTGATGCCCTGTGCTTCAGGGCCCTCCAGCATTATATCTTCGGGTCCTTGCTTTCACCCATCAGTATGGTTGAGTGAACAATTCTGGGGGAGACCCTGGCTTTCTGAGCATTTCTTGGGAGAATCCCCTAAGTTCCTTCAAATAAACTGATGACATAGAAAAAAAGTTAACCACATTTCTCAACTTTTCTACAAAAAAACACTTTGGTGAAGCACGAGAAAATACTGTGGAAGGAAAAATTATTAAAATGTTTACACAATGCCATAGCCATGTTGCCAAGACTCCATGCCAAGCTGTTTCATTCCAGACAACCGGGAAGGGGACAGGTGTAGCCCCTCCCCACCCCAGCAGAACCTGCCTCAGTAGCTGAAAACCTTGAGAACTCAACCACCGCCATGATCACAGCCACTCTTCACACGCTCGGGTGGAGCCTCAGCCATGAGTGAACCGATTTCTGGACTGTGTGACCACATTTGCAGTCACGTGACATCTCATACCTCATACCAGTAATATTACGAGTAGTGCACCACATTTGGTGTGTTTGATGGTGTTTTAAGTAGAAGGCAACTAATCTTAGGGGGAAACATTTTACATATATATGTATATATGTGCATATATACATATATATGTTTACATGTACATATATACATATGTATATATAAAGGCACAGAGTCTCTTGCCCGCACGCCTGGCTGTCTTCCCCGGGGCCCCTCGGAGGGGAACCTAGCTACAGCCATGCTGGAGGCCCCTCTCCACACTTTTGGACAGGCCTCATGCATGAAAGTACCGGCAGAGGAACCCAGGTGTGTGTAATCCCATCAACGGCCAACATCCAGAGAGAGACTTAAAAGCAAGCTCTCAGAAGCACTCGGCCAATATCTTTAGCCTTCTCCCTCTGGGAGAAACTGGCAATCTTCTGAGAGTTTCCTGCCCACATGGGACAGCCTTGCAAGCTTCCCATGTGTATTCATATGCAAAATCCAGTGACAAGCTGGATCTCATTCCCCTGACCCTGAAGAGCCCCCAGTGCAACATCGTTAGGAGGGCTGAGTCGAGATGGACTTCTAAAATCTCAGGGAAAGGATGAAATGAGATGTTACTGAGCCCGCCCGAGAGATCGGTGATTAACGGGATTTTGTGATTCATGATAATATAAAGTATATATACATATGTATATGTATATATGCATATATATGTATATATGTACATATATGTGTACATATGTACATATGTGCATATATATGTATATATATAAAGGCTCAACTTTAACAACATGTTAGTAATCTCTTTTAGAACAGCTTAATGACTCCTGGGTGAAATACAACAATCTTCACACAATTTTCCTTTAAAAAACCTTTTTTGGATAATTTTCAGCAGATTATTGATAACAAACAATACAAAATAAATGATTTTGGTACTGCTTTGGGACAGGGGTTGGGGTTCGGGATGGAAATATCCTAAATATGGTGCTGGGGAAGTGTAATGGTGGTGGGATTGGTGTTTGAATATTAAGTATAATCGAAAATTGTGAACTTTATAAAAATTACATTAAATTTTTTTAAAAAGGAAAAACTTTTACACAGACATTGCCTACATAGTTAAATGACCATTTAAATACATTAGGAGAGGGGCTGGAGCCATAGCACGGCGGGTAGGGCATTTGCCTTGCACGCAGCCAACCTGGGTTCGATTTCCAGCATCCCATATGGTTCCCTGAGCACCGCCAGGGGTAATTCTTGAGTGCAGAGCCAGGAGTAACCCCTGAGCATCACCGGGTGTGACCCAAAAAGAAAAAAAAAGCATTAGGAGAATATAATGCTAATGTAAATATTTTGGAATGAGTCTGTATATATGATAGTCCCTCCATATTTTTAGCTACTAAAATCTGTGTTGTAATGGTTACTTAAATTCTCACTGAATTTTGAATTGCTATTTATTAAAATCTGTTTTTTTTAAAAAACTGGAAAATAAAATAATAAAAGAGCTTTGAGCAATGCCATAACATCCACACACTTCACTAACTAGCATTTTTCTATCTATAAATTTAAAGATCCTAGGCTATGCTCATAATATCTTTCCAGGTTAACAGCTGACATGTAGATGTGAGAAAGAGGTTTTCCTCTTTGCATACAGACAAAATGCAGACTGCAGGAAAAAGCCACAGTAGGCATCAAGGTAACATGAAAAAGTCATGATGAGCTGGTCTGAAAACTCAAAAAGCACAAAAAACTGGAGCCAAACACCCATCACACATCCGGAAGCCAGCAGTGAAACAAGACTGATGATCTTCCTAAAATTATAACGGTTCCACTGCAATAGATAGTAGAGCAGGTAGGGAATTTGCTTGCATGCAGCTAATCCAGGTTCAATCCCCAGCATCCCATATCATCCCCTAAATCCATCAGGAGTGATTCCCTGAGCACAGAGCCCAGGGTAAGCCCTGAGTATTACAGCCTCAAAACAAAACAAAACCTCTCAAAACCCAAAAAATTATAAATGAGAATTTTATTCATATATTTAGATAATCTGCCACAAAAAGCAGGAAAACATAATATCCATAGCAAGCTAAATTTGTGTATTTGTATTTGTACATTTCAAATACAAATGTATTTCAAGGTAAGATTACTTATATATATTCATACATATACTTCCATATGCGTATAGTAGCAGGGCACTTAGGTATTTTTTAATTGTCCACACGCCCCAAGGGGGTATTTAGATTTTTCAATCTTCACACAATCTATAGTGTTTAAAAACTATAAATTTAAATCTAAATGGATTGTGTATTTTCATTGGGGAGATTGTCTGTTATTGGTAGTACATTGGGGAGATTATCTGTTGCTTTTTTGATTTCAATAAAGACATTATAGTTATGTAAACTTTTTGTATTTGTTTTTGTATTCAGTGCTGGGAATGGAACCCCAGGCTTCATATATGCAAGCAAGTGCTCTGACATTAGGCTACATGTCTGCCCTGCAAAATATTAACAAAAAGAAATGAAGTAAGAGACATGTAGGAACTCTCTCCACATTATACTATATTTTGAACTTTTCTATAAATCTAAATGTATTCCAAAGTGAACTTACTGAAACTATGAAACAACAAAATGAAAACTGAGAACTTGGTTATTTAACTTGTTTTTATGCTTTGCACTTTCTCCCCAAATCTCAGGAAGCCTATGGCTGAGATTCATCGCTGGGATTTTACTAATTGGTAGCAATTTCGTATTCTAAGCCATCTTCGGCCCTTTCTCTACTTTTATCCATTTATCATGTAGATGTTTTGGAGTAGATAGCTTTATTTAGGAAACATAAAAGGTAGTATGGAAATTGGGGGTGGAGGAAGTGCAGAGAGACAGAAACATATACTTAGGGAGAGAGACAGAGTCATGCAGGCAGAGAAACATAGAGGAGATCCAGAAAGAGAAACACAGAGAGTTGCAGGCCAGTAAGTATAGGCAGAGAAATTAAGGCTGGTACTGTACTGACTTCTTTAGACAGCTCATAGAAAATACATTGCTTTGCCCTCCAGAGCCCAGCCTCTAGGTTTACAAACAAGGCAAAAAGTGGTAGCACCTCTAGGGACCCCAGAACTCCAGAGCCTGTCATTTGATAGAAGTTCCTTGGGATGGTTTCAACCACTAATTCCATGTATTAGTTCATCTCCATGGCATGTCACCCTCCGCATTTTCCCTCAAGCTTCTAAGAGGGACTGGGGGGGTGGAACATACATCCAGCAGCCACCTAACTCTTAAGTGAATTTGTTTAACTTTTTGATGCAAAGTGGTCAATTTTTAAGAACATCCCTGGTATTCTGCAAACAAGAGGTACAGACGAACAGATTGCTGATGGCCAGAGGGAAGGCATGGGAGTCAGGGATGGAAAAATGCAGAAAATAAAATCAAAAGGCAAAGCTTTCAGCTACAATATAAATTAGTCACAGGATATCATATATACCTGCTGAGTATAGAAAATAGCACCCTGAAATGTGCTAAGAGAAATCTTTTTTTTTTTCTGTTTTCAGTTTCCCTTACTTCCATGTCTAGCCTGGTAGGAAGCATCAATTTATTTTGCCTTTAAAAAAGTCTATCCGAGATAGTACAGTGAATATGCAGATGACCCTGGGTTCATCCCTGGTACCCAATATGGTCCCCTGAACATTGTCAGGAGTGATCCTTGAGTCAGAGCAAGAATTAGCCCTAAACAATGCCAGATGTGGCCCCAAGACAAAATAAACAAACAAAATTATATATATATATACATATATATATATAAATTCCAGGTATAGGTTTAAATTCAGAAAGTTTCTTAACAACAACAAAGACGAAAATAAATAACTTGAAGAAGTACCTGAGCTAAGAGAAATCTTAACATTTCCATAGGCAAAAAATTTTGCAACTGCATATAGTGATGGATAGTAACTAGATTTATTGTGGTTACCATTTGTTAACATACACAAAAATCAAACCACTATGTTGTGTAGCTGCAGCAAACAATGATTATATATTAATTATACCTCCTTTTTTTCCAAATTAAAAAAAAAAGAGCTGGAAACCTCTGCTACATTTTAGTGAGAAATCTGTGCTATGCTTAGGAAAACTGGCCAACAATGACTAGTAACAGGAAAAAACACTCTGCTTCAGGGGCCTGTAAATATTTACTGTGTTCCCTTGTGTATTTACTGTTCAATGATCAAAAAAACAAATGTTCTAGGACAAAAGATGGGGCTTATTTTGCCAGGCCCATGAGCTTCAAGGCTAGGAAGGAGCACAGCGTTTAGATCCCACACGTTACAGATAAAATAGTTGAGGCTTCAAAAGTGCTCCCATCAAATAGCTATTGCCTTTAAGAATATAATAGAGAATATATGCTCAATGACAACATATATTCCCCAAATCATGATTCATTATTCATATCTTTGTCTCACATATGTGATGTCAAATGTTTGCCGAGGGATGTTAACCTTATCAACCACCACCAAAATTGGTGTGTGATACACCAGAAGAAATCCTGGCTTTGCCTTATTCCCACTCCTGGGGATCTCTTCACTGCACCAAATTTAAAACTGCGAGAACAAACCCTATTTCTGAAAGCCAAAATAATCAGCCAGGAGTTCACTAGAAAAGTTCACTTACTGATTTATTATAAAATGAACACTTCTTAAAAATTAATTTTCTTAAAAGGGAAAAAAGAATACTATAGTAGAGAACTTGAAGACATTGTTTTTCACTTATGTCATCAGAAAGAGACATTTAAATTAATTTTTTATTTCGTGTGTGGGGGGGTGCTGAGGATTAACTCTAAGAATTAGAGTTCTACTACTCAGCTATATCCTTAGTCCCCTATTTTCTTTTACCTTTCTTTTTGTCTATTATTCAGCTACATACTGAAAATTTTTATTTTTGAGTCACACCAGCAGTTCTCAGGGCTTACTCCTGGCTCTGCATTCAGGGATTACTATTGGCAGGACTGCAGGGGTGGGGGTGGGGAACCATATGTGGTGCTGGGGGTTGAACCTGATTAGCCGCGTGCCAAAGCAAGCACCCTACCTGCTGCACTATCTCTCCAGCACCGCCCCCGTCCTTTTTTTTTAGATAAGAAAACTTCTGGAATTTTGCTTTATTAAATTTCACGGATAAGAAGATTTACTGTGGCACATGGCTGACCCTAGGTTGAGTCTGGACGCTGCGCCCAGTCTCCTGAGCACTGCCAGGGGTGTTCCCTTAGCACAGAGCCAGGCATAAGGCCTGAGCACTGCCGGGTGTGTCCCCAAAACCAAACTAAGCTAAAACAAAATACAAAACAAGTTTTACTAAGATAGAAAGGGTTTCCATATATGGTAATATGGAAAGATTCCTATTATTAGCATACATAAAATGAAGAATGCCACAGAGAAGCCACTAGCTCCAGAATATATCCACCTGATTTTACAGCTAAATTACCAATTAAAGTCTAAAATGCTGAATGGTCCAACTCTTAGTCCCAAATTCATGAGCACCTTCTAGTTCTTCATCTGTACTAATGAAGATCAAGGTTTAACAAACAACAAATTCACAACTCTAAGTATGTCCATTTGACATCTCAAAGCCAAAGTAAGATAAAGACTCTCACTTGAGTCTTTGCCTGTAGACTAGTAATGACCAGTATAGGAAAATCTCTCTCACTTAGTCAACTTAACAAGCTAATCAGGTAGGGGCTCAAAAGAAGTGACATAGGGGCTGGAGCGATAGCACAGCAGGTAGGGCATTTGCCTTGCACACGGCTGACCCGGGTTCGGTTCCCAGCATCCCATATGGTCCCCAGAGTACTGCCAGGAGTAATTCCTGAGTGCATGAACCAGGAGTAACCCCTGTGCATTGCCAGGCGTAACCAAAAAAGCAATGAAAGAAAGAAAGAAAGAAAGAAAGAAAGAAAGAAAGAAAGAAAGAAAGAAAGAAAGAAAGAAAGAAAGAAAGAAAGAAAGAAAGAAAGAAAGAAAGAAGGAAGGAAAGAAAGAAAGAAAGAAAGAAAGAAAGAAAGAAAGAAAGAAAGAAAGAAAGAAAGAAAGAAAGAAAGAAAGAAAGAAAGAAAGAAAGAAAGAAAGAAAGAAAGAAAGAAACAGAGAGAGAAAGAGAAAGAGAGAAAGAAAGAGAAAGAAAGAAAGAAAGAAGGAAGGAAGGAAGGAAGGAAGGAAAGAAAGAAAGAAAGAAAGAAAGAAAGAAAGAAAGAAAGAAAGAAAGAAAGAAAGAAAGAAAGAAAGAAAGAAAGAAAGAAACAGAGAGAGAAAGAGAAAGAGAGAAAGAAAGAGAGAAAGAAAGAAAGAAAGAAAGAAAGAAAGAAAGAAAGAAAGAAAGAAAGAAAGAAAGAAAGAAAGAAAGAAAGAAAGAAAGAAAGAAAGAAAGAAAGAAAGAAAGAAAGAAAGAAAGAAAGAAGTGACATAGAAAAGGTGGGGTTCCCTGATGGGTGGGCTTTCAGAGCAGGTTCACCTGTCACAGTGCCACAGTGTTTATTCTTATTCCATCTTCTATGGCCTTTGTTTTGGCACTACTTACCCAGTTAGCTGCTGTCCACTGCAGAACTTGCACTCTCCCACTTTCTCCACCCCTTTCCAAATCACTTTTAAGCTGAGTAGTTACTTAAGATTCCTTCTGAGTATAAAGTTAACTAGCAAAGGCTAGAGCCAGAACAGATGTGTTTGATACAAAGTTTAAACAAAAACTGCCACAATCTGATTTTTCTAAGGCTTTAGTTACATAGTTCATGCTAAAGACCTAGCTCTCCCCTCCCCACACTTCCCATCCCCTCCCCCAGCACCATTTAATTAGAAAAATTCTTGGTTATGTAAGAACTGAATCTGTGATGAATGAGAATTCATCAGATTGATTTGAAATGGGTGATTTCCAAAATAACACCCAAAATGAAAGAAACAAAATAAAATAGCCTAGAGCCTGCCCTCCCCACCAAAGCTTCCCTATATCCGTATGCAAATTTTCCCCAAAAGGCCAGAGCAACAGTAGAGCAGGTAGGACATTAACTGTGTACGAAGCTGACCCAGGCTGAATCTCGGCATCCATTTGGTCCCTTGAGTACTGCCAGGGGTAGTTCCTGAGTGCAGAGCCAGGAATAAGCCCTGAGCATTTGAGTGTAGCCAAAACCAAAAATATGTTCCCCCCCACACAAACAAACAAACAACAAAAAAATTAGGGCAACACCTTTTCCAATGTCATATTTATATTGAATCAAGATGTTGGTATTTGTTTTATTATTAAGAAAGACCTTTCTCATTTTCTAAAAAATGTCTAAGTTCTACACATTTTGCTCAGGTAACCTTCACAATCGCCCTCTGAGGTAGGAGCTACTAGTAGCACACTCTGAGGTAAGGAAATGGAAGCAGTAAAGAAGAGTAAGAGCCCAGGTTATGTAGCTGCCGAGGTAAGATTTGAACCCAGTTCTTCAGCACGTCCGGCAGTCTTTTCCCAAACATGGTCCATGCACCAATTGCAGAAGGTGAGAATTTTAAGATATACAAGGATAAATCTTCTTTTATTTTAAGTTTTGCTAATGTATGTTTATAGAGAGATGTTTATTTTAATGTGATTCATAAAAACAAGTTCAACTAATCAGATCCATCTTGAATTACATTGCTTAAGCTCTGTTTAATTTAGCACCAATACATTCTATAGAAAAATAGGCAAGAGTTACTGGGTATTTCTTCTAGGGATTTAAGTAATCTAGCCCACCATTGGATGGAGTCTCCATCAGGCCTATTAGATTGATACATGCACTGTCGTCCGGTTGTTCATCGATTTGCTCGAGTGGGCACCAGTAACGTCTCCATTGTGAGACTTGTTGTTACTGTTTTTGGCATATTGAATATGCTACGGATATCTTGCCCGACTCTGCTGTGCAGATGGGATACTCTCGGTAGCTTGCCGGGCTCTCTGAGAGGGATGGAGGAATTAAACCTAGATCGGCGTGTGCAAGGCAAACACCCTAGCCACTGTGCTATGGCTTCAGCCCAGATTAATGCATAACTGAGTTAATCAACCTGAACATTACATGATTCTTAGCAGATATCAAGAATCTAGTGTTTTAATTTTCAAAGCTGAATTTCTCTTCTTACCCTTCTTCTTTCCTCTCATCTTCACTCTGTCACCTCAACCCCGCCTCCTTATCTTGACTCGGATTACCCAACACAAGGTGAAGTGATGGAGTGCAGAGATGACAGGATGTGACGAGAAAGTTCACTCATCCCTCAGTCCCCTGCACGGTTCATCACAGAGCACTTCCTAGGGTAGCCATAGATGACCACTGAACACGCTGCCAACTGAGTCAATGGCCAGACATTAAAGCACCAGCTGATTTGGAAATCTCTGGATGGTGAAAAGTTCTCTTGGTGATATAGTATGTTTAGTGAATCCTTTTTATTGTTGAAACAACTTATCAATAACTGCTATTGTACACAGTGGCTAGTCCTGAAGAGACCTGTGTGTTCCACTTTCCACTTAAGAAAACAACTCCTCATTCCAAAAGTAACATGCAAGTACTTTTTCATTGTAAAATTTTAAAACATTAAGGTTTAAACTAAAGTTCCCTCCCAGACTACCACAGGAGCTAAAACTAGGCCCAGTTTCAGAAGGAATCATTTAAATGAATTTAGGTTGTTATCCTTCAGACTGCTTTCTATTCATTTGTGTAGCTTTGAAAAAAATAAACAGAATTGCCTTACATGTGGTTTAGTTTAGCCCACAAACTGCATCATGCTCAAATTTCTGTAACTTGCTTTCCAAAACCTAGCAATATGTCTTGGAAGTCCTTCCATCATTGACCTGCCCCATTTCTTTCTCTTCTTTCCTACTTTTTGAATTTTATACTACTATATTATATTCCAATCATTCTAATACATATTTTACATTTTAACAGTGAAAATATTATGTGATTATAACCTTTGGCTGTTCTACAACACTTTTTTCTTCAAGGGCAGTGACTTGTTACAAGAATAAATACCACCCGAGCCCTATTCTAAAAGCCTTCTCCTTCTGGCATCTAGAAAACTGCATTTCATTTCAGTAAAAATAATAATCAGATGACAATATGGGTCAGAGATCAATCTTAGTTCTTGGTACAGTGCAGGTTATTAGAATATGGAGTCAGGCAGAACCCCAACTCATAGATGTTTTGTCTTCAACTTGTTAACCAACATCTCTGAATCTCAGGTTCATCATTTGCAAAATTAAGATCTACCCTTTTGAGGTCACTGTCCAGATTGTATATAAAAAAGAAATATAATAAGTAGTGTGTCTGATAACAGTGTATTATCATCATTCAAAGCCTTATTGTGCAGTACAGCTAAATATTGCAGAATGCAAATCAATTTCTATTGTTTAAGATTTCCTGTTTATGCTTAAAATTATTAGTTATCCATTAGAACATCTCCTTAGCAAAGATGCAGAACCCTGTGGATTTATCATCATCATCATCATCATCATCATCATCATCATCATCATCATCATTCCGTTGATCATCGAATTTCTCGAGCAGTCTCAGTAGCCTCTCCATTCATCCTATCCCTGAGATTTTAGAAGCCTCTATCTACTCGGCTTTCCCAACAATGCCCATTGGAGGCTCTTTCAGGGTCAGGGGAATGAGACCCAGCTTGTTACTGGCTTTGGCATATGAATACACCATGGGAAGCTTTCGAGACTCTCCCATGTGGGCAGGAAACTCTCAGTAGCTTGCCAGTTTCTCCCAGAGGGAGAAGTAGGTTATAGATTTATAACCTAGATTTATGGATTTATAGGTGGGGAAATTAAGCAGACAAATATGCCCAAGGTTGTTTCATCATGGTGCTACCATTAGCTTTTCAAAGGATTCTTTCTTATGATTTATCAGTAAATTAATAAACAAAATACTTGAAATTGCTACTTGAAACTTTCTAAGCACTTTGTTTGGAATACTTAATGTTAATTTTCTTCAAATGACAATTATTCAAATTAGTTTTGCTAAACAAATTAAAGTTAAAAAAAAGACAACTATAAAGAGTTAAGTCTTTCAGGCAAAGGAGAAATTTTTTAATCAAACAGAACAAAAAGGAATAGGAAAACAAACCAGTACAAACTGCTGCCGTCCCCAGGATTCTAACCAACAGAAAATGGGCCAGGTTTTGCTTCAACCTTGCAATGGAGCTAAAATAATCAACCTGAAGGACCGTAGTGAGGAGTCTGGATCAATTCCTCAACATAAAACTGGAGGCAGACACAGATGGCTTCGTGACTACAGCAATGTTTTCTAGGGGTGTATAGGCTATTGGCTCTTAACTCTCTGTTTCATCACCGCTATCTACCAAGTCCCTGAACATCACATATGGCAAACAATCTCTTTTTGTTTGATTATTTATGTTTATAGGCCACACCCAGATATGCTGCTTCCATGAACAGGGGTCATTCCTGGAGGTGCTAAGAGAACCATATACAGTTCCAGGGACTGAACTGGAATCAGCCATGTGCAAGAAAGGTGACGTAATTCCTGTACTAACTCTCCAGCTGGACACTATCTTATCTGTCTTTCATAATCCCTGCCTCCTGAGTTCATGCGCTTGAGTGATCCCCTGCCCTTGAGTTTAGGTCAATCCAGTAATTTGCTGTAGCCACATAGAATAAGACAAAGTGAGTTGATTATAAGTATATAATGGTGTTGCATTAGAGTCTAACACCCATATTTCAAAGTGACCCTCTGATATCATGAAAAAAAACAAGACCATGAGAGGAGAACCAGGT
This sequence comes from Sorex araneus, assembly GCF_027595985.1. Taxonomy (NCBI): domain Eukaryota; kingdom Metazoa; phylum Chordata; class Mammalia; order Eulipotyphla; family Soricidae; genus Sorex; species Sorex araneus. The sequence goes on from NC_073305.1 coordinate 52,876,108, forward strand.
GGCAAATAAGGCTCCTGTGGTAGTGGGGGGAAGCTATAGTCAACAGCCAAGAAGAAACTAAAAATTTCGGTCCTATAAAATGAGAGGAACTTAATTCTGCTAATAGCCATGTGAGTTTTTTTTTTTTAATTAGTGAGTCACAGTGAGGGTACAGTTACAGATTCACACATTTTTGTGCTTGTTTTTCCCTCATGCAATATTCGAGAGCCCATCTCTCCACCAGTGTAAATTCTCCACCACAAATGAATCCAGTATCCCTCCCACCCCCAATCCCATCCCCTCCATCCCACCCCACCTCTGTGGCAGGGCATTCCAATTTGTTCTCTCTCTCTCCTTTTGGGTGTTGTGGTTTGCAATAGGGGTATTGAGTGGCCATCATGTTCAGTCACTAGTCCACTTTCAGCAAGCATCTCTCTTCCCATGTGGGATCTCAATCACATTTTACTTGGTGCTCCCTTCTCTATTTGGGATGCCTTTTCCCCAGCGTATGAGGCCAGCTTCCAAGCTATGGAGCCAACCTCCTGGTATTATATACTACTATTCTTGGGTATTATTCTCCTTCTCTGTTATTTTATATTCCACAGATGAGTGAAATCTTTCTATGTCTGTCCCTCTCTTTCTTAGCCATGTGAGTTTTGAAGAAAGTCTTTCCCCAGTCAAACCTTGGAGCAGATCATTGACCATGGCCAGCTTTCTAAGACCAATAGGAAAGAACCCAATTAAGCCCATGAGACTCGAGAACCATAAAATCTCTGAGATAATAAGTATATGTTGCTTTAAGTGATAAACTTATGTTACTATAGTTACAGATAACTAGTGTATCATATGTTATTTCATGTCATCATCTCAGTAAGAAGCAGAAATCACAGAGAAGCTAGTTTTACCAGTAAAAAAGGAAGTAAAAATCCATGCCAGCCTTGGGTTACAAGTTGTATTTGGTGAAACCTGGAATGAAATGAGGCTTTTTCCAAAATTTGGTGCTGCGTTTTTGTATTTCTTTGGTTCATTATTTTCCTTTTTGTTAACAGTGAGAAAGAGAAGAATATACATTTTAAAATAGAATAGAATCCCATAAATAGATGGTCATTCTGGGAGATTTCCAACTTCTTCCCTGTTATCAACCACTAGGCTCTGACTTCACTCAACCCCTTTCTCTTTTTTGTTTTGTTTTTGAGCTACACCTGGCAACCTTCAGAGGTTACTCCTGTCTCTGCCCTCAGGAATTACTCCTGGTGGTGCTCAGGGACCATATGAGGTGCTGGGATCAAACCTAGTTAGGCTTGTGTATAAGACAAGCACCCTACACTGTATCTCTGAGCCCCTCAATCATTTTCTCAATCCTTGACCTTCTGAAAGACCACTCCAATCAGATGATATCCCCCCTCTCAAACCCTCACTTCCTAGAGAATCAAAGCTAAACTCCTCAGCAAATTTCCAAGGCCAGCTTTCTTGAGTGAACAAAAATATAATGACCTGGGGCAGCATATATGCCCCACTGCATGCAGGAGTGATAGGTCAATGCCAAACATGGTTTCTCCTCCATCTTCATTCGCCTACTGTCTAGCATTGTACTGGCCATGCAGCAGCTGCCCCCCCTCCCCAATTTCCTATTGTGGTGTTAAAACAAAGAGGCAGGTTCAGGGCCTCTTTGTGGCTCTAGCATGTTATGTGGCTCATGAGTCCAAGGCCTTGGGTTTGATCCCCAGTACTGCCTGACCCCTGAGCACTGTTGGGTAAATGTCCTGAGCCCTGAGCAGCAGCAGCAACACCACCACCACCAGCACACATACAAATATACAATCCACTCCTTCTAGGATCTCTGAAAAATTTTGGTTCTGGAAACACACTTGTGACAATGAATCCAGCCTTCTCAAGCCCAACCATGTGTCCACAATGTAAAAACATCCGACAGCAAACAGCACAAAATATACCTCCAAATGGATAACCTAAAATACCCATTTGGAGGTCGTGGGAGTAGATGGCTGAGTAGCAGAGCGCCTGCCTCCCAGGCCTGGGAGCTGGATCACCTCTCATGAGCCAAGAGTGATCCTGGTAGGATTGTGGTCTGAGTTCTTGGACAGAGCAACTAAGTGTGTGCAGTCCCACATCCCCACAATAACAACAACAACAACAACAACAAAGAAGGGGGAAATTTTCTCATCTGAGTTCAAGACAATTTGCTTTTCACTCCAATGCAAAGGTCATATTCCTTATGCCATTTTTTTAGCTATATTTTACTCTACTTCATTCCTCAAAGGAGCATGAGAACACAAACAGAATTGTGCATAAACAGAAATTAGGGTTGGAGGAAACCGAGGTTGAATAAAAGACCAGGTAATGAATGGTCTTACCACTTAGGGAGTCGTGTGGACAGAATGGAGGTTGCCGGTTGTTCAGGAATAATGAATGAGAGTTAATTGTTAGGGAGGGTAAACATGACTGGAGAACTTCCAGGCCCAGGTGCTGTTTATTCAAAAGGGACACATTTATAGAAATTGCTGTGAATGGGCCCAAAATGTGTGTGGGCCGACTGATTTGCTGTTTCTGCTGCTTTGATTGCTCATCGGTACACCAGAAATTATACACTGCTATTTCAGAACAGGGCCTGCTCATGGGCAAACATCGCAAGCTTTCCCGCACCACAGCCTCTCCTCTGAGCCCATCTTTGACTAAATGGAGTGCATATCATGGGGTTTGTTGGGTGCGTGTGGGGGAGTGGCACAGAGCTGCCCCTTCCGACTGCAGGGCCACAGGAAACAGTGCACAGAACTGCCCAATCACAACCAGAAGAAGCACCAGGAACTCGGGGAAAATTCACTGCCAACTACAGCAAAACCCCAGCTGAGCAGGAAGTACCTCGGAAGCAAACAAACAAACAAACAAAGAAATAAATAAGTAAATAAAGACCTCCATTGTTACATTTAAACTATCTTTGAGTTTTAATTATATATTAAAATAATACGTAATTAGAATATGCCTTAAAATATAATAAATAGAAGGCATGTGAGTGAAGAATAAATGAAGAAAAAACTATTTTAAATGGGAATGAGCACAGCTAGAGAGAGAGTACAGCAGGTAGAATGTTTGCCTTGAATGTGACAGACCTAGGTTTAATTCCTGGCATCTCATATGGTCTTCCAAGTACCGCAGAAGTAATTCTTGAGTGGAGAGCCAGGAGTAAGCCCTGAGCATCACTGGCTGCCAAACAAAACAAAACAAAGAGAAAAGAAAAAAAGGGAATGCATTGAAAAAAATTTAAAGAATAATTTAGAACCAGGTGAATTTGTATATGACATGACAGTTTTCTTTATAGAAATCTCTTGAACTTGCTTTCCTTTAAATCTGCCCAAATTATGGCTTCCTTGTTTTTTCCTAACAACTTAATTTTTATGCATATTTTTAGTAACTTAAAAAATTATCTTTACTCCTCCTTCCTCTCATATTTCTCAAATTTTTGTTTATGATTAAGAATTTCTACAGAAAAGAAAACTAAAATAGCTTCAGGGTCAAGTCTAAGCTTTGTTATTTCTAGCTCTGTGGTTTGGAGCAATTCACTTAATCTTTGGAGCCTGTCTCCAGGTACACAATGGTTATCGCATCCCTTACTTTAAAGGCATTATGTTGAGATTTCTGTGTGGCAGTATTTCTAAAATAATGCAGGAACTCAGCAAAAGGTAGACTGCTATTGCTATCATGAAATAAAATGTACTACAGGGGGTGGGGTGGGGTGGGGAGTAGCAGAGAATGCCTTCTACATATATACAATTGCCATTCAGCTTTCTCACCTAGATCTCTTAATACACTCAATGTATGGGTAGCTTTTTTTAAAAGGTTGAACTGAACACTAATCATTATCAGAAGGTACCTTGTTCTTTATTTAGTAAAAGCACTAAGAGAGCTTTTTTAAAAAATCTTAATTGCAGTGAATCACTCCTCATTCACCTCATGCTGCAATGAAAGCCAGTCTTTTGTGCTTTTTACTTCAGCCAGTATGTTCCTGGGGATTAGAGAATAGCACCCGAGTCTCCTGTACCTACAGACTAACATGGCCATTTACCAGGAATTTACATAATTCTTTTTTACAAACTTTCCCTCTTATTTGTTTAAAATTAAAATAGCATAAGCTAGAGGGGGCTGGAGTGATAGCACAGCGGGTAGGGCGTTTGCCTTGCACGCGGCCGACCCTGGTTCTAATCCCAGCATCCCATATGGTCCCCTGAGCACCGCCAGGGGTAATTCCTGAGTGAAGAGCCAGGAGTAACCCCTGTGCATCGCCGGGTGTGACCCAAAAACCAAAATAAATAAATAAAATAAAATAGCATAAGCTAGAGGGGGCAGGGGGGCTCATAAACACACAAATAAGGGTTAGTGATCATCTGGCAATTGGTTCCAGCAATACAGTTATAGGCTTGACCAAGATTCTTTACTTTGTTCAGCCTCATTTTTAATCTGTAAAATGGGGGGGAGTGGTGGAAATAATATCAATTTCTTAGGATGTTGAAAGACTCAAAGGAGAAAATACATATAAAATCACACAGTAAAAGTTCAATAAATCTTAGTAAGTTTAGTTCCTTTAATTACTAGTTTACCATGATCTCAACCTGTTCTTACTCTGATAGTCACTTTCTTTTCACAATACCTGGGGCCCATTGGCTTCAAGATGATGTTTTACCAACTCTAGCAGGCAAATATAGACAGTTCTTCCCTATCTCTGGATGAAACAACAAGAAGTTTAATTACTAAAGAAAACACACTTTGTTTTCTATTTCTAGCTACCAATCTTAAAGTAGCACGAAGAGTGGAAGAATGTGTCTAAAAACACATTGTCATCTAGGTAGACTGTTCCTAGAAATCAGAGAACAATGAATTCTAAAAAGATTGTGTCTGCATCTTCCAGCCATCACATTCCAGCATGGACAGGACAACTCAAAGGGCATTTTGGGAAAATATCTGGTGCAAAATGTAGTCTCATGCCTTAGACTGTCCTTATCATTCTGACTCAAGTAAACTGCCTTATACCAAAAGTAAGTGGGCTTATACATTTTCTGAGTTTTAAACACTCTACCCCTGCCCCATCCCCACTCATGTCAAGGCACTTAACAATATTTTTAGCTTTATTTGTTTAATTGACACTTCCCACATCATCCACCACCTGTAGGTTCAGAGATCCTGGAATTTTTTAAAATATAAGCAGTCCCTATTTGATGAAGTCATTTCATAACGAAGTTTATTTATAAATATGTTATCAAAAAAAACTTCAAATGGCATGTCCTTCTCTCCCAGAAGGAAGAATAATATGACGCTCACCATAACCATGCCACTGGAACCCACACCAGGTGTTTCTTGGGGTTCCCCAGAGGGGGGGGGTGAGAGTCCTCCTCGCCCTAAGAAACCCAGCCCTAGCAGCTGAAAACCTCCAGAACTCAAACCACCACCATGCTCACGGCCGCTCTCCACATGCTCAGGCGAGCCTCGCCCATGAGTGAACCTATTACTGGACACTTCATACCACACACCCTACCCATACTCCAAGAGTACCCGACTGCATTCAATGGAGTTCAAGGTAGGAGGCAATCAATCTTAGAGGAAAATATTCATTTTATATATATGTAGCACTGTCATTTCGTTGTTCATTGATTTGCTTGGGCAGGCATCAGTAATGTCCCATTGTGAGACTTGTATAAGCACACATGGCTCACCTTCTAACAGCATGTTAGCGATCTCTTATAGAAGGGCTTAATGGCCCCTGGGAGGAATACAGCAATCTTCACCTTCTTTCTTCTAAGGATACTTTTTGGTAGTATTTTCAGTGGTTTTTCATAATAAACAACACAAGATATATTATTTCAATTCTGGTTTGGGGCAGGGATTGGGATTTGGGATGGAAACACCTGAAATACGGTGGTGGGAAGGTATAATGGTGGTGGGATTGGTGTTTGAATATTAAATGTAATGAAATATTGTGAACTACTTATAAAATAAAAAATTATAAAAATAAATAAATAAAGATAAAAAACTTCAAATGAGGCCAAGTGATAATAAGCAGGTAGGGCACTTGCCTTGCACACAGCTGACCAGGGTTCAATGCCTCGTATTCCATATGGCCCCCTGAGCACTGTCAAGAGTGACCTCTGAGTACAGAGCCAGGAGTAATGCCTGAGCATTGCAGGGTATGACTCCCAAACAATCAAAAACTCAAACCACAATCCTTCAAAAAAGTTGCTCTCTTTTTCCACACATAGGAAGCAAAGCCATCATCAGGCTGGAGACCATACTTTTCATTCGGGGGTCTTGGGCTGCATGGTCCACCCAGCACTGCAAGGTACCACGAACACTGCCATGCAGAACCCCAGAACACTGATGGTTGTCTCTCCCCTTTACCCCCTCAATCCCACCCAAGTCTACCAGTATCCCTCACTTGAAGGGTTTTGATCACATCTTGATAGGATTTCCTGTCCTTGGTATTTCCTACAACACTCTCTTCTCTTTAAAAATAATTTTAAAGGTGAAAATAATACACAATTTTTGCAGAAAAATAAGAAGACAAGCAAAAAGAAATGTGAAATTATTCAAGATGTCTCAAAAATTAAAGAACTAAATTACCATATGCCATAAATAGACGCAGCGATTCCACTTTTTGGTATCTACCCCCAGGAACTTTAAAGTGTTAGCTCACAAAGATGTTTGCAACTCCTACGTTCATTGCAGTGCTATTCCCAAGATCTGGAAACATTTCACATGCCCAAGAACAGATGAGTAGATAAAGACACTGTGGTATATATACACTCTACAAAATATCACTTGTCTGTATGAAAAGATGACATCCTGGGTCAAAAGGAGAACAAACACAGAGTGACTTTTCTTGCATAAAAGTTCTGAAAAAAATAGAGTAAGAGGGAAAATGTCCAACGATTATAGACCTTGAGAGTCAACCTATACCACTGAGTATTCTAAGATGAGGGGGGACGGCAAGGAAGGTGAGAGGGGACCTATAGACAGTGCTGATGTTCCAGCAGTGGGAGTGGTATAGCAACATGGTATGCTTGAAACATTATGATTAATAGTATTATAAAATGTGGTACCTAAATAAAAAGTAAAAAGAAATAAAATTACCCAAAGCTTATATCCAGAGATAAAACTTGCTTTCTGGGTTAGTCCCAGTCCTGTTGATCTGTGCCCAGCACACACACACACACACACACACACACACACACACACACACACACACACACACGCACACACACACACACACACACACGCACACACACACAAACACACACATACACACACATATTCCTGTTTTTTTTCAAATGGATCAGCAGAAAGCTATAGATCTGTGCTCTATCCTTATTCCTGAAGATCAAAATCTTGTTTCATTGAAGAGAAGAAGGAAAAGTCCTACAAATTTGTCACAAGCTGACTCACATGCTGTAAAATCCCCACTTGTATAATATGCCATTCTTAATGGTCAATTTGGAGAAGAAAATGTTAAGTATGTAGTTTAGTAATCTTTCCAGCTTCAAAATGCAATGGCTGATTCATCAACTCCCAATCTGACATGTTCACTTTATCCTCTCAACTATTCCCATGACTCACTAGAATTATTACTTCCCAAAGAGGAAGGCTGGCTGCTGAATGGATGTATATATCTTGCGCTGGATTTAGAAAATAGTGAACGCAAGGGCTCAGAATAACCAGCGAGCTCTCCAGTTGAGAGTCTCTATTTGAAGTTAAAGGGATTTTGTGTTTAAGAAGACCTCCCAGAAAGAGCGGAATTTCAACCCTGAATTTGATCCAAAGCTGGGAATCCCTATATAAAATGAATCTTGCTTCTTATTTCTTTCAATGCAGACCTTTTCTCTAGTACCTAAGCACAGAAAAAAAAAAACAGAACAGACAACAATATCAGAGGGAAACTTGCAAAAAGTGACATATTTAGTGTGTCTATAGACAAAACCATCTGGTAATCGTATAGAGGACAGCTGGCATCTTCTCCTCTCAAATAAATAACCTGATTATTAAAGGTTTTGTTGTTAGAATTTGATTATAAAAACTTTTATAAGATGTTGAGAACCAAAATTATTATGAATGCCTTAAAACTTACAGAAACACTTCCCCACACTGTGAATCCTCATGGTCTCTCTTCCACGATAATATTTAAGAAATGCAAACTATGAGGCACAAGCTCTCCTAGGCTTTGAGAGCACATAAGCAACAGGTGAAGATAGAGGCTCCTATGGAAGGTCCAAAAGGGGCACCTCACACTGATAGTCAAGGAGGGCACCCCATTGGAAGTGACAAGGAAAGCAGAGGCTTGAAAGACAAGCAGGTAGAGGCATGGACAGAGGAAAGATTCCAGTCAGAAAGAGCTGCAGATGGAAGGGATTGTGGTCCCAGGATACATCTGTTTAGAAGAGGATAATGGAGAAAGCCTCCTGGGCAGGCAGGAGCTGGGTTTTCAAAGCCACATTAGGAAGCAGGATGTTTTTCAGTAGGAGCCACACCTAGAAATGCTGGAGTGAAGGAGATGGGGGATATGTAGTACCAGGGATTGAATTCGGGGTCTCACACGTGCAAGGCAGTGCTCTACCCATGGAGCTATCTCCCGGGCCCTCAAAGTAGGCCTTTAAAAAATCACTAAGTCACTATCGGTTTATAACATTATATAAGTTTCAATTGTATCATAGTTTGACATGTATATACATCAGGGTCAACAAAAGTCTAGTTTCCAGGCACTCCCATACAATTGACCTCTTTATGTATTTTACCCTATCCTGAATTCCCTTTCTCTCTGGGCACACCACCATCCTGTTTCAGAATCTCAGAGTTTGTTTTTATTTTGTTTGTTCATTTGGTCTGTTCCTTTATCATTCATATAGGAATGAAAAAGCATTCAATATTTGTTATCTTCTTTCTCAGACTTATCTCACTTAGTAGAATCCATTCAAGGTCCCCAAAATCGGGAAGAGAGGCTGAGATCATCGCCATCTGAATTGTGACTATAAGAAGTCAAAACAAACTTCCTAATGTAGCAGGAAAATGCAAGAGAAGAAAGGAATAGCTATCTTAGGGGAGAAATAAAGGGAAACGATATTTCATGGTTGGGTTTTCTCCAGTGGGAATTGCGGTGGGGGGGCAGGAAAAGATGTAAAGTAGCAGAGCAACAACGCAGCCTGTGTGTTAGGAAGACCCCTCTGGCTTCAGCACAGGCAATAGAGAGAAGGAGAAGGAAAGAGACAGGGAGAGTACCTAGTATAGTGTTCTAGAGACTGGTGTTACTGTGCTAGTGTAAAAAGACTGAAAATCACAGAGCTAGGGGGCAACAGAAATGCAGGCCAAAGAAGGGAGCAAAGCAGCTGCCAAAAATGGGAGGAATCCAGAGATATTTAGGAGTCAGGCGGAGGGAGATGTGATGGAGTCACTGTAAGAGAGGAAGGGGTCATGATATCACCTAGGCTTCTGGCTTTGGCAACTTCGGGGCTCTATTCTGAGGGGCAAGTAGTTTAATAACTATGTCATTAACTATGTTATTATGTTTAATACTGTTTAATAACTAGTTATTTCTTCTAAGATGAGTAAGGAGAGGCTGCTAAAATCTCAGGGCTGAGTGTAAATAATAGAGACGTTACTAGTGCCCACTCGAATAAATCAACGAACAATGGGATGACAGTGATACAGTGATTCTGAGGGGCACAGATTCTTCTGGCGCAGTGGACTCAACAAGAGAAGTGTCGCACGTCACTTATGCCTGTGTGGAGGCTGAGGGGAACACTCAATGAAGTCTATAGGTCCCATGATGGGTGCTCCTATTTAAGAAATCACCGAAGGAATCTGCAAGGAAACCCAACCTGGCATTGGGCAGGGAGGAGAGGGAGAAGCAGGAGATCCTGTGAAAGGGGGAGCTGGATCAGGGGCAGCTGGCCATGCCATGTGGCAGGGTCAGGATGGCCAATGAGCCAGATAATATGGCCATGGCAGAACCTGATATTCAGGCACTTGAGTTTCTTTCCACACTGAGGATGGCAACAAGGTCAAAAAGAGGTGAAAGGGAAGAATCCCACTGAATTTGTGCAAAAGGAGCAGAGGAAAGTGGGGAGGAAAGAGATGGAGAGGAGGGCCCAGAAAGAGGGTGCTTGCAGTCTTCCAAGGGCATCTACTAGAATGAGAAAGGCTTAAGGCTATCAGGCGAAGTTCTGCTTCCCATTTTCCTCTGGAGAATGAAGTGTATTACCCAGGAAATGGAGGCTCAGGAATGCAAATACATTTTCTGGCTCTTCAAATATCTCATGTTGGTAGTAGTCCGAGGGTCTTGACAGAAATAGGTCTGTCAAGACTTATATAAAGGATGCCTATGCCTGGATGATAATGGCCATCAGTAAAGGCATTCTAAATATTCACCTCGGTACCAAAATAAAGTGCAAAATAAAGAAAATTTAATTTCTGAAATTTATACTCCCAAAGACATTTGGGTCAATGTTCAGCTCCATTACTTGGCTGTTCTTATTCTTTCTTCTTGGTGGCTCCAGAAATTGAACCCAGGCTTCACCCATAGAAGGTTCACCTTCACCTCGGAGCCACATCCCTCCCTTGAAGCTTATGTGAGGTTTATTTATACTTTTCTTTTTGGCAGGGAGCAATGCAGGGAGTCAAATGCAGGGTCACGCACATGCAAGGCAAATGTTCTACTACTGAGTCACATCATTCACTTCACCATTACTTGTTTTTCTTTTTGGTTTATTTATTTATTTATTTATTTATTTATTTATTTATTTTGGTGTGGGTTGGTGGTTAGGTGGGGCAGGAGCATATTTGGTTCACACTTGACTGTGTTCAGGGGCTGTTCCTGGCTCTGTGCTCAGAAGTCACTTGTGAAAGTGCCCAGGGGACCATATGTGGTGATGTGAATTCAAACTGCAATCATTAAAATACAAGGTAGGTACTTTAGACCCTGGCTCTGGCCCCTCCTTAGCTTTGAAAAGAATTATTCTGTCATTTCACTGCTTCATGTCAAAAGGAAGGAAGAGACTGCAGACCAGATGGAGGCCTGACTTAAGGGCACATATAGGTTGTGGTGTGACCCCATGTCTGTAGAAGATGTCTCCCAAACAGGACTGGCTATCTAGACTCATAGCCTGTCAGTCCCTAGGGATGAACCCTTCAGAAGCACCAAGCTACACATGCAAAAGAAAGCACAGGGATGAAAAAAAGGAAGAAAGTAAAAAGAATGCTTTGCCTAATAATATCTTTCTGAAAGGAATACAACTCAACATTTTTAGAAATCTCAGCTTTGTTTTGTTAAACCATAGAATCCTCAAATACCAACATGAAACAAGATTTTTTTTTTTCCCTGTGCCAGGGATCAAACCCAGAGTCTCACACATGCAGGGCCAACACTCTACCACTGAGCTACATCCCTGGATTGAAGGACTGCTTTCCAATCTAATATGTAATTTCACTTTAAAACTTATTATTGACAATAAGCAGACTTTCCCCCATAAAATGCTTACTGGAGTGATAGCACATTGGGAGGGCATTTGCCTTGCACGTGCCTGACCGGGGTTCGATTCCTCTGCCCCTCTCGAAGAGCTGGCAAGCTACCAAGAGTATCTTGCCCGCATGGCAGAGCCTGGCAAGCTACCCGTGGCATTTCCAGATATGCCAAAAACAGTAACAACAAGTCCCAGATTGGAGACTTTACTGGTGCCCACTAGAGCAAATCAATGAGCAATGGGATGACAGTGATTCTAGTAATTCATGATTGCATCTTCATTACAGATATGCCTAAAGTCACCAAGGCTCCTCCTCCTGCCTCCTCATCCACTATGCTATGTCCCAACCCCCATATTCTACCTCCTCTCTGGGGGGCTTCCTTCTATGTACAGAGTAGTGATGACTCTCACTCCAGACCTTTCTCTGTGCATTTACATTGACAAATATTTTTGCATGACACTTGCCTATCCCCTATTTTTATCTGTTCTATCATTTTCCTAAAAAAAATCGAATTCTATTCCATATTAAGAGCATTTTTTTTATTTGTTTCGAAGGAACTATCATAATAGCAGATGACATCTCTGCTGTCGTAAATTGGAATTTGAAAAAATATCTAGAGGCTTTCCAGAGATTGCATAGAGGCTTTGCTCTGTCTCCCAAGATCAATTGACTTGCTTCTTTATAGTTTCAGTAAGGTCTAAGCCATGTTATGTCTTTGAAAATTTATATTAGAGCTTTTCAAAATCCCTGGCATTCACTCCCTTTAAAACTAACCACGGAGACCAAAGCCTGTTATATAAGCATCTGAGTCTACAGCCTTGGGCTGTACTCCTTCAGCTGCCAGATCACATGACTGATAACAAGGCCAAGATAAAGGCAGTAATAACAACTTTTCCTTTTTATCAGGAAAAAGACCCAAGTCTTTGAAAAAATAAAAAATAAAAAATCTGATCAGAACCCTTTCAATGTGGTTAATCCTCAACAGCATTACAATAACAACATTTCAAACTTTGAACTCTACCTAAAATAGATGCACACAGTGTCCTAAAGACTACCCCCTATTTATTCCTCCTTGGGGCCTCCATTTTCTCAAATATTTCTTTCTTTCCCACTACACAAACTGAGAAAATCTGCCTGGCATCCTCTGCAGGTTTTCATTGGTCCAGAGATGAGCATGTGACTTGAAGGTCCCAGTCACATTAGCAGGAAGAACTCGTTTCCTAGGAGATGGAAGTGCATTCTCCAGTGGCTGTTGGTAGCCATCTTGCAATCATGAAACCATAATAAAAGAGCACAAATTGTAGGGTGTAAAGAGTAAGGCAGGGAAGGGGAATAGAAATGATTAGGGGTTTGTGAGAGTTGCATTGTGTCCCACCCTACCTTTGGACTTTTTTATTTAATGAGACAAATCTTTCTTACCATCTAAGGTCCTATGAGTCAGGATTTAGGCTGCTTTCTCCAAATAGATACATCACTAAAGAAAGCCAGAAAAGAAATCTGCCAATTTCCACTCTATCAAAGACTTAGGAAAGGCTTCATTTACGTTTTACTGAGTCAGTTATATAGCCCCATCACTGGATCCACATGTGTTTTTAAAGAAAATTTTATTGTAAAATAGAATACAGAAAATCACACACACACACACACACACACACACACACACACACACACACACCACCTGTGTGATTTAATTATAAAACAAACAGTCTTATACCCACTATCTATATTCATAGAATTTGCCAGCTACCCCAACCACATGCATTTTTAGAGCTGAATACATTTTACTACAGCTTTAAGGAGCTACTTTGATGACATTAAGCTCCCTAGCTAAATGCATATAATCTGGCAGCGACTAAGAGCGATGTTTAATAGAAGCAAACTCTGGCTCTAAGAATATTGAGCCCCTGCTAGGGCCATCACAGGGTCTGAGACAATGAATAGTCAGAGGCTCTGTCTGTGCTCTGGAGTGGCCTCTGGTGCAGGGATGCAAAGGGGTGACTGCCAAGAGGAAACAGGTGGTGGGCAGCGCTCTTAGATAGGGTTATGGGTAGGTCTCCACAGGGAGAGAACTTAAAAAGCTGAGAACAAGGTGGAAGTAAGACGGGAGATGAAGAAAGAGAGCAATGAGCTCAGACTGAGGAGCACCAGAAAGTGCTAGTTTACTAGAGGGCTCAAGAAAGGGGATAGAATAGGGAATGAGGCTGGCAAGTAGGCAAGAGTTTAGAGATAGGGTTCTGCCAGTGAGGAAAGTGGAATGGATGGATACAGGGCACTATAAGTGATGACAGCATGGGGGCATGCAACTGGGGCATGCATGATGGTGTGGGGGCATGCAACTGGAGGTTGATTCAGGACCTTGCCAAAGCTAGGCACGTGTTTTACCACTCGAACCATATCTCTGCCCCCTTGGTCAGCAAATCTTTGGAGAGTCATCTCCAGTAGAAATCAGGGGCCAGGGCCTGGCAGTTCTTGGTTTGGCATGAGGGCTTGATGACACTTCAGCATTCAGGTCTGGAAATGAGGTGTTGGATGTGGTGCTATGGGACCCAATGGGGCTGGGAGCCAGCAGGGCTACACCTAGTGGTGAGCAGGGGCCCATGTGCCAGGGATCAATTTTGGGACCTTGTGCATGCAAGGCATTGGCCCACCCCTTTGAACTCTCTCCCTAGCCCTACATCAGAGATGTTTTATTGTTTCTGTGGCATAGGTCTCTTGGATAACCAGCTGAAACCTATTGACCTCCTTTTAAAAAAATGTTTTAAATGTTACAAAACAAAAGAGAAGTGTACAAACAATGACTCTGAAAGACTACAGGTAGGGATTTGGGAGCAAGGGACAATGGGAGTGGTTTATCTTGGTATGGAGACTATCTTATCTTTGACATTGTAGTTGTCAGCCTATGATGATAATAAAAATAGAGATTTAAGTACTTTATATGGTCCATGAGATTTACACCCTAAATATAGATAATAATCACCTCTCTACTTATCAGCCTTGTACACTTCTGATGAAGAAAACTCATTATATTAATATATTAAAAATCAATTGCATAGTTCCTTTGTGCATGTTTTAACAAGATTTAATTCTTGCTCCTGTTATTTTCATATATATGCGACTAGTATGATAAATGTAATTAAAAACAAAGTCATCAGTGCATCATTTTGGTGATAACATCACAGGTACTGCTGTGGGTTTCTGTCCTCAGTTATAATGACAGTAAATCTACATTTCAGTTGGAAGTTGGTTTTAAAATGCAAATGCATAGATGCCATGGAAGCAACTGGAGGGTTTTGCTAAGGAGTGTAACACGATCATGTTTCTGAAAAGATCAGCATAATGGGTAGTGGGTGGGTGGGCAAAGAGAACACACCACAGTCATTTCCAGTTCAGAAGCTGGCATTGGCCAGATGGAAAGAAGGGCAAGCCCATGGCTCCTCTTGAAGTAATACTTTGAAGAACAGAGGATCTGTCCTTCTAAGTGGTCTCTGAGCTCTCAACAAATCAGCAATACTTCAGAAAACAAAGCCCCTCTAGCCTCCTGCTTCAGGAAAAGGAGAAAGGGGATTGTGGCCAGGAAAGATCCTTGGGAATGAGTCCGTGAGGTCTGGAAGGAAAACTTGGCCTAAGTTTCCTTTAAGATGGGGCTAAGGATAACTACTTCCTTGCTTGTTCTGCAGATGAGAGGAGCAGTCAGTGACAGAGACTGGTTTCAGGACACTCTCTGTAGCTGTGGCAGTGCTGTACCTTTTGGTATCTTCTGTCTGGGACTTTGTCATCAGCTTAGAGGGAAGTGGAACACAGAGAAGTCTCAGGGGGTGGCTTACTTTGTGGAAGTCAAGGGATGGCCCCAGATAATGTAGAAAACCAGGGACTGGATGGGACCAAAACCCAGTTCTGTTAGCAAGGGTTGGAACAAAACCAATGCAAGCTCTTCAAATACTCAACATGTTAAGACCCAGATTGCTTAGGTAAAAATGTGCAAAAGGAGGGGCTGGAGTGATAGCACAGCGGGTAGGGCGTTTGCCTTGCACGCGGCCAACCCGGGTTCGAATCCCAGCATCCCATATGGTCCCCTGAGCACGGCCAGGGGTGATTCCTGAGTGCAGAGCCAGGAGTAACCCCTGTGCATCGCCAGGTGTGACCCAAAAACCAAAAAAAAAAAAAATGTGCAAAAGGAATCGGTCCTCTAGCAGGGAAAGTAAGGGAAATGAGACCAGAACAGGATCCCAGGCAGTACTTTGCATGATCTTCAGACCTGCTTTTCCCTTATGGACATATTAGCAGAAAGAGTCTTGGATCCCCCACTTCTAGACCAGCCGTGCCCTCGAGAGAAGGGCTGTTTGCAGCCTGACTGAGGGCAAATACAGTCCAGGGCTTCCAAGGCAGTTTCTCTCTGGGACAAAATGTTCTCGCCTGGTTTTTGTTTTTCCATTTCTCTTTTCTCTGGCAGTGCCAGAGACAGAACCCAGGTCTCATGCCTGCATGGCAAGTACACTACAACTGCACCACACCCCAACCTTCCTATTTCTTTTTATCCCATCCCTTCCCAAAGCCTCCTATCTAAAACACAGCAGCTATGGGATATAAACAAGCATAGTAAGGGAATAACAAGCAATCAAAAGCAACAGAGCTTCAGAGCTTGAGAGCGGGGCTATAGAACTGAGCTTACCATGCTAGGGCGGGGAGAAGGGTTGGGTCTTGGAGGGGCACCCAGAGACAGTGGTGGAGGGAAGCAGGCACTGTAATGAGGGGTGTGGGATTGGAACGCTGCATGCATGAAACCCTATTGTTAGCAGTATTGTAAATCATGGTGCATCAAATAAAAGTTTTTTTTAAAAAAAACAAACTAAAGAACAGGAAAAATAAAACCCAGCAGCTATGTCATTAACAATAATTTTCGGGTGTCCCCCAAGACTCATACCTAGCAGCAGAAGGAGGAGAGGGGGTTCCTTTTGGGAAATATGGTACAAAGTCAGAAACAGATTCTCATCCATAGCTTGAAATGGAGAGTAGAAGAAAACTAAGGCCCTCCACTATTAAGTCCCTGCACCATTTGGGACTGTATAACGAACAGCTCAACAGTCAACTGGGAGATGGGAGCAGGGAGCAATTTGTTCTGGAAATGGGAGAGGGGCAACTATAAGACTGAAGACCTACCCAAGAGCCGCACTGCCCCGCCTATCCCTCCTCCACAGAGCCCACATGGAACCCGGAACTCCTGAACAGCTCTTGTTGAGCCAACATCAAACCACTTTTTTAAAGGGTGGGGAAATATTCTCTCCTCAAATCCCTGCTCTTGTTCCAAGGGCCTAACAAAAAGCTTTCATTGGGATGATTTCACTAGGGGACATGGCACAAAGAAAGCAGCCTGAAGGTCAACAGTGCTGCTCTTGTTTCAATTTGCAGCTCCTCTAGGAGGCCCAGGCTGAGTAAGGTCCCCCTCCCCTCTCTGTGGCAATGTGCATTCGTTTAAAGACTTACCCTGGCAAGGCTGCTGTGGGCAGCTGACCAAGGCTGATCAGCAAATTGCACCTCTTGTCTTGCCTTTGGCCCCGTCATTAGATTTTTTTTTTTTTAGGTCAATGGAAATGTTATCAACACTCCTCCACTGGAAAATGTTTGGGGTGGCCGCTGAGTGTGCCTCTTGCAACTGCTGACAAAGGATTCTAAAAATCATGGGACGCAAGAGTCAAATGAACCCCCTTAGCAAAAACTCCTCTAGTTTTTTCCACTTCATTTAGTCTGTGTACACTGGGCAGCTTCATTAGAGTCCCAGCTTTCACTCCTCCTCATGTGAGTGTGGCTCCTCCCCCCACCC
Source organism: Sorex araneus (assembly GCF_027595985.1). Lineage (NCBI taxonomy): Eukaryota > Metazoa > Chordata > Mammalia > Eulipotyphla > Soricidae > Sorex > Sorex araneus. The sequence goes on from NC_073305.1 coordinate 52,893,416, forward strand.
ACACCCATACCCTATAATGAATCACATCTGCTGTGCTGTGGTTTTGGTTTTTTTTTAAGCATCTGTTTTGGACATCGGAAAGCTTGTGTTCTTACAAAACTCTATGTATGGAATCCATAAGCCCCGAGTGTGACAGCATTTGGAAATGGAGTCTTTGGGAATTTACTCTGGGGTTTAGATGAAGTCATGAGGGTGGAGCGTTGGGATGGAATTAGCATCCTTATAAGAAGCTTTCTGCCAACTGAGGACACAGCTGGAAGGTGCGGATATGGCCAGCTGCAGGCCCTGGGCCAGCTCTCACCAGAAGCTCAATCTGCTGGCACCCAGATCATAGATTTTCCAGCCCTGAGCTTTCAAAAAAGAAATGTCTATTATCTAATAAAATGGTGTTTTGTTACAGTAGACAGACTAAGCATCCTGATGAGAGCGTCTTTACTATAATAATAAGAAATGGAAAGGTAAGCATTAGTGTCCCTAACCACTTATGTCTCTTTCATCATCTAAGGTATGGGAGAGGACTTTAAACAAACAGGCACTGGTCAATTGGTCAATGCTAACTCAGTTTTTAATTTAGTTGTGCATCACACCTGGTGGCACACAGGGGCTACTCCAAGCTCAGTGCTTGGAGAATCACATGGTGCTAGAGGTAGATCTGCAAACTCTTTGGGGCTAACATAGTTGCTCTAGACTTTTGGGTCATCTCCCTGGCCTTGCTCTCCTGTTTCCTTTTTTTCTCTTTTTGTTTTGCTTTGTTTTTGAAACATACCTGGTGATGCTCAGGGATTACTCTTGTCTCTGCACTCAGGAATGACTCTCGGCAGGTTCAGGGGACCATATAGGATGCCAGGGATTGAACCCAGCTTGACCTCATGCAAGGCAAGCGCTGTACCTGCTGTACTACCTCTCCAGCCCCTTCTCTCCTATTTTCTTTCTTCATGGTGCTGGTGACTGAACTAGCACTTCACGTGCAAGGCAGCACTTGAGAAACATCTAAGAAATGCTGAGAAACATCTCTGGCCTGGTCTCCCATTCCTAACCAAGAGTTAATGTATTTGTTTACCTTCTACTCATCTCCCTGAAAAAACCTATAGTGGCAACACATACATCATAGACCAGAGAAATCGAGCACTAGAAAGCATGGGGCTGATTGCATTATTATATCAATGTGGAAACCGAGGCACAGAGAGCTGCAGCAGCAGATACCAGGTGTGAGAACTACCCCTCTGACAGAAATGCCAATGAAGCCTAAATCTTCCCTTTGCAGCTGGGAATGCTTGTTCTAATAAGGCCCATCTGGTTATAAAGCTTGACACAACTCACCAGGCTCTCTGGCCTGCTATGTGTTGGCATATTCAAGGCAGCATCCTGCTGGGGAACCACAACTGTGATCTCCTCTAAGCTATGAGAAGCTTTTAAGAAGATAAATCATACTCTTACTTACCAACCTCCTCGACCTCCCACTGACTCCGTAGTGGTTTTTAGGGTAACAAACTAAATGTTGAGTGTGTTCTTTTAGGCTTTGCATGGTCTAGTGCCTGCAGGCCATGAGTCTTAGACCATCTACCCACTGCTAATAACACTTGCCTTTAGAGCTGCATGTTCCAGCTTGCCACAGGACCTTAGCATGAGCTGTTCCAGGCTGCAGTGCATTTTATTCTCACCTTTAGCCTAGTGAATACTCGCCCTTCTTTCACATCTCACTTCCCCCAAAGAAGCTTTTCTTAACATTTCACAATTAAATCAAGGTCTTCAAAATACCCCTAGAGTAGCAGGTTTCTTTTGCTTGCAAAATTTTATTCCCACTTGCAATTACATTCTTGTTATTTCTTGTTATTTCTGGTCACTAATTAACATCTGCCTCCTCCATTTAGTTGTAAACCACTTGACTGGTTTGCCCACCACTTATCTCTGACCACCAGCAATATACCAGCATAAGACTCACTCAACCAACATGAAAACTAATGAAAGAATAAATGAGAAGAATTTTAAAGACTCTTGGGCCAGGGATGTAGCGCAGTAATATAGCACTTGTCTTGCTTATGTGAGGTCTGGGGTTTGATCCCCAGCACACACACACACACACACAAAGCTTCTAAGCCACCTTATATCAGGAACTTTTCAGTTATAAATGTCACTTCATACAGACCTTTCTAGGAGAGTAGGAAATCACTTGATATCCTTTTCTCAGAAGTCCACTTACTTCAAGACCACAGCACATAAACTCTAATAACACTTCCAAGTCTACCCTTCCACTGACATGAACCCGTCAGTCAAACATAAACTCCCAAATGAAACAAAACCTCCAGGGACCCAGTGGCAATTTTTTTCCTTACTACAGTTTCCCAAGACCCCATAAATCAAGCCCTTCATTAGAGTGCACACAGTGATAACCCTCCCATCAAACCTCCCCTGTTCTCAGACACATTCTTTGCGACTGTCGCCAGCAGCTGGCTCATTTCTCATTTCAGACACTCCTCCACCTCCCCACAGGGACAGGGAGCACATGGCAGACCTATTTCCGCAAACTGACAATAATTTAAATTAAATTTCAGGCTCAATTGCTGCTTGCATGGTGGCGAGAGATCATCACTGAGGAACAGACTTACAACAGCAAGCTGGCAATGGGCAAGATGGGACAGAGCAAGGACTGGCCAGAAAGAAGAATGAGACTTGGTGGAGGACAGTGGAGCCAACTGCCCAGAAAGCTGCCCACAACTCAGGAGAAAAATCTCTTCAGGAACATAATTATAAGCACAGCCCATTTTGGGTGTGAGGGCAAAACAGCATGATATATCAACATGTAAAGAAGAACCAGTTATAGTTTGTAAGGCCACTATCAGCTAAACATATCATTCATTTTCTAAAAGAAATATTAAAAAGCTGTTTTCTCCTTCCTCTGTCTTCTATTGTCCATTTCTGTGTCTTCGAACATATTTTAGATGGTAGCTGGTGAGAAGCCATTTGGGAGCTTAAACATCTTGTTCAAAGGGCAATTGCTCCTGTGAACAGGGGATCAATATTTTGGGTTATGTGCCATCCCCCACCCCTCCCTAACCAACTACCTCTGATCTTTAAGGTATCAACAGCATTAAGGAGAGAGGAATGGCAGGTCCATTATGGGTCCAGGCAGTACCTCTCTTGGAGTTTTCTACTGTCTTTGAAGCTGAGAGTCAGTAAAAGGCATTTACATTTACAACCTTATTTACCTTTCTTATGTAAGCTCACTGAACACTTAGGTCAAAGGGAAGCAGAGGTGGTGGGTGGGTCCACACAGCAGGTGCCTCATCCTCCCCCCCAGGTCAGGCTCTTCACCACTGACTCTGGCAAGAGGGGGAAGAATTTCCTCAGGGACAAGGTGGCAGAAACAGGCACATCCCTAGTTCCTACAGAGGAGTGTGTCTCTCTAAAGCAGCTCCCTTATTTTCTTCACAATACCTCTTTCTGATACAACATACATTTATATTTAAACCTAACTGTCAAGACATATTCCTGGGCACACCCATGCGCCAGAAGTGCATTGTATTTTGAGTGTCTGGGAAGCATTTCTCCCCAGGAGCTAGGACAGACCAGAGATGAGCAGTGTGAATGACAACACTGCATAGTCCTCTTCTATGGCCTGGGGAGCGGTGTTTTGCACTCAGTAAATAACAGTTAAGTGGAAAGGAATTGAGACTTCAAAAGAACAACGTTTTTCATTTTAACAGATCATTTCCGTTCCTACCATCATGCCGAGAGAGTCCTACAGCACTCTCTCAGTTGAACGTAACAGCATTGGCATGAACAATTCCACCTCTGTGGAGTTCATGTGTACAATCCACATTGCTTATATCCCCTTATCTTTGGGCTGATTTATTTTATTAGGTCATAAAAGCCTGGCATTGCATTCACTTATCTTGCCTGAAGGCCTCCTCAGGTAGGCCTTGGTTTTATCTCATCGGATGGATTTTCTTCAAAAACGAAGGAATGCAAATATATGTGTGGAGAGGAAGACATTCTTAAAACGCTGCTGAGATAAGTCCAGCCTATGTTTATAATAACTTTCCAAAGACAGCAGGAAACATATGAAGAATGAAGTGGCCTCTCATCCATTTAGCCAGCAAGTGGGTAGACACACTCTGTACCAGACACCACCTCAGATGGGGAGAATACAACGGAAAACAAAAGAGAAGCTATAGTGTAGTGTGAACAGACACTAATGCATACAAAGTACATCATGGGGCAGGTGGTGATAAATATTATGAGGAGGAAAAAATCAGACCAGAAGAGTAGGGCGTACCAGGGGCTGAGAGTGGGGTAGAAACGATACTTCACACAGGAAGGCAGAAAAAGCCTGGCCATGAACATGTGAGTAGATAAACGAAGGAAAGGAGGAAGCCAGCCCTGTGTGTGCGCCTGAAGAAAGTTCTCACAGAGATAGGGACAGTCACCTGCCAAGACTCTGGGATGTGAGTAGAGGATGTTGGGAGGAGCCATTCGGGTTGAAAGATGCAAGCTGAAAGTAGACTATAGACCGAACATGAAGGCCACTCAATACCTCTATTGCAAACTACAACACCCAAAAGGAGAGAGAACAAAAGGGAATGCCCTGCTGCAGAGGCAGGGTGGGGTGGTGGGGGATGGGGCGGGGATGGGGCGGGGATGGTGAGAGGGATACTGGGATCATTGGTGGAGGAGAATGGGCACTGGTGGAGGGATAGGTAAATGATCACTATATGACTGAATTGCAAACACAAAAGTTCATAAGTTTGTAACTGTACATCACAGTGATTCACTAATAAAAAATTTAAAAAAAAAAAAAAAGAAAGGTAGGAGGAGGGCTGGTGTGGAGGGAACCCAGACAAAAGGGATCAAAGGTGGGTGATGAGGTCCGGACTTAGCAACATGACTGATCATACTCAGGGGCCAGTAAGAGATGTGGCAATGCCATGAAGACAGGAAAAGACACAGGAGAGATCAAGGATGATTTAGATTTAAAAGAAACCTTTCGATTGCAGCATTGAGAGGGGATAACAAAAGGTCAAGGGAAGCAGAGAGAGCAGGTGAGAAGCTCCCCACCTCTTTGTCACAATGAGCATGAAGGTCATCCTGCCAAAGGTGGTGACAACGGTGTGGTTTTGGCTAGTTTCAGGCAGAGCTGGCAGCAGAGATAAGTGACAAGTCCCTCTTTGGTAGATACTGCTGGGTCCGAATAAAGTTTTGTGAAGGAACTCAATTGCTGAAGCATCTTCTTAAACACTTCTAATAGCTCTTATTGACAGAAGAGATTCATTTCTAATAAACCTTTTCCCCCTAAAAAGACATAGAATCCCACAACTTTCTACTTTTAAGCAACACAAATAGATCACCTTTATTATACCAGTACCTTCCTGGTATCACTTATCTTTTATGAGAGTTGCCAAATTTACATTTGGAAAAATTCCATTCAATAACTCTTTACTGAGGACTGGATAAATACCAGGAATATTCTGGGTACCGGGGTGGAGGGGGCAGTAATGCCTAAAATAGACAATATCCTTGTCTGTGTCTATTCCCTGCTCTAGGATTGAACCAGGCATTGTGCCACAGTCCTACTTGTATTTTCTTATTAAATCCCTACAGCATTATTATCTGTTCTCCCTCCCTCTTTTCTTTCTCTTTCTTTCTTTCTCTTTTCCTTCCTCCCTTCCTCTATACTCTTTTCCTTCCTTCCTTCCTTCCTTCCTTCCTTCCTTCCTTCCTTCCTTCCTTCCTTCCTTCCTTCCTTCCTTCTCTCTTTCTCTCTTTCTTTCTTCTTTTCTTTCTTTCCCTTCATTTCCCCCTCCCTTTCTCTCACCCTTCCTCTCTCCCTCCCTTTCTTCCTACTTTCCTTCCTTCCTTTTTTCTTTCTCTCTGGGATCACCAGACACCTCCATGATGGCACTACAGGACCATGCAGTGCCACAGATCAAACCCAGGATCCACATATGCAAAGCCTATGCTCTACCACTTGAGCCACATTCTGGTCTTCATGTGCATTTTCCAGCAAAGGAGATTGAAATTGTTGTCCAAGGTCACATAGGAAATTGTGATGCCAGAATTCCAGGACGAGCATCAGAATTCTGAGCTTTCACCTTTGCTTAAATTTAAGGTATAATTTAGAACATGAATCCTAAGACTGGTATTCTCAGGTTTCCTCAATCTTTGTAGGGTGCATATTTGACTCGCCTCAGTTTCAATTACCAAATCTTACAAAATGAAATACATTAGCAAGAAAAACACTCAGGTTCAGATCAACTCTGAAACCCAAAGCACACCAAGTGAAAACACTAACTGTGAGAACAGTACCCTACACCAATGCAAAGACCACCCACCACAGATTGTGATTTCTAAAGCTCAACTTTTGCAAAGCACCTCCAAATGGAAAGTTGAGTTGTCCAGCTAAAAGAAATGAAATAGACCAAAAAGATAGTACCCTGGGTAGGGCCCTTTCCTTGCATGCAGCTGACCCAGGTTTTGGTCCTGGGCACCACATATAGTCCCCTGAGACCCTCCAGGAGGGATGCTTGAGCACTGAGCCAGGAATAAGTCTTAATGAGCATTAGGTATGACCTCCCAAAACCAGGTTGGTGGGGGAGGAAGGTAGTAAATTTAAAGAACACTCTACAGGGGAGAAATGAAAAATGTTAGCAAAATCTATAGCAATGGTTTTTCTTCAAAAGCAACTAACAATCTGAAATTATTTTATTATAAAAAGGAGAAAGCCAATTCCGGGTACTGCTACAATGTGCTATCCCCATGCCTGGTTGGTTTTATTCTTTTTTGTATGCTAGGGCAGTGCTGTAGGGTAGGATTGGAGCGATAGCACAGCGGGTAGGGCATTTGCCTTGTATGCGGCTGACCTGGATTCAATTCCTCCGTCCCTCTCGGAGAGCCTGGCAAGCTACTGAGAGTATCCCGCCTGCACGGCAGAGCCTGGCAAGCTACCTGTGGCGTATTTGATATGCCAAAAACAGTAACAACAGGTCTCACAATGGAGATGTTACTGGTGCCGGCTCGAGCAAATTGATGAACAACAGGGTGACAGTGCAACAGTGCTACAGTGCTACAGGATAGTGTTAGGAATTGAGTCCAGGTCTCATGCATGCAAGGCTTTACTTTACCTTGAACATTATCCCCAACCCTAAGTGCTTGGATAAGAGCAAATCCCACCTTTCTACAGATGAATGAGTCCTATATTTTGCTTTCTTAACTATCATTTTTGCCTCTCATTTCTCAGTAAATGCTGGCTGTTTGAATTAGCGAGTGATTCAATGAATGCACTAACGATCTCGTGAGCTCTATACTAATGAATATTTCTTGAATGGAATTTACATTGGCCTGACTTGCAAAAGTATCATCTTCCTTTGACAAATCTGAAAAAGCCTCATCTTCCATTGGCAAAGGAATACATGAGCTTTATTGTGTATAGAACATATCCTCTATGTGTGCTATAGAAGATTCCAATATTAGACATTAATATTTATTCAGGTATTTGGAGACAAAAAGAAGTCTCATTTATATTACTAAAGAGGGGAAAAACAACAATCTCCTAAAAAAGAATCACAATAAATTACATCTTCATCTCCCTGCAGGAATCTAAGGAGTTAGCCCAAATTGAGGGCTTTGACCATTGAAGATCAAATGTTCACTCTTGAGGTACAGTAGGCCGAGTGCTTGTCTTGTACGTGGCTTATCCTGGTTCAATCCCTGGCATTCCATATGGTCTGCTGAGCGCTGCCAGGAGTGATCTCTGAATTCAGAACCAGGAGTCAGCCATGAGCCAGTCTGGCATGACCCAACAACAAACAAGAAAAACTAAATGTTCACTGTTAAGAGCACCATGACTGTTGCTTACAAAGAATCCACCTGGCCAGTATCCATAAAATGACCCATCATTTGAGTATGAAATAGCAACAGGATAGAAGAAGACACACAGCCTGGAGAACTCTCTTGGACCCTACACATGATTTTTTTTCAGAAGTTCCTCCCAAGCTTTACTATCAATCAAGTAATATAGAAAACACAGGATTAGTGCAGGGAAAATGTCAAGAGAAACTGTCCTAGACTGCATTAGCTATAACTAAGAAAAGTAAGAAAAATATAGCTTCTATTATTGAAACCAGGAATATATAACCAGATCAAAGATGAGGCCTGCTGCAATTATATAAGTCATTTGAGGGAAAACTGAATTATCTGGGAGTAAAAGGCTGGATCCTTCCTCACAAGGATTATAGACATAATTTTCAGGTGGACAGACCCAGGCATGTTCTTGAAAGAAACCTTAAACAAATGTATTTGTGAACCATTCTTTTGTAGAGCTTTTTGTTTTGGGGGGTTTTGTTTGTTTCTACTGCAAATAGGAGCGCATGTTTAAAAACATATGTTTTTTAAAAGAAATCATTTAATATCATTTATCATTTCATTTAAATGAAACATAATGATAGTGACAAAAATAACTCTCTCTTCACCTATTTTCATAGCCTTTTCATTAGGTGATATTTTGATTAGTTTGATTTTAAAAATTGTTCTGTTTTTCTTTTTTTAAAACAGTTTAATAGTTTTTAAAACCAAGCTCCCGAAAGAAAGATGCAGAGTCTCTTGTCCCCGCGCCTGGCTGTCTTCATTGGGGCCCCTCAGAGCAAGGTGGGTTCAGTTTCCCTCCCCATCCCGAGCAGAGCCCCGGCAGCTGAAGACCTCCAGAACCCAGTCACAGCCATGCTCCAGACCCCTCTCCAGACATTGGGACGAACTCACACATGAAGGAACCGGAAGAAAAACCCAGGTGTATGGGCCCCAGGGCTGAGATATCCAAGCCTGCTCAGAATAGGACTGGACCTCCTTCACCCAGACTTCTCCATTTTCCAGTAGCTAGGCAGCCACACCCACAAACTGCCCCTGGCGCCATGTAATCCCATCAATGACCAAGATCCAGAGACTTTAAAACCAAGCTCCTGGAAGCATGTGGCCTCATTTGCAGCCACTCGACATTTTATAGCCTAGTTCTCTCTCGGAGAACCAAGCTCCGAGAGTTTTTTGCCTGCACGGGAGAACCTGGCAAGCTCCCTGTGGCATATTCATATGCCAAACACAGTAACAATGATGGGTCTCATTCCCTGACCCTGAAAGAGCCTCCAGTGTGGCACCATTGGGAAGGACGAGTAAAGAGAGGCTGCTAAAATCTCAGAGCTAGAATGGAGACATTACTGGTCCTGCTTGAGCAAATCGATGATCAATGGAATGACAGTGATACAGTGATTTCCTTTTAAAAAAAATCAAACTTTTTAAAAAATACTAAAACTTCCACTGAATATCACTCTAAATGAAAACTGCAATTATTCAAGCCACTTATTTTTCTTCTACCTTAAGCTCAGCTCTGTTTCTGTTTTTCTCGGAGGAAAAGGTACACATTGAGCTGTGCTCAGGGATCACTCCCTAGGGAACCCCTGGCTGTGGAGACAGTACAGAAGGTGGGGTACCTGCCATGCATGCAGTCAACCCAGGTTCAATTCCCCAGGATCATTAGCTCAGAGCCAGGAGTAAGCCCTGAGCACCCCCAGGGGTACCCCCAAATAAACAAAACAGACAGCATAAACTTATGGTTATATCTATGTCTAACTGTAAATATCTGGAAAGGGACCAAACTGATAACCAGAATTCTGAGGAACTAAGTGGGGCCTGGAAGTGGATGGAGGGATGGAGAGGTCCGTCAGTTCTCTCTCTCTCTCTCTCTCTCTCTCTCTCTCTCTCTCTCTCTCTGGTTTGATTTTTAAATCATTTTTATTCATTTGTTTTGTTATGTATGCTTAGGGTCCACATTCACGATTGCCTGGGGGCTACTCCTGGCTCTGTGCTCAGGGATTCTACGGACTGGTGCTAAGAATAATACTGTGCTAAGAATCAAACCCGGACCTGCCTTATTTGTGTGTGTGTGTGTGTGTGTGTGTATGTGTGTGTGTGAAGGGAGAGTTTGCAGTGTTACTTGTGAAATTAAACATTTTTCTCTTTAGAATATTCACCTTATGTTCTATGCTAAAGTATTCCATAGTGAATTATACCTGTCATGACATTCTGCCCCTAAGTATTTCCGTATTCATTTCTACCCCAAATGATTTTCTTGAGAGCAGAGTATTTCTACTAAAATGTTAGGTTAATATAAATCATTTCATTTTTCTCTAAAAAAATATGGGGTCATACCTGGAAGTATTTGAGGGTTGCTCATGGTAGTGCTGGCCAGTCAGAGGTAGGGTGGGAGGTGACAGATAGTTCTGGGGATCAAATCTGGGACTCTCACATAAAGAGCATGAACTCTAACCCCCTGAACTATTTCCCTGGGCCCAACTCATTATTTTCAAAAATAGTAAATGCATCTTAAAGTATTATATGAACATCAAGTATTGATAAATGATTCAAGCCACATTCCTGGGGCCAGAGAGATGGCTCACTAAACTAGAGAACATGCAAGGCAGCCTGGGCTGGACCCACCACCAGGATTAAACCTGACAATCTTGCATGCAAAGCATGTGCTCTAACCCACTGATTTTTCTCTTGAACCCTTAAGTAGGCATTCTCTTTGGTTTTGTTTGTTTGTTTGTGTTTTTTGTTTGCTTGTTTGGGGGCCACATCTAGCTGTGTTCAGACCTTACTCCTGGCTCTGTGGTCAGGGATCATTCCTGAAGGGCTCAGGGAACCATATGAGGCTCTGGGGAGCGAACTTGGATTGGCTGCATGCTAGGCAAGCACCCTACCCACTGTGCTATTTCTCTAGCTCTCAAAATATGCATGCTGAATCTAGAATTCTCATACTCCCAGAGTCAATGGATAATTTTTAGATCATCAATGAGCATAGATAGACAACAGCATCCTTTTAGTTCACTGATGACTCAAATTTATCACTGCCTTCTAGTCTGAAGAGATGCACCAACCGCAGAAGCATCTGTAAATTTGTGACTTTATCACCACACAAAGCACTATATTTTATGTCATTGAGCTGCTGCAGATATTTCAAAACATTTTACCAGCTCATGAAAAGTATAGTAGTTATTAAAATTTACTTGACCATTGCCAGGTTTTATTACTGCATTAAATAAGAAGCATATATGATTCGGGGGTAAGGTTTGGGGTTCAGAATGGAAATATGAAATACGGACTCAGCACAGGAGGGAAGGGTTTGGTGTTTGATTATTAAATGTAATCAAATATTGTGAACAACTTTATAAAAATAAAATAAATTTTTTAAAAGAAGCACATATAAAACTCTTACCATAAATGTGTTCATTAAATATTTTGTTAGCTGCAATTCAATGGAAGTGGAGTTTTGTGGTGATTTTCTGTTTTTTATTTTAAGCATAGATCAACCATCTTTGGAGGTAGTGTTCAGGAGTTTCACAGATAGCAAAGATTAAGAACTTCTAGGAGGCACAGTAACTTAGAGTACCTGCCTTGCAAACATATGGTCATGAGTTCAAATTCCCAGTGTCCCTCATGTCCTGATGCACATGAGTACAATATTGATTCATTATGTCCCTTTGAAGGAAGTAGTAAAAGCAGCAAATTAGAGGTTGCTACATCATTCATTTCAGAGAGCCAGTTGTGAAGCTCCTTGGAATTATCTCATCATTGTGCTTTTCAGAGGTGGCCCAAGAGAAGAAATCACCATACCATAATCTCCACAACTGGACCAAAGGCAAGATGACAGGAGTCTGTCAACCAGGAGGAAAGGTGCCATCAGAGAAGGCAGACAGGAATGACCATGGACTCAGCACAGGTTTCGGCACTACCTGAGGCCCAGATGGTTTCACAGTCAGCAGACAGATCATAAATTCCTCACCAAAACAAATAAGTAAATAAATGCTAACAGGTCAAATATAAGCATGTGCTAATAAGACCCAATCTCAGAGACAGGCCTATTCTCCCTGGTGATAAAGCACATTATTGAAATCGCCTGCGTAATTCATCAAGGCCCCATGCTGGCCAGGGCAAAGCTAATCTTCCTAGCTCAAAAGTTCCAGAACACATCAAGAGACACAAAACCACACAACTGGTATCTTTTATAATTATCTGGACTTGGCTGAGCAGAGATAAAACAATCTTGCTGCGCTGTAGGGTCTGGTGTAACAGCTTCTAGCAATGAGTCGTCATTTAGCTTAACCGAGACAGGAGGCCTCTGACATTCACCCAACAGGGAAAGTAATCAGAAATTTGGGGATGCATGTCATAAACCTCAAAGGAGATTTACCAAAGACCCACCAAACCACCCATACATCCATGGTCCCAGGAACCAGGGAGGCAGATGCTTTCATCTCCTTTCTTTCCTGTTCTGGAGACAGTGAGGGGAAGTCATGAAATCCAGCCACCTGGGGCTTAACGCAACACTAAGCTGGGATTCTGAGCGAATGGCTATTTTTCTGAGCCTCAGTTTTCTCAACAACTAGGAAGAGTGTGAGACCACCCATGGTCACAGGGACACTTCGAGGAGTAAATGGGTCCATCCTACCTCCAGTTTGGGTTGGCCACTCCCACCAGGAAGCCACCAGCATGGAAAGGATGCCCTGCCATCAGCTCTGCCACCCCTAGGCTGGCACACCTGTCATGAGACGGTCTGTGTCCCTGTAGGGAGCACAAGTGATAGAACACATTCCCTGTAGCATGAGGCCCTGGGTTTGATTCCCACACTGCATGGCCTCTCGGCACAGGTGGATGTGGCCCTGGGTGGCCCTTTCAAGCACCTTCAGATAGGGATGTGGTCCCCACAATGAGAGAGAGGGAGAGAGAGAGAGAACACTACTGGGTCCTGTGTTCAAGGGAGAGTGGCATCTGATCAAATGTCCCATATTCAAACCTACAGACTTAGGAACAAGTTAGCAGGTTAGAGAAAAAACAGAGAGAAGGTCTAGAAAAGCCTTAAAACAATCTCTCACTCTAAGAGTTTCCCTACCAAGCACTCAATACACTATTGACAATTTGCTTAAAAAATATATTTTAAGCATCATGATTTACATTCTTGTTACTGGCAGGGCTTTATGCACAAAACATTCCAACAGCACTTCACCAGACTGTCAGCGTCCCTCCACCATGGTCCCACTGTCCCCCAACCATCCATCCTATCCCACTTCCAAAAGAGTATGAACCTGTCCATGGGTTTAAAATATTCACCCTCTGGTGCTCGCCTTGCATGCAACAGATCCAGGTTCGATGTCCAGCACCCCTTAGGGTCCCCCAAGCTATGCCAGGAGCCAGGAGTGATCTTGAATGCAGAACCAGAATAAGGCCTGAGCATGACCAGATGCGGTTCCAAAAAACAAAAAAAAAAAATTACCCTCTTTAACTCAGGAATTTAATATTTGATCCCTATAATTCCACAGATAAAAGAGATTATACAAAGCTATTAATGGATATCCATCAGTGTTATTTATAACAGTGTAAAATTGGAACTCACTGAAACATCCAATAAAGCACTGGTTAAATAAATTTGGTGCATCTGTTTGACAGAGTACAGTTATTCAAAATAATGAAATGTTCCTGAAGAACGTCAGGATATGATGACATGATCTCAAAACAAGTATAAAGGAACACAAGAATAACTTTAAATGGGTTAGGATTCAAAACTTTTTAAAATTGTGTGCTTATGCAAACTTTAAGAACTGACTGAAAATATATTTGCTATTTAGGGATACACAGAAAATTTATAAGCAGGCAAGACAGCAATAATTTCTGAGGTGAGGGGGAGGCAGGGGTGTGTGTGCATAAACTTGGGCCACACCCGGTGGTATTCAGAGGACCATGCTGTGTAAGGTAAGCATTTTAACCCATGTACTATCTCTCTGGTCCAGTAATAAATATCAAACTCGGCCAACAAAGAGATTTGCAGAGATCTTTGGCTTTGCTATAAAGAGCATATTTCTTGAGTTGCATTGGTAACTACCCGGCAATTTTTGACAGGGGGAGGGATTGTCACACCTAGCAGTGCTCAGGGCTTATTCCTGGTTCTGCACTCAGGTATCACTTCTGGCAGGGTTCTGAGCACTATATGGGGTTCCAGACCCTAGTCAGTTGCATGCAAGGCAAACCCGGGCCCACTGTACTATCTCTCCAGCCCCGTTTTTATTTTTTAAATTGGGACCACACTCCATAATGCCCCCTGACTTTGGGGAGCATCTTGGCAGTGCCACATATTCCTGGCAGAGCTTAGCCAGATATGAGGCAGTTTAGACTGGTGGCACTCAGGGGTCACTAGGGCCATACCTGGTGCTGTTGGGCTGGGGACATAGGCAATATGGGGAACGATGCTTGGCATTACACATCCCAGGCACATGATCTACCACTTGAGCTATCTCCCAATTTCTCCCTGGACTTTTGTGTTATCTTTTATAACATCTTGTATGTCTGTATTTCATAATGAATTTTGTGCATTTATTTGGTGGGGGAGGGGACACACCTGGCAGTGTTCAGGACTTACTCCTGGCTCTGCACTCAGGGACCACTCCTGGTGGTACTCAGGGATCATATGCGGTGCCATGGATCAAACTTGGGTTGGCATCATGCAAGGCAAACCCCACCCTACCTGCTGAACTATTGCTCCAGCCCCCTAAAACACTTTTTATTTCTTTTTCTTTTTCTTTTATTATTATTATGGGCTGGAGCAATAGCACAGCAGTTGGGCTTTCGCCTTTCAGATGGCCAACCCGATTCGATTCCTCCGCCCCTCTCGGAGAGCCCGGTAAGCTACTGAGGGTATGGAGCCCGCACAGCAAAGCCTGGCAAGCTAGCTCTGCGTATTGGATATGCCAAAAACAGTAACAATAAGTCTCTCAATGAGAGATGTTACTGGTGCCCATTCGAACAAATCGATGAGCAATGGGATGACAGTGACAGTTATTATATTATTTTTAATTAGTGAATCACTGTGAGGTACAGTTATAGGCTTATAGACTTTCGTGCTTGCATTTCAGTCATACAATGATCAAGTACCCATCCCTCCATCAGTGCCCATTTTTCACCATCAATGTCCCAGCATCCCTCCCCACTTCCCCCATCCCCTCCACCCTGCCCCATCTCTGTGGCTGGGCATTCCCTTTTGATTCCTCTCTACTTTTGGGTCTTATGGTTTGCAATAGAGGTATTGAGCGGCCATCGTGTTTGGTCTATAGTCTACTTTTGGCATGCATCTTTCAACCCAAATGGGTCCTCCCAACATCTTTTACTTGGTGTTCCCTTCTCTATCAGAGCTGCCCTTTTCCCCAGCATGTGAGGACAGTTTCCAAGCTGGGGAGCAGACCTCCTGGTTCTTATCTCTACTACTCTTGTGTGTTAGTCTCCCATTCTGTTACTTTATATTCCACAGATGAGTACAATCTTTCTATGCCTGTCACTCTCTTTCTGACTCATTTCACTTAACATGATACTTCCCATGTTGATCCACTTAAATGCAAATTTCATGACTTCATCTTTTCTAATGGCTGTATTGTATTCCATAGTGTAGATGTACCAAAGTTTCTTCAACCAGTCATCTGCTGAAACACTTTTTAAAAAAGCATATGAGGGTCTGGAGTGATAGCATGGTGGGTCGGGCATTTCCCTTGCACGCAGCCGACCCGGGTTCGATTCCCAGCATCCATACTCCGAGACCGCCAGTAGTAATTCCTGAGTGTAGAGCCAGAAGTAACCCCTATGCATCGTCAGGTGTGACCCAAAAAGCAAAAAAGAAAAAAATACTGACACCAATAAAGGAGCATGTGAACAAAGGCAGGAATACATCAAAATATAGTTACTGCTTGGAGGTAGGACTATCATGAATCCTATTGTTCACATTTGCCTACAAAGAACACAGTTATATAAATGTATATCATGTATACATATGTATATTTGAATATACATATGTATATTCCTTCTAATCTTTTACCTTTTTATCATTTAAAAATGTTTTATCATTGTAAAATGTTTTACGTATACCAAGACTCCTTTGCTTTCTAAAAAATGTGGTGCTAAGCCTACGTACCCTCCAGAAGGGTAACTGTACCCACCTTGTTCTTCTTCCAATCATCTTTGCTAGGGCACCAGGAACTCTAGTTTGTCACTTGAGTATCCCTCATCCAGTAGAATCTAAATGAGAAAAGTGCTGTGGGGGAAGCAAAGTCCCTGAAAGCAGCCCACTCCTATCATCTGACGTGAGAGGTTTGTAGGCGGCAGCTGGGAGCATTCTCTACTCTGCAAATTGTTCTCGAAAGTATAGGTCGCTTTCCCACCTCCTGCACCCTACCAGAACAGTCTGTCTCCAACCCTGCCAGGAAGCAGGGGGTGCAGCCAGTGGATTGCGTGAAGTGGTAGGGGGTAAAAATGACGCTAATTATATCGTCAATGAGCATGGACTCTCTCTTCAGTCAGAATTTATTTTCACCAAGTGCTGTGGGCGGAGGGTGGAAGAACACTTCTTTGTAAATACACCAGGGTTTCCAAAACCCTTCCAGCTTCCTTGTGAGAGGACAGCTTAACACGGTATCCGCTGGGCCTCCATGGATCCATAAAATCACAGTATAATCTTGTAACATTTCTGGAGCCCAGATTATCACCAAGGCTCCACCAAAAGGCTGTGACACCCCACCCGAACATCTGAGAAGGACTGTTCTGAAGAATAAACTGTTTTCTTAGCCCACCTACTTGGGTGTCTAAGTCCAAGTCCAGTGAGAGGTTGGAGAAGAGTTTAGGAGGAAATCTCCCTTCAGGCACCAATAGCAATGACCAATTACAGCTTTAAAATAAAGCAAGATGTTGGTAGGAATGTTTGGAGTTATCAGCAGACAGATAGCCTGATGGGTCCTAGGAAAAACTTCAGGTAAAAGGTATAGTACAGCACGCAGGGCATTTGCCTTGTATGTCACAGACCTGGGTTTTATCCTCGGCGGAACATATGGTCGGCCAGGCCCACCTGGAGTAATTCCTGAGTTCAGAGTCAAGAGGAAACCCTAAGCATCACTAGGTGTGCCTCCCCCCCCCTCCCAAAAAAAGGTGATATTTCATCAAGTGTTTTCATTTCTGAACTTTAACTCACACACATATTTCTTTAAAGTGGGTGTACATGATAAACCCTCATTAGTTTGCTTTGTTGGTTTGTCTTTGGTTTGGGGCCATACCTGGCAGTGCTCAGGGACCCCTGACTCTGTGCTCAGAGATCATTCCTGGATGGACCATATGAAGTGCCAGGGATTGAACTTGGATCTGCTGCATGTGTGTAAACAAGTACTTAACCCACTATAGATGCGCTACCCACAAACAAATGAACTCCAGTTCCTTGTTTGCTTTTTAAAAATCTATCAACCAATAAATATTTACCAAAAGTCCACTGTGCATGCAGCAGTGACTGAGTCACAGTGGAAACTTGAACTTGAGCTAAGATCGCTTCTCCCTTTATCTAGCAACTTCTTTTTCAAAGCTTATTATCTGGTGAATATCTTTCCACTTATTAAATGGAATCAAATCTCAGAGTTACTAATATTTTCTCAAACTCTTACATCTCCTTGAATGAGCCATCATGGGAATCTACTTTTTATTTCAGATACTTTCCATTAACCAAAGAAATAGGTTCAAAACAATTATGGCTTCATTATGGCTGCCTGTTAGCTAATGGACTGTCATTCTACTGTAACTCTCTTTGAAAGAAATATGGGTAGCCAACAAAGACCACTGCTTCCTTAAATTGATTAATTTACTAGATTCAGGTTTTATTTCTATTTTGTTGTCTTTATTGCAAAGTATCTCTACTTAATTTCACTCAATTAATCTCTGCTGCTGTGGCCATGCCTGGATCTGTCATATAACTTGTCACATCTATATGATTGTCGGTAAACCTGCAAAACTGGTAGTTTATCTTTTTAAAAGCAAGCCTTTGTTGTCTTTGAGTTACTCTCATTTTTATAGCCATTCTGATACTATGTGGCAATATGTTGGGGAAATTCTCAGGGTCTGGAATCTGTCTACCAATATTCAGGGAAAATGCTAGGCAACTCAGAAAGGAATTTATTTGTTTTATCACTAAATTCCTAAGCATAAAGGTACATTTCTTTTTCATAAAAGTCTCTTTGCTGTAACAAAACATGGTGTGTGTGTGTGTGTTTGCATGTGTGTGTGTACATATGTGTGTGTGAGAGAGAGAAAGTGAGATCTGTAGTCGCAGGAGAAAAGACACTGAATTATTTGGTGTATAAGACTTAAATGACCTTCATGAGAAGGCAAGATTATCAATGCCAAGTGACAGAAAAATGTATCACAAACCATAATTGCAAACAATATTTTCAAAGAAGATTTTAGTGATTCCATGACAAAAAAGCTCCCAGAGATTGTCTTTTCTTAAAAGTATAGTTGTTAGCGGTGTATTAGGGGTGTAGGTAAACAGGTAAACTTGCCTTGCATCTTGCCAACCCTGATTTGAATTCCCAGCACCACTGATGGTCCTCAACATCCCTAGGGGTCACTCCTGAGTGCAGAGCCCAGAATACCTCTGAGCACCATTAGGTGTGACCCAATAATGAAAAAAAAAGTTGAAAAATGTACAATGAGACATAATTTTAGAACTAACCTAAATAAAAAGTTTTGCCTCTTCCCCTCTGGGTTTCTATTTCTTTAACTTCAAAGTGAGATAACTTGAAATACATAGGCAAAGTGCTCTTTAAATTGTAAAACTAAATGATCCAAATAATTTCCATACAACTTTCAAACACACACATACTTGTTGATAAAGGATGTTCCTAACCCTCAAGTGCTTGTTGGTAGAAAAAAATTCAGTAAGTAAAACACACAAACATCATATTTTCTTTGTTTTTGTTTTCACTTGGAGGAACCACTCTTGGTGGTGATTTGGGGTTGCTCCTAGGTGCTCAGAAGACCATGTAAGTATTAGAGATCAAACCCAAAAATCCCACATGAAAGCATGCACCCTTTGAGCTATTTCTCTATCCCCGAACATCTTTTGGTTCTGCTCCCATGGCAACCAAGTAAATTTATCCTGCTCCACGAATCTGATGGCCTAGAGATGGGAACAAACCCCATATGGTGAAATAAAGATGTGTGAGTACATTATTAATTAGATGCCAGCTCAGGCTCATTATATTGTGCTGTTTGCAACACAAGAAACTTTAATAATTAAACTAACCAAAAGAGCATTTTCTATAATCTGTGTCCATTGCAACTTTTAGTGTTTACAATGGTTTTAGAAGATTTCATCCCCTACCATGAAAAAATAAATAAAACAATTTATTTTTTTCCTGAGCGCTGAGAGCCCAGAGACATGAAGATACTGACCAAATGTCGTGTTTACTACAGGCTGTGCCAGCACCAAACCCCACTCTGAATTCTGCACACAGGTTTACTCCTTCTCATTTCACAACAATGGTTTCGGTGCTTTCTAAAGAAGCAAAAGAACTGGGCCTAATATTAGATGGATCCATGGTGTACAAAGATGAAACCCCAAGGAGTATAAAAAGATGAACAGACATGGGAGGGACCCAAATTCCTATCCCCGCCCGAGGTCTCAGGGAGCAAGACACAGGGAGGTTTCCCACTTGTGTCAGTGAAGAGACAAGGAGACTTTGCCAATGAAACCTGTTGAAATGAATGATCCAAGAACATGGAGCAGAAACATGGACACTTTCTTACCTTTACTATCAACAGCATTTGTTACCATCTTATTTAAACATCTTATACAAAAGCATCTTTTTATTCTAACAAGGAAGCTAAACATGTAAAGCTAAACATGCCTGTACTATACCAGGAAATGGACTTGACACTCTCGATTCTATTGGTTTGATCCTCATAATAATTCTTTTAGACTCTTTTCTCTTCTTTTTGGGATTATTTTGTTTTGGGGCCATACCTGATCCCAAGTAAGCTCAGAGCTTACTCCTGGCTTAGCTCTCGGGGATCACTCCTGGCAGGACTCAGAGGACTATATGTGGTGCCAGAGATCGAACCCAGGTGGGTCACATGCAAGGCAAGCACTTTACCCACTGTACTATCTCTCAGGCCTCTTTTATCTTTCTTTCTTTCCTTCTTTCTTTCTCTTTTTTTATCCCTTTTCCTTTCACTTTTTCAGGATACATTCAGTAGCATTCTGGAGCTACTTCAAGCTCAGTGCTCCAAGTGCTCAGTCCTGGCAGTGCTCAAGGACGATAAGCTGCCAGAACCCTGGCCTCCCACATGCAAAGCAAGGGTGACTAAATCTTTTCAAAACTAATTTCCATATAACAAAACCAAAGTGAGGAAAGATGTCACATGAAGGCTAAATAGACTCATTTTTCAATTTTTTAAACCTGTTCAATACAAAATCATTCAAGCCATCATGTTGTTGGACCTTTTGGCTGTTGATGAGGGGTGGGGGGCACCTGACAACCTGAGTTGGGCCAACTTGCTAACATACCCCAAAGGGTGGTAAACACTTAGACCTCTGGTCCATCTTCTAGAACCAGCCCTAAAACAGCACATCAGCATTTACCCAGATTCCCTCCAGTCAGAGTCCATCATTCATCTTGTAAGAGAAAATACTTAACCAACTCAAAGCAGCTTTCTTTAGGACAAGGAAACACATTTTCGGTGGGTTTCTAAGATTTCTCCTGGGTCAGAGCTTCCAAAGCTGGAGCCTCCTTTAAGCACGCAGCCTGACACCCCCTCAGCAGTGAGTACATGCTCCTGGGGAAGGACCACACTTACACTTATGTCGAGACTACAGAGACTGACAGCATCTTCATCCTGGGCGCTCTGCTTCCTTTTTCGCTGCAAAAAAAATGAAATAAAGATTATCACTACAACCATAGAAACTTAAGTTTGCTCTGAGCTTACAACCAAGAAGTCTGCCAGGTTAGATGTGAAAAAAATACATTTTCTTCTTCAGAAAAATAACTCCATCTATAAACACTATGAACCTCACTGAAGATAAATCAGCCTTTCTTTGGCATCCCCAGCATAATCAATGAGGCAAGTGCTTTTTCTTCTTCTTTTTTTTATTTTGTCTGTTTTTGAGCCACATTCAGAAGTACTCAGAGCAAAATTCTGGCTCTGTGCTCAGATGTCATTCCTGAAAAGACTTAAATGCCAGGGATTGAAGTTGGAGAAACATATGCAAGGCAAGTGCTTTACCTGCTGTATTATTTCTCCCAATATGTCTTGAGTTTTTAATTTGAGTCCTTAGTTTGTGAATGGCTGTCTCCTGAGTCTACTTGGGAAAAAAATGTTGTTTAAGTATAAACTGGCAAAGACAGCCCAGAATAATTGAAATGAAGTTACAATGGGGTTCAAGACATCTGAGATCTTTCTTCCACCCTACAGAGCTCAGTATGTGGGACAGAAGACACTGGAAGTACAGGGAAGTAGTTTGGTCTCCATGGGGTTGAGGAGGTTTACCTAGAGTAGGAGATACCTGCATTGGCCTGAATGATAGACAAGATTTTGCCAGACAAAGATGGGGCAGAACTGGACCCTTTTATTCTATAGCCAGTTACTTAGATCCTAAGAATCCCAAAGGAGATTGTGGTTCTACCCAGAATATTAGAGTTCTCCATGAGATATATTATTCCACCTGAGGAATGGGATGATTTAGGGGTCTGATTCCAGGACCCAGCCCAAGGGAAATTAAATCAGCTGCTTTAAGATGATACCTAGAATGTGCATGAACCAGCTCGCCAAGTTATCTGTAGGGATTCTGAACACTCTCTCCAGGGGCTTTACAGAGGAGACGTGAGGAGATGCTGGCAGCCAGGCCACACACACTTGCCACTTCTGAGGCCGCCTCATGTTTGTCGGAACCTGACTCTTGCTGACTCATCTTCCTGCTACAAGCTATGGCGGTGCTTTGTAGTCAGGGAAGCCAATTCATCTGCTTATCTTCACATGCTGACGTTTTTTAGGCAAGTGAAGATGATTCCCATTTTGTGGGTAAATAAACTGAAGTCAGGAGAGATAAGAAACTGGCTCCAAGTTACAGAGTTACCGTGCAGCACTGAATCCAGGGCTCTAATTGCTAGGGAAACCCCCTTCCCCAACATCATTAAGAGACTGTTTGACAAGTCAGCTGTGATTCATTTGTCATCTGAATGGCTTGGTGGCACATCTTTCTGGCATACTGGATTGCAAAGAACAAACAGCCCAGTAAATAGGAGACTGCTTGGCTCAGGCACATGTGCTGAGCAGAAGGATAAGAACTGCTGCCTGGGTACCCTACTGGCCCTGGGAACCCCACTTTTCCTGAGTTGGGCTGTTCTTGTCTTGAGAGGCTCTGGTATTAAACATGGGATCCTAGGAAATGCTACAAGGGGGCTGGGGGCTCTGGGATGGGGCTCTGAGATGCCATCTATCATGTGGCTGCCATCACATAGCATCCCGACTGCAAGGCACACCATGTTTACTGCCACTGGTAATGATGTTACAGCTAAGTGATTTTGACATGCCCATAGTACCTGCTACCCTCAGAAACACACTGGTCGAGGAAGGTTCTGACAAGGAGAAATACAACTTTTGCACTCATAGTGATACAGTCATTCCATGCAGGACCCAGCATGAAACTCTGCCTCTAAAGCACCCCTAGGGGCTGGAGTGATAGCACAGCGGGTAGGGCGTTTGCCTTGCACGCGGCCAACCCGGGTTTGAATCCCAGCATCCCATATGGTCCCCTGAGCACTGCCAGGGGTAATTCCTGAGTGCAGAGCCAGGAGTAACCCCTGTGCATCGCCAGGTGTGACCCAAAAAGCAAAAAAAAAAAAAAATAAATAAAGCACCCCTAACTCCAAACACTCACACCAGCCCTAGGTGCCTAAGCCAGAAGATTAAAAAGCCCTCTCAAGAGGCCAGAGAGCTAGGAGGTGAGGGGTGTGCCTTGACACAGACGCTTCAATCCATGGTCTGGCCTATGCTCCTCCAAGAACACCATCAGGAGTGAACTCTGAGCGCATCCATGAAGCTCAAACCATACACACACACACACACACACACACACACACACACACACACAAAGAGGCCTTTTGAATTAATCCACTGGGATGTTTATTAATTACTCTGGGATGAAATGATGTCCTAAGAAACCCATAGTTTTTTCAGGAGTGTGGGGCCCACACCACATGGTGCTGAGGGATCACTCCTGGTAATGTTTGGGAGATTAAATCAGGGACATCTATATGCAAGACAAGGACGGTGACCTTTGTTTTATCTAACTGGTCCTTGAAACCTTCACCTTTAAGGGGCAGAGAAACAGTTCAAGTGACAGAGCTCATGCCTAGAATAAGCAAGGCCTCAAGTTAGATGCTAGCATCGCATGGCCTCAGAGTACCACCAGGTGTGGCCACAGAAAGGGCTCAGGGAGGAGGGAGAAAAAAAAAAAACTACAATTTTATTTTTTTACAAAATAATAGCTATATGAATTAGCGAGGTGAATTTTCTACTCTTATTACACAACACAGTGACTGATCACTGTTAAAAGGACTAGAGGAGCATGCAGATTAAACTGTGGGTGCGAAGCAAACATTTCACAATGTGTGGCTCAGTTATTTGTTCATTTGCTCTATGCTCACTGAGCACTGTGGGTAAAGCCTAATTTGGGCCCAAAACTCAGCAGTGAACAGGCAGGCATGGATCCTGTTCACTGACTGGGAGCAAGAAAGAAAAGAAAACCAGATGTGGTCTCTGCTCTGAACATATCACAGAAGGAATAGAGGGGACAGATATAGTGGGGGGAGGCAGCATTTGAGAAAACTGAATTTATTTCATCCTTCACTTTCAGCTGTTGACCGGCCACCTCATGAGACACGAGGCCTTAAAGGCAGGCCTGGACTTCCACAGCCACATTCCCAGAACTTGGTGCAGAATCCGGTGCCTACGCAATCCCCCCTACCCAGAACAGTAGGCCTGGAATCTCTTCTGAATGCCAGCAGGGACAGGGACAGGTGTAGGAAGCCAAATGGGCACCGACCTGGCCAGCCTGACCAAGCCAGGTGAAGACAGGCATGCAGGTGAGAGCTGCCAGCCACGTGCTGGCTATCGTGCCCCGGCACTGCTGAATTCCACCAGCAACGGGGAACAGGCTCAAGCCAATGGTTTAAAGCAGGATGTTTTTCAAGCTTTCTCTTGATGGTGGCCCCCTTCAACCTTCTGTCCTTCCTGTGGCTCCTCATTAATGTGATTTCACTTGTGGTCCCCTGAACCATTCTGGGGGTAAAAAGGGACATCTGAGACCCCCTCCCCAGCTCCTCTGCATTGAAAACACTGGTCTAAAGAACAATTCATGGGAGAAATCACTAGTGAGGAAGGTGAGTGCTGGAGACAAGGACAATGAGTATCTCCGAACGCGGAGGCAGAGAGCAATCACCCTGAACTTCACCAAAGTGATTAATGTGGGACAACAATCAAGCTGATAATCACAGCAACTTTAACAACAGGTCAATCATGGTGCTAAACTCTTAAACACCTGACCTCCTTTGATCATCATGACCAGCCCATAAGGAAGTAGGAATGAGAATGATTTCTGTTTGATGAGGAGATGGAGCCGCAGGGATTCGCCCTTTTTTTTTTCTTTTTGGGTCACACCAGCAATGCACAGGGGTTACTCCTGGCTCATGCACTCAGGAATTACTCCTGGCGGTGCTCGGGAGACCATATGAGATGCTAGGAATCGAACCCGAGTTGGCCTCATGCAAAGCAAATGCCCTACCTACCCGCGGTGCTATCACTCCAGCCCCTCGCCCTTCATTTTTTTGTCATTGGCAGAGCCTGAATTTGAACCAAGTCTGTCTGGCTCCCAAATCACCTGTTTCGTTAGTGTGCGATTCTGTCACAGAGCCTGAGAGGTCAAACCAGACTGAGGAGAAAGACTAAGAAAGTGTGGAGAACGGAGAATGTGGAAGGAAGGACTCTTCATCGATTTGACTATACCAGAGGACTGGTCTTGGGGAGCACACAACATGCTAACATTTTAGGGCCATATCTAGTTTCACGTGATCACTGCCTGCAATCAGGTTTGCTGGGGAATGGGCCATGTCACTGACATTTTGCTTTCTCTGGACATCAGAAATCAGAGACTAGTACCCCTGGGGCAGGGGTGGGGCAGTTCCTAGGCTGGAAGGATAGCATGTGAACTCTCTGCATTGATTGTCAGCCAGGCTGAGAAGCCATGGACCAAACCTGCCATTCTTATCAAATTTATTGAAATTAATGCCCAGCCACTTCCCTTTCAACCATAAAAACAAAGCATCTTGGGTGCGTTCAGTAACTATGCTGCGATCTGTCCGTGATTTGATTACTTTGAACCCCAGTGGCCTGTATTGAAGTCAATGAATAATTTTTGAATGAGTGACTGAAAGAATGAATAAAAGAGGCCAGTGTTGTTGAGGCGACACCCTTTCCTTCCACAAACCACCTGGCTGCCAAGATTAAATCAAAACCTCAACAGCAAAGATTACTGAAGGCTGGAATTCTTCAACTTCCTATGTCCTTGGAGACTCAAAGCCTGCACATTCAACCTATGACTCTTGCTTTTTAAATCAGAGGTTATTTCTTAACCAGAGGGGGCATTTATTTTCCTCAAAGTACAGAGATATGAATGAAAGGAAATTTCAGCTGTGCAGACAATGGTCCAAATGGGACATTAGTGACTTCTGCTTCTTTAAGGAGAAACATCAGACACTTTTGAGCATGAGGCTACCCATGATCAGGCATCCTCTGTACACTGCCCTGAGCAACACTATCTCTGTGCTTCAGGAACAAGGGGCTACAAGATTGCGATGCCTCCAATGCAAGGAATCAGCCACCTGGATCAAACCAGGAACAAAATGAATAGGTACCTCCCTCTAAACACCTAGTGCCTGGCTGGAGCAGAAGAGAATTTGTGGAACATGGGGCCTGAGTATTCTATCATAGGTCTGCAGGTTACTTATTGGATGAAGACACATTATAGAAGTGTTTAAGTGCTAGGAAACCCCTCTTAAGCTCTTCCTATTGTGGAAACAACCAGGAATTGCCTTTGCAAGTTCGCAACAAAGCAACACCCTTTGTATATTTGAATATACATGGATGATTGTGTATCACTGGATGAATCTGGTCAACTCAGTCTCATAAGTGACTACATCTTTCTTCTGTCTCCACCTTCACTTTATGCTGAAAGTCTTCACTGTCTGCTGTCTTACCCCCCATTCACAAAGCATCCTTGCCTCCTGGGCCACTCTATGGATTATCTCCTTCCAGGTTTGTCTGCCTCTGGTGGAACAGAGTAGACATCTAAATATCATCAGTAAATGACCCATGAGACACTATTTTTGCTGTTGTTGTTCTGTTCTGCTATTGTTCTTTGTGACCCCCACCCCATCCCTAGTTGATGAACTTTTTAGAAGCTCTGGTCCAAGCCTGAATATATAAGTTCAGGTGTTATTCTCTCTAGAGAGAATAAGGCATTTTTTCCCTCTATAAATAGCAGGCACTAGGTACCAGGCATTAGGTGCCTCTAGGACTTTCTTTGAGTCCTAAAATCAAGATGCCCTCTGGTAAACAAATGAAGGAAGTAGACGCAAAATCTGGCTATTTGCTCAAGTGCCACACTCTACTCACAATTTAAAGGACTTTTTAAATTTAAGCTTTGCCTCAGCCACACTTATGCATTTGATCTATTTTAATGAGGAACACATTGAAGCATTGGAAGGTTCCAGTAACTTTCCTAAGGTTACAGAATTAATGCTAAAGAGGAATTTTTTTTTTTTGGCTAGGCCAATCAGACTCTCAAACTACTGATCTTTCAACCATACAACATTATTTCTCTTTTATATGCACACTTATGTTCATTGTATCTCTGAGTACAACAGCTAGGATATGGAAGCAACCCAAATGTCTAACCACAGATGAAGGGAAAAAGAAGTGGTACATATACACAATGGAATACTTTGTAGCCACTAGAAAAATTAAAGCCTTGCAATTCGTGGCAACTTGGATGGAATTAGACGGTCTCATGCTAAGCAAACAAGCCAGAGGCAAAGAACAAACACAAGATGATCCCACTCATCTGTGGTATGCAGAGGAACAAATTAATGATATGAACAATATCAATTTATAGTAAATTCTGGACATTGGATTACATAGCTGAATGCCAGGTTAAGCTGTTGTGAGGGAAAAGGATGAGACTGACTGAAAGTAACATGGGAATATAGGTGGGAGATCTGGAGCACACAGGCGGTGGCTCGAAGACTTAACAGTATGTGCCAAAGCCATAATTGTCAATCAACAAACAGTGGGCCGGGGGAGGGTTTTAAGTAGGGTGGTTGCACTAGGGGTCACAGAGGGACAGGGATGGAAGGTCATGAACACTTCAGTCATGAGACTGTACAGTAACTTTGTATACCAATACCATAAACTTAAACACTATTATATCCCTATTGCCTAAACTATAATTTAAAAACATTAAAAATTTAAATGCACCACTTGAAAAATATAACCTCTTTTTAAACTAATATATTTAAATATATTAAATGACAAAATTATTTTAATATTCATGTTAAATAAATGTGTTTCACATGCATATACAAAGGCTCATAAGGTATTTACCTACATACCTAAAGGAAATTAACAGCATAAATGAGACTTAAGTTCATTTACTACTTATAGTGTAACCTTATAACAAGTTACACTCACACAAATTGAGGACCGACTTTCTGTGATCCAGGAAGATTCCATGTAGGATGTGTGTGTGGTTATGTGTGTGTGTGTGTGTGTGTGTGTGTGTGTGTAATTTCTCCAGCATATCACTATCTCAAGGATAAAGAGAAAAAACATTTAGAACAGGGTCAGGCATATGGTAAGAGATTTCTAAAATGACAATTAACAAGCTAGAGAGCATGTGGAGGCCTCGAGTTCAATCATTGATGTAGCATAACTCCCCCTCTCCCATGAAAGTGGACACCACGCCCCCTGAGTACTGCTCGAGTGGAGGACTCCCCAACTATTTTTCATTTGTGGGGCAACACTTGGCAATGCTCAGAGGAACAGACAATGCTGGGGATCAAATCCAGCCTCCTACATGCAAAGCATGAGTTCGGCGCATTGAGCAAGTCTTCGGGCTCAAAAAAACCCCATTTATTTTTAATGAAAAAAAGGCCATAATTATTGCTACTTGGTTATTAGCACAATCATTATTACTATGATTATCACTGCTCTTTGTTGCTGTTCTGCCTTAAGAAGCAGGCAGAGCAGATAAGGGTCAAGGGACAGCACAGGATTCAGAAGCCTGGTGTGCAGCCCGGCCATCTCTAAGTATCCTCGTCATGCAGGGCTGTAAGAGCCTGTTCTCTGGATACCGTCGTCACAGTCACAGTGTGTCCCTCCCACTTCTTACACAGAGACAGGGAAAATGCAAGGTCTGTCTGACTTAATTATCAATGGCTGAGATTGAATTGATTAATGTTGGAACAGCCCTGTTATTTAATCAACTGGGCTTTTCGATTTAATAACCAAGTGAGCAGAACAGCAAAAATGCACTGATGGAAAGAGTGCAGTTCCCGATCTGACAGCAAATGGCCCCTGATTAGTCATTCGTAATTATTAAATTCAAACCAGACCCCAAATCTTTTTTTATTTATCTTTTTGCAGGCAAACTGCTTTGGTGGTTTCAGAGGCTTTGATGCCTGGTCTTTCATCTACACCTTTTTTTTTCTCGGGTGAGATTAGCACAAGGATTGCCCTCAGCTGCAACGTGACTCACTGAAGTCACATTTCAGCAAGGAGAGGGCCCACATTTCGCTTCTCTCCAACCTGAAGCTCCAGGGGTAAGCAAAAGAGAGAGTCTTCATTTTTAAAATACACTGTTCTTGTTTTTTATTTTCCTTATTTTCAGACATCCTCCCTTCCTCAGCCACCTGAATCTGGGTTTCCTGGTCCATAAAAGGGAGGTGCTAAGGCTTTGGTGAGAGCCAGACCAATGGGTTTTAAAGGGTTCAGTAGAATGCCTGGCACACAGTATTCAGTATTCCTTATCAATTGTTAGAAGCTGCAAGAACATCAGTAACGGCAAGACAGAACAAAAGAGCACTGGGAAAATATGTCAAATGTATACCATCTGCCAGGGACAAAAACACTTATCTTCAGGTTGAAAGCTGTGTGCCGAAAGTAGAATACAGACCGAACATGATAGCCACTCAATACCTCTATTGCAAACTACAACATCCAACAGGAGAGAGAACAAAAGGGAATGCCCTACTGCAGAGGCAGGGTGGGGTGGTGGGGGCTAGGGTGAGGGTGGTGGGAGGGATACTGGGAACATTGGTGGAGGAGAATGGACAGTGGTCAAGGGATGTAAACGAAATACAAACATGAAAGTTCATAAGTTTGTAACTGTACCTCATGGCAGTGATTCACTAATAAAAAATTTAAAAAAATTAAAAATCCATTATTGACATACAGTTCCCAAAATTTTAATATAATTAATAATGAATTATTCCCATTGCAATCCTAAAAAAAAACACACTTATCAATTTCAGTTACAAAATGCCCAACTCTTAGTTTGTTCGGAAGCAGAGATGAGATAGCTTTGGCGAAGGAACAGGCTTTCTCTCCAGTAGGAAGGAAAAGATGCTGCACCAGGCAAGAGGTCCACAGTGGTCCTCAGCACTGGGGTCTCCAAGCAGCAGCTGGAGTGACCCCAAAATAGTCGGGTCCAGAGGAATAAGAAAGAAAACAGAAAATGGCTGGCAAGCAAAATATTTTCAGGAAAACTGTTCTAGAAAAGTCATACTGTTAACTCTTCTAACCACCACTCATGCAGAGACCTCAACAGAAGGTGTGAGAGGAGATTCGTAGTCACAAAAATTTTTCAAGAATGAGATGAGAGACAGGAAGAAGAAAATCAAGCTAAGCAGTATACTCTTTTCCCGACTTCTAGTGATTACTATAACTTGTGGATTTTCTTTTGGATCTCAAATGCACTGAGCTAAATTAATCACAACATTGGTTTATAACACACCATTATCACTAGGATTTCTGTGGCCCTCTTGTATTTGTTTATTCACTTATTTTTAATAGCATAAGGAGCTTCCATTTTTTTACAATTCTTCTCATAGGTTGTTTGGAATACATTTTAACAAAAGCATAAGGCATAGAGTTTACCAAATGTTCAAAAAAAAAAACAACCCTATTCCTAGTGCATTACTCCAATGGGCCAATCATTTTAGATGATGCATCTGCACAATTCTAATCGGCAGGTGCGTGTTTGTCCGTTGCTTTACTGGCAGCCTAACCTCCCAAGGAGAGTTCTCTGTCCTTCCCTCATATTTGGCTGTGTGCCTACCTTTCCCTATCTAGAAAGACCTCACTGGTGGGAATGCCTTATCTGCCACTGCACCCCAGGCTTTCCTAAGCGGTCTCTCACACTGGAACAGGCAGGCATTTGAGCAGAGAGAGAACAAGGCTTCCCTTCAGCCTCTGGTCTCTGGACCCGCTCCTCCTGGGAGAGCAGGGTGACAGATGGGGGGAGGCAATGAGTCACACCAAGCAGGTGTGATGCATGTGGATAAGTGGGTTGCACCTGCTAAGCCTTTCCTGACAACTCACCAGGACACTTTTTTAAGATCTCCTGGAAAAATCATTCACCATTTTTTCTTTTAGACCATAAACCCCAAACTGAGAAGCTTCATTTTTTTTTCTTTTTTGGGTCACACCCAGTAATGCACAGGGGTTACTCCTGGCAGTGCTCGGGGGACCGTATGGGATGCTGAGAATCGAACCTGGGTTGGCTGCGTACAAGGCAAATGCCCTACCCACTGTGCTATAGCTCCAGCCCCGAAAAGTTTCATTTCTTTAGAGCATATTCTGGCTGTTAAGTAGCCTTTCCCTCCCTTTTCTGGGAGCATAACCGCTGTTGAGTGAAACTTCATACATGCTGGTGCTTTCCATGTCTTACACCCAGTCGTGACAGGCCTACAGAGAGAAGTTATCCTCAAAGAGCCTAAGACTTGAAGAGCTGAAGTGACTCGATTCAGTCTGCTCTGTGGGCAGAGGGACAAACTCAGCATTTCCTATCGGCATTTGCTATCAGCTTTCTATAGGTCGGTCATGCTGAGAGCTTAGTGCCACAGAAGCCCCACTCAGTCCATGCATGGCTGCAGTGGGAAGGTAAATATGCCAGCAGTCTAGAGCTGGAGGACATACGGTGGGGGGGGACTCCTCCATATCTTGCTTGAACAGAGGAATCACCTGGGAAGTTCAGGCGGTCCAGCTGCCTGGCTCCCACAGTCAGGGATTCTGAACAGGCTTGTGGAGCCCCCAAATGATTTTACAGTGCAGCCAAGTCACCCAGAAAGATCCAGCAGGACTGAGGCTCCCCATTGGTGGTAGAACTGAAGTGCTCATGGCCACAATCTATACTGAGTGCCTTCTCTTCCCCGTCTCCATCCTTGCTTCCTCACTGAGGCTTCTGGGGATACCTAACAAAGATCCATGTCAAGGTAGCAGCAAAGGGTCAAAGGCAAGACAGTGGGTGGATTGATCCACAGAAGTTTGTGTGTGTGTGTGTGTGTGTGTGTGTGTGTGTGTGTGTGTGTGTGTGTGTGTGTGTGTGTGTGTGTGTAGCACTGAGGGCTTGAGGAAAGTGGGCACACCAGTGTTGAGTGTTGGAATTATGTACATGTGAAAACATTGATTGTATTGCAAATCACACAACCTCAACCAATAAAAAAAAATAATACACTATTTACATTTGTACTGGGGTTGGCTACTGGAAGACTGAACTAAGATGAGCCAAATATGACTGTGCTTCTAAACTAAAAATGTACTAGGTGAAGTCACACAAAGAAGAGACACAAAGCACCTGATGCACTTTATGGAAAGACAGAAGAGCCATTAATAGAATATTTAAAGAAGGGTAGAATGTCCACTCACAGGCGTCTGTAAAGGTATGGCTGGGGAGAAATTTAGAGACAAATGAATGACTTTCACATTGCTCATCCCCCTGAATGGGTTGAAGGCACACCAGTCAGATGCTGGGAAGTGTCCAGAAGGCCTGACAGAGCCACAGCTCTGGGTTTCAGTCCATTCATGGTGCTCCTCTGGCAGGAAAAATCTCATTAAGACTCTAAAAAGAGACTTTCCTCATTGGTTGCTACTCAGAGGTCAAATCAGAGTACAAACCTTCATGCTAACAAGCACAGTTCCATTTGCATACTGTAACTTATTTTCTGTCTCTGTCTACCAGATGAGGCTCATCCTTGCATGTTGTGATTAGAACCATAGGTTTTTAATTAAGATAAGAATAACCCAAATAAAGATTAAAAGAGCTGAGGATTCAGCTCAGCAACAGAGAATTTGCCTTGCATGGATAAGACCATGGGTTAAATCCTCTGCATTGTGTGTGTGTGTGTATTAAAAGTTCCAAATAAATATTGAATTACAGTCTTGTTTGACTATTTTTTTGGACCACAGCTGGTGATGCTTGGGAGCTATTTTCGGTTTTGCACTCAGGAATTACTTCTAGCGATGCTCAGGGGACCATATAGGATGCTGGGGATTGAATCTGGATGGGCTGCATGCAAGGCAAATGCCCTACCCACTCCAGCCCCTAAATTACAGGCTTAAAGTGGAAGTCTGACTTGAATCTTTTGGTCTCTATGACTTCGAGGAATATTGCACTGCCTGATATTTATAATCAGGAACCGTAAGATGGGAAGGCAGAATGTTGTTGTCATTCAGCTTGTCCCCAAATACCACATACAGGAGGATTAGATTATATAACAGATGCAAACTTTCTGGAAGACAGCCTGACAGCAGCTATCAATATTTAAAATAACTGCTAGAAATAATCATGGGAAAATCAAGGTTATACTTTTACCAAGAACTGGGCACAAGGATGTTTACTATAGCACCGTTTATAATAATGAAACACTGAAAACAAATCTCCAACAAGAAGGACTAGCTAAATCAAACCAAGGCCATCCATATAACAAGAAAACGTATTAGAAAGAATACTGTAAAGCTATACAACATATGTGACAACCTTCAGAATATATTTAATGATAATAATATAGCATATTTCCAGCTATGTTAAATTTTTTAAATTAAAAGAAAAATACATATCCCCAATCCATAAATACATGCATATTTATATATGTACATTTTGTAAAGTATGCACTATTTTTTTTCTGTATGGAAGTATATAAAAACACTCACTGGGAGAAGAGTTGGAGAAGGAGACATAAAACTCACTTTTAATTCATGCCTCCCTATACTAAGCAGATATGTTTATCACTTCATTAAAATGTCATAGGTTACATGGATACTATGACAATTCCCTTTAACTTAGTGTTTGCTGTTTCTTTTATATATCTCAATACTAAAGAAAGACTGAAACAAAAAATTAACACATATACAACACATACATACTAGGTGGAGACTAGTATTTACTATGAATCTATGCATGTTTAAGTAGAGTGTAATTGCAACCTGAAGTCATCGGAGTGAACTTCTAATTCCACACACATTTCTAGTTTTCTCCTTTCTGTACCTAATGAGGCATCTGAAAGTAATGACACTGCAGTAGTAATGAACACATCAAATACTTCTATCTTAGCTTCTAAACCAAATTATTTATTAAAAAAAGCACAGCTCTTTGGGAAATGAATTAATTCCCATGTGGGGGCAACATAATACAAGACGAGTCTGGAATATCATTTTTGTATGAAAAGTCAGGTCAGGTATTATCAGGGACATGATTCCTTAGGCTGATCAGAATATAATTTAAGAACAAATAAATCAAAAGTAACAATTCCTCGCTTCCAAACAATACTGGAAACTCCCACTGGAGACCATTGATCCTTAAAGCTACTCCTCTCCCAGCAGGAAAGAAACAGCTACAAGTAACTGTGTAGTGATGAATATTCGAGCCCTCAAACAGGTATTCAGCTGTGCCAATAAGCACCCACTATGGCCACTTAGCAGACGGTGGAGCCTCGGGCGCATCATGCGCTATCTCTTTAACATGGCCCCTGCCCACAGCACAAAGTGGCCACCAGTTTTAAGAGTGGTTTTGACAAATTTCAGCATAACAGTCCTGGGGATCGTGTATGGAGAAACCATAGTGACACAGGAAAGCCAGTTCCTATTTCAGAGCAGAGTCTAAAAAGGTGACAACTGAGATAAGGAGGACATTTTCCTTCTGCAGTTGGCTTCAAAAGTGGAAAAATGACCCACCACAGGGGCTGGAGCAATAGTACAGTGGGTAGGGCGTTTGCCTTGCACACAGCCAACCTGGGTTTGATTCCCAGCATCCCACATGGTCCCCCGAGCACTGCCAGGAGTAATTCCTGAGTGCATGAGCCAGGAGTAACCCCTGTGCATCACAAGGTATGACCCAAACACCCCCCCAAAAAAAAAATTAAAATGACCAATCACAAATCCAAATTTCAAGTAGAAGGCAAAGGACCCTGAGATGCAGGGCATGTAGGTATTTGTGGGGCCTTCCTTCAGTGGCACTACCACATTCTGCTTGGTTTCACATAAAAAGGAAAAGTTGTGATGAATCACAAATGCACTGCAGGGGTGCGGGTGGGAAAAACTTTGCACTAAATTTTCTAATCCTAAATTTTCTCTTCAAAGCTCTTCCCTCTCACTTTTATCCTGAAGCCTAAAACTGAGGAATGGAATTTGCAGAATCAACACATATTCATCTAGTATTTAATCCATTTTCCAAGATATATCAGTGTTTTTACTTAGAATTCTTTCATGTTCAGAGATTTCCTGGATACTTTCAAGGCCTAACTCAGTACAGAGAAAGCCTCCACAAGTTTATTGACTGACACTGTGAATAAACCAATCTTTGGCAAATTAAAGCTTCAGAAGTTCAAATTTTTATATATATATATATATATTTTTTTTGCTTTTTGGGTCACACCCAGCGATGCACAGGGGTTACTCCTGGCTCTGCACTCAGGAATCATCCCTGGCGGTGCTCAGGGGACCATATGGGATGCTGGGAATTGAACCCGGGTTGGCCGCCATGCAACAGGAGCAACAGTAGATGCAAACTTATAGATGTGACCATCTAGGTTCATTCATTCTGCACTTTACCAAACACCGATCATGTGCCAGACACTGTGAAAGCTGCTATGCATCTACCAGTTAATGAAATAAGTAAAGCTCCTGCCCTCAAGAAGAATACCGTTGAATAGAGAACACAGAAGTAGGGAACAGAGACAATAAAACAGCAGGCATATAAACAAGCTGGTTCTAGAGCCTAAGAGGTATTGACAAAAGAAGCCAGAGTAACAGGAAAGTCCACGAATGGGGCTTGGGACAGAGCCATGAGAGGCTTCTTGGAAGAAGGGCATTTAGATGACATCTAATGATGAAATGGAGGGAGACAAACAGAGATGGAGATGGGTGTGGAAAGAGATCTGCTACAGGTAAAGATTCAATTCTCTCTCTTCTCATGGCTGCCACACAATATCTGAGGCCTTTTCTGAATGGTCTGTGGCCATGTTTGTGTGGTGGTTCTCCTGTTCTGATTGGTCAGTGACCAAGCATGTGACTGTTGACATGAAAAAAAAATAACTCCCCACTAACAAAGATGAGAATTATATTGGAGTAATACAATTATACTGAGGTTATTTTAAGGGTCAAAAAAAGTGAACATTTTTACTTTTATACTCTTCTGGTATTTTAAGCAGTGAAGACCATCCTGAATTTCTCCAGTCATCTTAGTTCCTCTATGATCTTGTGCTAGGTCAAGTTCTGGTTCACCTCTTATCTCCATCCTCATTCTCTTTGCTCTGCACTCTGGCCTGTCATAATCCCAGTTCTTCATCAGTGTTCCTGCAGGGTTTACACAGCTGTTCCTCTCAGCCTGGAACTCTCTCCACTGGCCCTTCCCTCCTATTTAATTATTCCTCAATATTCCAATGTCAACCCTTGGAAGTGCCAAGATGGTGCCCAACTGGATCAAATTACCAGGTTATGGTCCCTTAGCCTCGTGTGTTTCTTGGTTGTACCAGTTCCATTAAAATGTTACTACTTCTGGGTGGGATCGATAGTACAGTGGCAAGGCCCTTGCCTTGAACACCATCAATCAAAGTGCAATCCTCACATCCCATATGGTCCCCCAGCCTACCAGGAGTGATCCCTAAGTGCAGTGCCAGGAGTAAACCCTGAGCACCACTGGATATGACCCAACCCCTGCCACAACTACCATCAAAAAGGTACCATTTCTGTTTTCTTTCTTTTGGGGTCACACCCGGTGATGCACAGGGGTTACTCCTGGCTCTGCACTCAAGAATTACTCCTGGTGGTGCTCAGGGGACCATATGGGATGCTGGGAATCAAACCCGGGTTGGCATGTCCAAGGCAAATGCCTTCCCCATTGTGCTATCACTCCAGCCCCAAAGTGCCATTTCTGTGATGATTTGATTAACACATTAGCACTGGTGGCTCACACTTGAATGCTGCTTAATTAGCACAAATTGCAGTGTCAAAGTCAATGTGTTAATGACTGACACCTCCCTAAGAGTTCAGTTCAGTGAATACAAAAAGATCTAGTTTCATTGATTCTGATACCTCTCGTGCCTTCCACTGTGTGGGCACACAGAGTTGAATATTTTGCAGTCACAGTCCTAAAATTCATCAATATTTTTTTTAACCAAGACCCTTCCATTTTCATTTTTTTTGCTGTGTCCTGAAAACTCTGCAGCCAGTCCTGGTCAAGAAAGACTGCATAGGGACTCTGCCATGGTAGGTATTCATTCTGAACCTAATGTCCGGTATTGAGGACATGTTCCTGGAAATCCAAAGCAATGTGAATGGCAAATGTTTGATCATTCAAGAAACAGTATTAGGCAATTTTATGTCCCTGCATTATGAAAACTGCCTGAGTGCAGAGTCCTAGCCTGCACTTTCTCCTGGGGGTCCTGATCCTGTATCACTTTTATTTATTTATTTATTTATTGAATCACCATGAGATACAGTTACAAAGATTTCATGTTTGATTTTCAGTCATATAATGATTGAACACCTATCCCTCCACCAGTGCACATTTTCCACCACCAATGTTCCCAGTATTTCCCCCTTCCCCACCCCATCCCGCCCCTCTCCCTGCCTCTATGGCAGACAATTTCGCTCTTATTCTCACCCTGCTTTTGGGCATTATGATTTGTAATACAGATAATGAGAGACCATCATGTTTGGTCCTTTATCTACTTTTAGCACACATCTCCCATCCCAAGCAGTCACAGTCCTAAAATCCCTCCACCATCATTGACTTAGTGATCCCTTCTCTATCCTAGCTGCTTTCTCCCCCAGCTCATGAGGCAGGTTACCAACAATGGAACAATCTTCCTGGTCCTTGTCTCTACTGTCCTTAGGTGTTAGTCTCATATTATGTTATTTTATATTCCACAAATGAACCTGCATCATTTTTAAATAGCTTCTGTGACCAGAGATAGCCCAAGTGGTAGAGCACAAGTCTTGCATGTGCAATGCCTTGAGTTTGATCCCTGGCTCTACATGGTCTCCACACGCTATAAGTATAGCCCTGGTGGCCTCAAGCATTGCTAGGAATTGTCCTATAAACTGAGAAAGAAGATGCTTTTCACTCTTGAGATAGTAACAGGAATACCACACCCTATAATTCACCGTTTTCTAAAACAGACTAGGTTTCCTGGGATAGGACCTCATATCTTGGGCCCAACCCTGAAAACAAAAAACCTAGGGACTGTGATTCAAGTGGGAAAGCACCGTACCTTGAATAGGTGAGGTCCTGAGTATGATCCCAGCACCACATGAGCCCCTGAGCACTGCTCGGAGTGCCCCCTGCCCTCGTCCCTACAACACACGCACAATAGAAGAAATCCTTTCTCCATCAGACCTTTGATTTTTCCTTCAAACTAACAGTGGAACTTAAGCCAAAACAGAAACCCCACTTTAGGAAGTACCTTTTGGGGTTTTTTGGGGTTTTGTTTTTTATTTTGGTGGAGTTGTTGGTAGATGGGTGCGGGTAGGCCATACCCAGCAGTGCTCAGGGCTTACTCCTGGCTCTGTGCTCCTGGCAGTGCTGGGGGACCATATGAGATCCTGGGAATTGAACCCAGGTTGGCTCTGGGCAAGGCAAATGCCCTACCCACTGTACTATCACTCCAGCCTCAATCTCATTCATCTTAAATTTCTGGTTCTCCGCTGGCATTTGGAAAAGACTTGTCAAAAAGTGGTTGTCTAGCTTTCCCCACTGGGGTGCAGGTGAGGGGGTAGGTCAGGTAAGGAAACACTAGGACAATAATGGAAGGGGAAAGTGCGTGCCATAGAAGCAAGCTGAGGCATGGAAGGAAACAACTGAGGACAATGGTGGAGAAAAGTGGACACTGGTGAAGAGGTTGGTGTTGAAACATTGGACACCTGAAATTCAATCATGAATAACTTCATAACTTTTTAATTCATGGTGATTCAATGAAAAAAGGGGCCACGGAGGGTAATGGTCTGAGTTTGGCAACACTGTCCTACTGCCTTGCAGACAGGTCTCATCATGGGTCCACCAGTAACTGAGCAGCCTCAAACCAACAGGTGTGATTCACTGGCCACCTCATACAGGCCAGCAATAGACACATACCACTCAGTGAATATGGGCAAACTTGCAAACACCCAATTGAAAAAGGAATAGCAAAAATGGAAAATGATGCTACTCATCAGTAAACAGTATCAACCATTGTGTGTGGCTGGACTGAGCTACCAGGGGCGAGCCCATGTATACTGTACAGGAACATAGGGACGCATGAAAATGGGCGAGATTTCTCGTGTGTCCCGACTGGTTTGAATGTTTGAATGAAGCTGAACATTTTCCCTTTTCAAGCTGCCTTCAGAAAAATAATTTCAGTATACTGAAAAGAGCAGTTTTCCTTCTCTCATAGAAGCCTGGCTGGTCTTTGACATGCAGATGGTGTTAGCCAGGCCTGACCTTTGATATTGTAAATTGTAGGCTCTGGCCCAGCCTAGTCTTTGGGATGTAGATTTCAGGTGCAGGGCCCAGTTTTATCTTTGGGATGTAAATCCAAGTGCTTTTAGCCCAAGGAAGGTTTCCGTTTTGGTTTCGCATCTTCTTTCCGGAGGCCTCACATGCTGGGGGAAAAGGCAGCTCAGATAGAGAAGGGAACACCAAGTACAGGATGTTGGGAGGACCCATTCCGGTTGGAAGATGTGAACTAAAAGTAGACTATAGACCGAATATGAAGGTCACCCAATACCTCTATTGCAAACTACAACACCCAAAAGGAGAGAGAACAAAAGGTAATGTCCTGTCACAGAGGCAGGGTGGGGTGGTGGGGGATGGGGTGGGGGTGGTGAGAGGGATACTGGGATCATTGGTGGAGGTGAATGGGCACTGGTGGAGGGAGGGGTAAACGATCACTGTATGAGTGAAATGCAAACACAAAAGTTCATAAGTGTAACTGTACACCACAGTGATTCTCTAATAAAATTTTTTTTAAAAAAGAGAGAAAAACAGCAAAGAGGGTTGGGGACTGAACATGACAAGTTGCTTCATACCAGTTGGGTATAAATCTCGGGGTACTTTTTCCTGAAACTAGGTTTGGAACTCTAGGACTGGTGATACTATTTTGGGCTGGATGCTTACCAGCTGTCCTTGTTTGCGCCCTATCCAAATCAGAGACTAGGATAAAGATGTAGGTCTACAGAACCATGCTTATCATGGTGGAAGATGGGGTTAGATTCAGAGGCTGGGGAGGTTTGGGCTGTGGTGTTGGAACATGGTAGAAATGAAACCCTATCATTAACAGTATCACAAATCATGAGACCTAATTTTTTTTTTAATTCAGGTGCAAAAGAGAACTGGAGCAATAGCACAGAGGGTAGGGCGTTTGCCTTGCACACAGCTGACCTGGGTTCGATTCATCCGTCCCTCTCAGAGAGCCCAGCAAGCTACAGAGAGTATCCCACCCGCATGGCAGAGCCTGGCAAGCTACCCGTGGTATATTCGATATGCCAAAAAAGTAACAACAAGTCTCACAATAGAGACATTACTGGTGCCCGCTCGAGAAAATCGATGAATAACGGGACGACAGTGCTACAGTGCAGGTGCATGCTATTTATTGAGAAGTGATCCCCAGGTAGGCACAGTGGAGACTAGGGAACTGAGAAAGGAAAGGAGGGATGCTGATAAAGAGTGGGGAGCAGGCAGGTTAGACATGGCAGCCTGAGTTCAACTCGTGGGGATTCCCTGAGCATGGGGTGGGCAATTTCCCACTGAGGGGTGAGGAGTTGGAAGGGTCAGAACGCCAGCTCCTAAGGTGATGTGGAGAAAGCCTTCTTGGGATTTAACTCCCTTAACTGAAAAGTCTCTCAGATGGAAGTATCTAACAAGCGGTACATGGTCCAGCAGGCTCTGCACGCGGCCAGTGCTGCGAGCTCCCCCAACGGGAAGCATCTTCGGTGTGACTCGGAGAGTCGGGCCCAACACGAGCTGAGGCTTCAGCCAGCAAAGAGCACATCCCCTGGCATCTGTGACATCTTCCACGCACTATCCATCCTTAATCCCTCTGAAAGGCTCAGACTGGGGCTACCTCCCCTTTATCACTCTCCCCACGCCCCCAAAGGCATCCCAACCACTATCATTCCCCTCCAGGTGCAGAGCCTCAGACCACGACATCTACTCAGAACTGAGTCCCATTGTTCTGTGCACATTTGTTTATCTTCATGGTTCGACCCTATTTTTGGAAGTCTCCTAGTTTTCTGTTTATCCTAAGTATATAAACTTTCCCTTAAAGATAAATAGAAGGAGGAGGGGAGTGGGTTTTTATAGAAAATTATGACAAGATGATTCACAAATGAGTGAGGTTTAGGAAGAACTTTCTTTGTGGAAACTCCCTCTCACAACTGCTATTCGCAGGAACAGTCCCCCGAGGCCACATGTGTGGCGCTGCTGTCAGAAGTTCAGCAAAAGTGACGTCCCCTTGCTCGCTTCCCCCGATGACTGAAAAGGGACTCCTCCTTTCCCCCCATCCTTTCTGGGAGGATCTGTAGCCCTCTGTCTGCCCGGTCATGGATTACAAATGAAATCTGTATCTAATAGGTCTAACTTTAGCCACAGGAAATGGGAGTGCTTGGGAGGCACAGGAGGCAAGCCATGCTTTGTTTGAGGATGGGCACATTATCTCACCGAGTCCTTCCTTCCCCTTCTGGGCAGGGAAGGGAGTGGAGGCTAAGATTTGGGGAGCTAGTGGGAGGGGAGGCCTGTGATATCTGTTTCCTGGTCAGCTTTGTGGGAAATTTCATGTTTGAGTGTGTTTGTGTATACATATTATATGTATATACATATTATACCATATGTATTACACATATGTATTAGAGAGAGGAGAGAAGGGCAAAGAGTGGAAAAAATAAAAGAAAGCCATAGAATGAAGAAAATTCAATGGGAAACAACTCTGTCCAAAGTCAAAACAGTTCTCCATGAAAATGGAGATGCACCCCTTTGCCCATGTCCCTTTTGAAAACAAATTAGGGGCCACACCCTACAGGATTCTAATCAGTGGTACTTGGAGGCTAGCAGAGCCATACCCAAACTCTGGCCCAGCTGTATTCAGGGACCACTGGGGTTACATTCAGAGATGTCAGGGATCCAACTCCAGGCCTTGTACATACCGGGCATATGCTCTCCCACTAGAGGAAACCCTGCCTGTGTCTTTCGTAATCTAAGAGACATAAAATTGTTTCTGGCAGCACTG
The DNA here is from genome assembly GCF_027595985.1 of Sorex araneus. Classification (NCBI taxonomy): domain Eukaryota; kingdom Metazoa; phylum Chordata; class Mammalia; order Eulipotyphla; family Soricidae; genus Sorex; species Sorex araneus. The sequence continues at coordinate 52,935,121 of NC_073305.1, forward strand.
GCTATACAATTGGCAGGACCAAGAACAAAATGAAAGAGTGTGCTTCCTTATTCCCAAATAGGACTTTCCGGTTGCAAATGCTAAGCCTTAAATGGAGTACGAGGCCCTTTGAAGGCAGGGAGGATCTTGTGGTCTACACAGGGTTCAGATGGAGAGGCTGGATCTAATTTCAGGTACACAGAAGGCCCAAGCTGAGCAAGGCCCTGTGGCTGGTCCCCAGAAGATAATTTCTCCTCACTCCACCTTCTTGTCAATGTTTGTTTGAGCAGAGCCTTGAGGCTTAGTTCAGTGCCTTTATCTGAGCATGATCCAAAATACTTGCCCAGGTTAAGTAACGGGAAAAGGCTTGATTGCTTCCACCTTGGTGCCAATACAACTTAATCCAAGTGAGAAGAATACAGGATTTCTATGAAAAAACAAGTGCCCAATTTTTCATTCACTCCTTATGCACAGAACCAGAATAGAGAATTTGCACACATACACACATACGCATTTCCTTGAGGTAAAAACTTCCTGAACAGCTGGTTCTTCAAAAGAATAAACAAGATATATCAACCCTGGGCTAGATTCACAAGGAGAAGAAAGAAAATGCCAAAATCAATTGGGTCAGAGATGAAAAGGGCAGAAATAACAACAGACCCCTCAGAAATTCATAATAAAGTGAAGGGTTCCTGTGAACAAACTTTACATGGTTAAGGCAACCTTCTAGGAGAACTTGGAAGCTGTGCCTGTTAAGGAGGCAGGCTGGGGGTGGTGAAAAGCCTGGCAGTGCTATGGGTGGGAGAAACTGGGTGAAGTCTAGAGAGAGAGTCCAGGTGAGGCGACAATAAACGGCTTCCACGCAAGTTGAAGATGGACTCATGTTACTGCTCAAGATTTCCTGTTAGGGAGACATTGGAGAGCAATTCTTGCACATGGGCAAGCACTGCGAGACCAGCACAGGGGTGTCTGAGTACTTACAATAGCAAAGAGCTAGCAATAGTATTTCTACTGGAGTAGAGATGGAGTGCAGGACCTGTGCCAACATTTCTGTCAACAAAACCAATCCATTAGTCATGTGCCTACTTTCACACATACCCACCTAGTCAACAATGGTGCCTTTGGTCCAGAGGGTTAAATTCAAACTCTGGGGGCCCGGGGAGATCATATTGAGATCATATCGTGGGTAGTGCTCTTGCCTTGCATGCAGCTGACCCAGGTTCCACCCATGGTGCCGAGTATGGTCTCCCAAGCACTGCCAGGAATGTACAGGACCAGGAGTTAGCCCTGAGCACCTTTGGGTGTGGCCCCAAAATTTAAAAGGAAGAAATGAATAAATATAAACTCTGCTCACAAGGCACTCATGTGGCCAATCTGAAACCTGATCCCAGGTTCACAGCTGCCCTCACTTATGATCGGATTCCTTTGACTGCTCCTGAGTCCACTCAGTTGCCTGAATCTGCCCTGCCTCTGGGTCTCAGCCTTCCTCCTACCAGAGGGACTCCTATACCTCTTACCATTTAATCCAAAGGTCACATCCTCCAGGAAGTCTTCTCTGATTCACTCTGCCCTTACAGCTCCAACTATTTATTCTTAGATATGTCTTTACTTTGGGGGTAGGTAATTTAATCTTGAAGGGTAATGAGCTAGAGCAGTAGTCCTCTCTCTCACCCCAGGCATCCCTTCCTCTTCCTGGAGATAACCACGGGGACCAGTTCCTTTTGCCTTTTCTCAGAGTCATTCTGAATATAAATGAGGCCATCTTTCTTGTTTTGTTTTGATTTTGATTGGGAACCACAGTTAGTATTGCTCAGGGCCTGCTCCAGCTTCAGAACTTGGGAGTCACTCATGGTGATGCTGGGGAGATCATCAGTGCAGGGGACCAAAACAGGTCTCATGCATGCAAAGAATGTTGTGCAGACTTTTGACTCTCTCTCTGCTATGCAATCATTTCTTTTACCTAAATGGCAACTGCTCTATACTTGCTTAACTCTGTATCTCATACCGTTTTCCTGCCATCAGACAAAAATTGGCTTTATTCAATAGTTACAAATCACTTTTTAATTTGGGGGTCAACACCAGAAACAGAGTCCAGAACCCCACTCCTACAAGGCAAGTGTTTTATTTAGCTGAGCACATCCTGGCCCTTTTAAAATATACCATGGGGTGCCAGAGTGATAGTATAGCGGATAGGGCACTTGCCTTGCATGAGGATGACCTGGGGTCTATCCCAGCAACCTAAATGGTTTCCCCCGTGCACATCCCATATGGTCCCCTGTGCATCACCAGGAGGAATTCCTAAGTGCAGAGCCAGGATTAACTCCTGAACATCATCAGGCTGTGGTCCCAAAAGCAACCAAATTTTTAAAAAATATACCATGACTTATTTATCTATTCCCCATTGGATCAGTCTCTATGTGATTTCCAGTCTTTTGCAGATTTAAATGTCATTCTCCAATAAGCTACACATGTGAAGGACTATAACATTAATATTTAGGAAGGGAATTGCTGGTCCCAAGATGATATATATTTGAGATATGATATACAAAAAAGTGAAATATGATAAACATTGTCAAATTGTCCTCCATAAAAACTTTTCTAGTTTATATTCCCACTGGAATTGTATAAAATGTCCTGCTACCTCCTCCAAATAGTGCCATCCAACTTAGAGTCTGTCAGTGTGGTAAATGAGGGATGATACCTCTGTCCAGCTTTAATTTATATATGTCAAATAAGATCAAATCTCTAGAGTTTCACTTCCAAAAAAGGATGCTCAGTCCAGTCAGTACACATGCTATTTAATTTTAAATTAATCAAGATCAAATAAAATTTAAAACACAACTTCTTTTTTTCACTGGATACATAATGCAGGCAAAAATTAACCACCAGTATCATCATAATGACAGACTTTCCCAAGATCTTTACAGGCCAAAGGCTAGAGAAGGTGCATATGGTATTGAGGCCTTGAAATATGACTGAAATGACCTGAAAGCAACTCCTACTATATAATACACACTGGATTTTGAAGATATTGTACTGAAAGAGAGAGAGACAGAGACAGAGAGAATATGTACTTTTAAAAGTTCTAGGCCACGGCCCAGAATGATAGTACAGCAGGTAGGGCATTTGCCTTGCATGTGGCCAATGTGGGTTTGATCCCCGGAATCCCATATGGTCCCCTGAGCACTGCCAAGAGTACAGAACCAGGAGTAACCTCTGAACATGCCTAGTGTGACGAAGAAAGAGAGAAAGAAAAAGAAAGAAAGAAAGAAAGAAAGAAAGAAGGAAAGAAAGAAAGAAAGAAAGAAAGAAAGAAAGAAAGAAAGAAAGAAAGAAAGAAAGAAAGAAAGAAAGAAAGAAAGAAAGAAAGAAAGAAAGAAAGAAAGAAAGAAAAAGAAATTTAAAAAGTTCTCAGCCAGAGAGATAGTATGGGGGTAAGGAGTTTACCTTAATTCCAACTCCAATTCCAGTTCAATTCCTCAGCACAACAGATGGTATCCAGAGTACCACTAGGGGTCACTCCTGAGAAGAGCCAGGAGCACTGAAGGATGTGAACCCCAAATAAAAATAAAAAAAGAATATCAGGGGCCAAGAGAAAGTTCAACACACAGGAGTGCCCTGGGTTGGATCCCTGGCACCACATGGCACCCAACGTACTATAGCACTATAGCACGGTCATCCCGTTGTTCATTGATTTGCTCGAGCAGGCACCAGTAATGTCTCCATTGTGAGACTTGTTACTGTTTTTGGCATATCAAATACACCACAGATAGCTTGCCAGGCTCTGCTGTGTGGGCAGGATACTCTCGGCAGCTTGCCAGGCTCTCCGAGATGGATGGAGGAATTGAACCTGGGTTGGCCGCATGCAAGGCAAACTCCCTACCTGCTGTGCTGTCGCGCCAGTCCTTGGACTGGACAGGCACCCAAAGCAGAGAGCTGGAAACAGTCCCTGAGCCCCCATCTATGTAGCCCCCAAACAAAAAAAAAATCCCTAAAATTTCTCCTAATTATTTCTGTGTTGGTCTCATGTCCAATGCTAATATTTGGATATGCTTTGCTAAGTCAATTATCGAGAGTCATTTTGGTGACGTAGCTACCAGAGAATTTTAGATATGCACGTGGCTCAAATTCCCTTTATATTGAACAATGCTGCTTCACACTGCACCATTCTGTGGTAACCTGGATTTTAGCATTTTCCTTTTCACAAGGAACAAGTAAAGTTACAACCACTGTGAAGGAAAACAGTCTCATTAGAATCGTTTTTTTTTTTTTTCATCCTGGCCCTTCCCTGCCCCATGCCGACAGGGTGGGCAACAAAAGGAGCAAAGGAGGCGAGGAGTGATCAGGGCTAAAACAAACCCTTCCACTTCCCACCTGCAGGTCACGAGCAGGAACCAGCAGCATCACTGACCCCTACCAGGGACCGACTTCCTGGTGCATGTAAAAACAATGCACCACCAGAGAACAAAGTGCCTGTGAACTAAGAATAGAAGAACGGCTCCAGTAAGAGTTCCAGGACTTGGCAGAAACAAATCCCAACACTGTTCCTCTGCTGCCGGTTGTCCTGGCTGTACAAATGCCCCCATCTCAAGTCCAACCTGTTTGCATGTCCTGGAGTTTGTACTCAGCAATAAGTGAAGGGACAGATGGAAAGGGGAGACCTAGAGAAAGAGGGGACAGAGAATAGAAATAGCCCTAAACAGTTCACACCATGATAGTTCTAGAGTTAAGGCCTGGCATAGAGCGTTCTGTCATCTGAGTCTTTGCTTTGAATGTGAGAGGTCCAGAGAACCCAGTTTGGGGGTCAGAAAGGTAGTACAGGGGTAAGGCACTTGCCTTGCCAATGACGGACACTAGTTAAATTCCTGGCACTGCATATAGTTCCTGGGGCACTGACAGGAGTGATCCCTGATGACAGGGTCATGAGTAAGCCGTGAGCAGCATTGAATGTGGACTAAATTCTCCCCAACATCACCATCAAAAAAAAAAAAAACCCACCGGAAAAAAAACCAGTTTTGCTACATGGTCCAAGAAACTGATAGAATAGAATGGACATTAAATAAATACTAACTGCATCTGTTTGGAGGCAAATATGAAATTATTATTATTATTATTATTATTATTATTATTATTATTATTATTATTATTATAGCTGTTTCATTGGTCAAGTGAACTTATCTTTCTAGATTTCGGTGTTCTCACCTACAAAAAAAGAAGGGTTGAATTACAGTTCCCTATCCCATCCAGTTCGAAAGTTGTGTGACCTAACAAAATATTCTCAACACTTCGTCCTACTCACTCCCATTAAAAGAAAGCTCATTGGGCAATTTATGACTCAGACCCTGAAGTTGATACTGGCATCAAATACAAACACACCTCCCACTTAATGAAGTTCTTAAGAGAGGGAAGAGGAAAAGAAAGAACATGGAATGATTGATGAGAATGGAGTTAGTGCTGAACTTGGGGTGATGGGCCTAAAGGCAATTTTCATGATGACAGTTTCTGAAGACAACATTCAAATGGCAGGTGACCTCAAGAGAGAAGAGAGGTGGTGATTTAGAGAAGCAGTGATAGGTCAGCCACCACACTAAATTCCGCACTCTGTAAGCACTTGAAGAGTTAGCACTGCAGACAATACACAAAGTATGTATGGGTATACACACACGGGGGGCTGGAGAGACAGCACAGCGGGTAGGGCGTTTGCCTTGCACGCGGCCGACCCGGGTTCAAATCCCAGCATCCCATATGGTCCCCTGAGCACCGCCAGGGGTAATTCCTGAGTGCAGAGCCAGGAGTAACCCCTGTGCATCGCCAGGTGTGACCCAAAAAGCAAAAAAAAAAAAAACAAAACACACATGGGATTCAGACCAGTCTCTCTGGCTGCCAAGGTCACATCTTTCCCTCACATCAGGGATGATGCCTTTGTGCAAGGCCTATCCTTGATACTGAACCTTCTTCACCAACTCTCCCCATCTTCACAGCAGGGGAGGATAAGCCTTTAACAGAGTATGAGTGCATCTCGCCTGTCTTGCCTGGAATATTTGTATGTACCACTATGGAGGTCCAAGTGAAACACACACCATTAGTCAGCACTCTGGAGGGACTGGCATGCTCATTCATCACCTACTGACTTATATCTGATACATTCTAGGTTAGGATAGATGTTCTCATCAACTTCATTGGGAACCTGTTTCTCTCCCCTACTATGTGGGAGAGTGTTCCAATAATAGCCACTCAATAAACTTTGGGTGACCGGGCAAACAGTGATGATCTCCATAGTAGGTTCATTTATCCTTCAGCCAACTTTTATGCACTTGCCTGACTTCTGTATCCTGGAACTATGATGGCTTCTGGCCATTGAGACATGGGTAGAAGGAAAAGTTATCATTTCTGGACCTAGGCCTTAAGAAGCATGGGTTTCTGCTTATTCCCCTGAGACACCCAGTATCTCTCCTCGCTCCCTCCCTCCCTCCCTCCCTCCCTCCCTCCCTCCCTTCCTCCCTCCCTCCCTTCCTTTTCTCTTCCTTCCTTCCTTCCTTCCTTCCTTCCTTCCTTCCTTCCTTCCTTCCTTCCTTCCTTCCTTCCTTCCTTCCTTCCTTCCTTCCTTCCTTCCTTCTTCCCTCTCCTCTCCTCTGCTCTCTCTCTCTCCCTCTCTCTCTCTCTCCCCCCCCCCTCTCTCTTATTTTTTCTTCCCAGTGTCAGGGATCCAACCTGGGATCTTGCACACACCAAGTCAGTACTCTAACATGCAAAGCAAAGATATATCCTAGCCCTCCCTGAGACCTTCTATCTCCCTCAGGAGGACATACATGCTGTTAGCTAGTGAGTTCATCTGGGCAGACCATCCTAGTCACGCTGGGCACTGTTACTTCTGACACTAGGGTTGTTACTTCATATTTGTTACTTCTGACACTAGGGTTGAAGGCAGCTGTTACTCACCCCGTACTGAGAGATGGTTCCTTGACCTGCATCTAGAGATTTCAAGCAATATATGACTATGGCCTCTCTGCCTTCTCAGATCAAGTGGAATTTCACAAACCAGCCTCTCCTCTAGTTTTCCCTGAGCTAGTAATGCCCAATTCAAAGAAGAAAAGAGGGGCTACAGGACCTATATTTCGGCCATCTTGGCATAGGACACAGAGTGAAAGATAAAGCTGGTGCTCGGGTAAGGGCCTGGTGAGGAAAAGCATGGATGTATTCTGGCGAAAAACCTGTGCAGGCAGCAGCCTGGGTCTCAGATGCTCAGAGCCAAAAGCTCCGTGATCCTCAAAGTGTGGAAGTGGACTCCAGTGATGGGACCTTCTAAAGTAGACAAGGGTTACCATTTTAATTGTTTTTGGAGAACATAGCCAACCTGTGGTTTTGGGACTACTACTATTTAAGATAAATTGAAAAATCAAGCAGACAACTTAAAGAAATAAATTAAGTGAAAAATAACTGTACAAGTGGGTGTGACTATAGGAAATATGACTATAGTCAGGAAACACTGACCCATTTCCAGTCTCATTTGCCTACAAATCAGCCATATCATTGCCAGCACTTCTGAGCATTAATGTGATAGAAAACAAATTTGTGGATTTATAGAGCCAGAGCAATAGTACAGCAAGTATGCCTCTTGCCCTGCAATGGCCTACCTACGGATTCAATTCTTGGCATCCCATATGGTTTCCTGAGCCCTACCAGGAGTGACTCCTGAGTGAAGAGCCAGGAATAAGTCCTGAGCACCCTTGAGTATCACCCAAAAACAAAAATAATAATAATAATAATAATAATAATAATAATAATAATAATGTTTGTGAGGAGCTTGGGGGTGGGTAGTCCCAAGCAATGCCCTGGTGATCCTTGGCCAGCTAGGACAGATGGTTCAATGCTGAGACTAATGGGGTCTCCAGAGTCACTGTGGCATACTGAGGAGTGGGGTATGTGATTCCAGGGACTGAATTCAGGGTCTGCCATATGCAGGATGTGCACTCCAGCCCTTCTATCTTCTAGGCCCAGTATTTTTTTTTTTTGCAAATTAACCCATATATTTTTAAAAATTTTTAAAATTTTATTGAATCACCGTGAAATAGTTACAAGCTTTCATGTTTGGGTTATAATCCCACAATGACCAAACACCCATCCCTCCACCAGTGCACATTCCTCACCACCAATATACCGGGTATACCCCCCCTTTCCCACCCTCCCGCTGCCTCTAAGACAGACAATATTCCCCATATTCTCTCTCTACTTTTGTAGGCCCAGTATTTTGAAGCAAAAAGCAAAAAGGCCAACCTCGAGAATCCACTGTGTGTGTGTGTGTGTGTGTGTGTGTGTGTGTGTGTGTTTCCAAGAACAGAACTCAAAGCCTCAGGGCTTGAGAGGTAGTACAGCAGTTAGGGCATTTGCCTTGCATACATCTGAACTGGAGTTGATCCTGGGCAACCCACATGGTCCCTCAAACACCACCAGGAGTAATTCCTGAGTGTAGAGCCAGGAGTAACCCCTGAGCATCGCTTTTTTACCAAAAAGCTAAAAAAGAAAAGAAAAGAAAGGAAAAGGAAAGAAAAGAAAGGAAAAGAAAGAAAAGAAAAGAAAAGAAAAAAGAAAAGAAAAGAAAAGAAAAGAAAAGAAAAGAAAAGAAAAGAAAAGAAAAGAAAAGAATTCAAAGTCTCACATTTTCAAATCGTGTGCTTGATCACTGGGCTGCATCTCCCACCACAATCCCTGTTCCGAACATCAATGTCTTGACTGATTCCAGATGGAGAATCTGGTACCAGGGAAGTTAGGCTGACCCAGGTAAGCTGCAAAACCAAAATGTGAACCCCAACCTTTGGACTCTTCACCCAGTGCTCTCAATCCTGCTTCCTAAGGAGAACTGTGGCGAGAACATTGGGCATTTATGGCAGAGGCTTTTATGAATGAGGAGATCACCACAGCAGTGAAGCCTTGAAGTTCAGAGACAGGCAGAGACAAGGCTGCCAAGAGGAGGCAAATGTTTAAGGAATGTGTAGTAGCAAGAACGTGGGCAAATTTATTCCGCCACAAGGGCTGGCAGAACAAGGACGAGCAAACAGGGGCCGCTTCCTGAGAGCTTCCCGGGAGACCCGCCGCCCCCACCGCCCCCACCGCCCCCACCAGCGTTGGGAAGCAGTTTCCTTAGTGACAACAGCGGAGTTTCTATTTAGGTCCTCCACTCACCCATTGTTTCTGTCCCAGGGGACTCTCGGGGTCACTCCCCTGTGCCCTCTCCAAATCATACCTCTGAGAGGCCCTTCAAAAGGGGCCCTTTCAGGGGCAGGTTTGAATCAACTTCCCCTTCCAGGGCTCCCAGTCGGCGCCCAAGGCAAGCTGTAAAAACATGGCTGGAATCAGGGCTTTACAGTAAAGCATCAGCCTTCCATGGAACATGCTGCTTCCTTCCCTCTACAAAAATCAAACCCAGGGCATGCTTATCTCAGGATATAGGGTGTGTCATAGCCCCACTGCTGCTACATCCTTACGGGCTAAGGAGGCATTCGAAAGTAATACGTATGTAAGATTCGGGGTATGGGATGGGTCATGTTCACTGAGAGCTCACGCTGCTTGGCCTGAGTTGTTTCATTCCTCACAATTGAATAAAAAGACACAGTCTCTGATCTCCACTTCAGAGAGGACAGAGTAAATTCAGAGAGGTTCAGTGACATGCTAAAATACTGCCTGGCTAGGTATGGGCAAGACTAGGATTCAAACCTCTGTCCATGTGGTTCTACCTATTTTCATACACTTGACCCCAGCTCCACAGATACAAAACAAGCTTGGCCAGATCTTAGAAGACAGATTTATAAGATCTTTAAAGATTCCCTCTTTCCTTCTTGTCCCTTCACGTTCTATGACCAACTGCCTTCTTATTTTTCGGCCCCAATTCCTCCAGAACCTCTTTGAAGACTCTCAAAGTCATTCCGTATTTTCCAGAGCAGAAGGGTCAGTAGCCAGACAAACAACTACACTCTGAACTCTAATTATAATCCTTGGGTCGTATGTACTTAAAGGCACTCATTAACTCATTTGAGTTTGGCGAGGAGAGAACTGTTCCTGACTTCTTGTGCAAGATCTGCACACCTTAGATTCCTATCAGAGGTGATAGGAAAATGAGTGTCATAGCACCAACACGGGTCATGTGGGGAAACTCAGTGGGAGAAGGCAGAGATTCGTCACAGAAGCATTTTATACAAACACTAACCAGACCACAGCAGACATCCACCCATGGAGGCCAGCTTGCCAAAAGACTGAAAAGCAGTGGTACAGAAGATGGATGCTGAGCACAAAAGGAGATGTGGGGCGGGCCCCATGCTTCTAATTATCACATAGTGCCCGAAGGCTAAGTGTTTCTCTTGTATTCGTGCTGCCTAAGCTTGAAGTCAGGCCCATGACAAGCAAGCTCATTGACTGATGAACTATTTCTCAAAACCTCAGCTTTACCATCCACCAAGCAGTGAAATTATGTAAAACAGTGGAGCCAAATTCTAGTTTTAGGAGCATCTCAAGAGATAATGAGAGTAAGAGGCTTAGTGATACAACATGCAGCTAAATAAAATAAATGATAGCTATTATTTATTATTTCCCCCCCACTCTCTCTTTGGTGCTGAGGATCAAGGCCTCATGATCTACCACTGAGCTATACCCCCAGTCAGTCCCCACTGTACTACTACTTATTGATGTTAACTACAAGCAAACTATAATAAATCATGTAAATGTTGTCCATTTCCATACCAAAAACGCAAAAAGTATTCTTTATCAAATGAGCAAATAGTGAACTACGTGATATGGGGGAAGGAGAAAGGGTAAAAGCACTCAATTATATAGAAGGTGAAAAAATCTATGCTTATGGTCACATACGAGGAGCTGTAATGAGCAGTACAAAATCAGTCTGCAAAATAGAACGCTTATGCAAGGAAGTGAAAAATCACTGGCGATTTCCCTGAGAAAATAGTTTGGGTTTGGTAAAAACTTTAATCCTAGGCCCCAACAAATAAACAAATGGGACAGAGATAGAGTGAAGGCCAGAGTTCCCAGCATTCTTCAGTCCTTAGAAATCCTATGCTTCTCACCTCTCCTTCTGCAATAACTAGGTGCTAATAATCTCTTGGCCTGTGTGTTTGTTGTGGTGGTGCCAGGAGTAAACCCAGGGCCTCGTCTATGCAAACACACTTTCTAGCATTTCCCTGGCCCCAGAATAAACAATCTCAGCGAGCAAAGCAGCAAACTGGAGTCTCCCCTGATATGATGTGGCTGCAGCTTCCCCAGGATCATCACAATCGGATCACCAGGAGCACTTCAAGAAAGCCTACAAACACTTGACTTCAGGCAGAATAAACTTCCAACACAGACTTTAGTCCTCTTCCAGTCCAAAGAACAGAAGATCTTGGAAGTCTATTCTGCGAGAACAGACACAGCAACAACAACAAGAAAATCCAAGAAAAAATAGTCAAGGGCTGATGCATTTTTTTCCCTCCCCTTTCCTTCCTCTGAATTGAAAACAGGTCTTATCAAAAGTAAAATACTAGCATCGTGGAGTTAGAGCAAAGTGTGAAAGACACTGATCCCCCGCCACCCTCCCCCTTGCTCTGCTCCAATCACAGATGCTAAGGGAGCCCCTGACAGCGAGGCACCCACTTAACTCACCATCTCCACCAAGCACAACCATCTGTGGTCTTGAACACAACCACACAGCTCTTCTGTGATGTGTGCTAAAGTGAGACACACACCAGCCTCTGTCATTCCGGGGAAGGGGGGCTATACCAGCTCGAAGCAACACTTCTTGGGCAATGGGAAGCCAGCTGTGTTCTCAGACTCCTCAGCTACCAGCACCACACAGCTGGGGAGCTCGGCCAGCCCCAGCTGAGCCGTAGCCGCCACTGTCCTCCCCACCACGGGCAGCTTACCTGAGCAGGGACAAAAAAGCAACACCACACCATGGGGCGCTCCGACCTCATCCACCTGGAGTCCCCTGCCCCTAGCTGTGGTGGAGTCCTGTGGACGGGATTCTCTGAGTGGAGCAGAGCAGAGCATGGTTTCCTTGAAGGAACTCCTCCCCGCCACTTGGGCTGCATGACAGGAAGTGACAGGGGGCCATCAGTTACAAGTGTCACAAGCAGCGAGCGGCACCAGCCTGGGAGCTCCCCACCTCTGGCGGTTTCCTCACCCGCTGCTGCTTGCTGCTTTTTCGGAACACTCTGTCTCCAGACACTCAAAGGCACAGTCCCAGATCGGTTTCTGGCTGACAATCTCCAGCCTCTGAGAAACACACAATGCTCGCTGGGTCCCCACCTAGAGTCAGGCTGGGCATTCCTGCGGTGCGGCTGAGATTGCTGCCAAGTGTCCATAGCTTGAGTCTCAGACCCAAATATGAGAGAGAGACATAGAGAGAGAGAGAGAGAGAGAGAGAGAGAGAGAGAGAGAGAGAGAGAGAGAGAGAGAGAGAGAGAGAGAGAGACCCAGGAGTGGAGAGGAGCTTTGGGTGTCTAGAAAAGAATCAATGGTCCATTTGAATTTCACTGAAGAGCCAGCAGCCCTGCCCAGGATATAAGATCCCAGTTTCAGGGCAACTCAATCAGTGAGAGCTGCCATGCAAGTGCCACACCCATCCGTTTCTTCCCTTTTTTTTTTTTTTGGGCAAATCTGGCATCCCCTCTTCAGAGCCCCATCAAAATAGCTTCTTCTGAAACCTCCCTGAAACCTCCCTTTCAGTTTGCGATGCAGAAAACAGGAGATTTTATTGCCCTTCTCAGCTATTATGGAAACAACTCAGGACTGCTATTTCTCATAGGAACTGGGGTGTCACCGAAAGGCACACCTTGTCCCAGTCCCCTGTCTTTATCAAAATCAGACTTCCTGGCTGACACAGAAGGTTTTACAGTGAACTACAAGGCTTCAGGTGAAAATGCTGCACTCGCCCAGCCACCCCCCCACCACGCCGCCCTCCCCCTCCTTAGGGAGCGGCAGTGCTCTCAGGCCCAGGGCGCTAGCACTACAGCAGAGTTTTCACCTGTTTGCATTTTAGTTCTCTAATCAACCATTATTTAATTTATTGCAAAACAAACAAACAAACAAACAAAATGCGAACTGATAATGACCAAGCCTAGGGCTTCCTTCCTGAGGTCTCTGTGTTTAAAAAATGCACTGATTTCTAAGAACCTTTGCCTATCTCAGCTCTGAGACATGTGAGTGACCTAGTGCAGAGGATTCCTTTCATTAGGTTCAGGGGCTGGAGCAACAGTACAGAGGGTAGGGGCTTGCCTCACACACGGCCAAGGTGGGTTTCATCCCCGGCACCACACATAGTAAGCCCTGAGCACCGCCGGCTGTGGGCCTCAAACCAAAAATAAATAAATAAATAAATAAATAAATAAATAAATAAAATCTACCTTTCAACTTCAGTGCTGATAAGAAAGCGGGTTCTCCCCACTGGCCATGCCAGCTCTTCACCTGGGGCCTCTGAAACATGTCTTCCACCCCACAGACATCATAGAGGCTACACCAGACTGTAGCAGATCAAGGTGACCCACTTTGACCAGAAAATGAAAAAAAAAAACAAAACCTGCCAGGAATTTAGAAAGAAAGAAAGAAAGAAAGAAAGAAAGAAAGAAAGAAAGAAAGAAAGAAAGAAAGAAAGAAAGAAAGGAAGGAAGGAAGGAAGGAAGGAAGGAAGGAAGGAAGGAAGGAAGGAAGGAAGGAAGGAAGAAAGAAAGAAGAAAGAGAGAAAAGAAAGAGAGAGAGGGGCTGGAGCAATAGCACAGCGGGTAGGGCGTTTGCCTTGCATGCGGCCGACCCGGGTTCGATTCCCGGCATCCCATATGGTCCCCTGAGCACCGCCAGGAGTAATTCCTGAGTGCAGAGCCAGGAGCAACCCCTGTGCATTGCCGGGTGTGATCCAAAAAGCAAGAAAAAAAAAAAAGAGAGAGAGAAAAAAAAAAGAGAAAGAAAAAGAAAAAAGAAAAGAAAAGAAAAGAAAAGAAAAGAAAAGAAAAGAAAAGAAAAGAAAAGAAAAGAAAAGGAAAAGCACTGAGGGACCAAGAACGATCTGAGTCCTGAGGCTGTGTTTGTGTTTAAAGGGGAAGTGCTTTTGGGAAAGCATCTCAGAGCAGCAAACACACGTCAGAATTCCGAGGGGCATTCTAGGCAGACCTGGCAAGAGCCATAGCAGAACCATGGGCCGTGTCTTAGGGAAAAATAGCAAACATTTTGCTGGTTTTGTTTCCTGCTTCAAAGAGCATGAAGGAGGTCCCATCTGTTCAACAAGGAAGGAAGTGAAATCGCTGTGAAAGGCTCCGGCACTTCAAGCAAACAACCTAGGTCACCTCAAGTCCTTTTAGTACCTCCCCGTCCCGCACCTGGGAAAGGCTCAGTAGGCTGCATCCTATCAAACAGCAGCAGCCCCCAAAAGGTGGGTCTCAGGGCTGAGGCACACGACTTGCAGACAGAAGCTGGAGATTTGCTCCCCGGCCCAGGCAAGTTTGCAGCACCACTTGGAATAAACCCTGAGTACATCGGGATGGCCTCCGTCCCCAAAAGTAGTTTGTCCTTGGGAGCTGCTGGTACCCGGGAGGGAGGCAGGGAGACAATCCTAACACACCTCTGGCCTCGCCTCCAGCTCTGAAAGCCTGGGTTTGAGGCCTGGAACCTTGAGAGACACCAGTTTTGGTGATAGGTCAGGAAGAAAGTCAGTTCTCTGGGGGGTTTGGGAGTGGGAGTGGCGGGGGGACAGGGGGAGCAAAGGAGATCCCATGGCTCGGCCCTGCTTCTCCTGGAGGATTTTCCACCCAGCCTCTTCAGAAACCCCAGCAGTGGCATCCAGGCCCCTCGGAGTGAGGAGCCAGAGGAAACTGGAGGAGACCGTTGTGGAACAGGAGGGTTTATTTTGAGAGCAGAGAGGGCACAGTCGCACACACGAGCCTGGTGTTCGTGGAATGAGGAGCCTCCCTTATGGCTGCTGGCTGTGAATGGAAAAGAAGAACCGAAAGCCGTGGGCGAGCGCACTCAGAGCACGGGGGAAACTGGGGGCGCTCAGGCCAGGTAGCTGTGGCGCGGGGGCAGGTCCCTGCAGAAACCCCGGCAGGGGACCGGGCAAAGCCCGCCCCAGCGAAGGGAAGGAGTGGCCTGGGCCTTCTCCTCAGACGCCCAGCTCTGACCAGCAGCGCAGAGATGAATCCAGCACAGGGGCCTTACCGGGCCTCTCAGTCCTAGTTTCCTATCCGCAGGCCCTTGGCCATGTCCAGGGCCTTTATAATTTGAGCTCGGAAAAAAACTAGGAACGTGCTTCCTCTCTAGGTGGCATCTCTGAGGTTCCTGACTGGGTATTCGAACCCACATTTTCTGATTTTGGAAGGTAGGGGTCTTCTATGCAGCGCTTAGGTATTGCCAGCAGGACCATTTCCACCTACAAATTTCAGTTCCTCAACTTTTTCATGCTGGTAATGAATTTGTCTTTCTAAAATGTCACAGCGGCTACACAAAACACCAGTGCTGGCTGGATTTGAACGGAGGGTTACCAGGTTGCCACTGGTAACCATAGTGGAGCTCCTTCTAAACATCTCCATCTGTTGAAACACACATAAATTTGGGGGTATAACATTTTTCCCATAAAAAAAAATGGAACGATAGGACCAGGGAGCTAGCTGCGTCACAGGGCTGGAACACAAGCTCCCTACGCAAGAGGCCAGGGTTCAACCCCTGACAACCCACAGTTCCCACGTACCACCAAGTATGGCACCAAAATGGTAAAAATGAGGAGGGAGAGAGAGAGAGAGAGAGAGAGAGAACAGTAGAAAAATAGTACTGCTTTACCGGTTTGTTTGGTTGGTTTGTTTGTGATTTTTTTTTTCACTTAATCTTTAATCTCCAGGGTATTTTCCCACCTAACCCAAGTTCAATTTAATACGCGCACTCCATGGTAGGAAAGCACTGGAATTCCTACACCTCCACCTTGGGAGCATTCAACAAGCACTAAAGATGTTCTTAAATTATCCCTCATGTTTCCTCTTAACTCAGGTATCACTGGACATATTGCTCACACGAAAAGTGTACTGTGTTTAGATGTTAAACCCTCACCAAATAGTGACAGAAACCTTATATGGGCACTGAAAGTTTTCACATTGAATAGGAGAAACTTAACCTGTGGCTTTCAGGGACCTTCACACACATGGGAAGCTAAGCCTTGCCATTATCCCACTGTACAGATCTTTTTGTTTGGTTTAGGAAACCACATCTGGCAATGCTTGCTGATTACCCCTGGCGCAGTGCTCAGGAGCCAATCCTGGTGGTGCTCAGGGGACCATGCAGTGCCGGGGATGGAAGCCAGACCCCCCCACATACACCCTAGCACTTTGGGCCATTTCTGTTGTACATATTTTTTAAGTGAGACTCATCTGTGTACCGTGAGCCTGTCCAAGGCAGCGGGCTAGTAGAGGTCAGGAGCAGAGCTGAGTGCACTAATTTCCTGCACTCGGCTTCCCAAATACCCAGCCATAAGTATACCCTAGAAGAGTCAAAAACTTGCCATGTGGCAGATATCAAACCACAAACCACTGTAGGAGAAGGTTGGAGGGTAGGGGGAGGAAGAGAGGGAGGAGAGAGAGAGAGAGAGAGAGAGAGAGAGAGAGAGAGAGAGAGAGAGAGAGAGAGAGAGAGAGAGAAGGAGGGGAGGGAGGGAGAGAGAGAAAGAAAGAGAGAGAACACACTAAAAAGTGAGACAAATCATTTCTGGGAAAGGACAGTCTGATTTTTAAAGTCATTTTCAGTCAGTGAAAATAAATTCTACGTAAAATAAAATGTTAGGAGAAAAGGCTATACAATTCTGGGGATATAGGTTCTACTTTTTAAAAAAATGTGTGGAACTGAATTATTATGTATTTATATGTGAGAAGCTTGTATATGGCCCCGGCCATAGAAACACTGGTGTCTGTTCCCACACCTGGTTAAACAATATGCTAATGACACCCACATGTAGCACCAGCATTCGGAGCCAGCTAAGACTCCACCTCCCCGCACCGTTTAAGCCGCTTGAACTTGAAGATGTTTGTGTTGTTATTCTGCACATTTAGGGTATTTTGTGAAGCAAAGTTTCCAGTAGATTTCTTACTGAGATATTACAAGAAACATATTCATTGGGGTTATGAAATTTTCACTTGCATGAAGCAGAGCAGTTCAGTTAGGTTCCAGGAAAACTGCTTCTTCTTTAAGAGTTGTTGATGGGGGCTGGAGTGATAGCACAGCGGGGAGGGCATTTGCCTTGCATTCGTCGGACCAGGGTTCAATTCCCAGCATCCCACATGGTCCCCCAAGCACCGCCAGGAGTAATTCTGAGTGCAGAGCCGGGAGTAACCCCTGAGCATCGCTGGGTGTGACCCAAAAATTTAAAAAAAATAGTTGTTGATGAGGGGCTGGTGAGATAGTATGGGGGTTCAATCCCCAGCACCACGTGGCCTCCTGAGTTCCAGTGAACAGCAATGCGTAAGTAGCACCACATCCTCAAACTCCAGTACTGAGCTGCTGGCCACCTGTGCCATGTCCCTGAGGCTTCAAGAAAAGAAGTATTGACTATTTTCATTTTGTGTGTGTGGGCATTTTGCCCATGACGTTTTTCTGATGTGTTTTCGCCCATCCCTTTCCTGCTTCTGTTGTGTGATGTCAGGGGTCCCACACTGCAGGCTGTTGCTCTCCAGGGGTCACCCGTGACTGTGGGGCTTGCATTGGTTGCATACTCCAGTTGAGTGCTCACACACAGTTGGTTGTGATGTGCCGGAGATCAGGCACTTGGGTTGTGGCTCCAGGGATCCCACAGAGCAGAACTGCTAGGATCAGTTTGAGCCTGGGGGGCAGCGCCAGGGATCTAGCTTCTGGCCTTCTGCCTGCTAGGTAGGTCCTTTCCCACATGGCCAGCACTCCAGCTGCCTCCACTCGAATTTTATTCTGGTTTCTTGGACATTTTTCCATTTGTACCCAAGAAGTCTTAAACATCACAAAAGTCCAGAGTAGGGTAGGTATTTTAGGTGTTTTGACCATATTCTACTTGATGATCAAACACAACATCCTTAACAGCTCTGCAAGCTGAATTTTTTTTTAATTTTTTTTCATTAGAAGTCTACTACATCAACGGTATACCGATTTAGCCAAGATTCTAACATCAGAAAAGTATTATTGCCCAGATCTTAGGGTTGTGTGGTTGCCATCAAATTCATGAAAGACTAAGAAAAAAAAATCATCTGTGGTTAAGAGGGGAAGTACAATAACACTCTCAGTATTATTATGCTGGCAGGAAAGCAAAATGAACCAGACTTCAGAGAGAAGTTTAAAGAACAGAGTCCTGGAGCCTGGGAGTTACTTAGGATCCGACCCTGTCTTTGAATGTCTGAGTGGTCACTCCTCAATGCTGGAAGTATGCTGTGAACCTAAGCAAAACTGAAACCACCACTCTGATGGCCACACCATGGGCTGGGGACAAAAGGAGGCCAGGAGGGTCCACACCCTGTTGCTCCAGGCCAGGGTTGACTGGACCAAAGATGCTTTAGAACAGAGTGGAATGGAATGGTTAGTGCTCTTCCTCTAGAGCTCTGATGCGTCTGGCTCAGCGGGGTAACATGACTGGAAGAAGGGAACAGGCCCAGCTCTCAAGGTTAAGAATTAATCAATATGCAAAAACTAGAAATTGAGATTCCATATGATTCCGCAATACCACTTCTGGGAAAATATCCTGAGGGTGCAAAAGAGCACATTAGAAATGATATCTGTACCTAATGTTCATTGCAGCACTGTTCACAATAGCCAGAATCTGGAAACAACCTGAGTGCCCGAGAACAGACGACTGGTTAAAGAAATTTTGATACATCTACACAAAGGAATACTATGCAGCTATTAGGAGATAAAGTCATGAAATTTGCTTATAAGTGGATGGACATGGAGAATATCATGAAATAAGTGAAATAAGTCAAAAAGAGAGGGACAGACATAGAATGACAGCATTCATTTGTGGAATATAAAAATCACATAATATGAGACTGACACCCGAGGACAGTGGACACAAGGGCCAGGAATATTGCCCTATAGTTGGAAGCCTTCTCATGAGCTGGAGGAGAAGGCAGCTGGAATAAAGAAGGGATCACTAAGTCAATGATGGTTGGAGGGATCATTCGGGATGGGAGATGTGTGCTGAAAGTAAATAAAGGACCAAACATGATAACCTCTCAGGATCTGTATTGCAAACCATAATACTGAAAAGTAGAGAGAGAGTATGGAGGAAACTATCTGCCATAGAGGCAGGAGGAGGGATGGAAAGGGGGGTACACTTGGGACATTGGTGGTGGAGAATGTGCACTGGTGAAGGGATGGATGTTTGATCATTGTATGACTGAAACTCAAACATGAAAGCTTTGTAACTGTTTCTCACAGTGATTCAATTTTAAAAAATAATTAATCAATAAAATGTTTTCCTGGATTTAACATGAGAACTAAAAAGAAGTAACACTAGAACATGGGAGCCCCAACAGTTGCTGATCAAAGCAAATCTCAAGTGCTAATCTTATTTTTTTGTAATTTTTAAAAATTTTTATTAATTTTTTGCTTTTTGGGTCACAAACAAGAGATGCACAGGGGCTACTCCTGGCTCTGCACTCAGGAATTACTCCTGGTGGTGCTCAGGGGATCATATGGGATGCTGGGAATCGAACCCAGGTCGGCTGCGTGCAAGGCAAACGCCCTACCCACTGTGCTATCTCTCCAGCCCCAATGCTAATCTTATTGGTTTGTGACAAGTGCAGTTTTTTTTAATTAAAAAAATCTCAATTTTTTGAGTGGGGAGTCATCCCTGATGGTGCTTAGGGCTTATTCCTGGATCTACATTCAAAGATCACTCCTAGTAGTGCTCAGGGACCATATAGGGTGCTGGAGATCAAATCCGGGCCAGCTGTGTGCAAGGCAAACTCCTTATGTCCTGTCTCATCACTCTAGCTCCACAAATCTTGATTTTAATAAATTCATCACATTAGTTTGGACATGAACACATACAACGACTAGTTTTTCTAGGGAGGAGAAGGAAAGAAATAGAGTTACGGGGAAGAGGAGGAGGGATAGACGAGATGCAATGGGAGCAGGAGCCAGGGGACTCAGGTACATCGATGGTATGAAGGACACAGTCAACAACACTGAAATCGTGAGACACGTAAATTGCAAGACCTAAATTTTCTTTCTCCTATGCAAGGGGCTGTGCATAGGAGCGGGAATCTGGGAACTCTGGTGGCGGGAAGTTGACACTAATGGCAGGATTGGTGATGGAACACTGTATGCCAAAAGCCCAACTATGAATAACCTTGTGACTCATGGTGCTTTAATAAAATAAAATTTGGGGAAAAAATGTTAGTTTTGTAATCATTTTTTTAAGTCCATTAAAAAAAGAGAGAGCGTTAAGAACAGAAGCAAGAGCAGCCTGAAGAATGTGCACGCAGAGTTGACTTGAGTGCTAGCAAATCTGCTCATGAGATTTATTTCTTAGAAACACGTATACTCTGACCACAGCTTTGTCAAGGGACTATCACGTCCCCTTCTTTACACTGTCAGTTAAAAGTGAAACTTGGGCAGGTTGCTGACCTCTGTCTAATTCCTGGGAAAAAACACAAGTATAAAACCGGATTAGCTGCTCTCTATCAGCCAAAGAGCTTCCTTAGTTGGAAATGAGGCTGACTGCCCAGCATTATACTGTCAAAATTCATTAGAAGTGGAAAAATCTGAATTTGACAGGGGTAGTAGTCCTAACACTCAAATGAATACTCAAGAGAATTTTCAAAACTAATTTACTTATAGCAAAACAACTCGACTAAATTTCTTAGTTAAAAATTGGTCCCCAAATACCCTGCCACAGAGGCAGGGTGGGGTGGGGGGGAGATGGGATTGGGGGCTGGGAGGGATACTGGGTTTATTGGTGGTGGAGAATGGGCACTGGTGGAGGGATGTGTTTTCGAACATTGTATGAGGGAAAAACAAGCTCAAAAATGTGTGAATCTGTATCTGTACCCTCATGGTGATTCACTAATTAAAGAATAAAATAAATTTTAAAAAAAGAAAAAAATTGGTCCCCAAAGCAAAATTAATTTTATTAAAAAGTTTCTCAGCATTATTTTTATTCCATATATCGCCTTAGGGATAATTTCTGGGAATAACTACATGATAAGAACCCTGAAGAGTAAGTCAACATGAGGACCCCAGAATGATAGTACAACATGTAGGACACTTTACTTGCACAAGGCTGACCTGGGTTTGATCTCAGGTATCCTATATCGTTCCCCAACCCCCTCCAAGAGTGATCCCTGAGTGCAGAGCCAGGAATAAGCCCTGAGCACCATTGGGTGTGGTCCAAAACCAAATGAACAAAAAAATTTCATATGAGGGCCCTGTATTTTTTTGTTGTTGTTGTTCTGCCAATTGCTAGTTGAATGGCATGGTAAGTCATTAATCTATCTACTTACAAATTTATTTTTGGTTTGGGAGCCACATCTTGTAGTATTTAGGGCCATCCCAGCGTGGCGTTCGAAGATCACTCTTTGTGTTGATCAGGGGAACGTGCAATGGTAGGAATCAAACCCAAGGTCTTACACAGCAAGGCTTTACCCCATCCCGGGCCCCAGTAAGTCACTTAACAGCCTTGACTCTTAGTCTCCTCATCTCTAAAACAAGAATAATGATTCCATTATCCCTCACAAGATGGCAGGACTCTAGAACAGATGGGTTTTAAAAACAGAAATGAGAGGGGGGTGCTGCAGGTCACTATACTCTGTGTTTTTATATACACTGAATTGTTTTTTCATTAAAAAAGATACAAAACAGACAAAAACTCAGTTTCTTTTTCAAGCAGAATCAAGGTTCACAGATGGATAATTATAAGTTTGGTTTAAATTTGTCTCTTAGCAAATTGAAAAGCTGGTCCCAAACCCCAAATGGTTTTAATTTTATCTTTATTTTAATGAGCACTATCAACTGAGCATCTGATATGAAAAAGGCAATGAAAAAGAATTTTCCACTTTCACTTTTTCCTTCCAATAGGGAAACGCATAGGAAAGTCATTTAAAATGTGGTTAGATTTATTTATTTCATTTCGCTGCAGGCTGGTGCCGTGAGTGGCAGTACACAAGGGTGAGGCTCTCCCCCAGGAGTGCTCCATGGCCAGGATCAAACCCAGGGCCTCACGTGTGGAAAGCATGTGCTCTACCAATGGAACCACCTCCTGACCCCATGTTTATTTACCAAACGTGACCATTCTCACTTCCTCAAAATTCCCATGTCATCTAAAGAGTCCTATGAAAATACCCCCAAGAAAATTCCCAGAGACTGAAAGTATATGCACAGCCATTGCCCAGAGCCTTTATTCAGCCTACACCATGGTGAGAGTTGTTTTCTGTTTTATTTTGTTTAGTCTGTGTCCAAGTGTACTTGAAGAATGAATAGTGCCACTTTCCCCCTTGCATCAGATTCAGAAAGGAATCACCGAAGCACCGGAAACCACCAAACTAAGCAGGGCAGGGAGGTAGGGATGGCTGGGGGTGGGGGGTGTGGGGAGAGGAGGAAGGTGTTTGGGGGAGAGTGGTGGGGGGGGGTCACTCAGAAAAGGCTTTTGGATCCCAGTCTAGGAAGCCTCCCCATCTAGGGCTAAGCCCTGGAGGCTGTGCCTTTAAGTCTGACTTCCTGGTAAGGCTCAGAGATTTCCGCCTGCAGCTTCCTGGAGACCTATAAGATAAACAATAAACCTTACAGCAGAATCATGGACAATAAGCCCCACATGGCCATAACAAAAAGCAATTATAAACGCTGACAATGGCTCAGGCATTTCCAGCAGGAATGCGAATTCGTGATAAACACGGGAGAAACATGCTACTCCACACACCTGCGCAAACGAAACGGAATTTTAAAAAATAAAAGAGGTCCTAGCCGCTCATCAGACAGAGAAAGGGCCGCTTCCAAATTTGGCGCTCTTTTCTTTCGTTAATCATTGAGAAAGGCAGTCAGGTCTCTCGTAAAGTCCCACCGCCGATGAGTCACTCAGCCTTCCTGCCTCTGTGAGAAGCAGTCCCCATCCTCTCAACAGTTTGCAGCTCAATTCCCCTTTGAAGCTTGGGAGGACCCTTACTCATGAACCACAGCCGGAGAGATAAAATACAGAGGCCCCACGTTTGCCTCCCTTAAGTGAGGGCAGGCGAGCGTAAATTAGGTTCGTCCAGCCTGGTAGCCCCACCCCAGATTTGCCATCCAAAGGTGGGATGCCAAGCCACCTGCCCGGAACCTCCATCCTGCAGAGGGTGGCAGCAGGCCTCAGGGGCAGCAGGGAGTACAGACTGGGCAGGCATGGTGGTGCCAGGGTTTAGGTGCAAATCTCCTTGGTTCCCCCAGCCCTGCCCTCCCCCCCACCCTGTCCACACAGAGCAGCATCAGCACCCCGGCAGGAAACATTTGGTAGTGTCATTTGGAATGGCCTGCAGTTCCCCTGAAGCTATTTACAAAATTCTCTGAGAATTAGGGGATTCAGAATTCTCTGAAGAATTCCCTGAGCTTCCCCTATCCTTCAATAGACTCTTTTGCTGCCTAAATCAATCAGAAGTGTTTTCCATGAAGGTTTGGCTCATGCACACAGAACAGACAATGGGCTGAAGCTGAAGTCATCCCAGAAACCAATCGCTCAGAGTCATTGAGCATATGGACGGAACGATGGCTCACACTTCAGATTCCACCCAAACACAGCCCCCTGGGCTCCCAGGCCTTTCATCGACAGTCCCATCTCCCTCCTATGCTTCATCTTCCCTTCTTTCTCCTCCCAAACTCTGGTTCTACCTCCTGTTCCTCATTAGGTTCTTCCCTACCTCAGGGCCACTTGCACCACAGAAAACCCTGTGCTTCAACTGTTCACATTGCACCAGTGACTATCTCATAGTGGGGCTCTCAGCTTACTGAAGACCCTCCCTGACCAGGCTGCCTAAAGACTGCACCCCATACCTCACCATCATGGCATTCTGTTTTTCCTTTAATTGCAGAAATTGATTGATTGCATTATTAATAGCAATAGCCACAATCACTGGCTGGAAGATTAGTAGCTGCCAGATGCTAAGCCAATAAGCTCCTTTCACTCTGCCCATCCATCGCTGGCTGAGAGAGGAGGAGCCTGCCTCCCAGGGAATAAGGATGTTTTCCTAGGAACCAAGTATGGCAGTGAGGGCTGAGGGACTGAAACCTAGGCCCGCAGTCTGAACTCCTCACTGCATGTCTTCTAGACAGTGTCTGCTGGTAAGTGACCTGCCCACCCGTGAAACACAGTCTCTGGACACACAGGATGGGCCTGGCTCTCAAGCCCTGGTGGCCTGGAGCGCCATGTCTCCCAGTTAGGGCTCCTCTACTGATGCAACATTCCCCATGTTGGGCCCAAAACCCAGCCAAGCATTTAGAGAGGGGATGGCGGTAGGGGTGCCTTTACTCAAGAGAAATGTGCCCGAGTGTGGGACACACAAAAGAAGGAAG
This sequence comes from Sorex araneus, assembly GCF_027595985.1. Classification (NCBI taxonomy): domain Eukaryota; kingdom Metazoa; phylum Chordata; class Mammalia; order Eulipotyphla; family Soricidae; genus Sorex; species Sorex araneus. The sequence continues at coordinate 52,959,607 of NC_073305.1, forward strand.
GAGGCAGAGAGAGCCAGGAGTACCCCCTGAGCACTGCCAGGTGTGGCCCAAAAACAAACCTCTATTCCCAAAAAAGGAGCAAAAAAAAAAAAAAAAAGAAGTAGGGAGGAGCCACCAGCTAGACGTGATGCTGACCGGCAAACCACATTGATAGCTCAGGCCAGGGCACCAGCCAGGCACAATTCTCTGGTCTCCCCGGAGCACCTTTGCAGCTGAGCCAGTCATAGAGGAAGCTGAAGTTGTGCCAGGCTGAGTCTCAGGGAAGAGCTTCGGGAAGTGGGCAGTCGGTCAGAGGACTGAGGGAAGGGCAGGGAGGCTGGGAGAAGAGAAGGTTGGAGCCAAGGTGGCGATTCCAGCTCCATCCTGTGGGAAATGGCGAGCCAGAGGCAGTTGAGGGGCAAGAGCAGAGACATGACCAGACATGGTTCCAGGAACTATAGTCCCATTTCAAGGCTTCTCTGCTCCCTCTCCCTGCTAAGAGAGAGCTAAGTTTGCCTTTCAGATGGGACATAAATGCAGGGCTCCCTCCCAGTGTGAAATAAGGCAGGGCACTCACCTCGGTAATTTATGGCAGGAAGAAAGAATTCCCCTGCCACCTTTTTTCACAATGCTGATCACCTCTGCTCACATTCCCCTAGTGTGATAACAAGAACCTCACCTCTGGGTTGTGTCAGCATTAAAATGAAAGGCTGATTTAAAGGGGAAAAATTTTTTTTTTTTTAAAGAATGTATGAGGTTGCCCTCCTGGCTGGCTTACATGGCAGAACACGAAGAAAGAATGTTGAGACCCAGGGGATTCATGAGCAGAATGTGCACCTGGGGCTGTGGGGGAGGCGGCCCCAGAATGACCCCGAGGCTAGGGAGCTTGGTGACACCAGTACCTTGAAACAGGACCTAAGAAATGATAGATTCGGTTTGTACGGAGGGGATTCTGAGGACCCCAAGATTAATGGAGGTGGTGAAGCGAAGTCTCTGGAAAGTAGACTGGAAGTCAATGAAGCGCAGAGGTTAGGAATCTTGAGTTGTACAACCTTGATTCAAATCCCATTGCTTTTACTTACTGAGTGGCCCTGAGCGATTTGCTACTCTGAGCCTCAGTTTTATCACCTGTAAAATGGGGGTGACTAGAGCATCCACCACTCAAGGTCATTGTGAAGATCCAATAGTTACCAAGAACAGGACTTCTTAAACCTTTTGCACTTGTCACCCCTTTGAGCCCAAGAAATTTTTCATGTGGGGTAGGCAGAAAAAAGGGAAAATTTTATGCAACCCCTGGAAGATAGGTACATAAAATAGGTATAGATATCAGCTTTTACTGATAATAAATCATAAAGAAATATATATATTTTTTTATTTTAAGATTTTTCTGCCATTCCCATACAAGTTCTTGACCCACAGTTTAGAAACTTAAACCTAAAACAGTATCTGGCATTGGACAAATACAACATTAGCTTCCTGGATACTGTATCATGTAAACAATAAACTGTGGCAAAATCATGGAAAATGAACTCCTTTGTAGGACTACAAAAGACAATTACAAGTAGCTGACAATAGTTAGAACGTTTCCAATGGGAATACAGATGTAGGCAATTTGCTGTGGCTATTACTGCAATTTATTACAATATCCATTTTGGTGTGTAAGATAAACTTTAAAAATACATTGTGCAATGTATATAACATTACTTGATATGGTTAATATAATGATACTGTGATCTGCTTTGGTCGATTTAAAAATTTATCTGGAGCTAGAGAGATAGTACAAGTGGAAGGGAACACGACTTGCACCTACCTGGCTGGCACCACATGGTCCCCCCAACATCAGCAGGTGTTGGTCACCTCAGATTTGCCAGGTGACCCAGTCATCCCTGCAGGGCCAGAACAGCACTGCATCCTCAGGCCCTTGCCAGAACTGATAGCCAAGGTAGCTGAGTATCTCCACCCATTGAGTACCACTTAGGAGCCCACACCATATCCACCCCCCAAAAAAAGAGAATTTATCAAAGGCAAAAATAAGGGCACCCCAGGAGAAGGTGCCTGGGCATTGCTTATTCATTGACTTCTGACCCCCTTCAGATACAGTAACACGAATGTCCCTCTACAGCCAAATTGGTAGGCTAGAGTCCAGGCTCTACCACATAGGACCTGCAGGTTTGTGAAGGTCACTTAGCCCAGAAAGCCTTGATGTCTTCATCTCTGCAAAGAGGATTACACCAGGACCCTCTATCAGTTCTGCCAAGCACTGATAATCAATTTCACATGCATTTTTCACCTGTACTCTTCTCTCATGGGCCAGCAAATCACATACAATTATGACATCACCTTACAAAGAAGAAAGCAGCTCCACAAGTCAGAGATGGTCAATAAATAGTAAAGGACACACAGCTAGCAGACATACAGGAAAACTGACCAGGGTCAGTCCTCCAAGAGTGGTTCCCAGCCGGTACACCATATAGCATCTCCTTATGGACCCCAGGAAACACCAAGGACCACAATTTAAAAATACCTTATAAGCAGGGGACCACAGCCTGAAACTAGGGGCCACAGAGAGGAAACGAAGCCATAAGAATAGGGCAGAGTTAGAAAAAGGGTGAGAAACACAGAGCCAAGCACTTGATTCCGCAGAGTGATGCCTGAAGAGGTGTGGAGAGCCATGGCAGAGGAAAAGAAACGGAGAAGCACAGCCATCACCTACTCAGATGCCATGTGCTCACCCACGGCAGAGCCCTGCCTCATGGCATCTGCTAGGTCCCACAGCACCCCCTTGTTGGGTACTACTGTGTTCCAGGCACACAATGGATGCTCCTTATGGACCTCACCATCTCACCATGGCAACCTTCTGGGGCAAGGACCAGTGGGCACTGAGGCTCAGAGAGGCTGAGTTCCTCGCCTGCCATCACAGAGCTTGTCATAAGTAGCCCCCGAGCCCAAGATTGCATTCACCCTACTCCCACTGGAACTGATGAACTCTGAAAATGCCCCTTAATGTCCCTCAAGTGCCCCTCTCCCCCTCATTACCTCCCACTCTGAACACGCAAAACTGCTTATTCTACACCAGGATAGGCCACAGGGGCCAAGCAGGGCCTGAGCAAAAACTATAATTACCACAGACAACAATTTGCATTCCGAATCTGCAATATGCTCCAGGCCCCATTGGAGCCTTGTAATCAGTTTGGCCTCTGCCCACATCTCGCTCTAAATAAAGGTACAGTTCACTAACGGAGCCACAGAGGGGTTGGGGGAAGGATACAGTGCTCCCCCCACCCCCAGGCCCTAAGGCTGCCAGTGGCAGAAAAAAATAAAGTGCCAGGCAATTGCCAGGGCTGGGTAGAACTGAAACTCCAGGGAGGTCAAATTCTTTTGTCACAAAACAAAGCCACCAGCAGCCAGGACAGTGAGTGAACTGGACGGTGAAACCGGTAAATAATTAAAGACAGGAAGTGTATTACATAACATGAGGGCCGTGATACAAGGTGGAACCAACACCCTTCCCTCCTGGATCACAAGTCACTGTCTTGTCCCCGAGTCACAGGTCAGGTGGGGGTGGCCTTGATACCCAGTACATGAAAGGCACTCGGGAGATCAGCAAAAGGCCTACTGTAATATAAAAGCCCAGAGAAGGTCCACAGTGAAGAGTATCCCAGAAGGACCTCTCCAGGGACAAAGAATGTCCACGGAAATTTTGGGTTACTGTGGGGCAAGCGGAGGGTGGAATCGGGGCAAGGGTGGGAGAGAAGGGTAAGTTGGGGGTGTAGCGGGGGAGGAAAACTAGAATGTGAAAGCCTGTCTGTGGCTTCCTTTGCTCTGAATCACAAAGAACTGTGAGTTCTGTATCACCCGAGTCACAGGTATCAGCTGAAATGAACTTTGGCCCTCCTTGGAGTGAGTGAATAAAGAGAACCAACCTCATGTCAGTTTCCATCACCCCAAATTCTGTCTCAAGACTTTCACATGAAATCTCTCACCAGACTTGGACTGCATGAGAAATCAGAGGTTTCTCCTAGCTGGCCGTGCCCACACAGCGCAGGGGGATCTGGGTAAGATGAGGTTCTGATTCAGATGTGCCGTGAGTCCTGAGATTTTACATCTCTATCAAAGCCCCCAGGGAAGCTGAAGAGCTAGTGTGGGGGGTTAAGGTACTTGCCAAGCCCGCAGCCAACCCACTAACGTCCCTGGCACCAACCACATCACCAGGAATAAACCCTGAGCATCTCCAGCTGTGGCCATGAAACAAAACAAGAAAAGCTCCCAGTAGCAGTAGCGGTGTCTGCCTCATGGACCAGACTTTGAGAATAAAAGCTGGACTCCCTTTGCTAATGTCTGAGATAGAACAAGTGGAAAATTCTTTTTTTTTTTTTTTTTGTCTTGTTTCCAGAGTCCTGATGGCAAGGGCTGACTTGGCTCTAATTGCAAAGAAGGGACCTCCAACACTATATGCCTTTAAAGTTCTTATTTCCTGACTTGCCAAAATGCCAGCACTTCCAAGTAACACTCATTCATGGTGACCAGTAGATCCTTCTAAATTACTTAGATGTGGGGCTGGAGCGATAGTCCAGTGGGGAGGACATTTGTCTTGCATGTGGCAGACCCAGGTTTGATTCCCAGCATCCCATATGGTCCCATGAGCACCACCAGGAGTAATTCCTGAGTGCAGAGCCAGGAGTAACCCCTGTGTATCATTGGGTGTGACCCAAAAAGCAAAAAAAAAATTTTTTTAATTACTTAGATGCTGTCACAGTCACTGTCATCCCATTGCTCATCGATTTGCTCGAGCGGGCACCAGTAATGTCTCCATTGTGAGACTTGTTGTTACTGTTTTTGACATATCAAATATGCCACAGGTAGCTTGCCAGGCTCTGCCATGTGGGCGAGATACTCTTGGTAGCTTGCTGGGCTCTCCAAGAGGGGAGAAGGAATTGAACCTGGGTTGGCCGCATGTAAGGCGAACACCCTACTGCTGTTAACTTCGGTGGGTCTTCCCTGGACTGACTGGAATAGCTCTGAGAACCTGATGTTGAAAGACTGAAGACTGAGAGCTGGGAGCATCTTTCCAGAGGATTCTCATCCGAAGATGCTCATCTTGCTGTCAGTCTTCCTTACAGGAGCTGTGGCCTGGGCCTCTCGGGATCTGAGCACTGCCTCACCAGCCAGACTACACCTTCCCCACCAGACAGGCACTTTAATAAAATCAGTCAACGGGTCCAACACATTTTCTAAAAATCTGGCTGGTGCTGGCTAGCCTGTCCCATTATGCAAGCCGTACACAATGAGTGGCTGATAGCATCTCCTTCCCTCGGCCAACATAAACCCGGCAGAGCCAGCAGAAATGAACCCAGAGACTGAAAGCAACAATAGTCTCATGCATTTGTTTAAATAAACACAAAGAACAACAAGTTAAAAAAAAAAAGATTTATCTCCTCCTATTGTCAAGCTAGACTTTTGAGGCTGAATTCTTCTAGAAAGAAAACTAGAACCAGGAGAAACAAATGTTTCTGTGGAGAGAATACTTAGAACTCTACCTATGTGTTCCTTTCAACCACACTCAACTTTTTTTTTTAATAAGTAACAAAAGCTACTAAAACCAAACTAATTGAGATACTTGCATTACCAGTTGACTGGAAGGATTTTCTTTTTTTATTTTTGTCTACAGCCCTTTTGACGTGTCCTTTTGCACTAGGTAGTGGAAATATTTCTTCATATACTAAAAGATTTTGAGACTATTTTAAAAAGTTACACATACAAGATAAAAATGTCATTCTTCATCTTTAAAGCAAAACCTTAATATAGAAGTGTGGAAGGCAAGTGAATGAGTGAAGGGAAAATGCATGGGTTAAGACAGAGGGGTTGCTTTTGTAGTGAGAACTGGGGTGGGAGGGGGTGTGGATGAACCATCAGAATGACTAATAAAACAAGTCAGAGAAGTCACTTCCTGAGCCACGAGTTTTGGGAGAAGAGAGAAGCAAATCGAGGACACGTATTTTAGTGGCACATATGCAGAGCTCTTAGTCATCCTGGAGAATGAGAATGAGTATATTTTAAAAGGCAGGGGGGGAAAAAAAAGACATGACATCAGGATGGTAAGAACATGCAGAAGGAAGCTTTATTGTGTTCCCAAAACAGCAAATCTTGTCCATTTGTAATCAAATCTGCAAGCCTAAATAGGTGAATCCTGAATGTCAAGCGTTTCCTTCTTTAATAACTTTTTTGTATTTGGTGATAAAATTATTGATGCCTACCCTTCAAAAAAAAACCACATCCAATTTAAATTATTCTAATTATAAAAATTCCACACTGAAAAAACTGCACCGGGGGTAGGAGTGGGAGGGATAGTAAATTTTAAAAGCTATCTTTTTGACCTTAAAATTCCTAAGCCACGTTTGTAATTTGCAGTCTTCTGGGTTTCAATAATAAATTAAACTAAAAGGAGGAATATACAGGCTCCCAAATGAGGCATTTGTTTCTCATTTTCCCAAAGTGATATCCTAAAGAATTTCCAAGTTATCACTCAGAACCTATAAAAATGATGCGTCCCAACTCAGTCAAATGCAAGTAAGTTACATATTAATCCTTTAGAGTTTTAACTCTTTGGGGGCTAATTGTTTCAGAACTATGCTTTCTTGGTTGAATGAGCAGAGCACTTATTCTTATTAAGGAGCTTTCCTCCCTTTGCAAATATCCAAGTAAGATTTATGGATTTGTTTGTTATTGTTAAAAAGCAAGACAAAATTCCTCCCAGGCACTTTGACCAAGTTCTCACATTTGAAACTTATCCACAGACAGGTGGTCATCTTTTAAAATTTCATCTCAAGTAGCCATGAGATTTGGGCCAATTCATCCAATTTCTGCCATAGATATTTTTCTTATCTATATTCTTGATGGGTTCTATGGGAAATATTCCTAGAAGTAGAATCATTGAACAAACAGTCATAGATATGTTTAAGGTTCCTGACATAAAGAGCTTACCAGAAAGAAATGGAGTCTCAGTGCCATAGAAAGTCTGTAAAAGCATCTGCCCTGTAGAACTTTTTAAAATGTTGATTAATTCTGTACATGGAAAAACAGCACTTAAAAAATTTCCAATCCCTGGAGAGATTGCTGGGGTCAGTGATTTAATTTGTTCCCTTAATATGAAACTAATCTTTTATCCTTCAAAACTTGATGTTATTTTTTCTTTCCCACAAGTAAAATAGCCATTCAAACCACAAACATTAAAGGAATGTGGTCATTGGACACATTTGTTGAATGTTTTCGTTGGGCAACTAAGGTGCTATAGTTTAGAAGCCAAGAATAGACAAGTGGCATGGACCAGTCTCCAGCACAGATAGATGGGAGCAAAATAAATTAAATAAACTAAGAACTGAGCCTGCTGCCAATCTTCACAAGATACAGAGGATTTGAATCACTGGAAGTCAATACCCATCAGAAAGAAAACATTAAAATTCTCAAGAACCTATTCCAACTACATTTAATATTCATTCACTGACTTTCACATAATTTTTTTCTTTTCTCCTTCTAAGTTCATAGATATTACCAAATACATCAGCTACATTTTTTTTAAATTTAGTGGTACAACCAGGCAAAGAGCAAATAGCCCAAATTTAGTCTCCCAAACCCAGAGCTTGAACTGATCACTCTATAACATGGAAACAAAAAAGATAAATGGAAAGTTTCCTACTATTCTAGAGATGGAGGGGGGAGGTCTTCCCAAGATCCTTTTTTCCAGAAAGCAAGACCCACTTCCCTTATATGGCCTACAATTCTTACTACGATGCAATAATAGTAATAGTAAGCAGAGATTATTTTAATTTTATTTTTTTTGTTTTGGTTTTTGGGCCACACCTGGAGAGATTTTTGTTTTTAATGTATATTTAAATGGGATTTAGGGCTGGAGAGATAGCACAGCGGGTAGGGCGTTTGCCTTGCACGCGGCCGACCCGGGTTCAAATCCCAGCATCCCATATGGTCCCCTGAGCACGGCCAGGGGTAATTCCTGAGTGCAGAGCCAGGAGTAACCACTGTGCATCGCCAGGTTTGACCCAAAAAGCAAAAAAAAAAAATAAATAAATAAATAAAAAATAAATAAATAAATAAATGGGATTTAAAGGGGATGGGAAGTATCTATTGGGCCTTTATTATGCCACAGTCCCAGTGCTAAACACTTAACATGGAATATTTAATTCTCAGAAGCACCTATTATAAGCTTGGTTTTTCAGAAAGGCACTCTCTTCTGTATATCTCAGGGAGATGAGTTCCTTACCTAAGCAGTGAGGGGCAGATCTGTTGGATCCTGACATTCTGGTCAGATGATTGGACCAAGAAGTCCTTTTCAATTGCTACCCAGTATTCTAACTCATCACTGTGAGGCCCAGAATGAGAGGCCTGCTGACGCAGTCAGTTTTCTTGGAGATTTGGGGATGAGACGGTCCTGTGATAAGACAACCCTGGCGTCTGCAGGAGAGAACTGCTAACAGATCGAGTCAGGCTGGATCAGAGCAAGCATCCAGACAAATCCAACAATGCCGTGAGCACAGCAATGACTCTGAGAGCTGGACCTCCACAGCCATGGTCAAGGCAAGGAAAGAGTAAAACCAGCACAGAGAGAAAGCCCAGTTCCAGCTACTGTCCATCTCTCATGAAACAGCCCTTTTCCACTGGTGGAGGGATGTAAACCAAATGCAAACATGAAAGTTCGTAAGTTTGTAACTACCTCATGGTGATTCATTAATTAAAAAAAAAGAAAAAATAGATAATTAAAAAAAAGAAACAGTCCTTTTCTTTTTAAAAAATTTTACTCTATTTATTTATTTATTTATTTTACTGAATCACCGTGAGATAGTTACAAGCTTTCATGTTTGGGTTACAATCACACAATGATCAAACACCCATCCCTCCACCAGTGCACATTCCCCACCATCAATATCCCGGGTATACCCCCCCTTTCCCACCCTCCCCCTGCCTCCACAGCAGACAATATTCCCCATACTCTTTCTCTACTTTTGGGCATTATGGTTTGCAACACAGATACTGAGAGGTTATCACGTTTGGTCCATTATCTACTTTCAACACACATCTCCCATCCCGACCGATTCCTCCAGCCATCATTTTCTTAGTGATCCTTCCTCTATTCCATCTGCCTTCTCTCCTCTGCTCATGAGGCAGGAATAGTCCTTTTCTTAAGGATCTTTTTGTTGCAGTTATTTGGATTTGGTTCTATTTTGCTCTTTCTTTCTTTCTTTCTTTCTTTCTTTCTTTCTTTCTTTCTTTCTTTCTTTCTTTCTTTCTTTCTTTCTTTCTTTCTTTCTTTCTTCTATCCTTTCTTCCTTTCTCTCTCTCTCTTTCTTTCTTTCTTTCTTTCTTTCTTTCTTTCTTTCTTTCTTTCATTCTTTCTTTCTTTTTTAATTGAATAATCGTGAGGTATACACAGTACAAAGTTTTTCATGATTGGGTTTCAGTCATACAATGTTCCAAAACCTGTCCCTTTACCAGTGTATGTTTCTAATTACCAATGGTCCAGTTTCCCCCCCCCCCCCCGTCTCTCTCTGTCTCTGTCTTTGTCTCTCTTTCTCTCTCCCTCCCCTTTTCTCTCTCCCTCCCTCCACCCCTCCCTTTCTCCCCCTTGCAACCCCCCTTGCACTATGGTTTGCAATACAGGTACTGAAAGGTTATGCTGTTTGTTACTTTACCTTCTTTCAGCACTTGGTTTTTGTCCAGAGTAATGATTCCAACTATCATTGTCATAATGGTCCCTTCTCTATCCTAACTGCCCTCCACTCAACACCCTCCCCCTACATACACACACACACACCCCACACACCTAACACCACTATCACTTGTAGTAAGCTTCTAACAGGAAATTAGGCTGTCTTCAGGATGTCCCATGAAGGAGCACCACACAAGACAGACAACCTGAAGCTGTTCTCTCCATGGATACTTGTACCAGCAGTCATTGGGATGTTTCCTGTCCCTATAGCAACCTGTTATTTAGACTCAATTTACAACCTTATTACAAATAAAACAAATTCAAAATGACAACATAGGAAAGCACTCAGATACATTCAAATGTGAATATGAACACTCATCATCATTTCAGTAATTTATTTCCTCTAATTTCCACATTCCATAATCTTTTCAGAAAGATCAAGAGATCTAAAACATACCAACATTAGTTTTTAAAAAATGGGATGAGGGAATATTTGGGGAAAAAATAAACTAAGATTTTTTTTTTAATTTTTACTATAGTTTAGGTAACATGGTAACAGGAGTGGTAAAGTTCATGCTGTTGATGTACAAAGTTACTTTACCCCATTACTACCAAAGTGCCCATAAGCCTCTACCATTATCCCTTTGTCCCCTTTAGTCCAATCTTTATGCCCCCTACTCTTCTCTCCACTGCTTACTAAGAAAAAAAATTAGACAGAATGGAATCATCAGAGTAGGAAAGATAGCTCAGCAAGCTAAGCACACACACGCTGCATATAGGATACCCAGGTTTGGTCCCCAACACATCATGGTCCCTGAGTACCACCCAGAGTCACCCTCAAGTACTGAGCAGGGTATAGGCTCAAAACAAGAAAAAGAGGAGAAATAACAGCCTTCAACTTAATAAAACAGACACAAAATTCCAACCAGATGGAAAGCATAACCTTTGAACATTGGGGCGGGGGTGGGGAATCAACTCTAAAGGACAATTGAGAAATTGTTACAAATTCTTGGAAACTATTGATAACTTTCTTAGGCTATTTTTCTTAATTATTACTATTAGTTGTTTCTATGTTATTAATAATTTTCTTAATGAGGTGATCCTTACTGTCCTACATTACCACAGTATAATTTAGAAAAATATCCTTATTCTTAGAGTTGTATATATCCTATATTTTTATTTATTTATTTATTTATTTATTTTTTTGCTTTTTGGGTCACACCTGGCGATGCACAGGGGTCACTCCTGGCTCTGCACCCAGGAATTACCCCTGGCTGTGCTCAGGGGACCATATGGGATGCTGGGATTTGAACCCGGGTCGGCCGCGTGCAAGGCAAACGCCCTACCCGCTGTGCTATCTCTCCAGCCCCTATCCTATATTTTTAAATAATAGTGAAAATGTCAGCAATAGAGTTACTTTGAAAAGATATAGTAAAATAAAGTCAAACTGTATAAACAGCTAGAGATAGATCTATAGGGAGACAAAATGCTAGCAGTTGTTGAGACTAGAGAGTGAGTGTTCATTGCATTTATATTTTAACTTTCCATCTGTTTGAGATTTTTCAAAATGAAAAGTTGAAAAATCAGCACACATAGTAAAAAATAACAATCATGGAAACCTTAGGAAGAGAGTAGGTGAAGCCTGACATCTTTTGTCAGCGTGTTTCTCCTCCACCGCCAGAACAAGTATCATACATACATGTCCACTTTAACCCCAGAAGCACTGGAAGTTCACATCACGGTCTAGAATCACTACCACTCAGTTGGGATCAACAAAGAAAAGAGGAGACTCATTAGCTTCTCTACCCTGAATCCTAAGTTCTCTCCCCAATCCTTTTTTCAATGAGCATGTTTAGTTGAACCTGAATGAAGTAAACACAATTTCTATTCCATCTGCCTCAAATCAGAGCTATGACTTTAAACAAATCCTCATTTGTCCATAAAAATAAATGAATAGGCTGCATTTTCCCTTTTTCCTAAATGGGATGTTAAGTATCAAATCAGCCCTGAGGAGTCAAAGGCAATCATGCATTAACAAGGTTCTGCTGTGGGGCACATTTCCTCCGCCCGAACATGTATTAATCAGGTGGTGAGGGCACTGGTGGTCCATGTTGCAGCTGCAGACTCTAGCTGGTAAGACTGGCAGTATCACATGGATATCAGGAGTAATAATCATGCACAAAAAGTCTAGCCCAGGAGTTAGGTTAACATGTCCAGAATTGGATGGCACAAGCAAAAAAATACCCGAAAGTCTTATTAGGCTTATGTAGGGCAGCCCATTTAGAAATAGGCCCTGTGTAATCTAATGAACACTTGCTTTTAGCATTTCTATGGTCACTGATATTAAATTTGTGAGATGTCTCCATCTTCAACAATAGAAACATTTTGCTGTGTTAAGTATAAGTAAGCTTTGTTAAGTATAAGTAAGTAGTTAGAAAGTAAATGAGCTCGATTCAGCCCAGTCCATCAAATGGTCCACGTAAACTACAGTGGAAGATAATTGACAGGAGCGAAGAAAATCAATGGCAGGAATATTGCAGGCATGGCATGATCAAAACAGTCAAAGACTACTTAGTAGGACAGAACCATGTTCCCAGGGAATGAGGATACGTGAAAACACGGGTCTCATTGTCCGGGTGGTCCTCGGGGTGGTCTTGCATATCACCCACAGCCCGCATGCTCCCTGAGTCTCCTTTGAAAACAGACTAGTATTGGCTTACACATTAATGTCAGGAATTGTTTTCAGTTTTGCTGTTTTTTCAGTTCTTGAACACAGCCCTGTCCCCTGGGCATGTAACCACCTTTGTCCTTGCTCAATACATGGTCATCTGGCCAAAGAGTAGAGCTGCTCACTCCCCAAAAGTGCTGTTCCCCAATGCCCCCCCCCAGGTGCTGAAACTACTCTGTACTGTGTTTGATCCAAAGCACAGGCCCATCACCAACTGGGATGCAAGAGGCTTCGATCTCCGCCCCAGTTTCTGACATGGGCAGGAAACAGAAAAATAAAATCTAATGTGGTGGGGTGGGGTGGGTGGAGAAAACTGAGGGACAAGGTAAGACTTCAAAATAGGAATTTCCCAAATGGTGTATCCGGGTTGCTCTCACCCCACCCCACCCTAACCCCAGCTCCCATGTTTCCTTCACAAGGCCCAAGGACCTTTGGAGGCAGAGTTGGGGTGGCTGGGAGGGTAACAAGATCACTGTCATCATTATTGTCTGTACAGTTAAAATGAAAAGTAAAAAGCTCCATGAAATAGTCCACACGGACAAAGCAAGAGGCTACGCCTGATTCCTAGGCCATCTTCTGTTCTAAGCCAGTGTCTGAGCGCCTGTGTTTCCCATTATCCCAGAAATGGCCACAGCCGCTCCAGAACACGATCGATTCTACTGAGTCAGCTATTGTTTCAATTAATCTAGAGAACAATTACATGTGCACTAAACAGTCTATTCTTGCTCCCAATACAGACTGCTAGGTTTTTTTTTTTAATCAGTAACTAAAAGGACTGCTTCTTAAGCACACATGAAAGAAGAGGAGTTTGGAGTCTTACCTACCTGGGGTCAGGACAATTGTAAGAGAGATAGGAAGACTTCTACAGACAAGAACTGTTAACTATTCAGTGCTTCTTCTCCCCTATAAACTACTCCTACCTGTACCTCTCCAACCCATTGTATGACTATGGTTACCATAGCAGCCACCAAAGTGGTAGAAAGAACCCCCATTCAATGGACACTACTTATTGGTCCAGGAGTATCCATCTAATCCAAGCTGGACCAATCAAAATCCTTCTCTAACATTTTGGCTCAGAAAAGGCTTCTTCGCAGCAGATGCCACATTTCCATGGCTTGGCGAAAGAGAGAAGTCAATCCACAGAGAAAATGCAGTAAATAACTGAAAGGAGTGGGAGACATTCATTGAGTACTTATTTCTGGTTTGGGGGAGCTCCTGAGTCCCTGATGCATGATATGTACCCCAGAAGTCTAATTTTAAAATCTCCCCTAAAGGTCAGGGAGAACCAAACCAAACCCTGGAACCATGTGACTTCCTGAGCACTGCCAGGTGTGATTCTTTTTTTTTTTTTTTTTTTTTTTTTTTTTTTTTGCTTTTTGGGTCACACCTGGCGATGCACAGGGGTTACTCCTGGCTCTGCACTCAGGAATTACTCCTGGCGATGCTCAGGGGACCATATGGGATGCTGGGAATTGAACCCGGGTCGGCCGCGTGCAAGGCAAACGCCCTACCCGCTGTGCTATTGCTCCAGCCCCGCCAGGTGTGATTCTTAAGGTCCCCAACACTGTAGACTCTGAGCTGCACAACATCCTAGGAGAGGGCCTGAAATGCTGAGCACTACTGGGGACCCCCATACTCCAAAAAAGATACAAATCACTCCTTGCTTATGCTAATTTGAGTTGTTTGTAACTTGCAACTAATACTTCTCTTTTTCATTTCTTTTTGTTTGTTCGTTTTTGTTTTGGGGCCACATCCGGCAATGTTCAGGAGTAACTCCTGGCTCTGCACTCAGGAATCACTCCTGACAGTGGTTGGGAGACCATCTGGGATGTCTGGGAGTGAATCTGGGTTGGCTGTGTGCAAGGCAACAGCCTTACCTCTCTGGCCCCAACAATTATAATTTCTTAACCTGTAAGACCAAGATCAAACTGATCTTTAACCTAGCATAACTCTAGAACAAAAATGAAACTGAAGCTTTTTAGTTTAATGTAGTCCCATTTGTTTATCTCTGTTTTTACTAGATTGCTTAGTTCCGTGTCACCTTTGAAGATACCTTTATCTTCAATATCGTGGAGGGTTTCGCCGACCTTGTCTTCAATGTACCTTATGGTTTGTGGTCTAATGTTGAGGTCTTTAATCCATTTTGATCTGACTTTTGTGCATGGTGTCAGGTCAAGGTCTAAACCCATTTTTTTGCATGTGGTTGTCCAGTTGTGCCAGCACCATTTGTTAAAGAGGCTTTCCTTGCTCCACTTCACATCTCTTGCTCCCTTATCAAAGATTAGATGATCATACATTTGGGGTTGTGTGTAGGGATATTCCACCCTGTTCCATTGGTCTACGGCTCTGCCTTTGTTCCAGTACCATGCTGTTTTAATTGTTACTGCTTTGTAGTAAAGATTGAGGTTGGGGAGGGTGATGCCTCCCATCATCTTTTTCCCAAGAATTGTTTTAGCTATCCTTGGACGTTTGTTATTCCATATGAATTTTAGGATTGCTTGATCCATTTCTTTGAAGAATGTCATGGGTATACTTATAGGGATTGCATTGAATCTGTATAATGCTTTAGGGAGTATTGCCATTTTGACAACATTGATTCTCCCTATCCACGAGCAAGAGATACAGTGACCAGAATCCAAAGACTATCCACAGAATGGGAAAGGATATTTACACAATACCCATCAGATAAGGGGTTGATATCAATGGTATATAAAGCACTGGTTGAACGCTACAAGAAGAAAACATTCAACCCCATCAAAAAATGGGGCGAAGAAATGAACAGAAACTTTACCAAGGAAGAAATACGAATGGCCAAAAGGCACATGAAAAAGTGCTCTGCATCACTAATCATCAGAGAGATGCAGATCAAAACAACCATGAGATACCACCTCACACCACAGAGACTGGCACACATCCAAAAGAACAAAAGCAACCACTGTTGGAGAGGATGTGGGGAGAAAGGGACCCTTCTACACTGCTGGTGGGAATGCCGGCTAGTTCAGCCCTTTTGGAAAACAGTATGGACGATTCTCAGAAAACTAGAGGTTGAGCTCCCATTTGACCCAGCAATACCACTGCTGGGAATATATCCCAGAGAATCAAAAAAGTACAATCGAAACAACATCTGCACATGTATGTTCATCGCAGCACTGTTTACAATAGCCAGAATCTGGAAAAAACCCGAATGCCCCAAAACGGATGACTGGTTGAGGAAACTTTGGTACATCTATACAATGGAATACTATGCAGCTGTTAGAAAAAAGGAAGTCAAGAATTTTGTAGTTAAGTGGATGGGCATGAAAAGTTTCATGCTGAGTGAAATGAGTCAGAAAGAGAGAGACAGACATAGAAAGACTGCACTCATCTATGGTATATAGAATATCAGAGTGGGAGACTAATACCCAAGAACCGTAGAAATAAGTACCAGGAGGTTGACCCCATGGCTTCGCGGCTGGCCTCACGTTCCGGGGAAAGGGCAACTCAGAGAAGCGATCACCAACTACATTGTAGTTGAAGGCCATGTGGGGGAAGGGAGTTGCGGGCTGAATGAGGGCTAGAGACTGAGCACAGCGGCCACTCAACACCTTTATTGTAAACCACAACAGCTAATTAGAGAGAGAGAACAGAAGGGAATGCCCTGCCACAGTGGCAGGGTGGGGTGGGGGGGAGATGGGAGTGGGGAGGGTGGGAGGGACGCCGGGTTTACGGGTGGTGGAGAATGGGCACTGGTGAAGGGATGGGTTCCCGAACTTTGTATGAGGGAAGTATAAGCACAAAAGTGTATAAATCTGTAACTGTACCCTCACGGTGATTCTCTAATTAAAAATAAATAAATTATAAAAAAAAAAATGAAACTGAACTGCACTGAACTGGCAACAACATAAACAAAGGCACCTATCAATTCTGCTTGAACCTTATAGAATTTGTGCCTGGGGGATAGCTCAAAGGGTCAGAACACAAGCCTTGTATGCAAGAGCCTGGTATTCCATCCCTGGCACCACATAGTCTCCTTGAAGTTCCAGGACCCCACCACCCCATCCCACCCAGCCCCCAGCCCCAGCTTCCAAAAAATGTAGAATCTGGTTGACTGGTAAGATGTCACTGAGTCTCCACAGGACCTTCCATGTAATTAATAAACTGTTTCAGAATCTAAAAGTAAGCTACAATAAGCCAGCTGGTTCTTGTTGTCAGCAATCTGGGGATGACGCAAGCTTCTCCTCACAGGTGTCAACATCTACTCACAAGCTCACTGTGCCATGGCCTGAAGGGAAACAAGAGCAGTGGCCTCAATGGAAACCAGGGATACTCAGTTTTACCATTAAGGGAGCATCGCCTCAGAGGAAAATAAAAGTCATCTATCAAATACTCGCATTGAAAAATAGTCAATCTAGGGATGAGGGAAGCCTGGTAACATAAGGTGCTGATCTCTTCTGCACAGCAGCAACCGGCAGTTCTCACTTCACACACGTCGCACCGGGGTGTCATTCTGGAGAGGACGGCTCAGTATCTCACTCTGCAGAGAAAGGACCTGATGCTATAATCTGTGTGGACGTGGTCTGCCATTCTGACCCCAGAGCACATGATTTTCACATGTTTTAGCATAAGTGTGGGTTTTCTTCAGTTGTGTTTTGTTTTGTCTTGAGTGGGGGAGTACATGACCAGCAATGCTCAGGGCTTACTTTGGGCTCTGAGTTCAGGGGTCATTCCTGGTGGGGTTCAGGGGACTCCATGTGGTGCCAAGGATCAAAGCAGAGCCCTCCAACCCCCCCTCCACCACCATGCAAGGCAAGCGCTTTACCTGCTGTACCATCTCTCTAGCCAGTGCTTAATTTTTTATATATGTTAAATTTTTGTGTACATCTGTCAAGGATTATCCACTAAACTCAAAGACTATGGGCTCTTCAGGGGCAGCTGGCAGTAAAAACCTACCCTCAAAATACATGGAAGTCGTCTCTACCTGATGGGGGGGCAGGGAGGACAGGGATGTGGGATGGTAACAAAGCCTTAAGGCCCAGCACCGAAACACACCCAGACTGGACTGGTCCCCATACCATGACACATGTGCA
Organism: Sorex araneus; assembly: GCF_027595985.1. NCBI lineage: Eukaryota > Metazoa > Chordata > Mammalia > Eulipotyphla > Soricidae > Sorex > Sorex araneus. Next base: position 52,977,098 of record NC_073305.1, read on the forward strand.
GTGATACGAACTTGTCTCAGGCCCCAAACTTTTCAAAATAAAAGCCCCCTCCTAAGTGGAAGGGTGTGTTTTCAATTCATGCAACTTTATTGTCTTAGCTAATAATATTGTCCCTATTTAAAAAATAAATTCAGGGGGCTGGATGAATAATACATTAGGTAGGGCATTTGCCTTACAACACGAGTGATGTGGATTTTATCCCTGGCATCCCATATGGTCCCCCAAGCAGCCCCAAGATAAATTCCTGAGTTCAGAGTCAGAGTAACTCCTGAGAATTGCCAAGTGTAACCCCAAAATTTTTTTTTAAAGTGTTTTATTCAGGGAGACCCAGAGATGGCACAGTTGTAGAGCATGAAAGGGTGAAGCCATGGGTCAATGCCGGCACCACCTCACAAGGTGAGCACAATCCCGGCTGTTCCATGCTTGGGAACTACAGCACAGCCGAGTATCTGAGGACCACAGCTCACACTTGGATCATCACAGAAGCAGGGAAGGAAGATTAAAATAAATTTAAATCAGGTATTACAAAAAAAGTATAGTACCTAGTTCCCCGAAACTTCATTTATCCTAGATACTCAACAGTAATATTCTCCCAACTTCGTATCATCACTGTCATTCTGTATCACTGTCATCCTGTTGCTTGTCGATTTGCTCGAGCAGGTGCCAGTAACGTCTCCATTTGTCCCTGTCACGTTCAGGATCAGGGGAATGAGGCCCATTATTGTTACTGTTTTTGGCAAATGATATATGCCATGGGTAGCTTGCCAGGCTCTGTGTGTGAGATTCTTCATTGCTCTCTTCCAGGAGCTTTGTTTTATAGTCTCTAGATCTTGGCTGTTGATGAGATTACATGGTGTCAGGTGCACATTGTGGGTGTGACTGCCAAGCTACTGGAAAACGAGGGATTTGGGTGGAGGACGCCCACTCCCAATCCAAGCAGGCTTGGAGATCTCAGCCACGGGTCCTGCATACCTGGGTTCCTCTGTCGGTTCCTTCATGCGTGAGGCTCGTTCGAGCGTGTGGCTCTGCATTCAGAAGAGTGAAGAGTGGAGAGTGGCCTTGCATGGCTGCAGCTGCATTCTGGAGGTTTTTGACTACAGGGGCTCTGCTTGGGGAGGGGAGGGAAATTCAACCCACCCCCCTCTGAGGGGGCCCTGGTGAAGACAGCAGGAGATTTTGTATCATATACATCATATATGTATATGATGTATATAATACATGATATATTATCTCCCTACAAAAAGGGATGGTTTTTTATTTAATAACAATAAAATTATTGTTATTATAGTTACTGGTTTAAATAAGTACTAGGTATTTCCTGTTATATGTTTCTGCATTTGTCACACATAGTATGACAATTGTGTGGCTGAAAGCACAGATGCTGGAACCAGTCTGTCTGGGTTCACAAGCTGGACTCACCCCTCTATTGCTATGGGAACCTTGGAGATATGCATTGAAGATGCTGGGCTTCAGTCTGTCCAGCTGGAATGATAATAATAGCATCTTCTGCTTTTTAGGTTTATTAGCGGACATAATGACATATTAAGCAACAGAATAGCATCTGACATTTTGCAAGTGGTAAGTAAATTAAAGATATTATTTTCATATTACTTGAATCATTTAAAAATATTTTGAGTGCTGGAGTGGATAATTTGACCTCATTAGTAGATCGTATTTCTTTTTTCCTCTATGCTGGCTACTTTGATCCCTCAACCATTTTCTTTCTTTTTCCAACTACTTTTTTATTGAGTTTTCTAAATTTCAAAAACCTATACTGCTTTGCATAGGGTCCCTTGTATATTAGTTATAATAAGATTTAGGGAGGTTAGTGTACAATGAATACTGCAAATATTCCCCCCACTTTAAAATCATTTCTCATGAAAGAGAAGTTCCCAAAACATTCTGGCAAACAACACAGGTTATGAATGAAGTGAGCCAAGTTTAAATCCCAGCTCTGCCACTAATATTTGTGATGTGACCCTGAGCAAGATGCTTCACTTTTAAAACATCTGTATATTCAGAACACAGAATTCTAGAATGGTCCCAAGACCCCCATCCTGAGTGTATACACCTGTACGACCACTTTTCCTGAATGCACAGAATCTCACTGTATAATCAAATGGCAAGCCTCTGATTAGGTTACTGAACACTGACTTACAGATCGCCCGAGGGAATCTGATCTGGGAGCATAATTAAGTCTGGTGAACCTTGAAAGGAAGTTTGTTTCTCCCTCAAGTCAAAGAGATCTGAAGCCTAAGAGATATTTGATGTGAGAGAGAGTCTCTCTACTTTGGAAGATGGAAAGATCTACTTTCTCTCAGTCACACAGACCAAGCAATTCTCACATGGCCAGGATGTGCAAGTAGCTTCTAGGTGCTAGAGTTGCACTGTCCACCGTGGGACTTTAGTTCTACAACTTCAAGGACTGCATTATTCCAACAATTTGAGTAAAACATCAATAAGGCTCCCGAGTCTTACATGACACCCTCCCCATGTTGACCTATTGACTTAGTCTTGTGGGACTCTAAGCAAGGAATCTAATCATGCCCAAACTTCCGAACTACAAACTGTGAGCTAATGAATGGGTGTTCTTTTAAGCTGCCAAATGCTTAGTGATTTGTTATGCAGCAACAAAAAATGGACAAAGTTTATCTATTTCTGGGTATTATTCTGAGAAGTAATATATACATTAAACATTCACTCAGTGATTATAGAGTATACTATATAGCGTTCACCTGGAAATAATAGAGCCATTACTATTGTTTTCATTATTATCATTACAAACTGGAATTTTTTCATATTTGCACTTATAGAATTCCAGGGAGTAAAGGAAAACCTTGAGGGGTAGATATTAATATTCCTTTGTTTTTTTTTTCTTTTTAGGCCACACCCAGAGATGCTCAGGGATTACTCCTGGCTCTGCGCTCAGGAATTACTCCAGGCGTTGCTTGGGGGACCATATGGGATGCTGGGGATTGAACCCAGGTTGGCTGCATGCAAAGCAAACACCCTATCTGCTGTACTATTGCTCCTGTCCCTGTTCCTTTGTTTCTAAACTTGAACATACCCTCATGCTTACACATTCTCAGATGAGATATGCATTCTCAGTCATACTTTAAAGGTTGCTCTAGAGGCCTGGGGACAGAGAAGGTGTCTGGGTTCAAATGCTGGCTCTATCACTTATCACAGTTGTAATTTTAAGCAAGTTAATAGGTGTGGGGTTCAATTTCTTCATTTTCTTTTTTTTTAATTTTTTTATTAGTTAATCACCATGAGGTACAGTTACAAACTTATGAACTTTCGTGTAATTTCTTCATTTTCAAAGCAGGAATAAGTAGGAACTCCCATGCAGGACTGCAATAGTCCTGCCTGGAACTGATGTTCAATTAATGGAGGTAAATATACAGATGGAAGCTGTGAGAGGAGTGGAAGCTGTGTCTGTCCTCTGTTGAGGAAGTATGGCTGGTTCACCATCGGCACCTTCCCAAGTGTCAGGTGCTCTACTGGGCTGTACATTTCAAAGCTGTTCAGTCAACAGATAATTTCTCCACACTGATGCTTTGACAGCTTGCTTACAGACAAGAATGGTCAGGGCAGTGTGAAGCAAGTGCAGGCCCTAGAGTCTGCAGACCTGATTCTCGTCCTGATGTCTCCACTCAGAGTGACCCTCAAAAGTGGTCACTGTTATCCCCTGTATGTCTGGGAACCAGACTTCCTTTTGCGAACTGTGCCAAACTCTTGAGCAAATACCTTATCCTACCAGGGCATTACACAGATTTCGTATGTGGATCTTGGAGGTGAAAACATCCTTTTCTTCCTCTTGAAAGGTGTCCATGTGCAGGAGGTAAAGACCAATAACCTAAGAGTTACTAAGCTAAGAGAGCAAGCACCCTTGCATACTGCTGTACCTAAAACTGACCCACTTCAGTTTTTCTCAGTCACGTGAACCAAGCAATTCCCTTTTCTGCTTGAGCTCATCTTAAATGAGTTTTTATCACTTGTAACTAGAAGCATTCTAATACAAAGTTTCATTTTCCACCTCTGCCTATTAAAAGATAGGGGCTCCAATATCCAAAGCCTTAAAGCCTAGAAATTGCTTCCCAAATCACCTAGGTAAAAAAGTAATGGCCAGGCTCAGGAGTTAAGAGACAAGAAATGCATGGCCCTGAAATCTATCTGATATTTAGTGAAAACCTCAGGTCTGATACCCAGCACAATGCCTGGTGATCAATGGCTCTTGTGCTTCTGGGATTTTCACATCCCCAATACATAGGTTTCCTGCCTACATCTACTCTCCCTTTGCCCCCCTCATCCCTGACGCCCCCAAACCATGAGCTGTACCTATAGTCAATATCACTTAGAAGGTAGAAATTTTGAGTTCAGCCCAGACACCCCCTTGTACCCTCGAATCCCCCCCACTCACACATACTGCATTCTGGCTTTCACTTGCAATAGTGTCAGTGTAAATGCCCCCGCCCTGCAAGCACCTCTCCACGGAATGTCTCCACAGTCCTTGAGACTGATGGGGTAGCACACCACTGTTTTCCCTGATCGGTGAGGCAGGTGAGGGGCCAAACACAACCTGCATGGAACAATAAGGACCACGCACAAAAGGACTTGGTAAGCCAAAAGGATGTGTCAGCTGTATGTCACCAGGTCTTCCTCAGCCTCTCCACAGCCAGACATTCTAGCCAAAAATAAACCATCCACCCCCAATCCCCTAACTCCCCCATGCTATAATTGTCCTTGAGGGCACAATTGATGCAATTAAAGTTTTCTGGGGAACAGAGCTTTTGGGGTTACAGCATAATTCCTGAGCAAGACTTTCCTTCAAATATCTTGGAGACCACTTTTGTTTTTCCCAGAATGTCTACTGCATAAGACTCCAGCTCCAACCCCACCCTCCCCTCATGCCCTGTCCCCCAGTCTCTCAAGAGTATCCCCCCTACCCCACCCCACCCCACCCCACCCCAGATGGGTCTCCTTCCTCTTCATCCAGAGCAGTTTCCCAAAGTGGGCAACACTGCCCCCTGGGGGCACTGGGGTAATGAGGAGAGCAGTAGTAGCCTTGGGGGGGAGTTAGCTGGTGGGGGGGGTGGCACTTTCTGTTTGTTTGCTAAAAGAAGGTAGATTTCCAAAGGGTTTTAGATAATTTTTAAGGGGGCAATAAGTTAAGTAAGTTTGGGAGCCTTTTAGCTAGAGTGATGTGTTTCTTTCTCTAGACTTTTCAATCCACTGTTCCCCATTTACTAGCCCTTCCTGCCCGATGCCCCCGCAAATATACAAATATAGAGGACTGGAGGGAACTACCATAGGATTCTTTTATTCTTCACAAGCTAGAGAGGAATGAAATCGCAAATGCTATCATGGCTGTCTCTGTCAACATTGATAACTACGGGAAGTCTGTCAGCACCAAGGTTATGGAAACTTCCTTTTTAAATAAAGAAGAAAACCAAAGGTCCACAAGAAAGCACACCCTGCCCCAAGACAGCGTGCCCAGCTCAGTCTCACAGGACTTAGACTCATTTCTTTTCAGAAAATACATCCATGACAATGCTCCAATGTCTTCCTTCCGGTGTTCTGGATCCGTTTCCTTCCGGTCATCAGAAGGACGGTCACAGGCACTTCCTGGCTAGGCTGAAGGCTGTTCCTACACAGTGTGTTCCCTTCAACTCCCATCTTGGAAGAATATTTCTCTTATGAGACTCTGAACAGTTTGCCTCTGGTATTATCTTGATGCCACCTTGTTCAACATTTCCAGTTAGACCAGGGAAAATCAAAGCAAAAACAAGAGACAAGATGAACATAACTGCCCTAACCAAACAGACTACTTGCTCCAGCAATTTTAATGATTGAAGAAAATTTTTGTGAGCTGGCTAACAATTTGAGGGCTGAGAAGCTGAAATCTATGACACCAATTTGGTTGCAATTAGCCAAGGGCAGTTTCCTCGCATGACTATTAATGAATGGCTAATTTTAAATGTTACCTCCAAGGATGAGGTTAAAGAAAGGTCATCTTAACTGAAATGGCCATCTCAAAAATACTCAAAATGTTTTTCTAGGGCAAACTGTTAAAGAAGTCTCAGGGCCTAGGTGTGAAAATTAATTGCCCTAGTTTATCTAGGACTAAGAAGTTTTCCAAGTGGTGAGACTTTGAGTGCTAAAACCAGGACAATTCTGGTAAACTCAGTGGCTGGTCACCCAAGATGTACTTCAAGCTCTCACTATTGATTAATGTTGAGTCAGAAGGTGTAAGGGAGAAGAGGGAGGAGGAGAAAAGGAACTCTACCCAACAAAACAACGTGCTCCCAGAAGGTCCAATTTCACTATTGTTCAAAATTCACTATATATATAAAATTACAAAGCATCTACAATGTGAAGGACTGCGGGTTAAATTTGGCATATGTGACACATTCCATCAACTATCCTGAAAGCACCCTCCATGCACATAAACATATGGAAAGCTCTAAGAAGTTATGCAGTGGTGAGCATATTTAACTTGGCTCGCTGAAAGGGTCCTGGGTTTATTTGACCACACGAATCCTTTCTTGCACAGTTATGATTATCCAACTGAATACACTTTGAGAAATGGGAATCTTATCCATAAGACAATGACCAATTTAGGAGTTACATGACTTTTATTTAACATTGCATGCATGTTTTCTGAAGACAAGTCAATACACTTCTTCTCCAACAAAAGTTTGTACTGTAAACAGAACTAAAGCAGAGCCATGATCAATATATTTTTCAAATAAAACACTTTGGAAAAGTGACTGAGCTCAATTAATATTAAAATATTAATTGACCTAGTAAAAATAGTACTGAAAAGACTAAAAGTCTTGAAGTTGAAATGCAATCTAAATACAGTCTAAAGTGGATTGTATTGGGGAATGTATTGTATTGTAAAGTGTTGAGGAAGATGGACAGACCAAGTGGCAGGAGGGACAAGAAACAATGAATAAATAAATAAATAAATAAATAAATAAAGTGGATTGTGTGTCTGATGGGTGTGAGAGATTTATTCATCCATTCCATGCATTTAATCAAAAATTAAACATTCACTACATCATCCAGTGAACAAAAGAAAAAGTCACTATACATCTGACACTTTGGACTTCTCATCTTAAATTTCAGTTATTGCCACTTGACAATCTTAACAATGATACAAAAGTGCAGTGACACAAGGGAGATAGATGGTCTGACTCATGCTCTTGGGGAGGATCATGATGGCTTCCTAGAGGAAGTGACGTCAAAGCTTGGACTCGGGGATGAACTCAGGAGGACCAGTTGCAGCATGTGTAGAAGTACTGAGCTTGGTATTAAGTGTTCTGGGCAGAAGGAACAAGATGTACAAAGGCCTGGAGGTAAAACAGAGCTCAGATCTTGTTCCCAAGTTCAGTGCTAGAATTCATTTTGCGCACAATAGACCCTCCATGCACGTGGACTATTATTAGTATCATTAAGTGAAGGGAAAGAACGTTGTATCAAAAGGAGGTGAGGTCTGACTCTCCCTGTAGTGTTCTAAGCATTCACACCTTTGTGAATGGGGAAACTTGGATTCCCTTTAAAATCTGTTCAGAACTTACAGCCTTCTGAAAAGCAAAGCTCCTCTCACCATCATAAATCTATGATTTAATAGGCTGTGCATCTTTCTTTTCCCCTCCCTATGTACTGCTTTCCTCCAGATTCCCAAGAAAATAGTCATAATCAACTGTGTCTCCTTCAGTAGCTTTATAAGGAGCTACCAGTAGCCCCAGACCACATGGCAAACAACTCAGCAAGTGCTTCTTTTTTTTCCCCCTAAATTCATTTCCTATACCCACATTTTCCTTTGTTATTATATACTCCAAGCATGACATGACACTTTCTCTTATCACTGTATCACTGTCATGTTGCTCATCAATTTGCTCAAGCAGGTGCCAATAATGTTTCATTCGTCCCTGTCGTGTTCAGAATCAGGGGAATGAGGCCCATTATTGTCACTGTTATTACTATCACTGTTATATCATATATGCAACGGGTAGCTTGCCAGGCTCTGCCGTGCAAGATTCTGCCTCATAAACCATACTCAATTGAAATTAAAAGTATTAGTATAGGACCGGAGTGATAGTATATCAGGTAGGGTGACCCAGATTCAATTTTATAGAAAAATAAACAAACACATCCATCCTATTAGCATGCAAGTTTATCTTCATATTTAATAAATAGCAACATTTAATTTCACTGTCATCCCGTTGCTCATCGATTTGTTCGAGCAGGCACCAGTAACGTCTCTCATTGTGAGACTTATTATTACTATTTTTGGCATATCCAATATGCCACGGGTAGCTTGCCAGGCTCTGCCGTGGGGGCAAGATATTCTCGGTAGCTTGCCGGGCTCTCCGAGAGGGGCGGAGGAATCGAACACGGGTCGGCCTCGTGAAAGGCGAACGCCCTACGGCTGTGCTATTGCTCCAGCCCAACATTTAATTTAAATTAAAGAATTTCTAAAATAATTTGTAATGTTTTTTATCAGTCAATGTTTTATTTGTTTATCTATTTTTATATACCTATATACCTAGGGTCATGTAAAAATTTCCTGGGCGAAAAGGGATCATGAATGGAAAATTTTAAGAAGCCCTGGTTTAAGTTATTCCGCTTGGATGAATTTGTTACATAGCAATGGAAAAGAAAATAGAAAGAAAGCAGGTAGGATAGAATCCATGAAGAAAAAATTCTAAAGAAACCCACAACACAAAAATATAAAATGTCACTGAGTCTGGGGGAGAAGATACAGGCTATCAGGAAACACCAGTCACAATGACAAGGAGCTGCCACCTTGAGCCAGTGCAAATGGCACAGACCAATAGGACGAGAAACAGCCAGTGTGGGCGGGAAGGAGCCGCCCTAACCTAGTGGGGATGTCATTGTCCAGCCTCTATGGGAAGGAGCATGGGGACTTTTCATCAGAGTAAGAGCAGAGCTTCCACAGGACCCAGCAAGCCCACTCCTTGGCATCTATACCCCAAACACGAAAATTCATTCATTCAGAAGGAGCTGGGCACACCTACGTCCATGGCAGAGCTTAGTACAAGAGCCAGAACAGGGAGATACCCAAAATGTCTGAGGATAGACGAGAGCATTTAGTGTGCGCATTTTGCATATTTCCATATATGCAAAATGGAATATTATGAAGCTATAAGAAATGATGATATCATGCAGTTTGCTGCAACATGGATAGAACTAGAGGGTATCACAAAATAAGTCACAGAGAGGTCAAACACAAGATGATCTCACTCACCTGTGAAACCAGAGAAACAGAACAAGGAACGAAACTATTTCTAACAATGACAACTCCCTTGGCCTTGGACAAAACTGACTGTCCAGCACGAGAAAAAGGGGGATGCAGACCAGACTAGATGTGGCATGGGGACAGAAGATGAGGGTCACGGGCATTTTGGTGATGGTGGGTGCAGTAACTTTGTATATCAATACCATATTCTTTATTGTTTTGTTTTTTGGTCACAGGGGTGCTCCGGGATCACTCCTGTGTGGCTGGGAGGTCATACGGGATATGGGATATGAATGGTGGGCTGAATCCAGGTTTATCACATACAAGGAAAGTGCCCCACCTGATGGGGTATCCAGTCCCAATGCCATATTCTTTAACACTATTATATAATCCGTCTTTTTTTGTGTCACTTTCTCTTATGATTCCCTTTATTTACACCTATCACGACTGCTGCATTGGTGGTGGTGATGGTGGTGCCCACCTGGTGATGCTCAAGGCTTACTTCAGGCTCTGTGCCCAGAGATCACTCCTGGTAGACTCTGGGGACCATAAGGTATGTCAGGGATTCAACCTGGGTGGGCTGCCTGCAAAGCAGGTGCGCTACCCGCTGTACTATTCCAGCCTTCAGCAGGCACTTCTTGAGACTCTCTTGTCTTCGTTTTTAATTAAATCTCAATCTCTGGTTAGTCAAGTCGTCGAATGTGACTTTGGTTAGCAGAGGCTGAGCCGACCGGGTGGTCTCAGGAGCATTCGGAATGTGCCATGTCACTGTGACAGGGGCGAGCCAGGAGAAACACTTACCCCTCTGAAGTTCCAGGCTTTCGGAGAGGGAAACATGAAGTTGTTCTGTCGCTGCCGTTTGGGCCTAAAAGATGAAAGACAAGACAATGAGTCTGGGATGTGTCAGTTAGATAGAAGAGATTACTGAGGTCAGGTGTGCAGCTGTACTCTTTTTTTAAGGAGAGAAAGAGAGAGAGGGAGGGAGGGAGGAGAGAGAGAGAGAGAGAGAGAGAGAGAGAGAGAGAGAGAGAGAGAGAGAGACTTGGAAAAAATGGCCTGGGCAAAGAAAGGAGGCACTGCAAACATCAGCAGTCAAATGCTCCTTCTCAATTCACCCAGGAGGAAAGTCCTCAGGTCCCCTTAGATATTGAAGCCCCTTACCACTGGAGAAATAAAATCTAAAACTCAGCCCAGACACAATCAAAAAGCCAACTCGAACTCCCAGTCTTGGTCTTGATTTCCCTCACACACAATTCCCTGCAGAAAGCCATCAGGTGATGTTCGTAGCTGCGGCTGGGCCCAGAGCAGTCCCTGGCCGCACACTCACTAGGGAGGCCCAGCACCTTCCTGGGGGCTGCCTGGGAGCTCCGGACTTTCAAGGAGATGACAGCCAGGACCCTTAGCCAGAACTGGGCTCCTCGCCTACTAGCCTCTCCCCATGAGTCTGTCCCCACACTCAGAATGAAGCAGCTCCCCCGGGGTGAGCACAGGGGCCAGGGCACGAGCACAGGTGCGGCTGGAGGCCCAGGCAGGCCAGCAGCCCCTTATCCCAGTTTGTAAAGGGAGTCCAGTGAAGGAGATGCCAGGCTACCCACAGGGACACTTTTGCACCGGGTTTTGATTAAGTTACAAAATACCTACCTCCACCCTACCCCACCTCACTCATTTTTTGTCAATACAGATGTCCAAATACTTAAGTACCAGCTCACTGAACAGCATCCCTGAAAAGCATCCCTGAAAGGGTCTATCTTGGGCTTGCCTGAGGTGTTTGTCACTGTGGGAGCAGGAGGATTTCGTAGGTGATTTTCTATGTGCCAGTGATTCCTGGGTCTGGACCCTGTGTGAGAGCAGACTCCTGACGGCCAGAAAGCCTGCAGTGAGCACGGGGCAGTGGGCAGAAATCCCCATTAGCTCTACAATACCAGAGCTCTGAACAAGGCATAACCACACAACCCTAACAGGTACTGGGCACTTAAAAGAGCCTATGCCGGTTGCAGGTGCCACTCAGCCCCAGAGCACACCCACGAGTGGGGATGGGTCTCAGACCCTCTCTGGCACCGCAAAAGTTTTTGAACATATGTGAATACTTCCTAGAACCAATCTCATTCTATCTCATCCTAAGAGTTGGAGTTCATTCATGTACCCATTAAATGGTTTAATGGATAAGAAAACAGGCTAGAGAGATAGTGCCGCGGGTCTAGTGCTTGCTTTGCATGCAGCCAGCCTGGGTTCAATCCATGGCACCTGATATAGTCCCCCGAGCACTGCCAGGAGTAATTCCTGAGTGCAGAGACAGGAGGAAGACCTGAGTATTGCTGATGTGCTCCCAGCCCCACCCAAATACACACACACACAGACACACACACACACATACACACCACACACACACACACATCAAAAACCAAGAAGCAATAAAACAAGTTAAAAGGAAAAAAAAAAGGCTGGGGGGAGTAAAAACAGACTGAAAGAGATGTAGAGGCCTGACTCCCATCTATAGGTGCGATCAGGAGTCTCATCTGCCCAGGCTGAGCTAAAATCCCATGGCGGGGGGAGGGCACAGTTATTAGCGTTGAGACCCCAAGCACGAGATCTCCAATCAATGGGCAAAACACAGAAATGAATGCCCACAACCTAAAGTCAGGACGAGGTGAAGGCTCTGGCTCCAAGCACCACTATTAAGTTCTCAGTCACTGTCAGCAGACCCCACTGGTCCTGGCTCCAAGAAACGAGGTCACAGGAGTGACCCAGAGGAACTCTACTGGCCAGATGGGAGCTTCTGCCTGAGGTCTCTGGGTCTCCCCATCTTCCCTTTCCTCCTTTCACTCAGCCAGGCTCCAACAAATAACACCCCCAACTAACAACATCTCCAGACAGAGAGGGCGGGGGCCGCCCTGTAGGTTTAATACTCTTCTCTATGGAGTAAAATGTTGGTGTAAGTTTCTAGAAGACATTTCTCCCTTCAAAAGAAAAAGCAACTTAGAATTCAGTCAGACTTTTCCCTCCCCTCCCCCAGGTAGAATTGGGTTCTGCTTTCCTAATTATTTGATGAGCTCCACTGCTTTCAAAGCAACAACACAGGCTAGCACATTTTGAGCCAACGTGTCTGTTTCATGTGTTGCAGAAAATGATCGCAGTAATTAACAGTGATTAAGTCTCAGGAGGTGCCATGGTACTGTGCTAAGCACTTTAGCTCCGTATCTAAGTCTCAAAGTAACAAGAAGATGGGTCATTTCTATTAGGGAATAAGTTAGTGCATGATCTTCAAGGAGGATTATAACAGCATTATGTAATACTTTACATGGAATACGTTCTAGTGCCATCTGCTTTTAAAGAAATATCATATACTGTCATGTGATATTTATAATACTGGCAATATTTCCCACTTTATAGATGTGATCAACTGAGGCCAGAGAGGTCAGGCCACATGCCGGAAGTTACACAGCTGGTTGGTGGCCAAGCCAGGGACCCCGCCCCCACCCCAGGTGCGTGTTCAGATTCAGAAGGTGCTGTCTCCCCAGTGGAGAGAAGCGCTGGCATACAGAGCCCCACCTGCTTTGGAAAGAATGCAGCATGGGGGTGCTCTCAGGAAAATGGGGGCCCCAGCTGGTTCAGCCAGGCTTCACCCTCTCAGTCTCTCAGGCAAGGAAAAGCCCAGAGCAAGTCTATGGGCCCAGGACACTCAGTTCTTGCTGGGAAAATTGGGAGGTGAGCGACCAAGATAAGGGCCGCCCCACCCCGTGCATTCCAGCACCAGCCAAGCTTCCAGATCACTCCCTCAGCCAGCGTTCCTTTAAACGAGATGTTTCCCAAGAGTCTCTCCGAGCCGCACCAATGCCAACGCTACGTCCCAGGCGACCTTAAAGGACGCATCAGGGAACACACCCACTCTCCTGAGAAGGCTCCTTTCTGCAGCTCGGGAAGAAGCATCTGGGCACCTATCAGCGCCAGGTCGTCGCCAGGGAGGCCAGGCAGCAGAGCCTTTCTCTCCTGCTTGAGAAGCAACTTCTTTGGGCTCTCGAGCCATCAACACCAGAGATGCAGTTCTGCAAGCTTCCCAGAAGCAAAGAGAAGCAGGGGACTTCCAAAGAAGGCCGGGGTGGGCTAGCGGAAGGGGGCAGTCCTCACCCGCTGGACCCAACCCTCAGCCTCTCGGGTGCGGGGCAGGGGCACATGCACCCAGGATAAATCTGGAGAACAACCCCCTTCCACAGAGGCCCAAGGGGGAGCAGGAAAGGCCCCGAGCACGGAGGAACTGAGCGAGAGCGCAGACATCTTCTCGCCCAGTAGGTGATCACTTGGCAGGATGGAAAGAAAACTGAGTCTGCACCTCAGGGAAGCACACAGTTTAGATGAAGGGAAATGCCCTAGGTGGGAGTGCAAGATCCAGATTCCAGGGATACTTTGGAAATGAACTTGAGTCCACGTGGTGAGGCTGGAATCAAACAGAACAAGTTGGGGTGGCAAACATCCCCCGACATGGGAAAACACTCATGGCTGTGGCTCACCCCTGCTCCCGAGAGTGAGGGTTTGGGTGTGAGAGAGGCAGAGGGAGAGGCTGATGTTTTCGTTTGAAGGAAGTCTATAGGGAGGAGCCCCAGAGGGCTTCCATCACCATCCGAAATACCGGGAAATACAGACCTCGCCAAGACCCCTGGAAAGAACTCAGCTGGGCAATGAATGAGAACAGAAGTCACTGTCTGCCCCCCTCTCCTTCCTGCCTTCCCCAGGCAGCTTCTCTTCAGGAGAGCACTGTCTAGTAGAAATATTATGTGAGTCATATATCCAACTTAAGTTTTACGTATCAATCCCATTAAAATAAATTGGGCAGGTTCAATTTTTAATAATATGGGTTGTCGGGGCTGGAGCGATAGCACAGAGGGTAGGGCATTTGCCTTGCACGCGTCTGACCCGGGTTCGATCCCGAGCATCCCATATGGTCCCCTTAACATCGCCAGAAATAATTCCTGAGCGCAAATCCAGGAGTAACCCCTGTGCATTGCCAGGTGTGACCCAAAATGCAAGAAAAAAAAATATATGGTTTGTCTACATCTATAGCCCAGATATTACCACTCCAACATGCAAACAAAGAAAAGTATTAGAGCTTGGGATATGGCTAGGTAATAAAGCATTTGCCTTACATATATGAGGCCCTAGGTTTGAGACCTGAGCACAGCAAGAGAATCAGCTATATAGGAAAAATTTGAAGGGGTGTTGGAGCCAGAGTTGGTGGTTTTAGGGACCCCCTAGCTATACTCAGGGATCATAGCAGTGCCAAGGATCAAACAGGGCTAGTCACACGCAAGGCAAGTGCTATCTCCTGTGCTATCCCTTTGGCTCTGCTGGTGATGTTTTCCTTTCTTCGGATTCCAATGAGTATTTCACCCTTATAAGAATTTTCTCCCCATACCCCCGCAGTGCTGGGGAGAGGGGCTATTCAGGTGGAATGGTGGGAGCCTCTGGGTCTGTTAATTGCCACTAGCCGTTGCAAGTGCTGACAGACATCTATGTGGCACGTGAACTGCAGAGCCATGCTGGTCAGCAGCTGCAGAGAAACAGCACACACCACTGCCAAGAGCCTTCACCTAAGAAAGCCTACTGCTCGGTGTCAGCAGTTAGTGACTGTGTTATAAATTGGGATCTAGGTGAAAAGTGAGACTATCTCCAAGATGCTGTTAGGACACATCTTTCTTTTCTTTTTTGCTTTTGGAGTCACACCCAGCGATGCACAGGGGTTACTCCTAGCTCTGCACTCAGGAACCACTCCTGGCATTGCTCAGGAGACCATATGGGATGCTGTGAATCGAACCTGGGTTGGCCTCGTGCAAGGCAAACACCCTACCCACTGTGCTATCGCTTCAGCCCCAGGACACATCTTTCAAATCAGCAAAATACTTCAAAGTCTCGGGTTGAATGAGCTGGAGAGCTCAGCAGGTTGGGCGCTGGCCCTATATGGGGCTGATATAGGTTCACTGGTTCCCTGAGCACCACCAGGAGTAATTTCTGAGTGCAGAGCCAGAAGCAACCCCTAGAAATGACCAGTGTGCATCCCCCCCTTCAAAAAAGTCTCAGGCTGGAGAGATAACAGTTACTGGGTAGGTCTTGATCTCCAGCACCACATATGGTCCCCCAAGCCCTGCTAGGAGTGACCCCTAAGCACAGAGCCAGTGATCCCTGAGCACAGTTGGGCACGGCCCCCAAGACAAAGTCTTGAAATGACTTTGCATCTAAGAAAAAAATATAAATATATGCTCTTCATTGCACAAACATAAATAACCTCCCAGGCTGAGCAACAAACAGAATTCTTCCCCAAATGAAATTTTTTTTTTCTACCATACATATATGACCTGCTCCTTAATAACACAGAACTCCTCTAGTCAAACTGATTCCAGGACTAACTATAAAGAAGTTATTGAAATAATTTTTTAAACCCATGGAATTATTATCATTGTAGTCCCTGTTTTGTGAAATGCTTGTTAAGGTCACTTTCTCACATAGAAAAGGGGATATTCTTTTTGAAATAGATTTGTAAAGGTTCTTTATTTGTAAAGGTTCCAGATATGACATGTGGCAAACAAGTACAGAGCTCATACTTTAGCAACCAAATTAAAAACACAATAAATTCCATTATCTGAGGAGGCAACACAACGTGTATATGCCTATAATGTGTTATTAGCCAATGATTTAAAGAACAAAGTACGGATACATCCATAACATGAGATAATCTAAATACATGCAAAGTGAAAGAAACCAGAAACAAACTGGCAAATATTAGATTATTCCATTAATATGAAACCCATAATTGCAACTCCACAGAGACAAAAGTATTACTAGTGACCAGGGGCTGAGAGACATGAGGAGGCAGGACTGAGTGTTTACTGGGTACTTTGAGAGTCGTGAATATCTGTAATTAGATTTCTGTCATGTGTGCCCAACACCTTGTATGTGGTGTTAATGCCACTGAATTCTTATATATTTTTAAAGTTTTGATAGTATTGTGTATCTTTTACCATAAGTTTTTTAAGTGTAGGAAAAAATGAACATTTTAGATAAAATGAAAAATACATATAATGAAAAAAATTCTCCTGAAATAGCACTGTAGCACTGTTGTCCTATTGTTCATTGATTTGCTCGAGTGGGCACCAGTAACATCTCCATTGTGAGACTTGTTGTTACTGTTTTTGACATATCAAATATATCACGGGTAGGTTGCCAGGCTCTGCTATGTAGGTGAAATACTCTCGGTAGCTTGCCAGGCTCTCCGAAAGGGATGGAGGAATCGAACCCGGGTCGGCCTCATGCAAGGCAAACGCCCTACCCGTTGTGCTATCGCTCCAGTCCAAAAATGAAGAATAAGGGAACTGGAGAGATTGGACATCTGCCTTGCATGCAGCTGATCCAGTTCAATTCCCCGGCACCCCATATGGTCCACTGAGTCACCCTAGGAGTGATCCCTGAGATCAGAGCTAAGAGTAAGCTCTGAGCACTTCTGAGTGTGGCCCCAAAATCAAAGTCAGTAACTGCAAAATTAAAGTCTATCAGCAACTCTGGGAAGGGGAATTCTGAAACTAAAACTTAAGAGAATGAGCACTCTCCCTGGCTGGGAATTGATTAAAATAATTAAAACTCACCATGAAGTTACATCAGCACTCATGAGAAAACTGCCAACATGTCCTTATTTCTGAGACATATTTATATGAATCATTTCACAATGATAAAAATTCCCACAGTCTCTGCTTCCTCCCACTCTCCACCCCCCCACTCAGACTGTGTTCGAAGACTGTTAGGAACCTGTTTCTGCTCCCACCTCTTGAGCCATTCTGCTGCCTCTCCCTTTGGGGCTGGAGCTTCCTGCAAAACCTTTATCATTACAGCTTTTCATGGGTGCTACCTTGCAGGAGAAGCTCTGCAGGTGATGAAAGTCAATGGTGCTTTGAGAATAAGGGGCAGCCTGGCATAGTGGTATTAGAATAGCGTTTCTCGGCTGGGATCAAAGACCGCCCTGTGGGTTCCCAAGATATTTTAAGGGGGAACTGCAAAAGTATCAGGGAGCTAACTGATAGGATGGTGGGCGGAGCCCATGGTTCAGAAGGGGGCCACATCAGGAAAGGGCTGAGAAACACCAGCACAGAAGATGGAGCCAGCTCTGTAATTCACCTTGCATGTCAGGGGATGGATCTTAACTTCTCCATTCCCTAGCTCCCATCTCTGTTACTCCCTCCAAGGGTTGGCATAAGAGTGAATGAGTTCTTGGGGCTGGAGCACAGCAGTGTTCGCCTTGCATGCAGCTGACCCAGGTTCGATTCCCAGCGTCCCATATGGTCCCAGAGCAATGCCAGGAGTAGTTCCTGAGTGCATGAGCCAGGAGTAATCCCTGTGCATTGCAGGGTGTGACCCCCCCAAAAAAAGAATAAATGAGTTTCAAGGGTCCAGCCATTAGAGCCTGGTACACAGAAGTGGTCATATAAGAGCCCTTTTGCTGG
Source organism: Sorex araneus (assembly GCF_027595985.1). Classification (NCBI taxonomy): domain Eukaryota; kingdom Metazoa; phylum Chordata; class Mammalia; order Eulipotyphla; family Soricidae; genus Sorex; species Sorex araneus. The sequence goes on from NC_073305.1 coordinate 52,994,849, forward strand.
TGATGGCCAGGAACCACGTGCAGGATTTAGATTCACTGCCATCTCCATGATCACTGCACTACTTAAATATTAGCCAGAGAATGAATGCACAGTGTTTGCACTCTTAAGCCTATGGTTGGTGGTGTGACAGAGAAGTCTCATATCACAGGGCACCATCACAGGCTCTCAAAGGAGACAGAGGGAGAACAAACTCCCAGCTGAGGCTTTCTCAAGAGGTCTTCAGAGTCACAGGAGGGGAGTCAGAGCCATGGGTCTTTCCCATTTCAGCTTCACCTCTTCCCCCAGGCCTCTCTCATGGGGAGCTGAAACCTAGTTCACCACTATCTAAGCAAAAGGTCCTCAAATTCGGTATGGTCTTTGGCCCAAAGCTCTCCAGTGAACAGTGCTGGGGGCCACAACCAACTCTAGGGTGAGCACATCCCAAGACTACGTTCCAGGGGCACTGAGTAGCACTTTGGATTATAAATCACTTAATCCAAGTAAAATCCAAATCCAAATTAAAGCCTCAGCACCCTGCTCAGGTTTCCTCGCTGTCCCTTCACCCAGGAAAACACACCATCAAATGCCGTCACCACCCCAACAAGTTTGTGAAACCCCCAAACATTCTGAAAGACTCCATCCCACCTGAGAAATACACCGCGAATACTGCTCAGGTCCATATTTCAAGCCCACCACGGGCCAGAGGTCACTCATTCACATTTCCATCGCAAACTTACTAGAACAAAGATCACCAAACAGACTGCCGTCACACAAGGCAAACAGAGCAAGGGCTCTGCATTTCCAAAGCATGGATCCAAGTTCACATCAACCAAGTGACTCGGGGCAAATCACAGATTTTTCTATCTCCAACAGGAAATAGATATGACAAGACTAAAACTTCCTAGGGTACCTCTGAGGAGTGAATAAATGATTGCTGTAAGGTAGTTTGATTATGGGTTCACACCGAGTGTTAATAAATATTCGCTCCAATATTGGCTAAGTATCTACTACATGCCAGGCATCGGCAAAGCATAAAACATAGTCCCATTTTCCTTTTCTTGGAACCCACAATAGAAGGAGAAATATTCCAGGCAGTCAGGCAGTCAAACAAGCAGGATGGGGGCCTACGGTGGTGGAAAGGACCGCAATTTTATAAACAAGCATTCAGGCCTCTTTCCAAAAGGGAAGCTTGAACAGGGACCCACTTGGAAGAAGGGATAGAAAGTTCCAGAGAGACCCGAGTGCACATGCAGAGTCCTGGGTTGTGCCTGAAGGCTGGTAACACTGGAGGGGGCACAGGGAGTGAACTGAGACAGGACAAGTAAAGCAACAGCATGAACCAGCTCCCACGAGCTCCACTGACTTTCACAAGGTCTCTGGACTTCAGCCAGAGGGAGGTGAGGGGCAGAGAAGCAATGGGGAGTGTTTATAAAAGATTCCTCTCCAGGCTGGGTAGAGAGAAAAGAACAGACAACGAGAGTGAAATACAACCCAAGTCAAGGTCACTCTCAGGCACTCAGCCTGCAGCACGCAGGATGGCTCCTTAAAGAACAGGCTTGCAGGGTCATATGGAAGCTCAATTTCTAGTTTTTGAAGGACTGTCCATGTTGTTTTCCAGAAAGGCTGGAAGTGAAATGAGTCAGAAAGAGAGGGACAGACAGAGAAGGACTGCACTCATTTGTGGAGTATAGAATAACATCACATGAGGCTGACCACCCAAGGACAGTAGATAAAAGGGCCAGGAGGATTGCCCCATAGATGGAAGACTGCTTCATGAGCGGAGGGGAGAAGGCAGATGGAATAGAGAAGGGATCACTAACAAAATGATAGCTGGAGGAACCAGTTGGGATGGGAGATGCATGCCAAGAGTAGATGATGGAACAAACACGAGCGATAGCACAGCGGTAGGGCGTTCGCCTTTCCCGAGACCGTGTTAGATTCCTCCACCCCTCTCAGAGAGCCCAGCAAGCTACCGAGAGTATCGAGCCTGCACGGCAGGGCCTGACAAGCTACCCGTGGTATATTCGACATGCCAAAAACAGTAGCAATAAGTCTCACAATGAGAGACGTTACTGGTGCCTGCTCGAAAAATCGATGAGCAACGGGATGACAGTGACAGTGACAGTGACGATGACCTCTCAGTGTCTGTGTTGCAAGACATAATGCCCAAAAGTAGAGAGAGAGTATGGGGAATATTGTCTGCCATGGAGGCAGAGGGAGGGTGGGAAGGGGGGGTACCAGGGATTGGTGGTGGGGAATGTGCACTGGTGGAGGATTGGGTGTTGTTTTTTTTTAAGTTATTTATTTTTTAATTAGTGAGTCACAGTGAGTCACAGTTACAGATTCACACATTTTCATGCTTCTTTTCCCTCATGCAATATTTAAGAGCCCTTCCCTCCACCAGTGTCCATTATCCACCACCCACGAACCCAGTATCCCTCCCACCCCCCCAGTCTCATCCCCCCCACCCCACCCCGCCTCTGTAGCGGGATATTCCAATTTGATATCTCTCTTTCCTTTTGGGTGTTGTGGTTCCAAATAAGGGTATTGAGTGGTCATCCTGTTCAGTCTCTAGTCTACTTTCAGCACGCATCTCCCTTCCCGCACAGGATCTCCAATCACATATTACTTGGTGTTCCCCTCTCTATTTGGGATGACTTTCCCCCAGCGTGTGAGGGGGAAATGATCCCCAGCTTCCAAGCTATGGAGCCAACCTCCTGGTATTATATACTACTATTCTTGGGTATTAGTCTCCTACTCAGTTGTTCTATATTCCACAGGTGAGTGCAATCTTTCTATGTCTGTCCCTCTCTTTCTGACTCATTTCACTTAGCATGATACTTTCCATGTTGATCCACTTATATGCAAAGTTCATGACTTCATCCTTTCTAACTGCTGCATAGTATTCCATTGTACATATGTACCAAAGTTTCTTTAACCAGTCATCTGTTCTCGGGCACTCAGGTTTTTTCCAGATTCTGGCTATTGTAAACAGTGCTGTGATGAACATATAAGTGCAGATGTCATTTCAACTATACTTTTTTGTTTCTCCAGGATATATTCCCAGAAGTGGTATTGCTGGATCAAATGGAAGCTCAATTTCTAATTTTTTGAGAATCGTCCATATTGTTTTCCAAAGGGGCTGGACCAGTCGGCATTGGAGGGATGGGTATTTGATCATTGTGAGATTGTAACCCAAACATGAAAGCTTGTAACTATCTCACACTGATTCAATAAAATTAAAATAAAAAAAGAAAACTTGTTGAGATTTTTAAAAATAATAATAATAATAAAATAAAGAACAGGCTTGCAGGAGATGAGTTCCAGCCCCCCTGAGCATGATCCCCCAGCTCTGCCCTCTGAGTCCCTGGGCACTACCAAGTGTGTGATCCAGGGTGCAAGTCTCAGGGCCACCCCCAGAGAACTCGTCAAGCAAACAAGGGCAAGCACGGTGGGTGGCCAGGACTGAGAAAGAGGGTGAGGAGCATGTACGTTTACGCCCCAGTGACCCATGTCCAACACCACCAGCAGATTACGCCCAAGCTCCCCAATGAAAGTGTGCGGCAACCCCCAACCCTGGAGCACAGTGGCCAAGTGTGGGAGCTCCACATGCAGACGGGCTGCTTCGAGTGAGCACCGGAACCAAGTGAGTGACCCTCCCAAGCTCCCAGTCATGGCAACAGCAATAGCAGCAGAGGGAAGGGAATGAATGACATAACGAAGTTTTAGCAAACTGAGCAAAGTTTTAGCAAAGTTTGAGCAACTGAGAGGATGATGAAGACTCTGGGGGAGGCAAAGTTGAGGGTAAAAGACGCAAGTTCACGTCACACACGTAAGCATCACAGCTGCCTCCCACAAGAGAGGGCAAAGTCAGGATCTGGATATAAGCAACTGGAGACTATTTGAGAGTCATCAGCCTCTGATCAGAGAGGGAGCCTCCACCTAGAAAGAGATCCTAGAGAGGGAGCACTCCAGAGCCCAACAAGGAGTGGGTGTCACAGCGGAGGGCTCAACTTTGGAACTATGCAGCAGATGGGGAAATACCCACTAAAGTTTGGAGACACGACAAGAGGGAAGGGGTGAGAACTATGGCGAATTGGTCTAAAGAGCCGAAAGAACCATTATTAGTTGTTTTTTTTTTAAAAGCTGAGTGATAGCAAGCGGGTAGGGTGTTTGCCTTGCACGCGGCCGACCCGGGTTCGATTTCCAGCATCCCATATGGTCTCCTGAGCACCGCCAAGGGTGATTCCTGAGTGTAAAGCCAGGAGTAACCCCTGTGCATCGCCGGGTGTGACCCAAGAAGCAAAAAAATAAAAAAAATAAAAAAAATTAAAAAAGCTGAATTGATGGGAATTGGGTTTTAATATCTAATTAACATGTGAGCTCGTGGGGCCAGAATATGACTCTACGTCCTCCCGCTACAGGTATCTCATGCTTTGCATTTAGAAGTCTTGGATTCAGTCCTCAGCACCACAGACTCCCTTGAACATCACAGGGAGTGAATTTGGAGTTTATTTATTTGGGGGGCAGTCACACCTGTCAGCATTCAGGGCTTACTCCTGCTCTGTGTTCAGGGATCATTCCTGGTGGTACTCGGGCCTGGGATCAAACTACATTCAGAAGCATATGAGGCAAACACCTTAACCCCTGTACTATCTCTCCAGCCCTGGGAGTGAATTCGGAGTGCTGAGCTGGGAGGAGCCACTTCGCATCATTGGATGTGGCCAAAAACAAACAAAAGCACACACAGCCTCCAAATAATAATGATATAAACTGAAAGCAGGCGTTTCATCTTTAACACTTAATCTATATTTCAAATGACTTCCTACCCTCTGGACACCTGACACCTGGGGGGTGTTTAATAAGTATTTCTAAGACCTTTTTAAAAGACTTTTTAAAATTTTCTCGGTAACAATATAGATCAACAGGAAGTTTCTTCTTAGAATGGTATAGAACATAGTAAGAAAGGTCATACACAATTGTCCAAGATGGAATACTTCCCTCTCCTTCCTTGGCTAAATAAACTATAATTAATGTTGTTTAAGAATTTAATATCAATTTAATATTGTCTAATTAATTATATTACATGGGATTTATTCAGCATAAAAATACTTTGTTTCAGAGATGGTAAAGCAGGTAAAATTTTTGCCATGCATGCAGCTGACCCGGGTTCAATTCCCAGAACCCTGTATGGGCCCCTGAGCGCCGCCAAGAGTGATCTCTGAGTGCAGAGTCAGGAGTCAGCCCTGACCACTGCCAAGTGTGGCCCAAAACACTACCCTTCCCCCCCCCCAAAAAAAAAACGGAGAAAGAAAATTTAAAATAACATATTGCCTAGGATTGGCAAGCTAGTACAGGGATTAAGAAGCCAGTTTGACAAGTGACCTAGATTCTATCTCTGGCACCACATTTGGTCCCCTGAGCCCTGCCTAAAGTGATCCCTGAGCACAGAGCCAGGAATAAGCCCTGAGCACCACCAGGTGTGGTTTAAAAATTTAAAAAAAAATTAGGAAGGATGTGTGTTCCCTTCACCCCATTATCAGCCTTCGGGTTAGCATCAACTGAGAAGTGATGGCTCCCAATGTCAGCCGGTGGACCCAGAACATCCAGCTAAGTGTGAACTGGTTAAATGAGCAGAAATCAGAATAATTTTGAAGAGTTCTTTCATTAAAAAAAAAAATAGGGGCTGGATCAATAGCACAGCTGGCAGGGCATTTTCCTTGCATGCAGCCGACCCGGGTTCGATTCCCAACATCCCATAGGGTCCCCTAAGCACCGCCAGGAGTAATTCCTGAGTGCAGAGCCAAGAGTAACCCCTGTGCATTGCCAGATGTGACCCAAAAAGCAAAAAAAAAAAAAAAAGAACTCTTTTTTGTCCTATTCACAAAGCACAAGCTGGCCCTGCCATTTCTTAAGTGCTGAGGGGCTGATTTTCAAGGTGAAGGCATCACGCTCCCTCTCCCCACCTGCAGCCATCAAATCAGGGCTCGTTTTCAATGGGAAAGGCTTCATTACATCCTAAGGAAATCCACATCCTGCACCTCCAGGTCACAGCCCCGGCAGAGAGCAGCCTCAGGTCCCTCCGGAAAGGATAATTAGTTTTCTACCCTTTAATCAAGGAGCGGCAGATTGTTGTTTTTCTAAAGTTTTGCCTGGGGAGAGCGTGTTCTTTCCCCGGCCTGTGTTTTTCTAACCAGGGCTCTTTCCCCCTACCCTACCTTCCCAGGGGCCAGGACTGAGTGGCTGCCTTTGTCTGAGCAGGGAAACAGGCTCCCCACTCTCAGGACTCCAGGCCCCTCACTTCCTCAGACACAGGGTCCTTCACCGGCACCCCAACTCATGAGCACTGACCCTGGCCAGGAGACTCCTCTATCTACCTGGGATGAAGCTTTTAATTAAGGTTTTACTTCCCCCAAATCAAAGGCTCATCATGTGTCAGACACTGTTCTATGTTCTTAATAAACATTAGCTCCTGTAATCCTCAAAACAATTTTGTGGGCTGCTCGACGGCAGAGCATTTGCTTCGCACGTGCACGGGTGAGGCCCTGGGTTTGATGCAAATTTCCTGAGGAGGTACCTGTAGTGTCGTCCCACTTTGTCCGTGAGGAAATTGGTGCTCAGAGAGGTTAAATAACTTGCCCCATTTTATACAGCTAGTAGACAGCAGAGTGGGATTCAAAGCCGGGATCCAGGCAGACTGACTCCACAGAGGATGGATGGAGAAAGAGCTGGGGAAAGTGACAGCAAAGACAGATATGGAAGCAGAAATTTCAGCTTACTCATACCTGGTCCAGAGCTGATGTTTCTAGGTTGGTTTTCTCTTTACATGAGGAATAATTGGGCTCTAAAGGCATAACAATGACAAGAAATGAGTCATTCGTTGCAGGTTATTCTGTATCTGCAATAAAAACCCATGCAGATTAATTGGTATACTTCACTGTTGTATATGTTATACTTTGATAAGAGTTTAGTTAAAAAATGGACATGTCTGAGTTTTCTTAATGTTTTACAGGAATCTGGCTAAAATAAATCATCTTACAGAGACAGTTTTAAAAAGCACCCTGAGCTGTCTTTTCAATGTTTATCTTTAAAAGAAAAGTGCAAAAAATCTTTGCAGTTGTCCTTTAAAAATACACAGATCGAAAGAAATGGGAAAGGGATGAATTAATGGTTTTCAAATTCTGGATATCTCTAACTGAAAAATTATAATTACAGACACCATAATTTCCTGTTCCTTCCTAACAATCATTCTCAGCCTAAGAAACAGAAGAAAGTCTTTATACTTTATTCCATAACATATTGATCAGAAGCTAATAAATCAGTACATAGGTGGCTCAACACCTCCAAAATGAAAATTGCAACCCTAAAAATATGTCCCAAGAAATGAGCCTCTCTAACAAATGTTCTGTTGATGTTCTGACTCAGTTAAAGACATCAAAATTTCTCAAATTAGCCCACATCGCTTAAAGCTATTTACCGACCCTCCAATACAGGACCTACCACAGTCTCCAAGGTAATTAGAAGCTCTATAAATGCTGTTTTTGGCAGAACTAGGCCACACATAAAAACATGTTTATTCCCAAACCATCAGTGAAATAGAACGGTGGGGGTGGGACAACATCAGACTTGCTCTAGCCATGTGGCAAAAAAAAGGGGGTGGGGGAAGGGAATGCCAAGGGCACTGCTCAAAGGGCTGATCTCATCACGATGACAAATGGCCTGCCACCCTGAAACATGGGTAATTCCAAGTCAGAGAGGATAATACTAATTTAATCATAAGAATACCCGCAGTGTTCTGCTATTTATGCAAATCTATTCCCTTTCCTTTTCCTGGGTGCTGCGAGAAATAGGACAGTGGCAGACAAGGCTGAGCTAACAGAGGCTGGACTTGGGAATGCCTCACTGCACTAAAGGTCAAGGTCAAGGGCCAGACACTATGACAATGACGCTTGGAAATGATCCCTCTGGGAGAAGAACTGAGGGCTGAAAGTAGGTAAAGGGATATACATGACAACTTGTGAGTACTTATATAGAAAATGCCCAAAATGGGAGAAAGAGAGAGAGAAAGTGGGGGGGGAGGAAAGAGGGAGAGAGAGAGAGAGAGAGAGAGAGAGAGAGAGAGAGAGAGAGAGAGAGAGAGAGAGAGAGAGAGAGAGAGAGAGAGAGAGAGAGAGAAGTATCTGCCACAGAGGCAAGCTGGGGCTAGCCCATCCCTTGTACCATATATGGTCCCCTGAGCACCATCAGGAGTAATCCCTAAACACAGAGTCAGGAGTAAGCTCTGAACACTTCTGGGTGTGTCCCAGCCCATCCCAAAATATAAAATAAAATGAATAAAATAAAATAACAGTTATTAAGCATGAGTCCACAATCCCTGTTGTTAGCCCCTGCATCTCACTAAATCCTCTAAGAGTTTTTCTGGCCACCTAAATCCACAAGAGCCACAAACCAGGTGTGGAAACCATATGTTGGCCAGTTAGATGCTGTTTATCTGGCATTTCAGCAAGCATCTGCCATCTCATGCAGGGGACAGCGCTAGCCCCTGCCCTTTCTCTCAGATACCCCCCTTCCAGCTCACCAGCTGGGCTCTGGTGCACACAGGGCCGCGCTTGCATCAGCGTTGCCATAGCTACCACCGCAGCAACAGCCTTTTGTTGCTCAGAGAAGATGCTCTACCCAGTCCAGAGCCCTAATTCAGGATTACAGCTCCTGTAGAAACTGGCCTTTCACCTCTTTCCAATTTGCTCGTGTCTTTACAAGATGGAGAATGTGTTGGGAGACCACCAGTCCCTGGCTGTATTTAGACAAAGCTAATGAAGATACAGGCTGACAGAGAGCTGGGGTCATGGAAAGGCCGGCAGTGCAGCCACAGTGGAGTGGGGGGTTAACAGAACATCTCCAGGGGCCTGAAGGCCTCACAAGGCTAGTTTGGATCCTGGCCCTGGCACTTAGAGGCTGGAGCCCCAGCACAAATGATTCCACCTCTAAGAAACCGTGTCTTAGATCACGGTTTAGGGAGACAAGGCCAGGGAGATAATCAAAGGACTGGATCTCAGGCCTGGCATGCAGGAAGCCCCGAGTAAGATCCCTGGTATTGCATGCTCAACTAAGCACCACCCAGGGTGGACTGGAGGGCCCCCAGCACCACAGGGCTGGAACTGAAACTCTCCAAGAGTGCCCTGGGTCCCCGAGCACTTCCTGGGAGACTCCCCAGCCACCCCCCCAAAAAACAAATAAGTAGAATATAAAATTTTTCAATTCCTAGCACTGTAATGAGATTTCAGTGGGTCCATGCACATAAAGGGCATCAGAGCTAATGCTCCTCTCAGTGTCCATTAGGAATTCTTAGCACCTTGCCGTGCTGGGGTGTGGACCTTCCTCTCCCTGTGCCATATGGCCCCACTAACTGGCATTCAGAACTCGTACCCCCAGCCGAGCACAGGGAGACATGACTGCGGTCAGTGAGGACTCAAATTCAGAACCTTCCAAGCCCATGTGGCTTCTCTGAAATGATCTATCTACCAATATTAGCCTCCAGCTTTCATTCAACCATGGGTCACTGAGCCAAAAAAACCTTTTTTTAATTTTTGTGTGTGTGGGGTGGGTGGTCACACCGGGCGATACTCAGGGGTTACTCCTGGCTCTGCACTCAGAAATTGCTCCTGGCGGTGCATGGGTGGACCATATGGGATGCCCAGGACTGAAAGCCCTACCCATTGTGCTATCACTCCGGCACACAAAAAACACATCTTAAGATCTGAAGACAAGATGAAACTCTAGAAATCTTTCAGGTCAGAAGTGACAATTCAAAACCTTTCCAGAAAATTCTGGTGGTGGGGACATCTGACTGACTCATGATGTCAGTAATGGTATTTCTCAGGGTTACGATCATGGCAGGATAGGGTCTGAGGGTGGTTCAGGGGCTCAAAGCACCTGCCCAGTGTCACTTGCAGGAGCTGAGCACGGGTCCTGGGTATTTCTGCTGGCTAGTCTAGACACATCACACAGAAACAGTCTGTGTGCACCTCAAGGCTTGACCAGACATGCAAGAGCACTGTGTGAGCAACAGCTGGACCGCCACCAGAATGTTCAAGGGCAACAATGAAGCACATGTGACCTGCACAGAACACCACAGCCGAGAGTAGAAGCCCCACAACCAAGCACAGGCCATCCCCAGTTGTTGCAAAATCAGCAGCAACTCAAGGAAAGGATGGAGGGAACTAAGTTACCGGGGAAACTGCACCTGACACAACACACATTCGCTCTCTGACCTTTTATGAGAGACATATATTAATTTTGTAATCATAAAGATAACTTTCAAGAGGAGAAAACTGGATCAGAGAGAAAGAATCGGGGGAAGGGGCAGGAGTGGGGATTCAGGTGCTTGCCTCGCATGCAGTTGACCTGGGTTCGAGTCCTGCCAAGAGTGATCCCTGAGCACAGAGCTAGGAGCAAGTTCTGAGCACAGCCGGGTGTGACCCAAATACAGGAAGAGGAGGAGGAGGAGAGAGATTTGCCAATTCAACAAAAGAAGAAATCCAAACAGGAAATAAAAAAGTTTCATCCTTCTTTGAACTAGAAAAGTGGAAATGGGACTAAAATAGCACTTTTGCCCTTCAAATTGGTCATTTTTCCATGATAATCCTGAATGTGGATAAGATTGCGAGAAACAGGTGCTTTGCTTCACAATTGTGTGTATACATATATATATATATATACACTTTTTTAAAAAAAGTTCACATTTCCACAGTGTGATTTTGACAGCAATTTGGCAGCACTTCCCAAGAGCATTAAAATTACCCAGAATTTCAGCCCTTACAGTAATTAACTTGATGAAATAACCACGAGTGCAGGCTTAGTATAAGGAGACAGCTCCCGGTGTTGGTTCAGAGGGAGAAACGGACACGGCTCGAACATCAGCGAGAGGGGCTGTTTTGGCCTCTAGAGGTGTATCCGGAGAGAGAGGCAAGACCTGCTCATTCCACTTCGCCAAAATGTGGAACAATCTGAATTTGGGGTTTCCACCACACATTTACAGCCCACCCTCACTCCCTCTGCAACTAAACAAGCTAAGGCCCAATTACTAGCCGGTGGCGACAGACCCCACCAGCTGGCACAGGCTCCCAATGGCTTTGCCTTTTAGTTGACAGAGCTGTCTCCTCTGAGGTCACACACAGGCCCTGCGGTCAGGCCACACTCTGCTCCAGGGCCACAGAAGGCCCAAGTGAGGGCTGAAAACGGCTCATCTGGGCCTCCTCCTAGACTAGGAAACCGAGACAAAGCACACGCTGGAGTCCAGGAGCAAAGCTGCCCCTGCAGAGGAGGCTGCATTGTGGGCCACACGCTGGGGCGTTCAGCCCCTCGCACCCCACCCCAGCAGAAGCCAGCACAGTCAGCTATCCTGTCCCAAACCACCCAGTTCCGAGAACAGATGACTGGTTAAAGACACTTCAGTACATCGACATAATGGAATACTATGCAGCTGTTTGAAAAGATGGAATCATGAAATTTGCATACAAGTGGTTGGTCATGGAGAGTATCATGCTAAGTGAAATGAGTCAGAAAGAGAGGGACAGACATAGAATGACTGCACTCATTTGTGGAATATAAAGTTACATAATAGAAAACTAACACCTAAGGATAGTAGAGATAAGGGCCAGGAGGATCACTCCATGGTTCGGAAGGTGGTCTCACGTGCTGGGGGAACGGGGAGCTGGGATAGAGAAGGAACCACTAAGTAAATGATGGTTGGAGGGTTTTTTCAGGATGGGAGATGCATGCTGAAAGTTGACTATGCCAAACATGATAGCTGCCTACTACCTGTACTGCAAACCATAATGTCCAAAGAGAGAGAGAGAGAAAGAGAGAATGTGCCTGCCACAGAGGCAGGGAGTGGGAAGGGGTAGGGGTGGTGGGAGGGATACTGGGAACATTGGTGGTAGAGAATGGGCACTGGTAGAGGGATGGGTGTTTAATCATATGACTGAAATGAAATCACAAAAGTTTCTAAGTCTGTAACTGAATCTCATGGTGATTCATTTAAAAAAATTAAAAATTAAAATTAAATCACCCAGCTGACAACGATGCACACACATCCCTGTCTAGGTGCCTCCAATAAAACAGGGGCAAGTGCTGGCAGCCACCTGCAAGGCTTTGCGGCCAGGCCCTGGGTGGTCACCAAGAGCCCTTGCTGAGAGCATCCCCGGTCAGTGCACACTCTCCACGCAACTCGTGTGATTTCTATGAGACTGAAGTGGGGACTCCAGATCCAGCTGTCTGACTTCAGATCTCATGTCCCGCACTCACTGAGTGATGCTGAGCAAGTGACGTAACTGTCTGTGCCTCCATTTCATCATCAAAAAGCATGAAGACACCCGCGGGCATGTGCGCGAATGATGGCATTGCCCCGCGGGGAATGGACTCAGATCAGAATAGTGGGCCTGTCCCACAAAATGCACAGTCTGTGTTGTTACAAATGTACATTCTGTCTCCTGCTAGCCCCTGGTGACAGTGCAATGACACCATCACCACCCACAGCGGTCATTATTCTGGTGGCAAACACCTGACACCTGCTCCCTCTCACCCTGACAACACTCTAGGAAGGTGCCATCACTGTGCTGAATTATAGGTGGAGAAACCGAGGCACAGAAGCGCTCGAGCGGTGCCACCAGGTGATGCAGCAATGCTCCTCAGCTTCCAACCAAAGCAGCCAGGCCCCAGCCCTTGCTGCGAGGCTCAGCCAATTCTCACTGGCCCATGGCTGCCTGTTTGCAAAATTGTATGTCTGCAGGTACTTCCTATAATGGGCTGACTCACCATCAAAACCCCCACCTGCAGGAGGAAAGCTTGTCCTTGTAGACATCTGACACACACATAATAAGTCACACTAGCACAGTCACCAAGGAGAGATTCCTGGCAGCCTCTCCCACACCTTCCGGGGAAATACACACCGCTGTGTGCCTAACTAGACAGTCCAGGCCCGGCCGTTCCAGCAAAATCCTCAACTGAGACCACTAATATCATGGAAATACATGCTGACAGCCACACAGCTGGCCTTCCCCTCAGCTGGGGAGAGTCATGCTCCAAAGTTCATTCCTGGAGGTCAAGCCAGGGGAAGTCTTCTTAATGTGCTCCTTCAGGCTTTTTGAGCATGAAAATGGAGGCAGTGAGCTCACTTCCTGTTGCCCACCTAAAAGGTTGATAGAGCTTCCTTGGAGATCATGTGGCCAGACCACAGCTGGGAGCCACCAAGAAACAGCATCCCTGGAGCAGAGGCAGGTCCTGGCAGTTCACCGAAAGAGTTCAGAGTTGAAGGGGGAAAAAAAACAAAATCTGCCCATGTGTTGCACAGAAATCCATAACTCTGTATTGTCTCAGAGCATCTGAGTTCAGTATGTCTGTTTCCAATAATGTGCCTAAAGCTAAAAAAAAAAAAAAAAAACACCCAAGCTGGAAGGATCTTCAGAGAACAGGCGAGTCCCACACCTGCGCTGAGACTGGAAACTCGGGGCTGACTCAGGACCCATGCAGGTCCCCCGCCAGCCAGCTATTTCCAGCTGCTCTCTCCTAAGACCTTGCACTACCCTCCAGGTACCTGACCAATTGGTCTCTGTCACACAAGGAACGGGTGACCTGGTGTCTATCCTTTCAAACTCTGCTTTGGCCGTAAAGCTTTCTAGGAAAGCCATGGGAAGTTTCCCTCTGTCTCCCTCTCACCTGCTGCCCATCTGGGCTGCTGGAAAAGACCAGGGCTTTCTCGGCTCCGTCAGCCTCCTGCAGGCTCCGCAAGCCGACCAGGCTCAGAGTCTCGAACGCCCACACCCACTTAAGAACTGGCCCCGACATGCTTGAGCTTTGTCAGTTAGCCCTTCAGAGGTTTCAGCCCTCCTGAGACCCCCGACTCGAGAGCCTTTTCTGTAGGCAAACAGCAAATCCAGCATTTAAATCCAGCCTGCAGTGTGGACAGGCTCTGTCCACGCAGGACAGACAGCCACTGGACCACCATCTGCACCTCAACCCAAAGCCCCCCACCCCTGCACAGTCCCAGAGATGCGTGGGCACTGCTCCCCTGCTTCCTCTGCGCTTATTTGCACCCCAGCTCCGCGCTCTCCTGCCTGTCTCATTGATCACTGTCCTCCGAGACCCGCATACCCTCTTTCCCCCCAGGGGAGGCCCTCACTCCACGATGGAATAAAATGTAAATGAGAAAAAAAGAAGAGGGAAGATAGCTCAAAGGACCGGGAGGCATGCCTGGCGCTGCACACCTGGGCGTGGAGCCCCTACAATGCTGGGTGTAGTGTAGCCCTGGTTACCCCGAGCACCCCATCCTGAGTAGTACCACATGACATCACCCGCTGAGAACCACGCCTGTGAATCCTGGGGAGAGGGGGAAGGCAAACACTCCAAACCAAAGTCCCAAAGTGAACACACTCAGGTATCTATCTCAAGAGAGAAGGGAAACACTAGAACATGAGTAGTGGTAGAGCCACTTTTTTTTTCTTTTCTCTCCTTGTGCATTTTCCATTTTGTTTTATGAAGTTCGGGTCTCGCTACCCACATAGAACTGGAATCCAGAGAATCGCCTCTTCCTGGATTTTCACAGTCATCACAAGCTCGCTGAGGAAAGGATAACATTTTGGATTAGTTTGGCTCCCGGAGTGGAATTGAGAAGGGGAGGAAAAGGAAAACATGGAGAGGAGCCCAGGCCTTCCCTTGCGGGCAGCGGGCGGCTCCCTGTGGACCTCCAGTCCTGCTACCTGCTATCAGCAAGAGCAGCACTGGCTCGCCTTCCGGATCCTGGAACGCCAACACGTTATGGGAAATTCTATTTCTTTTGGAGTCAAGGATGGCAACCTTCCCCCTGACCCCCGCCGGCTCCCAGCCCGGGGTCTATGAATGTTTCCAAAGAAAAACACATCTAAGGAAATCTCATGCAAGTACAGGAATGGAAAGGAAGTGGACGTGCGTGCGCTGGACACCGCAGGGCTGTCCTCGCCGGCTGGCGGGGCTGCCCACGGCGCGACCCCCTGCATGCCCAGAGTTCACGGCTCCTGCCGCACGTGCAGAGCGCTGGGCGCGGCAGCCTGACCAGGAGGCCGGGACCCTCAGACAATGTAAACAAGAGAGCGAGCGTGCCAGGGCGCAGAGTTGAGCCTTGTTCCTCGTCTGTTTCACCAGCATTTCCAAATCCGTCCTAGCGGTGCGGATGCTGGAAAGGTGAATCCCGCCAACAGGTCGGGGCCAGACCCTCAACCAACCTAATATCGGAGCGAGATAACCCCAGGCGCCCCGAGATGAACCCGGCCAGTGGTGAATTAAACGCAAGGGGTGCAAAGTGATTGCTGCCTCCCCAAATTCCAACCAGGAAGTGCGCGGGAGGCCCCTTGCTCTGCAGTCAGGCAGGAAGTGCTGTTCTCTGGAGACCCACAGACCCGGACTGGCCCTGCATCAAGCTGCAAAGGCATCCCAGGGTTGACTGACGGGTCCTCAGACGGGAAAGGTGCCCTGCCACCCTTCATCCCCCATCCAACCTCTCCTCTCTCCCGCCACAGACGTCCGGGATGCTCTGCCCCAGGTCTGGCCAAACGGGTCCTGCGTCACTTGGGGAAGATCCTCCCGGACACGCTCTGGCCGTCCCTTCCTCCCACCACTGCAGGTGGACACCAGACCACCCATCCTCTTGGGCCTCCATTGCGGATCTGGAGGGGCGGAGGTGGAAGGGAAGAAGGAAGCATCTCCATTTATTTCCCGGGTGCTGGCGCTGCAGTTTCCACACCTTGAAAACTGGGTACAAGAGCATCCTGCGGTCTTGCATTGCTCCTGCAGGCTGCATTTATTGGAGCAGGGGTAAAGGGTAAGGGGGGCCTAATGGGGGAGGGCTCTCAGCAGGGCCCCTCCTGATGACTTGTTTTACTTTAAAAGAGTAAATGACTCTTGTTTACTTTAAAAACTTTTGACAGTTTTTAAATGTTTTCGTTTTAAAGACTGTATTAAAGAACCGTGGTTTACAAGGTTACTGATAACTGGAGCGACAGCACAGCAGGTAGGGCATTTGCCTTGCATGCGGCCGACCCGGGTTCGATTCCTCGGTCCCTCTCAGAGGGGAGGGGGAGGAAGAAGAAGAAAAAAGAGGAGGAGGAGGAGGAGGAGGAGGAAGAAGAAGAAGAAAAAGGAGGAGGAGGAGGAAGAAGAAGGAGAAAAAGAAGGAGGAGGAGGAAGAAGGGAAGGAGGAGGGGGAGGAGGAGGAAGAAGAAGAGGAGGAGGAGAAGGACCACCTGAAAAGAATGAAGTGCTCCGCATGGGACACGCAGTGCCTGTGGGGCCCGCTCATTCCCTCCTGGAACTAGCCAGGATGCCAGTCTTTGCGGCCGCCCTACAGCAGAGACAGGGAGCGCCTGGCCGAGGCGGTGTGGCTGTGGGGGTGAGCTGGCTCACCTGCAGCCAGGGTGTCCTCGGTGGGTGCTCTCACAGCACCCGTCTCCATCTCACTCCCGAGAGCCGGGGCCCCAGGAACCTCCTTCTTAGGTCGTTTATAAGGATTTGGACATTCAGACAACAGTAAATGCGATGCTAAAGCAAAAGCACAATCGTTGCCACTCTGAAAAAGTCCCCCGCGGAGAACTCTCCAGTTAGGTGGAAAATTAGTACTGCAAGGGACCCAACAGGGCGGGCGGGAGCAGGTTCTCGCCGCTGCCCGACAGCGCGGACCGCGGGTCAGGCGCGCCCTCTACTGGCCGCAGCTGATGTGCTCTGCCGCTGAGGCCTTGAAGCCCCCTCCCTAGTTCTTAATCTTTTATTTATTTGTTGGGGGGAGGGGGGCTCCACAGAGGTGTTCAGAGGTCTGAGGACCACTCTAGGAGATCCCTGGCCAATCTGGCTGACAGTTCAATGTCAGGGACCAAGGACGTGGTGCTGCTGGGTCCCCGCTGTATCAGGACCACCAGACTACCCTTTTATTGATTTATTGGTGTAGGGTCACACTCAGGGTGCCCAGGGCTCCCTCCTGACTCTGTGCTCAGGGATCACTCCTCGCGGTACTCAGGAGACTATATGTGGTGCCAGGATCAATGGGCCACATGCAAGGTGGCCTTAACCCCTGTACTACCTCCCTGATCCTATTTTTAATTTTTTTTTTAACTTAATCAGAACTGGGGAAGGGTGGAGATGGGGGGAGGAGGGAGGGCTTCTTTTCCTGAAAATAGAAGAGCTGAAAATCAGGGTCATGGAACCTCTCATTCCGCTCCTCACTTTAGTTTTCTGGCTGGAATACTTGACCAGCATCTGACAGAAACCTACCCGGAAGTGCCACAGCTAAGCCTGTCCCCTGGGGGGGGGGGGGGGTGTCACCCAGCCAGGCCCAGTTCCCTTCTGAGAGGAGGGTCCTCTGTCTTCACAGACCTTCAACACAGCCGCCTGCTTGCACCCCAAAGCCCCCAAAACCCGCCCCTGAGAGCCTGACACAATCCTGCGTGCTGGTGGGAACTACAACCTCTGTCTCATGCCCCGGCACAACCTCCACCCCACCCCCCATGCTCCTCGGGAGCCCCGAGGGGAGCAGCAGACCTCCTGGCCGCACCCAGGGGATTCCCACCCAGTGGCCCACTGGGCTGGTCTTCATATCCAGCTCATCATTTTTTGCTCTCGGAATGTCCCCGCTGGGGGTCTTTCTCCGTAAGAAAGGGGAAGTTGTCACTTCCTGAAGGCCCACCATCTGCCAGGAACTGGATGGTGTCACTTCAGGTGGCTTTCATGGCCCTGAGGCTGAGGGGGCTCTACTCCCTGAGTTGGGAGCAAAAGATTTTTGCTGGTTTGGGTTTGCATGCCAGGGGTCACCCAGCAACATCCTCAAGACTTGGTTCTAATCTGTGGCTGTAGTCAGCGTGGCCCAAGTACGCCCAAGGGCCGAAGGAGGGCCCTGATCCCCACCTTCTGCCATTTTCTCCCTCCACCCTAAGGCCCGAGGAAGTTAGTTTCCACAATGCAACTGAGTCAGAGGGAGAAATGAGGGATGTGGAGAGTTAAGAGGAAGCCAGGGGTGGCGGAGGAAAGAAAAGTCTCCCATACCGAGCGAAGGGGATAGACAGGTGGGGCTTGGCAAGACAGGAGAGAGGGTAAGATGCACCACAAGGCAAGGGTCAGTTGGTGACTCTCAGAAAGAGGAACAAAGGGACGAAAAAGTCTCTCGGCTATTAAGTCAAGGTCCTTCCAGCCTTAGAAAGACACAAAGAAAAACACCACTTTACGGCTTTACTAGCCAATCCAATACAGGGTAGGGTCATGGCTTTTGAACCGCTGAAGGCAACAACACCCAAAATCTGAGGTCTGAAAGGCTTTGGAATTTGCTCCAGTTACATTCTGATGAACAGAAGAGGAAACAGAGGCCGAGGGAGGGTCAGCAGAAGCAGAACGCAATCAGGCACGCCTGGCCCAGAGCTTCTTGGGCTGCTGTAGGCCTGTGCAGGAAAGAATGAGCACTCACTGGGCACACCAGAGGGGTACGTGCAGTGTGGACAAGGGCCCGGGGGCAGGGGGGTCACACAAGGCAGCCACCACCAGAACCACCAGTTTCTGCCTCTCCCCTCTCTCCCTCCTAATCAGTCCAGTCGTGACCCCAACCCTGTACTCACTTCTGGCTCCCTGGCATGTTCGTCAGTGCCCCTAACCCTGTGTGAGTGAGTGACCACCCACTGGCTCACGGCCCCAGCTCTGCATGCTACACTTTCCCACTCCAAACTCCTCCAGTTGGAGGAATTCACCCCTACAAAATGGCATACCAGGCTGGAGCGACAGCACGGTGGGTAGGGCGTTTGCCTTGCACACGGCTGACCCAGGTTCGATTCCCAGCATCCCATATGGTCCCCCAAGCACCGCCAGGAGTAATTCCTGAGTGCAGAGCCAGGAGTAACCCCTGAGCATTGCCGGGTATGACCCCCCCAAAAAAAATAAAAATAATTTTAAAAAGAATGACATTCCTTTCCCAGCCCCCTGAGCTACCCACATGTTCACCACTTAGGGAACTGTCACTGGTTTCTGTTTGTGCCCAGCAGTGTGTGAGGCCCTCGGGATGAGAGGCTGTTTGAAAACGAACCCTTTCAGATTCTGAGGTCAGCTTGAAGCGGCAATTTGATTTACTGTCTGCCCCGATTACAGGACCTGTAATTCCTGTAAAGTTCGGATGTGGACTTAGAAAACATTGATCAGCTACAAATCATTCGTCAGGCATAAAAGATAAATCTGAAGGTTTTTGTAGGGAGCCATCTTACAGAGTCCGGCTCTTATCGTCTAGTCAACCGGAGGCTGCTTGAGATTCCTGTGATCTTATCATTTCACCATTTGTCTCACTAGCCAAAGGCCATGCCTGATCAACATTCTACTACTGTTCCTATGGGGGTCTAAGCATGCATACCACCCCCTCCCACCAAGAGGTATAAGTATTGTAACTGCTGTGAATAAACTCTTCTTCTTCTCTCTCTCTCCTCCTCCTTCTGACTCTGCGTCTGTTCATTCGGTTACGTCCCCTCCTTAACCCCACGAAGGGTCCTCCCTGCGGGACAGGACGGGACCCCACAGGTTTTGGTGTTATGTTCCTATGAGTGCTTAACTGGCTTTTTATCCATTCACAATCGCATTCAATCTTTCTTTTCTCCACATTTCCTATGTGTGTGCACATGGGCATAGAAAACATAAAGAAAAAAATGACACATCCTCCTAGATATTTAGAAACAGAGTCTAGAGTCTTAGAATGAGCTTGACCTTCTTCATCCTCCTAGTTCTCCTGTAAGAGATTTTACCCAGGCTGAGTATACACCAGTGAGAAAGGTTTTCAGGGAAAACTGGAGTTTCGTGTGACATTGTGAAAGCTGAAGGAATGACTGGGGGAAGTACTTAGTCAGCAGTGATGGCAAGTGCAAAGACCCTGTGGTCAGGGGGTGAAGGTGATGTCTAACAACATTATAATGTGACAGTCAAATCAGGTCCCCAAGAATACAGAACTGGAGAAGAACTCTGTTCCCAAGAACTCTGTTCAAGAAGGGTAACTACATGTCACCCGTCTTGAAGAATTGGGAGGGAGCCAGGAAAGTGATGGCAAAGTCCCAGTTCTCATGAGGGCCAAGATACTCCCCACACCCTCAGCAATTGGCACGGAGGAGAGACCCACAGCCCAGGGCCAGCCCCTCTCCCACCCCCAGAGTCAGCTCCACAGTGGGCTCCAGGCTCCTATACCAAGTCAGCATGGCACTGACACCTGCCCCAGGAAGCTGCCCAGACCCTGCCACAGGATGAGAATCTCTGTACATTCCCATCCCCTGACTCCCAGGTTTTACACTCACTCTTAGTCTCTGTTGGGTTTTCTGTTTGGGGGCCACACCCAGTGACGTTCAGCGCTTATTCCTGGTTCTACACTCAGGAATCATTCCTGGCGGGTTTCGGGTGACTATATGGGATGCTGCAGATCGAACCTGGGTCATCCGTGTGCAAGGCAAACGCCCTACCTGCTGTACTATTGCTCTAGTCCCTACACTCTTGGTCTCTGAAATTGGGTTCTTCTCTCTCTTGGAGCTTAACCAGTACCCGTACTGGGGCAGAACCCTGACCAGAGGCTGTGAATTAACTACATGACACTGGGCAGTGATTTCACCTACCTAAGTCTCTGGGTTCTTGTTTGCCAGAGAAAATAGTCATTTTTAAAAAATTTATTCTTTTATTGAATCACCATGTGGAAAGTTACAAAGCTTTCAGGTTTAAGTCCCAGTTATACAATGCTCGAACACCCATCCCTTCACCAGTGCACATATTCCACCACCAAGAATCACAGTATACCTGCCCCCACCCCCCCACCTCCCCAGCCCCCCACCCTGCCTGTGTAACTGATAAATTTCACTTTACTTCCACTTTACTTTGATTACATTCAATATTTCAACAAAAAAATAAAAACTCACTGTTATTATTTGGAGTTTCTCCCCCCTAAAGTCGGACCTGCTGAAAAGGAAGCATTTGATAATTTGTTTTCCATTGCTGAGAATGAAGAGATATGAGGTCAAGCGGCCACACTAGCAGCCGCACAGTTTTGGATTTCTGTATTTTAGTATTTTAGTAACTAAGTCCAGAGAAATATCTGCCAGAAATTGCATCGTTGCAAGCTTGTACCTCTCAGCTACTTTATATTCCACATATTAGTGCAACCTTTCTATGTCTGTCTCTTTCTTTCTGACTCATTTCACTCAACATGACACTCTCCATGTTGATCCATTTATATGTAAATTTCATGACTTCATGTTTTCTGACAGCTACATAGCATTCCATTGTGTAGATGTACCAGAGTTTCTTTAACCAGTCAAAAATAGTCATTTTTCATTCAAAAGTTCAAAGATGATAGATTATAACGTAAAAAAATATGCTGTCTCATGGTGGTTAGGATCATCCGATGCTGTTTTTGAGACTGTCACAAGATTTTGTCAAGTAAACATTACAAGTCTGATTGAACCAGATGGTCTCCAGCACCACCAGGAGTGGTCCCTGAGAGCAGAGGCAGAAGTGAGCCCTGAGCACTGCCAGGAGGCCCCCAAACCAGAAACAATATAAAGTAAATGGCTCACAGAGAATTCCTGGCCTCTCATCAACATGCTCCCATTTTCTAAAGAACCCATGTTATGGGAAATATGAATAATTCTCCAAAATTATTTGCCACAAAGAGGAAAGAGCCTGAACAGTCTGGTTCATCTCACCAGCCCTTTTCTAAAGCCCTTTTTCAAAAGTGCTCCCACTTTTCACCATGACTGTGTCACTTAATTATCTTAAGGTAGGCATCTAGGTGGGAAGCATCTTAATCATTTTCTTGTTAGACCTGTAACCATACGCAGTATATTTTAAATACTCCCCACCTTCTCCCGAGTTCAGGATAATAGGAGCAAATTAGATCTGTAGCAGGAAGGATGGCTGGTGTGTATCATATCCATTCTCAACTCCAGGCTGCAATGCCTCAGTACACTCACTCTATCGGTTGATATGTAATGATCAATAAAGATTAAACCTGGGGCCAGAGTGATAGCACAGCAGGTAGGGCGTTTGCCTTGCATACTGCCAACCCGGGTTCAATTTGTGGCATCCCATATGGTCCCCCAAGCACCGCCAGGAGTAATTCCTGAGTACGGAGCCAGGAGTAACCCCTGAGCATTGCCAGGTGTAACCCAAAAAGAAAAAAAAAATTAAATCTTCCAGACACATCAATTTATTTTAGCTTATTTAATGTGTCTTCTTAATTACTTGAAGACCAACTAAACGGTCATCATAAGATTAAATATCACAGGCAGTAATTATTTTTTCTTTTTCTTTTTTTTGGCGGGGGATAGGGATCCGTGTGGGTTCACATCCGGCAATGCTCAGGGGCTACTCCTGGCTCTGCTTTCAGGAATTAGTCCTGGTGGTGCTCGGGGGACCATATGGGATGCCGGACATCGG
Organism: Sorex araneus; assembly: GCF_027595985.1. Lineage (NCBI taxonomy): Eukaryota > Metazoa > Chordata > Mammalia > Eulipotyphla > Soricidae > Sorex > Sorex araneus. The sequence continues at coordinate 53,017,286 of NC_073305.1, forward strand.
CTTCGTGCAAGGCAAACGCCCTACCCATTGCAGTACTGATCGGGCCCCAATAATTTTTTTTCAATCAATGGACCCCAAAGTGTTTGGAATTGAAAGATGTTCAAGAAGTTGCCACTAGGGGGCAAAGGAGAGCAAACTTTCTTGGCTAGCGGGCTGGCTGGTTTTTTTATAACCAGGTCTCAATTGGAGACCAGTAAAGAACAGGTTTTTGTTTGTTTGGGTTTTTTTTTTAAATGTAATTTGAAGCCAAAATTTAACATTTGAATGTTTTCTTGGAAAGTTCTGATGAAGCTTTCAAGACTGATCTGAGAGTTCTTGAGACTCTTTTAGTCTAGATCCCAGGGATCCACTTAAAATGAAAACAGGACTGGGTAACATCTTACCACCAACTGCTCACTCCCGCGGGCAAGGAGGTGTAATGCATACACTGAGTTAATGAAGGGCCAGGCCCAGGGGGCGAGGACGGACAAGGTGAATCTGGCCCAGCCGAGGAAAAGAACTCAGGCCCAGGGTCCTCAGCGACAAACACCCCCCTTTGGTCTTCCCAAGCATGTCTTGGGAGGTTTACGGCGGGAGGCCCCTCAGTAAGGAAGAGGTTATCGCCCTACCCACCCCACCCAACTTGATTCCCCTCTTCTCCCCCCTCTCCACCTCCACTTGGCTTCAGGTCCTTCCTCCTCAGCCCAGCCCCATCAGAGCTTCCCGTGAGCCCTACAGCCAGCAAGAAGGCAGCGAGCCTCATATAGTCATTCCCTCCTCATCCCTGCATTCCACTTTAGGTCTGGGCATGGTTCCCTGGCTTTCCCAGAATTAAACCTGGGCGTCAAAGCACAGTTAAGGGGTCTTGCTCAAATGGGGGCACTCGTGCCTATTGAGCTCAAGCACCCCCAGCAGTAGCACTGGTGACCCGCAAGGGCTCAGCCACTGGGTTGAGCTTCACTAGGTGTGACCCCAGGTCCCTATGTACCCCAGGCAGGGGGAGCCTGTTTAAAAAAACACAAGACTGGGGTGATGGTTCAGAGGATTGGAGCATGTGCTTGACATGTGGGAGCCTCAGGTTCAATACTTGGCACCATATTTCCCTGAGCACCACCAGGAGAGACTTCAAGCACTGGAATAGGAGCAGCCTCCAGCACTGGCAGAAGGGAGGGGAGGGAGGGAAGGAGGAAGAAAGGAAGGAAGAAAGGAAGGAAGAAAGGAAGGAAGGAAGGAAGGAAGAAAGGAAGGAAGGAAGGAAGGAAGGAAGGAAGGAAGGAAGGAAGGAAGGAAGGAAGGAAGGAAGGAAGGAAGGAAGGAAGGAAGGAAGGAAAAAAGGAGGGAGGGAGGGAGGGAGGGAGGGAGGGAGGGAGGGAGGGAGGGAGGGAGGGAGGGAGGGAGGGACCGTTAAGTCAGCCCATTTCTAAACCTGCCCCATCCCTCCACACCTGGACCTCTCTCCTGATATCCTCACTCTGCATCCCACCCCAGGCTCCAGCCCTGCAGAGCCCACTCCCCGGCCCCCAACACCAGGGCCCGAGATCCTGGTCCCCACTAAGTTGAGCCTTTGAGACCAAGCAGGGTGCATCTTTTTCAGAGAAAACGTCATGACTCCCAAAATATCCCCCAAGCTAGACGATGGCCGTCTGGTCCCCGGTGGAGACATCCACACTTCAGTCTGTCCAACCCACACGTTTCCTTCAGGTCAGCATCCACGCATGGTCAGCTCTGTCCAATCCCTGATCTGGAAGAGAACTGGCCTGGGGCTGCAGTCAAGAGGAAGAACAGCTCCTGGTGGGCGGGAAGAGATGCCAGAAACAAGCCCTGCCCCGGACAGCTTGCAGCGGGCTTGTCTGAGCAAGAAGGACGAGGCGAGGGGGCTCTGGCAGCCGCTCCATAAACAGGGCTGTCTCCTCGCCCGTACCCTGGGCAGGTCCTCACAGGAACCCAGAGAGCTGTTATGGGGGAGGGGGACTTTTTCCACACCCTCGGCTTGACAGAGGAGACAGCCTGGGAGTAAAAGGAGGGGTCTCCAGCAGATGGGATGAGGGGTGAATGACCCCAGCGTGCCCTCTGCTCGCCTCGCCCCCGCTGCCGCACCAGGCATCCCCTATCATTATCAGGAAACTGGGGGAGTTTTAACATTTTTCACTGCTCCTTGTTCCAACTCAGAATTCCTGGAGACGCTGGGGCAGGAACTTGTAAAACCTTCACCTTCCGGAAGCTGCGCCCCCCCTGGGCGGGCACACAGCCTCTCTGGCCCCTGCTGCCTCGTCCTCTGAGCGGGGCGGGGGAGGCGTCAGTCCCTTTGATGTCTGGGGTACAGTTCGGTCTCTAAGGCACTGCAGTTCCTTATGCAAATGCCAAACCAGTATCGACGCAACCTGCGCTCCATTTCCAGTGCCAAATTTCCAGTCAGCCAAGCCTCTCTGCACACAATCAAAAAAACAATGACCTCTTTATGCAAACCTCTTTTAGAAGCCCCCAAAAGCAAAGGCGCCCAGCGCTCTGCACGCACGCGCGCGCGTACACACACACACACACACACACACACACACTCCACAATAATGACATCAACCAGAAGGTGGCCTTCCACTCAATCTTTTGGCAAAGTGGTTACTTGGTAACAGATACTGTTCAATATTTACAAACACTAAGGCTCATTAAATGTGACCAGGAAGGTGGCCTGGAGCCTTCTTTCCCGGTCATCCTGTTTCTTTCTCTTTCTCTTCTTGTTGCCAAGAGCAACACCCGCTCAATTTCCCTCCTTGCCTGTGGGGCTCCCTGCGGCAAAAACCATGTCCAGGGCTCGAGGGTGCCCTGAGCTTCCTCCTGGTCTCAGTAGCCAGATGCAGAAGCCACGGCCAAGTCCCCATGTCCAGCCCTGTGACTCAGGAACCTTCCCCCTCTCCCGGCCCCCAGCCCCCACCCCACCTCCAACACCAGGCAGAAATCCTGGCCGGCAGCAGACTGAGTGTTCCAGGCTTGACTCTGATCTCAAGCTGTTTCGGTCAAGAAACGGCCACTTCAAACAAGGCTCCCATCATCCTTTCCACCTCTGTGCTATTGGTCATTTGGAAGCCAGAGTCAGTGACGGCCATGGGCACACACAGTCCTCTCCTTAGCGTGAGAACAGGAGTCCTGCAAAGTGTAAGGTCATCCATATGGGCAGAAACTCAAAGAGCCTGACCCCCACGATGTCCTCCGGGCTGGCTCCTTCGTTATTTCCTGCGGGAGCTCTCCCTGTGCAGCTGAGGAGAAGAGGGATTTGGTAAGAGCTGTTCTTGTTGCTTTGTCTTGTTTTTCAATCAAAAAGTCCCTTAATCATGGGGCTGGAGCAATAGCACAGCAGGTAGGGCGTTTGCCTTGCACACAGCTAACCCGGGTTCGAATCTCAGCATCCCATATGGTCCCCTGAGCACGAGGGGTAATTCCTGAGTGCAGAGCCAGGACTAACCCTTGTGCATCACCGGGTATGACCCAAAAAAAAAGCAAAAAAAAAAAAAAGTGCCTTAATCAAAGACATGTACTTCATCACAAATCAGTTCTTGCCCACTCATGAGATCAATGACTTTGAAAGGTTCCATTGAAAGTCAAAATGTCTCACTTCCACTTCCACGTAGTAGGACGAAACATTCTGAGTGTGTGTGGCTCTTCCTCATTACAAATGAAGATTTAGGGGCTGGAGCGATAGCACAGCAGGTAGGGCATTTGCCCTGCACGAGGCTGACCCGGGTTCGATTCCCAGCATCCCATATGGTCCCCTGAGCACCACCAGGAGTGATTTCTGAGTGCAAAGAGTAACCCCTGAGCATCGCTGGGTGTGACCCAAAAAAAAAAAAAAAAGATTTAGGACCGGAGCAATAGTACAGCAAGGAAGGTGCTTGCCTTGCACATGGCCAACACAGGTTCAATCCTCGGCATCCCATAAGGTCCCCCAAGCCCACCAGGAATGATTCTTGAGCACAGAGCCAGGAGTAAACCCTGAGCATGTCCAGGTGTGGCCCCAAAACAAAAAGGAATTTTTATTGACAAGAACATAACATATAGACTATGAAAGATCACCCCATGTGGTAGCAAAATTCAAGTCCTGTCTGCTCCGGAGTCTGAACCCCAATGCTGCTACGCATTAGCTGTGAGGCTTCGGGAAGATGATTTAATCCCTCTGAGCCTCTGCCGCCTTGTCTGGGAAAGGGGGTTAGACTGCAGCGTCTGGAGCACGGTGGGTAGTGAGGCATCATCAGGAACGTCCTGCAAGGGCTTAGCCTGATCAGGGCACTTAAAGGGGAGCAACTGGACTGAATGTGACTATGGACCATCAACCAAAAGCACCACACATACGTACAGAAGGACTTTCCGGGACATCTCATACGATCTGGTGAGAGACTGACAGGAAAATCTAAGCGGGTAAGTAAGGTCTAAACAAAATCCTTTGTTTCCCTGAAAAGGATCTCGGGGATGAGACATGCGTCAAGCTGTACCACCAGGACCTTCCCTGGTGAAAGCTGATACTAGTGCACATCCTGCCCTGCTACTTCCCCTCCCCCTGGTGCCCCCCCCCCCCCGACTATGCTCACCCCCGGCAGGTATCTCTACCTGATGATGTCACTGAAAGCAACGACAATCCCGCATGTAAACTTCATACAAGTGGGATCCTGTTACACTTTAGTCTCCAATTTTATATTTGAGAGTCTTTTTATTGTTCTGATTTATCTTGATTGGGCTGAAGCGACAGCACAGCAGGTAGGGTGTATGCCTTGCACGCTGCCGACTCGGGTTCAATTCCTCTGCCCCTCTCAGAGAGCCCAGCAAGCTACTGAGAGTATCTCACCCGCACGGCAGAGCCTGGCAAGCTACCCGTGGTGTATTCGATATGCCAAAAACAGTAACAATAAGTCTCACAATGGAAATATTACTAGTTCCCACTCAAGCAAATTGATGAGCAACAGGATGACAGTGATACAGTGATAGAGAGATTTATCTTGATTAAAAACACTACGACTTACAAAAGTTGTTCATTATACAATTGTTTCAGGCATTTAATATTCCAATACTACCAGGGTGAACTTCCCACCACCAAATGTCCCCATTTTCCTTCCCATCCCCAATCTTCCCCCTTAGGCACATAACAAATTTACTTTAGATTATTTGTTCCAACAAAACTTTATGAGATGGCAAATAGAATGATCAGAAAATAAATCAGTAAGAGCCAATTTGTGGCTTCTATATGATTTTAACCTATGTAAATAAGGAATACAAATATAATCAAATGCTTATTCTCTTACATAAGTAAGTTCTCAACTCTGGAATCTAAATTTAATTGCATTAAATTTTGTTTTACACTTGGATCTCATTATGGTAATAACCATGTCTTACCTGCCTTTAATAAAACTTTTAAAGAAATTCTGTGCTAATAGATTTTGGAGTTTACATTAAATAGGTAATATGTAAATCCCCACACACACACTTTATATAAACACTGTGATTTGCAAAGTTGTTTATGATGATTTGGTACAGGCATTCAATTTTCCAACACCAATCCCACCACCATTATCACCTTCCTTTGCCATTGTCTTCTATTTTCCCAATTGTCCCTCAAGCCTGCCCCTATAGCAGGCCATAATAATCTGTATTATATTGCTTGTTACCAATAAATTACTAATAGCATGATCAAAAATTATTTCCTTAGAAGACGATTAGTGTAAATTGTTGTATCTCACCATGGAGACATTAGGTCCTTACATGAGGGATTACTAAAATTTTGTTAGAGGATAAGCATTCAGTGTTACTGTTTGGTTAGTCAAGATTGGTTGCCTTCTACGTTACATCCATCACACTGTAGGAAGTCCAGAATTTTTAACTGGATGGTCCAGCTGGAGTTAAATTTTTAACTGGGCAACAGCTTTGGGATGTGGATGCTACTGCCTGGGCTTCTGGAAGTACAGGAAGCACATGGGGGAAGGTAGTCCATCCTGACTCCTGGAGATTTCAGTCACAAAGACCTGCATAGCTGAATTTTCAGCAGGTTAATTTCCAGGTGGGCCTCAGTCATGCGGGCAGTTTTGCAGTGAGGGAGAGAGCACTGCGAAGGCTCTGAGTGGGTGGGCAGGCCCAAGGCTCACCCCCTTATGTTTGAGAATCCCTCAGTGTATCCATATTGGCATGTGCAGGCCATGCTGCTCTGAGTATTTGGTTGTCTGGGTATGATGGGGATTGTTTTGTGCATTATCCTACAAATGGAGGTTTATGGTACTCAGAGATTTTTGTTTTAATTTTTGCCATTTTAAAATGCACTATTATTTTTAACACTTTTTTTTTTCTTTTTGGGTCATACTCGGCGATGCACAGGGGTTATCCTGGCTCATGCACTCAGGAATTACTCCTGAGTGATTCGGGGGAGCATATGGGATGCTGGGAATTGAACCCGGGTCGGCTGAGTGCAAGGTAAATGCCCTACCTGCTGTGCTACTGCTCCAGCCCTATTTTAACACTTTAAACATACACACACACACACACACACACACACACACACACACACACACACACACACACACAGAGCAGTTCTTGTCTTGGGGCTCTCATAAGGGACCTGCCCCAGCCAGAGCACCTCCAGGGAATCACGGCAGTGTGGATGTATCTCGTTGTCCTTATAGTGTTCCCAGCCTGTAGTGAAGCATTCTCCCCTTCCTGGACTTTCCTGCCTGAGAGAAACACACACCTCAGCTCCGGCCCAAGATGTACAAGAAATCAGTGGAGGGCTCCTGAAGGTCTTTGATCTCCCAAGAAACAGACCTTCCCTTCTCCCCTTGCTCAAACATAGACACTGAGGGCCAGCGACAAGCACCCAGAGTTTAGATAAGAACGAGGCAAAGGGCAAACAGACTCTGATCTCAGAGCTAGATTAGACTTATCCTTTCTTCAGCAGTATTTCAGTATCAATCTATAATGACCTAAAAATATTTCCCCACAAAAAGTGAGCTAGACTCTTGAAGTCTTGTCTTACATACTAAAAATCAAAGTGGAATTCTTAATTTTTTTGAATAGTAAAGTAATACATATTTATTTACAAAAAGGACAAGATTCATTCCTTTGTTCCTCCCTCTGCTTTCTGGACCCCACCAACAGTTCTCAGGGGTAGTTCTGGCTAAGGGGGTTAGTAGCAGCAGTGCTTGGGGACCTTAAAGTGCCAGGGATGGACTCAAAGGATACAGCAACGCATGTACTTAGACCTGTGAGCCATCTCCCCAGCCCAAGAATGTGCTTTTTTAAAAGGTTTAGGAAAAGAACAAACAACCAAACTGTGAAGCAGAACATGCACCTATTTTCAGAACAGGCTAATGAAGAATGAGAGAGTTACAGTGATAACAGAAAATACTCAGCTACACTTACTAAATGCCAGGCCCTCTAGCAAGTGCTTCAACCATATTTCAGAAAGAGGGAAGTACCATGACTGTCCCCACATTAGAGACTCTGTAAAGAGACATCAAGTAACGTGCCAACTGACTGAGCTGGTATATGTCAGAGCCAGAATCTAGGAACTTGGCCTGCAAAGAATGTGCCCATGTGCCAGGCTAAATGATGGCCCCAAAGATGTCTGTGTCGTATTCCCAGAAGCTATAGATATGCTGCCGTACATGGCAATGAGGTTTTGCAGCTGTGGTAAGTTAAACATCTTGAGATGGGGAGACAAACCTGGACTTCCTGAGAGCCAGATGTGACAGAAGGAATCCCTGTCAGAGGGAATGGAGAGGTAAGAGCTGCGGCAGGAGATGCTGCAGTGATCTGGGGAAGGATGACAAGCCCAGGAACGCAGGGACCCTAGGCACCTCAGAAGCTAAAGACAGACTCTCCCCTGTGGCCTCGGGAAGGAGCCATGTCTACTGTCACTTGACTTTAGCCCAGTGAGAACTACTGGTCTTGCAGGGCCATGCGACTAGAAAGGTGCTAAACTCTAAACCCACTCAATTGGGTCAAAGAAATAGTACAGAGGCTAAGGTGCTTCTCTTCTGTTCTCAAGCTCAGTTCAATTCCCAGAACTGCATATGCCCCTTGACCCCCCACCAAGCACCTCCAGGGGCCACCCTTGAGCAATGAGACAGGTGTGGCCCTAAAACCAAAAAAAAAAAGAAAAGAAAAGAAAATTTAACCCTTAGATTTGTGGCAATGCGTTATAGTCAGAGGAAACTAAGCTAATACAATTGATCTCTCTCTTCTCTCTCTCTCTCTCATACAAACACACACACACACATACACACACGTTTGTGGCAATCGATGATAGTCAGAGGAAACTAAACTAATACAGTTGATTTCTCTCTCTTCTCTCTCTCTCATACATACACACACATACACACACATTGTGACAATTGATGAAAGTCAGGAAACTAAACTAATAGTTTCTCTCTCCCTCTCTCTCTCTCTCTCTCTCTCTCTCACACACACACACACACACACACACACACACTTACACACTTTCACACCACAGTTCTGCCTCAGGAGCTGGTGCTTCCAGCAAGACAGCGACAAGTCATCAACTATCCCTGAACACCAGGTGAAATAAGGGCCACATAACCCCCCCCACCCAGGTGTACTGTGGGGACCTAGGGAAGAAGTCCCCACATTGGGCCGTTGGCGTGGCTGTCCCAGTAGAAGGCCCTGTCACCTAGAACTATTTACAAAACCCAGGGAGGTCAGGACTGTCTGGAGCCACTCGCTAACGGATTGTTCCCCGGAATTCATTTTCTAATGGACCCGCCCTGATAATGTTTCCTCACTCAGAAGAGACAAAAACTTGGCAGAGGAAAAGGCAACGCCCTCAGGGCTTCCTTCCTGGAATCCTTCAGTCCGTGATCTGGACGGACCAGCTGGGTCTTCCTCCATCCCATCAGGGGCAGAAACAGATGATCTGAACTGCAGGAAGGTCTCCTGGGTCCAGGTCTTGCCTCAAGGAAGCGCCACTCGCAGGCCCCCTCAGCCCATCCCACCATGAGCCTGGCACTGGGCACACCAAGACACACAGAGACTTCATCACGTGTCACATGAACTAGATGGAGGTACAAAAAAGGAATGGCCCCCTCCCCTCTGTGAGATGTTTTCTTCAAATACACGAAGAAACCCAGCCTTTCCAAAAGCATAGTTCAGGGGCCGGAGCGACAGCACACGCAGGTAGGGCATTTGCCTGGCATGCAGCAGACCAGGGACTCAATCCTTAGCATTCCATATGGTCCCCCAAGTACTGCCAGGAGTAACTGCTAAGTGCTGAGCCAGGAATAACCCCTGAGCATGCTGGTTGTGACCCAAAAAGCCAATAAATAAATAAATAAACTTGAAAGCATAGTTCTTCTAAGACCAAAGTTTGAAGCAGCACTCTTGGAAGATAGAGCGCCCAGATCCACAGAACACCTGGTTTGAGGACCATACGCACAGAATGTTGGAGAATGCAGGAATGACTCATGACAAGTGACAGTGAACACTGATTGAGTACTTACTCTTATCATCACAACAATTCTAGATCATGGGGACAAATATCCACCCCACACAATAACGTGGAAACTGACAAGAACAATAGACTGTCTTGTGCAGGATTATAATATAAGCAACAAGGTAGAACGAGGCTCCTGGAGGCAGATGCTAATTTTTGTTTCGATTTTTGTTTTGAGTTTGGTTTAGGTTTGGTGTGGTTTGAAGACCACACATGGCAGTGCTCAGGGCTTATTCCTGGTCCTGTGCTCAGAGATCACTCCCAGTGGTGCTCAGGGGAACACATGGGGTGCTGAGATTGAACATGGGTCAACCGCATGCAAGGCTAGCCCTGTACTCTCTTTCCAGCCCCCAAATGCTATTTTTTTCTTGCAAACGTGTCTGCTATACCTCACCTGCCACCTGAGAGCCACCTGTCCCTGTCTCACACAGTCAAGTGCATGTGTGGGGAGAGAGACACATTCCCACAAGCACAAGCCCTGCAGTCACTGCACAGCAGGAGCCCACAGTCGAAGGCGGGGCCTCCAAGGAAGGCCTCTCCCGAGCCTGCATCTAGCTCGGACAACGGCCTCTTCTCCGTCATGGTTCTGTCCACACATCTTGTGCAGAGCTGGGAGCCGGGGGTGAGCATTTGGGCCACCTTTCTGGGTCTTGAAGGAGCCAGGGAATCCCCTCCACAAGGCTGTTCCCTGAGGTGCAAGAAGGCAACAATGCCATTTACAGTGCACCTACACAGGCCGACTCAAGTACACCCTAACCCAGCACGTGAACAGCATCGGCCCTGGAATGAAAATAAGCCCAGGACTTAGCACTTTGGGATGTATGGAGGTTTTTGTACACAGCATGTCCTTTGAGAAAAAAAAAAAAAAAAAACATTGTTATTTCTCTGAGGACCTCACATGCACAGATCAGAAGAGACAAAGGCACAACCATAAGCCCAAGAACAAGCATTAACATATCAGCACAATAATATCACAAGTTTATATAATAATATATAATGTTACAGGAAGAATATGTTGCAAGAGCCACATGCACAACAGCAAGCCTTAGACCAAGAATTAACATGTCAGTAACACACCGAGTACAGCAAGACCAATTACCCCCAAACCATAAACTCACCCCTAGCACCCAGAGCCCAGTTGGCACTGAATAAATGCTGAGTGATCGCTAATTAGGTGGGAATCGCTTTTAAAGGCTCTGTCACTTGCCAGGCTGCCCTCCACCACACAAAGCAAGAGTCTATAGAAACCCCTCCCGGCCACATGCTGAGGTAACTGAGCAAGAGTCACTGAGAAGCAAGAGTCACTGAGAAGCCCAGCTCTGCTCCTGCACACCCCTAAGGAGGGTGTGTGTGTCTGTGTGTGTCTGTGTGTGCATGCATGCATGCGCTCGCGCACACACGCGCGGGCGCAAGTGGTAGTGGGGAGGGGGGTGTGGAGGGGACCCAGCTATTGGAGTTAAAGACCAGACACCAGTGTGACCCAGAGGTGGAAGCTCCACATAAAGGCAGATTTCACTTGTGTCTGAACCGACCTTCTACGTGGCTAACGGCTTCCCTCGGAGACACCCCAGAGCTCTGCAGCAGACAAGGCGCCTAGGCAGAGCCGCATCCACCCTGTCCATTGTCAACAGGCCTCATCTAGACCATCGGCAAACAGCTCCCAGGAGCCCCCATGCTGACAGGAGGCATCCAGGCACGATCAGATTTCCTTCAGGAACGACACATGGCACTTCTCCCTGGCTCCGGTTCAGGCCCCAGCTCCACCTCCAGCTCTCAGCAGCTCTCGGGGCTTCCTGGACAGTCAGGCCTTTAAGGAAATGGTCTGTAAGGGCCAGAGCCATAGCCCGGCAGGTAGGGCGCTTGCCTTGCATGTGGCCAACTGCGGTTCTATCCCTAGCACCACATATAGTCCCCCAAGTCCCACCCAGGAGGGATCCCTGAGCGGAGAGCTGGGAGTAAACCCGAAGTACCACTGGGTTTGGCAAAACAACAACTGTTACTGTCGCTATCATCCCGTTGCTCATCGACTTGCTCAAGCGGGCACCAGTAATGTCTCTATTGTGAGACTTGTTGTTACTGTTTTTGGCATATCGAATACGCCACGGGTAGCTTGCTGGGCTCTGCCATGCGGGTGAGATACTCTCAGGCTCTCTGAGAGGGGCAGAGGAATCGAACCTGAGTCGGCTGCGTGCAAGGCAAACGCCCTACCCGCTGTGCTATCTCTTTAGCCCAACAACAACAACAGCGAAAGAAAACCTGTCTTTGGTTGAGAAGCAGAGCTCAAAGGGCTTTGCATGCAGGAGGCCTGGTTGAGATCCCTGACACCACGTGGTCCCCTGGACACTGCTGGGAGGACACCAGAGCACCAGCCCCCTCCTCAAGATAAAGAAATGGTCACATTTCAGGAGACACACATCAACACAATCCCAAATTCCATTTCCTGCCTGCCCTTGAGAGCGTCTGAGGCAGGGTGAGATTTTCTCTGGCCCACATGCTCTCAAGGCCATTTCACCCAGTGAACCAGCACCACCCACAGACTCGACCCGTTCCCCAAACCCTGCTCCTGACACTCAGCCAAGAGTCCTCCCTGACCGGTTCCCCCCACCCCCACCCCTGCAGCAGGCATCAGGTGATTCTTGTTGAAAGTCAGGACGGGGGATCGCTCTGTGGGACGGATGTTGTTGGGGATGTATCTAGACAGCTGGCCCTACTGCGCTCCTTGCTCTGAATGCTGGTTGCAGAGGTGTGTCCAGTGAGTGAAAACACCACGAGTTGCATGGGTTATTTGCTTTGCTTTTGTTTGGGGGTCATGTCCAGTACTGTCTGGCTTGGTGCTTGAGGAACCATGGGACTCGGGATTGCAAAGCAGGTGCTCCATCCCGCTGAACCATCTCCCCACCCCTGCATGGTTATTTGCAGCTTTTTTTTTTTTTGCATGTGTCTTGAATCTAAAAAGTTAATGACTAAACTGCTGATGCACTTGAATTCTCAGTTTGTTCTGGAACCTCAGGGGTTGGACGTGGGAGGTCAGTTACACCATACTTCAGTCACATAAATCAGAGACTTTCACAAGCAGCCTGAAAAACCAGTTGTTCTGCTGCTGAGAGCCCCGCACTGGGTTCAGAAATACTTCCAAGAGCCTGCCAGAGAGGCAACCGCAACCGAGTGGCCGGATACCCCCAGAGGGGGCACTGGAACCAATATTCTTGACCCCAAGATGAAGCTTGGAAAGGGACCAGATGCAAGTGGCAGCCAGTGTGGACGTCTGAAGAACTTTATCTTTTTCTTTCATGCTTTTATTTTTGAGGTTTTTTGTTTGTTTTTCTTTGGAATGAGGGGCATACCCAGCAGCGCTCAGGGCTTACTCCTGGCTTTGTGCTCAGGGATCACTCCTGGCTGTGTTCAGAGAGTCATATGTGGTGCCGGGAATTGACCCAGGGCCAGCTGCGTACAAGGCACACGCCTTACCCACTCTCTGTACCATCTCTCCGGTCTTCCCCATCTTTATCAAATCTCCTGACTGTCCATAGGGGATGGATATAACTGTCACAAATAATTGTTTTGCAAAACTAGAGCCTGTGTGTGCATCGCCCTTCCTGCCCGCACGTTAAGCTCCTAGCTGAACCCAGATAGGGTGTGTTCTGGGAAGCTCTGCTGCCCTGAGTCACCCTCCCCAGGCCTGACGGCTGCTCCTGGATCCTAATCAATTTTCCTTAAGAAGCTGGTGTTTGGGGAACAGGCTGCCATAACTCACAAAAATAGTAAGACTCTTTATGAGTGAACAGAGAGAACATGCATAGAGGATGTTTGAGACTCTCCACATCACCCTCTCTCATACTCCTCCCTCCCCTCTGCGCCCCCACACCTCTCCATCCCCATAACAGGAAACATTCTAAGCCCCTTAGCCAGTTCTTGGGCTGCACCCACCATTGAGCAAAGAATTTTCTCCTCCCCTTATCCCAGCTGGGCTGCTTCCTACACAGAGTGGGCTGATGCCACGATGCAGGGGCAGCCGGATCTATTCCCAACAAAAGACAAGGCAGGAAAGAGACACCCAGAGAATCATCTCATTCTGCAAGATAAAGTCTCCCAAACAGTGTCTAGACTAGATCAGAGAACGCTCTGGTGAATTCCCCCCAAGATGTTCTTTCCTAGAAACGATCAAGCTCCAGCAAAGTGAAATCCATGCACTTCTCAGCATGAGGAATCCTGGGAGGCTGGAGGCTCTGCCAAGAGCAGCCTCTTCTGGGAATGTGTGAGTGTCGCCAGGTCAGCTGAGCGCAGAGAGCTCGCTCAGGCTTCCCCAGTCTCCTTCCTCCCTCAGCCACTCGGTGAGCCCCGTGACAGAGTTTGGATGACTCCAACACCTGCAATAAAACTCTACTTAATGGCCCTCTTGGAAGCCAAACAGAGAAACACTGGAAGGAAGGGAAAGGAAAAGGCCTGAGATGACAACCTTGGCCTCAGTCCAGCACTGGGATCGAAGGTTCTTCGAGTCTCTTTTGTTTGATTTGGTTAGTTTTTTTTATTTATTTATTTAATTTGATTTAGTTTTTGCAGAACCAGGGATGGAACCTGGGTCCATGCACACAAGCCATGAGCCATATCCTGTTTCCTTATTTCTCCCATCCAAGTACTCACCAGGCCCAACCCTGCTTTGCTTCCAAGATCAGATGAGATTGGGTGCATTCACAGTGGTATGGCCATAAACCTCGTTTCCTCATTTCTAACCGTGAAGTTAGATAGCTCTGAAGTTCCTCAAAAGCTGGTGACCCAAAGCCACATGTAGATTTTTTTTCCTAACAAGTTGCTAGCATTTAAAAATTCAGAGAACTTGGGTAGGGTGTTTGCCTTGCATGTGGCTGACCTGTGTTCGATTCCCAGCATTCCCTAAGCACCGCCAGGAGTAATTCCTGAGTGCAGAGCCAGGAATATCTCCTGTGCATTGCTGGGTGTCATGCAAAAAGAGAAAAAAATTTTTTTCAGAGAACTCTCATGTGAATTGGGAGATTTTACCCTCAGATCCTGATTTTTGGGTTCTCAAGGGAAATCACCAAATCCAGCCACACTGGGGCCACAGTCTAGTCCCATGAGGAAGCAAGAACGAGAAAGGAGGCACATTCCTGGGCCACAAAATGACGTGCCTCAGCTCTGGCTTTCAAAACTGGCCCTGGCAACCCCATGAGCATACAGGGTCAGGGCTCCTGCTCATAAGCCTGGCTTATTTTTTTTCCTTTTAGCATACTGCTTAACCTTTTCACTTTTCATTTCAGCGGAAGCACTCCTGGATAAACTCTAAAGTCAGAATAATGTCACAAAAACTAGTATTACTGATCCATTAAATACAGAGCCACAGACCATCCAGGGACTCAGAGCAGCTTTAAAAAATCTTCCCTAGACTCTCTGACCTCAGAGCTGCTTCTACCCCTCCAGTCCCCCCCGGTTCTGAGCGGGGACTGTGAGGGCAGAGGCAGGCAGGATGCAGAGGGGGGCGGGGGTGGGGGTAGAGCCACATCTGCATTGTGTCATCCTTCTGCACGGGCCTCGGTGTGCAACCCTGCCAAGCGTCCAGGGAAGAGGAAACCATCAGTGACCCTCACAATGAGAGAGTCTGTGGATAAGCCCCTTCTCCCAGCTCAAGGGCATGCAGGGATGGGTGTAGGGAGGTGGATTTTGCTCACACTTCTTGCAGAGGTCCCCAGACTAATTTGGGCTATCAACCCCTTTTCAGAAAGAAAAAAAAAAAAAGAAGTCACTCCGTGGCCCCACTCACAGAAATTTACTTTCTTTAGAACATACTTTCTTTAGAACATGCAATCTAGAATTGCACCAAAAGCTTCTACTGCCCTCTGGATCATTCCAGCATCACCCCTCCCCTCCCACCACCACACCCCCAAACAGTGTCACCCATTTGGGGAAAACGCTGCTTTCAGGGAGTCATCCATGATAAGATCCCAGGAAAGGAAACTTGATTCCTAAGCCAGTCACATCTCACTGGTAATAACAATGATGTCAGTGATACTGGCAAGAACAGGGACAATGCCCACAGCACCAGGACACCGTGACAGTTAACCGTGTGCTCTGACTCTGCCTCTGCCTGCAATTCTAATGTGGCCCATCGAGGGACCGAAAACAGCTTTTACAATTCTCCCCAACCCCTCTGACCTCAGAGGCTGTTTTCCCTGGTTATTCCTATTTTGGAGCTCGTGGAAGTGAGACCCAGGAAAGCCACAGAATTGAACAGAAGAGCACGGGGAGGGGGGGGGGGGGCCCGCAGCCAGCTGGGTGAGGACCATGAGACTCCAGGTCATCCAGCCCTGGGACACGGGCACCAAGGCATAGCTACTCTGTGTTTGGACAAAATTTGAGGGGAACGGTGTTTTTCTATTCTTACTCCTAATGACCTATTGCATATAGCCCTACCGAATTCACCAGCCTTGCTCCATTTCCGAGACCACAGAGTGTTCAGTAGAGAGAAAAGTCTTGTGGATGCTATTACTAAAGCCAACTAACTTTGGCTATCCATTCCTAGACGGCCAACTCTGTAGACCAAGGCAACTGCCCTTCAAGAAACACTCCCAGGAGCCAGAGATGTGGCTCAGCAGGAGAGCACTGGCCTTGAATGTGTATGGTTCTGGGTTCAATCCTCAAAATCACAAGGCCCCTAGAACACTTCCAGGTGTGATTGCTGCAAAAAGAGGAAAAAACAAAAGAAGGAAATGCAGGCACAGGGTCCTGTCCAACCAGCACTCAGGGTGCATGAAGAAGCTCAAGGACCAGTGAAAGACCCCCAATAACCACCACCCACATCAAGAGAAGAGACATCCCAACCATCTCCCACATGCCGCCTCCATCCACTCCTGAACTGCAGGGATCACCGCTGTCTGATGGGGGTGATACAATCTGTGAGAAAACCGCTCATCACCACAGTTGGAGATGGTCTCGGATGAACTGTCTACACTGCTTCCTAAAGTCATGCTGGTGCCAGATGACAGAGAATCAAATCACATCATGTGTATCTGTATTGCAAACCATAGTGCCCATAAGGAGAGAGAGAGAGAGAGAGAGAGAGAGAGAGAGAGAGAGTAAGAGGGAAATTGTCTGCCACAGAGGCAAGGAGAGGGCAGGGTGGGATGGGGGCGGGGGGTGGGATACTGGGGACACTGATGGTGAAAATGTGCACTGGTGGAGGGCTGGTGATCAATCATTGTATGACTGAAACTCACACATGAAAGCGTTGTAAGTATAGATGACGGTGATTCAATAAAAAGAAAAAAAATCACACAATGTAGTGCATGTTCAATGTTACCTCTCTGGGGGTGGGGGTGGAGGGATTTGTTGGCTGTGCTCAGGGCTTACTCCTGACTCGAATGAGGGGTCACCCTGACATGGCTCAGGGGGACATATGGGGTGTCAGGGATTGAACTCTGGTGGGTTGCATTGCAAGGCAAAAGACTTCACCCCAGTACTCTCCCTCCCTCCCTTCCTCTCTCTCTCTCTCTCTCTCTCTCTCTCTCTCTCTCTCTCTCTCTCTCTCTCTCTCTTTATATATATATATATCTTTCTCTCTGTCTCTCTCTACTCTCTACCCCTCAAAGACCTCCCCTGTGCAGAGCACAACCATCAGTGAGGGTGAGGTGCTCTGTGCCCTCAGAGAGCCCGCCCACTTCTCCAATGAAATGCTCACACCCACCAAACGCCTGACAGTGTCCTTCACCCCCAGGCTCCTGGTCCCTCCCTGCTCTATTCTTATCTCCCCTTGCTCAGGACTGGGGGAGGGGCTGTCGCTGTGGCCTGCAGCTGGTGCTTTTGATAAGCAGGTGTCAGGAGTTTGAAAATGATCTTGCTCATCAGCTGGTGGGAACCCAGAAGACAAGGGCACCACTGTATCCCTGTCTGCAGAGTCCCCAAGACAAGGCATAGTGAGGCCCGGGGTGGGGAGGCTGGAGGGAGGCACTTAGACATCACACATCTCATAGACACATGTGCACACAGTCGCATGCTCTCTCTCTCTCTCTCTTACACACACACACACACACACACACACACACACACACACACACACACACACACACCAGGGGAAGTTAGCAGCCAATAAGATCCACAGAACTTCACCCAAGAGAAGAGAAACCCAAACCCAACAAAGAGGAAAAACAAAAAGCTGAGCCAGGCTGATGGACACGCAGAGGTATATTCCCAGACCGCAGAGGTAGCAAAGAGCGACAAAGGAGACTGAAGCTCTGGGATACCAGGGAAAGGTCCCCCCTCTCGGCGGAGCTGCAAGCTGAATGGGGAGCGCGGCAAAGGGAGGGTCATTCAGGCGCCGGGAGCAGGGAGGGCAGTCAATGGCTGCTACTGTGGCCGCTGCTGGAACAGCGCCAGTGCGGGACATGCTCTGGGGAGGGAGGGAATGTCTGCTCGCCCAGCTTCCAAGGAAATGTGGGTTAACTGGCACTGCTCCGTGCAGCTCCAGGGCCCAATGCAGAGCTGAAAGGAGCATTTCTTCCACATAGAAAGGCCGAGCCCGCCCTGCTAGTACCTTTTATTTCCTCTCATCCATTCACTCACCCATTGCAAGTCGAGATGACTCCTTGGTCCTCGAAGCAACAAACTCCCCCACCCCCACCCCGCACCCCTCCAACTCCTCAGGGCAATGGCTAAGACACCCCCTCTTGGCACACATAGACTTTTTCTCTGGTGTGGGCAGTGCTGCCCAACGATGAGTCACCAGTGAAAGCAGACATTGTCCCCTAGGGGCCTAAAGCGATGCCCACATACCCATTCACACTCTTGTAAGAGGAGATCTCTCTCTCTCTCTCTCTCTCTCTCTCTCTCTCTCTCTCTCTCTCTCTCTCTCTCTCTCTCTCTCTCCAACTTCCAGAGGAGCTGCTAGCCAAGCTGCAAGACTCATGCCTGATTCCGTTACCAGCACAGAGGACAAGTAGCCATGGGCAATAATTGCAACAGCACATGAGTACTGAGAGAGAATCAAGGCCAACTTCCAGTGAGCTGATTTTACAAATTACATTTCTTTGCAAGTTAGGCCCAAAAATATTTAGATGTATTTAGTGGTGATGACAACAATAAGTCCCATTTATTACACATCAACCAAGGCACTGGCCGAAGGGGGTGCAGATCTCATTCAACCCTCAAACAACCCTATAAGGGAACTCCGAGGACTAGTTGCACGGCACAGTCAAGACGCCGCAGCACAGAGAGGTGAAGTAATTTTCTCAGCCACACAGCACTACAGTCAGGAATTGAACCAAGGTGACCCATTTCTAAAGTCCATGTTCTTAAATACCAGATTGATGTGGGACTGTGGAACTGAAGTGAAATTCAAGTGCTCAGACTTAGGCAGTGGAGGGAGGGTGTGGTTTTGCTCACTTTCACGTTCACTTTACACGGTCCCTCCAAGAAATGCTATCACATAGCTTTTTTCTTTTCTTCTTTGCTTTTTGGGTCACACCCGGCGATGCACAGGGGTCACTCCTGGCTCTGCACTCAGGAATTACCCCTGACGGGACCATGTGGGATACTGGGAATTGAACTCAGGTCGGCTGTGTGCAAGGCAAACACCCTCCCCGCTGTGCTATGGCTCCAGCCCCTCACCTAGCTTTTCAGATGTGGAAAGAGCATATTTCAGCAGATGAGCCTGGGATGCATATTACCTCCCTTAGTCCTCACAATCACCCCATGAGATCTGAGCAAATATTACCCCTCAACAAAGATACTGAGGGTCAGGGAGATTAGCATCTTCTCGCCCAGGGTCAGAAAACAGAGCAGGAATTTGAACCCCCGAAGGTTGGATTGCAGCATAGACATTCTTTCTACTCTATATACCATCTCTCACGTGATTTCAAGATTTTCCTGGGAAGGGGGAAAAAAATCAAGAGTGTCATGATATGCTTAAGTAACAACAACCAAGGCATCCCCCAGGACCCCCGAGAGACACGGACCATAGCAGGGGACTGGCCAGTAACACAGACCATCATCTGTGTGGCCTTCAGCCCGTGTCAGCCAGCCAATGACTTTGGGCAAGTCCCTTCTCCCCCGAGACCTTGGCCTTCTAGGTGGTGAAAGAGGAGCAAGAGAATAAGAGCTTTGGCGCCTTGTCCACAGCCCCCTGGTCTCTCCCCTGGCAGACTCTGGAGCAGGTTTCAAGTCAGTCCCCAGAGACAGCTCTGCACACCTGCAAGAGGCAACAGGGCACTGGCTTGGCTGGGCTGTGATGAGGAAACCCAGGCTCTTCTGGGAGAAGGTGGGAACAGAGGGCAAGAAGGGGCCAAGGAGAGAAGCGGGCGGGGACGGGGAGCATTAGAACAAGTGCGGCTCCTAGATCTGGGGGCAGAGACGCTGGAGAAACTCAGCACCTTGAGCGGAGTGGCAGGCATGGCTTCTCTGCTGACGACTCAAGGAACAGTAAAGGGATGGCAGATCAGAGCCAGGGAAATATCACAGAGTTAAGGCGCTTGGCTGGCATGAGACAGACCCCGTTTTCATCCAGACACCACTTGGTCTCTAAGTAATACCAGGAGGGACCCCAGTATAGAGCTGGGAGTAGCCCTCAAGCACTACTGGGTATGGTTCCAGCCCCCCACCCAAAGTATGACAAATCAAACCAGGCACAAGTTTACCAAATTAAGGAGTTAGGGATATAGCTCAGCAGTAAAGATTTGCCTTGCATGTGTGAGGCCCCTGGATTCAATGACCAGCATGACTGAAAGAGAGAGGGAGAGAGAGAGAGAGAGAGAGAAAGGAAGAGAGAGAGAGAAATTTTACTAAATCAAAACTTTGCTACTATGAATGTCCAGATAGAACAAATAACATCCCATCAAAAATACCCCATTGCCTTGCACAGGTCCGACCCGCTTCCATCCAGGACACCACATACAGTCTCCTGAGCACCACCAGGAGTAAGCCCTGAGCACTGGCAGGTATGGCCCCAAATCAAAACAAAACAAAACAAATGAAAACTAAACTAAAACTAAAGTGTCTATCTTCTATGTTCATTATAGAAAGGGAATAATACAGAATCACTAAGAAGAACTGTGGCATTGAGTTAGGGGATTTGATAAGAGTGACATGCTCGGACCAAGCCTCACGCATGAGTGAAGTCTGACAAAATCCAGGTAATGCAGAACTTTGTGACCTTGGACTCTGCACTCAATAGGACTGGGAGCGGATATCCTCTGCCCGTTTCCCCTAGTCTCTGGTGACCCAGGGATCATACCCATAAGCCACCCCCTGCCAGCGCCAGATAATCTCATCAGCCAGATCACACGGCTTTTTCTCCTGGAAGGAAGCAACATGATGATCACCATAGCCATGCCACTGGACCCTGCGCCAGGCTGTTTCACTCGGGGTGCCCCAGAGCAGGGCAGGTGAGAGCCTTCCCCGCCCCAAGGGACCCAGTCCTGGCAGCCAGAAACCTCCAGAACCCAACCACTGCCACGGTCAAGGCCATTCCCCACACGCTCTGACTGAGCCTCACATATGAATGAATGTATTCCTGGACCACGCGGCGGCTTTGGGATAGGGATAGGGGCTTGGGATGGAAACATCCCAAATTTGGTGGTGGGAAGGTGTAATGCTGGTGGGATTGGTGTTTGAATATTAACTGTAATCAAATATTGTGAACCACCTTATAAAATAAAATAAAAAATTTTAAAAAGAGTGAACCAGTGAAATCTTTGAACAACCAAATCTCAAGGTGCCCACCCAGCTCAAATCAGGTTCTATGTAGAGTGAGTGGAGCAAATAAGGCCGAGAACCTTAGTTGGGATTTAGATTCCCCACGATCTGTCAGGGATTTTAAAATCACAAGCTTGCCACTCAGGGTGGACCAGACATCACAGCCCTTTGCAGTCACCCCCTCTCTCCTGCAGCAAAAGAGAGTGAAGAGGAAAAGGGTGACGCGAGCACCAAGCCTCTCTGCCACCCTGGGTCAGGTCCCCCAGCAGTGGGTAATAGTACTGGGTCTTCCTGCAGGGGAGAAGCATGCAAACCTGACTGCACAGATGCAAGTGTGCTTGGGAAATCCTACTGAGAACGAGAGAAAATGAGAAAGTCATCCACAGCTGTGGGGGTAGGCCGGCCGGGAGCTTCTGGGAGGTATCACGGAGGAAGTCTTCCTGGGAATGGAGCCAACGGAAGGCAGAGCCAAAGAAGGAGAAGAGACCCGAGCCTTGTAACACCGAGCCCCAGAGTCCAGCCATGCCTGAAGCTATGCACTGTGGGGCTTCCTGCTGATAAGCACCACTACATTCCCCTATGCTGCTCACAGCCAGACAGAACTCTGTTTCTGTCCTTGCAACAACTCTAGACCCTGACTAATGGAACCTCGAGGTAAAATCATAAGCTTGCCAAGTTCTATGGGACACTTGGAAGCTGAACAGCCAGCCACGTCTGGGGTACATCAAACACTCAATAATGGTCGGTTGGCCTAATGGGTGAATAACCTGATCATGACTCCAGTCCCAATTTCCCAAACTAAAACACTCCAGTTTGGGTGTTTTGGTTTGTTCTATTTTCTTTGGGGTAGTGGGTGGGGAATTGATTTTGCCTTTAGTTTGGGACACAAAACTGAAGTTGCTCAAGAGCTACTCCTAGCTCAGTGCTCAGAGGTTGCGCCTGGCAGTACTTAGGTACTATGAAGTGCCTAGGACCAAACTGGGATCAGTCACCTAAAAGACAAGTGCTTTTACCCCTGTACTTTCTCCACAATCCCTTGTTGCTTTTTTTGTCTGTTACTAGGACACTCGTGAATATGGCTCAGGGAGAGCATGAGAGCACTGACCCTTGGCATAACCCAACATGCAACTGGAATCAGGGAGCCCTGCAACCAGGGTCCTCAGCACCAGAGGAGTATAGGAGCCCTGCAACTAAGGGCACAGCCTCGGGTCACTACCACCACCACAGTGCACAGCAAAAAAAAAAAAAAAAAAAAGTGGGGGAGAGGAAAATTAACAAAACTGGAGCAGATGGAACCCTCCAAAAGAGATTTATGACTCAAATTAAATGCAGGGACATAAGAGTCGATCCCAGTGAGTCTGACTGGCCACACCCACCTTCCTCTATCAGTATTCAGGAAGCACTTGCCACCCAACTACATGAACTGGAAAAAAAAAAAAAGAAAAACTTTACCAATTGGAAAGGCAGAGGAAGCAAAATTTTATTAACTTGCTTACGATATGATTATATGCCTGGAAGAATTCTTCCCTGTAAAATAACATTTGAAAAACTATTAGAACAAGTAGGGAAAATTCCTAACATTAACCAAAATTAATTTTTAAAGTTATTCATTAATAGTACTACTATTATTTTAAAGGTCATAAAAATTGGGGGGAGGGTCCACACCTGGCAGTACACAGGGGTTACTCCTGGCTCTGTACTCAGGAATCACTCCTGGCAGGCTCAGGGAACCATATGGGATGCTGGGGATCAAACCCAGGTCAGCAAGACAAGCGCCCTACCTGCTATACCATCACTCTGGCCCCAAGGTCATAAAATTTGAGGATTTTCTGGCCAACATAAATGATTATTCTAAGGTCCATTTCTTCTTAGCCTTTCTCACATTCCCTCCTCTCGGCTTATTTGAATTTTAGTGGAATGCACCCTTTTTCTATATAACCACTGTACATTTTATGGTTTTGTAATTTTTTTTTTTTTTAGCAAAACAGTGAGGTGTGACTCAACTTGACCAGGCCTTTTTCCTGCCCTTTCAGGGTCATTCTCTGCCCCCTTGGATTCTGCTTCCTCTTTAGTTCCCTGCCTGGACAAAGCCTGAGCGGGACTGCAGAGTGCTCAGAGGCAGCCAAATCCCTGGGCCTAGCCCGGAGCCTGGCACACAGCAGGCTCTCAGCGGATGCCCTTCCATAAAGAAGACATGTGTCGGGGCTGGACTGATAGCACAGCGGGTAGGGCGTTTGCCTTGCACGCGGCCAACCCAGGTTCAATTCCCAGCATCCCATATGATCCCCTGAGCACCACCAGGAGTAATTCCTGATGCATAAGCCAGGAATAACCCCTGTGCATCGCCAGGTGTGACCCAAAAAGAAAAAACAAAAACAGAAGAAGACATGTGTCATACAGGACTGCACCAGGTAGGGCTGCAGTCAGCTCAGCTCAAGTGCCAGCGGGAAGCCGGGAAAGGTTTAGCTCGTGTCTCCACACTCTTCCCACCAGAGAACTCCCAGTCTCGTTCCTCTCCCACCCTAGCAGAACACCCCAGATGAATCCAGCACTTCATCGATGCATCTGGATCTTTCTGTGCCACTTGTGGTGAGGGCGCACTTTCAACAAGCCCCCGGCCTGCCTGGCCTGGCTCTCCATGCCCTAATCTTGGCCTGCAAAGCTAAAACGCTGTGTTCCTGCAGGATCGGGCCACACTCTTTCCAAACAGGAATTTTCTGATTCCCCCACTGAGGGAGATGGACACATAAGAGCTTTGCCCTGCAAGGGCTTGGCCTCAGGGTAGTGATGAGGCCACAAGTTGTCAGACCCTCAAAGAAACACTTTGGGACCTGCTAGGCCTTGTTTTTCCAGGGCCACCTCAGAGGGCTGTGTCCATTCGTGTCCCCTCAGCTTCTGTGTTTCCAAAATCCCACCATGTACTCACTGAGTGCCATGCCTGCAAGGCCATCCTTACCCCTGTGTCTCCTGTACACATACTTAGCCCCCTCCAGAGAGGCCCTGCGATGCAGCTCTGGTATCTTGGGGTGAGGGGGCTGAGTTTGAGCCAGGTATCAGACCTAGGCTGAAAGAGAATGAAAGTTCTCACCTCTGGTCAAGAGAGCAGAGGACACGCACTGGGACGGCTCCCCGTGGGTTCTGGGATTGGTGGGAGAGTGATTTCCAGGTGGTCACAGACCAGTGCTTGGTGCAGGTTAGATGCTCAGCAACTGAGTTCAGCGCATCCCAGCACACATTGGGACCACTGCCGTCAGCTCCATGAACTAAGTGCCACAGGTACCCGCCACCCGGACAGCAAACTCAGATGGAAGAGATGCCAACTGCGAGGGCAGTCTCCCCCTCCTGTCCAACAGCCTCCTGGCAGTTCCACTTGCCACTGGGGTCACGCTAGTGGAGACACCCAGAATGAAGACGTGCTAACCAGCAACTAACAAAGAAGCCCACATCTATGCCCCAAATATTCATCTCGGGCTCTGGCCCACCACTGCATCAGTGGCAGCAGCTCCTTCCCCTTATGCCCAAGGGCTCTGGCCTCTCCTCTGCAGGGAAAAAGAGGAGCAAAGTCCTAGTCTCCTGAGAAGCAGGTGGGGTGGGATGGGAGGCCCAGGCCTTCCTCCCTGGAGAGTGTGGAAACAGAGGGGTCATTCCTGTGACACTGTACTTGGTACTCTTGTATCCTCATCTGCACTGGAGGCAAATAATCTGCTCAGTTGCTGGGACACTTGGAGCCAAGCACCTAGGAGGTGTCCCTAATGGAAAGATTTTTTTTAATTGAATCACCATGAAACAGACTATCACAAAGCTATTCATAGTTGGATTTCAGTCATATAATGTTCCAACATCCATCCCTCCACCAGTGTACACTTCCCACAACCAATGTCCCACCCTAGCCCCCCCAAAGGCTTCTATGGCAGGCACCTTTCTTCTCTCTCTCTTTCTCTGTGTGTGTCTGTCTCTGTCTGTGTCTGTCTGTCTGTCTCTCTCTGTGTGTCTGTCTCTGTCCATGTCTGTCTGTCTGTCTATCTCTCTCTCTCTCTCTTCGTGCATTATGGTTTGCAACTGGGTGGTAACTTTGGGTTGTGGACATGACTGCCAGTGCTTCCTGAGGTACAAGGAGGGGAAAGATTTCTTTTTCTTTATGCTTATTAAAACACCATGATTTGCAAACTTATTCATAATCGTTGTTTCAGTCATACAGTGTTTCCACATCAGTTCAAACATCAGTGTAACCTTCTCTTCACCAATATCCCCAGTTTCCCTTTTACCTCCCAGCCTGCCCCCTTAGGCATATACATTTACTTCATATTTCTTATTTTTAGAAAGCTTAAATAAATGGTGAGTGGAATTATCAGAAAATAAATCAATAAGGGTAAATTTTTGGGAGCTGAAGAGCTGGACCAGTGGGTAAGGCACTTGCCTGGCAAACACCCGACCTAAGTTGCATCCCATATGGTGCCCGAGCACCACTAGGAGTAATTCCTGAATGCAGAGCAAGATTAAGCCCGGAATGGGAAGATTTTATTAAAATCTGCTGCGCTGAGAATGAGCTGGGCTCACTGGAGAAGTGAACTCTCAACAGCTCCACAGCTGACCTTCCAAGACCCTGTTCCAATTATGGCCAAGCTTTGGTGGCAAAACACACGCACATACATACACACACACACAAAACACACAGATACACAGACACACAGATACACACAGCACAGACACACAGGTATATACACAGATATACACGCACACAGCACACAAACACGCAGATACACACAGACACACAGACATACAGATACACAGACACACAGATACACATGCACACAACACACAGACACACAGATATACACACAACACACAGACACACAGACACACACACAACACATACACAGACACACAGCTATGCACACAGATACACACATAACAGACACACAGATACACACAGGCACACAGAAACACACACAACACACAGATATACACACAACACTCAGACACACACAATACCTAGACACACAGACACAAGACATAGACACTCAGATACACACACACACACACACACACATCCCCAAAACAGAACCTGAATTCAGGAGACTGGGTCTGGGTCTCACTTCTCCATTCCTTGGCTTCATGGCCACAGTCCAGTTCTTTAGAATTAGAACCTCAGTTTCTGGTGTATAAAATCCATGCACACGGGATTTTATCTCATATAAGATCAAACATACTGATTAAATTAGTTTAACAGTAACACATTATAAAGTTCTCTGTGGAACTAACAAGATGCCTACTCCATTTTTACATTTACTCAATATTTATGAACTGACTTTTACATCCCAGGTGGTACCCAAGGAATCAGTGAGAAGACACTCCAGCACCATCTGCCCTCATGAAGCTTATGGTAATTTTTTTAAGCCATAGACCAACATTTTAAGATTGAAAGGTAATTTATCAACCAATCCTGGAGAGATTCAAAACAGAAGCAAAGACTTGCTGCCAAGGGCATTCAGGCAGGAAGAGGCAAAGACAGAACTGACACTGTGGTTTGTCAATTTGCAGTTCAATATATTTCACCTGGGAAACTTTCTACCTGTATAAAAATCTTAATGAAGATAACTAACCATGGATTAGGAAAGAGGCTCAGGGAGTCAGACACACGCTGTGCAGTGGGAGCTTCAAATTAAAGCCCTGGCACTACACAGCCCCCTAGGCACTTCTAGGAGTGGCCCCCCAGGCCCCCCAAAAATATCTTCCTAACTTATTCCCAACTTAATTCTCAGAAACTTCAGATGACAATGAAAATACCTTTTCTGTCTTTTGCGTACAATAAATGTAAAGAGAAGAAAAGGAGATAGAGGAGGAGGACAAGGAGGAGAAGAAGGAGAAGGAGAAGGAGGAGAGGTGAAAAAAAGGAAGAAAAAGAAGTAGAAGAAGGAGGAGGAGGAGAAGGAGGAGAGGTAAAAAAAGGAAGAAAAAGAAGTAGAAGAAGGAGGAGGAGGAGAAGGAGGAGGAGAGGATGGACGGAAGGAAGGAAGGAAAGAAGGAAGAAAGGAAAAAAGGGAGAGAGGGAGGGAGGGAGAAAGGGTGGGAGGGAGAGTGGGCGGGCGGGCCATTTTAAGATCCAATGTGACTTTGGTTCCTTTTGGGAGTGAGATTTGGGCTACACACAGCAGTACTGAATTGGGGTGGGGAATGTAACTCCAGCTCTGCTCTCACTGTACTCTATGCAGTGCTGGGGATAGAACTGGGGTCAGCCACAAGCAAGACAAGAGCCTTAGTCCCCACTTCAGCTGTGGACTTTGGCTACTTTTTGTGTCCATGGCACATCATGAAAAAAGTGGGTGAAGGCATCACGATCTCACATTGAGACAGGGGCTCAGGGGGTGTGGGGGGGGTACATGCTCTCCCTGATCTCCCCTCTCTTGAGAGACCTCCATACACACGGACCTCTCTGGGGATCTGCCAGGGCCCCGTGAGACAGACCAGCAACTGCGCTGAAGCCAACATGGCACCATGTTTTCTTGCAAAGCTGAGGAGTGTTTGGGGGAACTGCACTCCAAGAGGGATCTCACCAAAGCATACCGTTGGGATCGCTGAGAGGACACTTTACTGAGCCTTATCTGAGCTCACAGAGCCCCAGAAAGCCGACTCAAGGTCAGAGGTCTGGAGTACGGACATTCCCCCTCTGTGGATTTCCAGCTTTTCAAGGTCAACAGCTGAACCTCGCAGGTGGAGGAAGCAAAGCCAACCCCGCGGGCCCTTTGGGCAGAGAGTAAATAACTAATAAAAATCAGTGACCAGAACCTCACCAGACTAAGGATGCGATGGAGGCTGATAAGCAGATGGAGACTAACAACAAACACTGGAGCTCCCTGGAGGGAGGGGGCGGGCTCTCAAGTCCCCGCGCCTCACCTTCCCTGGGAGGCTGGAAGTGAACTGACACTGGGGAAATGGCAGGTCTGGGCTGGGCTGTCTGTGATGACTCGGTTCTCTAGCTGGTGCAGTCTGCCAAAACCACGCACAGGCTGAACACCTGCTCTGTACGGACTCCAGGTCGGGGTGGGGGGCGGTATCCTTATACCAGAATAAAATCAAGCAGAGCTGATAAAGGTGCTCCAAACGTGAGCTTGAAAAGGAATGAACAAGTAAACCAGGCATAATCTTAATTTTTTAATAAATTAATTAAAAAGCCATACATGTCTGCAAGGATTGGAGCGACAGCACAGTGGGTAGGGCATTTGCCTTGCACACGGTCGACCCGGGTTCGATTCCTTCGTCCCTCTCGGAGAGTCTGACAAGCTACCAAGAGTATCCCGCCCACAAGACAGAGCCTGGCAAGCTCCCCGTGGCGTATTTGATATGCCCAAAACAGTAACAACAAGTCTCACAACAGAGATGTTACTGGTGCCCACTCGAGCAAATCAATGAGCTACAGGACACAGTGCTACAGTGCTACATGTCTGCAGGCTCAGAGCGAGAGACCCTGCAAGGAAAACCTATAGCTCTCAAGTCTGCGGAGCACTGTTGGAATGTCAGCTGACTGATCAATGGGCACAGCCAACAAGCCAGTGATCTGAGACCTGTCCCCTTCTCTGGCATGAGCTGAACCTGAACCCAAACCACCCATCCTTGTCACCATAAGCCCATTTGTAGGAAGGATTGCCAAGATTCCTTTCTGTAAAATTCCAAGAAGAATTCTTCCTGTAAAATTCTTCTTCTTGTATTGAGAGCATAAGAAATCCTGGAATACTGCAGGGCTGGGGAGACAGCCATCGAGTGTTCCGTCCTCCCAGAACGCTTCCAGAGTGTTCTGTCCCCACTTCCCAACCCAAGGTCTTAACTACCTTAGAATTTGTGTTTTAGCCATAGTTCTGTCCCTGAGGCATATGGTAGTATTCAGTAAATTCCCAGTCTATGTATCCATTGATTCCTCACAGATGTATCTGCCGCTGAGCTCTAGCTGTCTTTTTGCTTGCTTGATGATTGGTTGGTTGGTTTTTTGGCCATTCCTGATGGTGTTCTAGGGACCATATGTGGTACAGGAGAGGTCGGTCATAGGGAAGGCAAGCACCTTCCCCACTCGAACACTAGCCCTGAGGTCTAGTAGGAAGGGAAAAGGTTCCTGACAATCTCAGGAGAGGGAGCAATGATGAGCAAGAAATCATAGCAGGTTATAAGGCCTGAGAGCCAGACTTGTCAGAAGACTGAGGCAATCATCTGGGCCATCATTCCATCACTCTAGCCCTGAGTGCTTAAAGCTGCAACAACAAAGAAGTGGAAACTGATAGAGAATGAAGCCTGGGAATGTGGCAGAGTACGTGTCTTTCATGTCAGTGGCCTGGGATTGATCCCTAGAACCACACCGGGGCTTGGCCCCTAAGTACAAAGAAACTAAATGATACAATAGGGGTGGAACAGATAGTACAGTGGATAGGGTGCTTGCACTGCATAAGACTGAAAGACAGAGGTTTGATTCTCAGCGCCCCTTATGGTCCACTGAGTCCTACTAGGAGTGATCCCCAAAGGCAGAGCCAGGAATAATTCCTGAATGCTCCCCTCCCCCACCACACACACACACACACACACACACACACACACACACACACACACACATACACCATCACCAGCACCACCAAAATTGACACAGTAAGTCTAGAACCCCTTCCACCACAAGTTTTTTGGGTGGAGACCATACTTAACAGTGTTCAGGGGTTACTTCTGCATGGTGCAGGGGTGGGGAAGGCCATTGTGGTTGTACTCAGGGGAACCTCATGATGCCTGGGATCAGCCATTTGTGCTCTCTCTCCAGGCGTCCCAGATCTAAATTCTCATGTCTCTGAAACATAATGGAGATGGCGAAGAGGTCTCAGGAAGACCTTTTAAACTGTTCTCTACTTGCTTTGGGGGAAATATTTAAAGTTAAACTTTTCAGTGGAGGGATGATCAGGTCTATCAGCCTAGCTCCTCCCTCCACAGCTCAGTGGGAATATCTGTCCTCATCTAGTAGATTAGTACCCTGTGAAAAGATGTTCTTTTGGCTGAAGATGGGTGAGAATCCCACTCACTACTATACAGCTAGACAGATGGGCTGAGCCTGGGCAAGTTCATATGCTGGATAAGGACAAGACCCAGAGCCACCACTCTCCACTCCTCCACTCTCCCATGGGGAAAGCACAGAGGCAGAAAAACAGCCAAGTGTAGCCTGCAAACACGGCCCGACAGCATCACGGGGCACTGTTGGACTCAGCCTCAGCAGGCGTGAGTCTGTCTCCAAGTGAGAGTTGGAGAAGAGCAAACACCATTTTTCCCCTTTTGTTGTTCAGCTTGGTTTGGAATGAACTTCCATCATATTGTCCCCTAATAGCTATATTAGATAATGGGTAACAATGGAATACCCAACTTTAGAGGACCATTGGGAGAAGTCAATGAGACGAGCCAGCCATGTGATCCATACAAAGCCTGATAGCCAAGGAACCCTTAAGTTGCTGTCACCAACTAGAATGACAATGAAGATGATAATGACAATGACAAAGAAAGCAGCACTGGTGAATGTGACTTGCTGAATGAATTAGGAATATTCCCTAGGGGACATTTCAGAAGAGAAAACAAAATGACAACCACCACTCTTAGAAAGGTCCACAGCTGTCCAGATACCTGGGACTGAGTACAGATCACTGGGATTCCAAAGATCTGCTGGTACCATCGAGAGCAAAAACCCAGTAGTGGAGACTCGAAGATGAATTACCCCAGAGTAAAAGAAGAGAGAGGAAATAATAACTATGGAGAAATATCACTGTTCACCCAACCGACTGGAAAAATTAATGAGCATGAGGACTCAAGGCAGCAAACAGGAAATCTAGTTCCCTGATGACAAGTAGTGCTCTGGAGAGAAAGAAGTGGTTTGGCAATATTTACTAAGATCTTAAATGCATATGCAGGACATCCAACAGTGCTCACAGCAACCACTGCAGAGAATTCCCGGCTGTGCTTGGAAGACAGGACCCAGAGAGACATCTCAGCATGTCAAGGGGGAAATACCTGGAACTCAGCTACTGATCACTGCTAGGAACAAGCATGGTTCTCCATGTGCTATACAGAAGTATGATAACAAGGCAGATTCACAGACACTGTCTTATAAACATTTTAAGACATACCAGGGGGTTATCTTTGAAAAGATATTGAATAAACTAGAAACTTGTATGTAAAGAGCAAATCAACAAAAGGAGGCAGGAATTTTTTCTATGTGTGCACCTAGAAAACATTCTGGAAGTACATTCACAAAAACATGGCAGTGATTACTTCTAGGAAAAAGTAGAAGTGGAGAGAGGTTAGAAATGGATTGTGGCATCAAGGGGGAACTTTATTCTTCAAATTGCATCTAGGCATATGGAGAGATTAAAAATTTATTTACGTATTTTGGGGAGTCACACCTGGCCATGCTCTGGGCTTGCTTCTGGCTCTGTGTTCAGGAATCACTCCTGGTGGCATAAAGGGAATCAAATGGGGTGTCAGGGATTGAACCTGGGTTGGGTACATGCAAGGCAAACATCCTGACAGCGATACTATCCCTCCATCTCCCGTATTGGGAACTGAATTGGGGTCAGGTGCCTGCCTTGGCCTAACTCTCCAAATTCTTGATGAGCTCCATTGACTTATATAAGCTTAAATGAAGTCCTACAATATATTTTAAAATTCTGCAATGTATTTAAAAATTTACTGTAAAAATTCTATGGCATGCAAGAATTTTTTAAATTAATATCTTAAAAGATTGGGTTTTTTGTTTGTTTGTTTTTACCTTTCTTTGTTTTCTTCCATTCCTCTGAAGACACACTGATTCATTACTGTGGAACTGTTGATAGAGACAAAGTGGCCAGTCCAGGTCTTCTTTCTGAAAAAAGCAGAATATGGGTCACTAGTATTACAAACACTAAAAGAGCCGCTGGCAGAGCCTAGCAAGCTACCCGTGGCATATTCGCTATGCCAAAAACAGTAACAAGTCTTACAGTGGAGATGTTACTGGTGCCCACTTGAGCAAATCAATGAGCAATGGGATGACAGTGATACAGTGAAAAGAGCTGCATCAAATAGATACAGAGGTTGTGTCAAAGGTTTCTTGTGGGGGAGGGGCATGGGTCAGAGAAAGGACAGTGGTAGAGGGAAGTGGTCACTCTGGACCAGGACTAGGTGCTGGAAGGAGGTAAAGTTATATGTATGATGCCCTATCAGCAATAGTATTATAAATCACAGGGCCTAAAGGCAAGGGTGGGTAGGGAGGGAAAAAGAAAAATTAAAAGTTGCTTGCCATAGCAATAGTTTGGGGGTGGGAGAAAAATTTGGCACACTGGTGGAGGGGAGTAGACACTAGTGAAGGAACTATGTGTTGGAAAGTCTGAAACTCAATCATGATTAACTTTGTAATTCACAGTGATTCGGTTTGGAAAAATGAAAAAGGCTGCTTGGTGTCTAACAAAATGCTTCATTCCCCTCCCCATAGCCATTCAAATTTTCCCTGACACCCATATTTCCCAAGCATCCCTGTAGCTAAGTGTGACCAGGCATCTACATTCCAAATGGAATGAAAGAGGAAGCAACAAATGATACTTCTTCACCTAGGTGGGTTTGTTTGTGGTGCCAGTGATCCAATCTAGGTCTCCTGAATGCAAGTCAAGAGCTTTGCTGCAGAGACACTGCCCAGCCCAAATAAGACTGACAACCCCTAGTGTTGGCTTCTTTTTTTAATTCACTTTGAGTTGCAGGAATTGAACCCAAAGATTCACACATTCAAGGCATATACTCTACCACTGAGCTGTACCCCCCAGACCTCCAATAGCTTCCTAAGACATTTGCATGCCTGTTTATCCTTCCCACTAACTGGAACCCAGCTCTCCCACACAAATTATGACAATGCACATGGAAATAGGAGAACAACAGGATAAGGCCCCTGGGCCCCTGACTGACAGTAAAGTATGCCCCACCCCCTCTCACCACAGAACTGCCTCCTAGAGAGAAATGTCTTTGTTCTTGAAGTCAAAGCTTTATTGGTGTTTTTTAATGGCTAGTTAACTCCTCTTAGTTGGCACGGTGATGAAATCATCTCTTTGGGGCCCTTCTGAGGTTGGATTTGATTATGTGGCGTATGGGACACGCCACGTCTGTGGAAACTAGAAAGGTGAAACTGTTTCTGGTCAAATTTTTGGCAAACCTGCATGCAATCTCAAGTAGGTACTCAGTTAAGCATATGAAGGATGAGGAGGGATTAATAAGCATTTAATATCAAAGGGGGGTGCTGGAGAGATAGCACAGCAGGAAAGTACTTTCCTTGCACACAGCCAACCTGGGTTCAATCTCCAGCATCCTATATGGTCCAGAGCACCACCAGAAGTGAAGAAGGGGTCCCTGAGTACAGAGCCAGGAGTAACCCCTGAGCATCACCATATGTGCCCAAAATAAAAATAAAGTAAGGTCACTCTCAAAAGCAGGAACATGGCTGAGAATGGGGAACACTGGTACCCACAAGTATGGCTTGCGAGCTTGACTGCACTTTTCAAAATAATAGGACTGAGAATGACAAAATACCATTCAAATGTACATGACACCCACTTTTAAGGACTCAGGACTATGTGGTGAATAGTGAGAGGTACATAGGGAGAATGACAGAGAGAGAGGGGAACACCAATGAATGGAGGCCTATGCCCCCATCACTCCCTAAGTATTTGCTTAGGGGGGTTTACGACCCAATCTATGGATCCTTCTCCAGCATTAGCTACTGCATTCCTCACCACTTGGGGCACAGCTTTTGAATGAAAAGAGAGAATCTCTTTTTACAAAGTGGCACTCAACACAAACCAGTTACTTCACTTGGTATCAACCAAAACATGGGCATCAGTTTCAACACTACGCAGACTAATCTAAGGCAGAGCATGTGGTTCTCCAGCTTGGCACCTCCTAGGCAAAAGGGGGTTCAGGGTAATCCAGACACCCATGATCTCCGACATTGGTGCAGTCATTACAACCAGCTCTTCTATATCAGCCATTTTGACTATTATCTCACAGGCTTACTTGACCAATTCTCCCGCCATCCTCCTCCATCTGCCCCACTGTGGCTCTGACCTGCTCCAGGTCAAAACATCATTTGCAGAACTGAGAGACAGTTCAGTCAGGTGAGCACATGCCCTGCATGCAGAAGGCCTAGGTTCTCTCCCCTGCACCACATGGAGTGGCACTACTGGGAGTAAGGAGTACTATATCATGGAGCTGGGAGTAGACCTTGAGCATCACCTGGTATGGCCCAAAGACCACAGCAAACAAACAAACATATAAACACAAAACCTCCTTTAGATAAAACTCTCTAATCTAGATAAGCAGGACCGGATACCTAAAACCCCAACACTGCAGAGCACTGGACAGAGCCATCGTTGGGGCAAATTCCCAGCCACCGCTCTGCTTGAACTGAACTTGCAGAGAGCACCCTGGGATATATTTAGCATTTGGATCCCTGTCTGGGCCACGCTCTGGCTTCCATCAGAGCTAACTTCATCAGCCAAGGCATGTGCATGATGGGGAGCCTGGAATGAGGCCAGAAGGAAGATGTGGATCCCGGAACGAGGAGCGATGGAAGGGCAGTGGCTTGTCAGTTGCCACTGGCTGCTCACAAGGGGAAGGAGTGGGGACACAGGAGCAGCCCACACCAGTGCCGCTGTAGCGTGAGCACCTGGGCCACCTGGCTTCAGCCTGGTGGCCAGCATTGCTCTGGGAACTGAGAGCTCCTGCATCACAGTAACTACTACACAGACTCCACACTGCAGCCCCAGCTGGCGCCAACAGCAGGAATCTCCCAAGACCACATTTTCCCAGCAGCTGCAAGAGGTCAGTGCCTGCCCTTGAGTGGTCTACTGGGTGGTTGTGGGTCAGAGTTTTAGGATTTTTCCTCCTGGTTCTGGTGCACAGATTCAGTGAGCAGCCAGTGATTAAACAGTGCCCTTTAGCCTATGGCTCACGCAGGGATGGGGGCACCCAGCACAGGAGGATGCTCAGGGGTCAGATACTGGGATGAATTTTTTATCTCATCAGATTTCCCATCAGCCTTGGAGGCAGACACTGTCTTACTTTCCTATTGGCGAACTGGCCATCAAGTGGTAAAGCTTTGGCCAAAGCCATACAAAGGCAAATGGTAAAGCTGAGACATGGATTAGGCCTTTGTTTCAGAGTCTGCATTCCTGGTGATAATGTATGTAGTGGAGCTGAATGGATAAATGACTGACTGACTGAATGAATGAATGAACGAACAAATAGAGTCAGAGCCATTTTAGGGCTATGGGAAGACAGTGTTGCCATAAAACATGGGAGGGGTTTGCCCACAAGCCTGACCTCCTGTGCCAGAAATCAACGCACTGGGTGAATATTCTCAAGCACCTCTCAAGGCAGCCACTCAGTCCTGGGAACTCTGAGCCAGGACTGCCAGCTTCTATAAAAGGAACTGATGTGCTTAATTCCAGTGTTGGCAATGACCACAGCCACTGCTGACTCAGAGCCCCTGTGTGAGGCAGTAAACACAGCCCCACACACAGAGGCCCCTCGTGTCCACCCACAGGCCAGTGGAAAGGCAGGAGCACGACCATTCCACAGATGGCTAAACCAAAGCTCCTAGAGGTTGTGAGCAACTAAGATCACAGCACTTACAGGAGGGATTGTTTCCCAGCTCAGCTGCTGGCTGAACCTAGGGGGCTTCTTCCCCACCAAACATCACCTGACACGTTGCAATGCAAATGCTGTTCTAATCGCCATCTGCAGAGTTCTTGTTTGAAGGAATGTAATCAGTATTTCCCATTCTGCGGATAGAAATTCTGATTCTCCCCAGCTAGAAATGCTTACATCACTACTTCCTCATTCCTGTCCCCAGCTCACTAGCTCATATTTGACCAGCATTTGCCGAGTATCAGCTTCCTTCGGGGCATAACTTAGACACCAAACCCCAATAATTCTTCAGTGACAGGTAAGTATTCTCAGTAGCTATCAGCATTGGTGAGGGTGAGAGGCACCCGGAACTCTAACAACCTGTTTCCGATAGGGTTACAAATGGACCAAATCATCCTTGAGGAATGCGGCATTATTTACACAACTGCTATTTGTTCCTAGGTACACAGTACATACCAAGAGAGAGGTTCTAGAATGTTCTCAGAAGCACTGTGTATAACAGCACTTCCTTCATTTCCTATTGTTTTGTAACCAATTATAACAAACTTAGCATCTTCAAAAAATACAGATCTATCACCTATCATTCTGGAGATCATATATGAGTCATTAGGACTGCATTTCTTCTAGAAGTTCTAGGGGAGTATCCCTTCCCTTGCTTCTTCCAGCTGCTAGGTACTGCCTGCATTCCTTGTGTGTGGTCTCATCCTCATTTCAGAGTCACTACTGCCAGGCATTCAAATTTCCCTCTTTTCTCACTGCAGTTTCCTTCACCATATCTCATGCTCTGTGCCAGGACCCTCTTCATCCCAGAAGGAGTCAGAAGGAGCCTCCTGGCTCATTGGTCCCACCAAGATAACCCAAGATCATCTCTCCATGTCTAAATCCTTAATCACATCTGCAAATTCCCTTCTCCCTTATAAGGTATATCAGCCAGTAGACTGGTACCCAGGGGAGGGATGAGGGCAAGGTCATCTTTTGGGTGGCCATCATTTGGCCTACCACAAGCCCCACATCAGTAGTTCATCAACAACAGAACAAATGGAATGACTGGTGGTAATACCCAGCAATGAGAACAGAGAATCCATGACCACATACAAGGAGCCTAACTCTCACAGTACTTGTAGCACAAGTCTATCTGTACAAAGGGCAGAATCTGGCCAAACCACCCGCCATGATGAGAGGTGTGAAGGGAAGTTGTATCACTGTCATCCCATTGCTCATTGATTTGCTAGAGCAGGCACCAGTAACGTCTCCATTATGAGACTTGTTGTTACTGCTTTTGGCATATCGAATATGCCACAGGTAGTTTGCCAGGCTCTCCCGTACTGGCGGGATGCTCTCGGTAGATTGCCAGGCTCTCCAAGAGGGACAAAGGAATGGAACCCGGATCTGCCGCATGCAAGGCAAACGCCCTACCCGCTGGGCTATCGCTCCAGCCCAAAGGGAAGTTGTAGTTATGACTTTAAGAGGGCACAAATGGACAATTGGGGCACTGTCAAGATTCCACCCCCCCAATCTGGTTGCTACCACACAAGTGTGTTCCATTTGTGACAATCACCAAGGTACAGAGTTTTGACTAAGCCCTTCTCTGTGAGAACACTATGCTTTCATAAGAAGCCTTCAGAATTCTATAATAATTTTATGCCTATGCCAAGATTTCACTTGGGGTTCACCAAATACCTACACCCCCAATCCTACTATCCCACACATCCAATTTTGGGTGAGGGACAAGCTACTACAGGGTCTAAACAAAGGATTGGAGTCATGGGCAGGGTTCATCTTGGTGATCTCCATTTACCACTATTTTTTTTCTTTGAATTATTGCAGGTACCATACCTGGTGGTGCTGGGGCCATCAGGAATATACCCAGAGGTGCTCAGGATCATGCAGTGCTGGAGATGGATCCCAGGCCTCACACATGGGTGCCACTTGAGCCACGTTCCTGTACCCCTAACTCTCTCTCAACCTTCTGAGAGCTGTAGATGCCATGCTGAATCTCACTCTTCAGAGTGGCAGACCCTAAGAGCAGTCCCTGAGGAGAGTTCCACAGCTGCCAGCAAATAGCTCTGAGCTGGCTGGGGGCAGAGAAGTTAGTGTCAACAGCATTTACTCCTAACAAAGAAAGAGGCTCTTGCCAGTGAAAATCTGACTATTAATAGCAAGTCACACCCTTATAGATAGAAAGTACTCCGGGGGCCTCCCAGAGCATAACAGCAACGGGCAACCCACTGCCTGCTGTGCTCCCTTGTCACCCTCTGCGATTTAGCCCCCCACCACACACACACACACACACACACACACACACACACACACACACTTTAATCCCTCCTATCACAGATTCCCAGCAGCTGCTCAGGTCTGCATAACTGAGGGAGCCTAGTGGCTCCTGGGCATTGGTGGGTCTGGTAACTGCCCAGCACATTAGAACTTGACTAGCACCCTTGGGCACTTGGGATCTCAAACACCTGGTCCCTTGCCTAGGCCAGCCCAAGCTCAGAGCCAAATCTGGGGACTGAATTTCCCCAGGTATATGCTCAACCTTAGCACAGCAGCCTGTGCTAGCACTCAAGACAGCAAACCGCTTACCCAGCTGTGCCCAAACTCAGAGCCACAGCAAGGACTGGGCACCTGTGATTGTGAAATACCCAGATCATCACCTCATCTTGCTTAGGCGGGGCCTTCCAATCCTCACCCATGCCCTGGCAGAGCACCAGGCACAATGAGAAGCAGAGGAACTCCCCCCATCCTTGGATCAAGACCGTACCCTGGAGAGAACTTATAGGAACAAGCTATGCAAGCTACCTGAAGACGATTTCAAAGCCACAGTTCTATTGATGCTAATGAGGAGATCAATGGCAAGAATTTTAACAAAGAGAAATTGAGGAAAAGTTCGAGAAAAAGATTCCAAAGAGAAATGACAGAGCTGAAGAGGGCCAGAGAAATAGTATAGGGTTTAAGGTGCTCACCTTACATGTAAAATTAGTTACATGTTAGTTCAATCATAAGCACCACTTACAGTCCCTTGGGCACAGAGCCAGGAGCAAATCCTGAACACAGCAGGGAATGACTCAAACTTCCACCTCAAATAAAATAAACACAGTAACTGAACAGAACTGAATGCAATAGAATTGAAGAAGACAAAATTGAATCAATGAACTCAAAGGTTAAAGCTAGAACTATCCAAAAAAGAAAGAATTAAAAACAATAAAGATAACAATAAAGATAATATTATGTGAGACAGCATCAAGAGGATCAATTCACATTAGAGGAGTTCTAGGAGAAGAATGAGAGAAATGAGAAAAATTCTTATTTTAAGATTGAATAGCAAAACTATTCTGCAAGCTGAAAAAGGAATTAGATACCCAGATCCAAGAAACTTTAAAAGTTCCAAACAAAATAAATTCAAACAGATGCACACAATGCACATTATAATGCAACTGGCAAATAGCAAAGAAATAATCCTAAGAAAAAAAAACCCAAGAGAAATGCAAAATCATATATAAGGCAACAACCATCCCCCCAAAAAGAACTATAAGCAAATTTCTCTGTAGAAATTCTACATGCCAGGGGCTGGAGCAATAGCACAGCGAGTAGGGCATTTGCCTTTGCCAACCCAGGTTTGATTCCCAGCATCTCATATGGTCCCCTGAGCACCGCCAGGAATAGTCCTGAGTGCATGAGCCAGGAGTAACCCCTGTGCATTGCCAGGTGTGACCCAAAAAGCAAAATAAAAAAAAAAGAAATTCTACATGCCAGAAAGTAGTAGCATTATATATGTATATA